>NC_080093.1:1807500-2432500 GCF_950005125.1 Chionomys nivalis | reverse complement strand
GCCAAAGCTTTGGTTACAGTTTGTCCTGTTGGAACTACATCCTTGCTGTGTTAAATGCTTCTTAAACCAGTGCTTTGTATCAGATAACCATTCAAGAAACACACAGGGCGTGCTTTAGCAACAGGGACCAAGACGATGACAGAGATAGCATTTACCGAGTATCTAGAGTGTGCTGCCCTGAGCATCGTGCACATGACAGCTTATGACACAGTCCCATGAAAGGGACATTGTCACCGCCTCACAGCTGAGGAGACTCGCTAGCTGATCAGTGGAACCAGGGTTTGAGCACAGGTCTGTGCACCTCAAAACTCTAATGCGCCTTCCCGAAGAACCTCTGCAGCTTTGCGACAGCAATACAGTCTAGAAGATTTGAGATGGTGTTCAGTTTTAGAGAATTTCTGCCATAGACTCACTGTGATCACAAGCATAAGACACTACAGTGAGGGAGGGCTTGCTTAGGGTTGCAAGGACGTACACCCTAGCAGAAGACCTGAGTCTGGTTCCTAGCGCTCATGCTGGGTAACTCACAGTGGTCTGTAACTCTACCTCTGGCTTCTGAGAGCACCTGCACTCGAGTGCATGTATCCACACATGGACACTCAACATACACATAATCTAAACATATATAATGCAGAAACCAAATATTTAAACAAATAATGTAATATACATGCTACTTGATATGTGCTAACTAGATACATGCTTCTTGGACTTACCAATATTATCCAGGGCCTCTCCATAGTAGACAGATGGACATGTCCACACATAGATACACACACGCACGCACACACACACACACGTGCACACACACACATATGCACACACGCATGCACACGCACCCATAGCTCATCCTCTCCCTCCTCGCCTCCTGTGTTGTTCCTTCCTCCTTGCCCTGCCAGTTGCCCTCCTGAGAACTGTCTGTAGAGAGAACTGATGTGGAGAAGGAAAAAACTGCCAAGGCCCATGCTTCTGTTTGAATGGACTGATGACCTCACTGAGGCCAGATGTAACCTTGGGACCGTGTACACCCCTGCTCACTTCTGCTTCAAATGTTTCAGGTTTTGGGATGAGCCAGAAGGTGGGCCATCTGGATTTCTTTCCAAATGGAGGGAAGGAAATGCCTGGATGTAAGAAAAACGCCCTTTCCACCACTGTTGATATAAACGGAATATGGCAAGGTAGGTGTGTGAATGAACTGAGGGGGTGTTAGGAGCTGCTTGTTCGTCCCGGCTGCCCAGCCACGAAATAACAAAAACCATATTATTTGCAATACTGTTTGGCCAATAGCTTAAGCATATTTCTGGCTAAACTCATATCCTAAACTAACCCATCTCTACTATTCTGTATATCACCACTAGGCTGTGGCTTACCAGCTAAAGTTCCCAGCATCTGTCTCCGGCGGCTCCATGGCTTCTCTCTGGCTCTGCCTTTCTTTCTCCCAGCATACAGCCTAACTTTCCCAGGTAGTTCTGTTCTTCCCTGCCATAGGCTCAAAGCAGTTTCTTTATTCATTAACCAATAAAAACAACACACAGACAGAAGGACCTCCCACACCAAGGGGGTAACTGCTGAGTTGGGAACGGAAGCTGAATGTATGAGTCTGGCCACCACAGTGATCACCTTGCTGCCATCTATCACGGGCTTGCTCCGAGTCAGGCGTTCATAACACTGTGAGATATTTGGCCCTGCTTCATACATGCAGGCACACAGCGTCTGGAAATCTCCATACTTTGTTCAAGGCTATGCAATATAGAAGCCCGGCCTCTTACTGGAAGGCTCTGAGCTCATATCTCAGCTTCCAGACTAGCAGGATAAAGTGGACACAGTGGCAAACCCCCAGCTCTGGCTTTGCCCCACCCCCATCACATCCTCAGCTCCTGCTCCTTGAAGGACAGCAGAGCACCCACAGGCGGCAGAGGTTCTGCCTTTCTTGTAATTGGCTGTGTCGGGTAGGAGACTGAGGTAGCTGGCTAGAAGAAGATGCACCCTGAGGAACTGGGGTGGGGGGGGGGCTGTTCACGGGCAGGGAGGCCTGAACTGCTAGCCACAGTGTGGCCTCCTGAAGCCTGTGTGTAACTGTGTTCATCTGGAGAGCAGGACTTACACCCTTAATCATAAGTGACATCCCAGAGCCATTAATATGACGGCTGCTTGTTCTCTTTGTCCCTCTCCTGAGACCAGAATCACTGTCCTCTCTGAGAGAGGGGCGTTGGGGTCAGTAATTGTTTTTTTGTCATTATTTTTCTGAACTGGAAGCTCCATGTGGTTGGGTCTTAGTGAACCCCGACCCCATCACCCCAGAACCTGGCCCTGACCTGAAGCAAGCAGCAAGCATATGCTGTTGAGGAGTTTGTGGTGGTTTTTAATGTCCCATGTGCAAGTAGTCTGGATAAAGCAACATCCAGCACCTCGTGAGAAATAAACAGACCTTTCAACTTCTTGGCCTCTTATCTGGTAACTCATGAGGGACTGGCTGTTCTCCCCCTAAAGAAGCCTGAGCCATAATAACGGCTGCCCCATCCCAGAAGTGACGAGCAGGGCACACACAATAGCAGAGAACCCAGGTTTAATTAAAGAGGCAATTTAGAGTGAACCAGTCATGAGCACTGGTGTGTGTTTCTATTGTATGCCACGCAAGTCACGCAGGCACTGGGCACAGGGAACAATTGAACACACTTTCTCCTCTATTATGGGATCCCTGAGCAGCAATTTTAGATGAAAGAAACAATTAAGTTTAAAGCAGGTTCTGTTGTCTACTGAGGGGCACTGGTGTGAGCACTCTGAACAGGATGATGGGCTGTAAGCATGGCAGGCAGGGCTAGGAGCCGTGAGGGCAAAGTTACCCCACCCACAAAGGTCCTTTCATGATGAGGGACTCCCATAACGGTCCTGTTAGATTCCTCCATGGGAAATTTTATGTTAAGTAACTTGAGAAATGAAAAGTGATTTTCCCAACAAAGCATCGTTGGTCAAAGTAGGAGGTGGTACACTGGGATCACCCGAGCTCAGCCCAGCTTAGAGAAGGGGTCACTCAGTCTAACTCAGCCTTAACAGTGAGACCCAGGAAAGGTTGGACACCCTCATGGCTGCTATGCAGTGACATTCTGGGAATGCTGACCAGAAATCAGCACACGCTTGATGCAAACATAACCATCGAAAACCTAGCAGCACGGTCCAGTCATGGTCGGCTGAACCCAAGGGTGTAGCATTTGCAGGTAATGGAGATCACCTGTTGACTATCTCTGTCTCTCTTCTCCCTACTTGCATACCTATATGTGTGTTCTGTTTTTAAAAGCTAAGTCTTTAAAGGCTTTTTAATGGGTTGTTCTGTTTTCTCTTTCCATGAATATGCAGACTTGTCTGTGTCTATTTTTTTTTTCTGTGTGTGTGTCTGTCTGTCTGTCTCTGCGGGTCGGCTCCCCCATCCTTCAGTCATTTCACATACGTCACACACATTTAACAAGCATACTTCTAGGACCTGACACTCCCAGCAGCTGCCTGACCCCGAGTCCTGAGGGGTGGCGGCTGCTCCTTGCGAAGGTGAAGGCCCTTCTCTCATTCCTGTGGCCTTGGTTTTCTCAGGAGCTCAAGACTTTATAGCCTGCAACCATCTGCGGAGCTTCATGTACTACAACAGCAGCATTCTCCACCCGGATGGCTTCCTGGGGTTCCCCTGCAGCTCCTATGAGGAGTTCCAGCAGGTAGGTCACTCCAGGACCCCGGTGGCCCTGCTGGCCGTGTTTGTCTCTGTGACGTAAATAATGAAAAGATGTCATTGACTCCACAGACATAAACAGGGTTGGGAGTGGGGAGGACTGAGGAGGTTTCCAAAACCGTCTTCCTCCAGCAGGGAAGTGGACTGAAGAAGAGACCACGTTGCTGGTCTCATTGGACCTCCCCACGGTCCCCAGGTTCTCACTTAGAAAACTCCCAGTCAACAAGCAGGTTGGCAGAGGAACACAAAAGTGCCCGTCACACCTGTCACTTACACACACCGATTGCTCATGTTTCACACACTAGCATACATGTGTGTTCTGTACTGTGTGAAAGAGAATCAGAAATATGAGGGCACTGCACTCAGAGATCCTTCGGCACTCATCTCCGAGAACAAGGCCACCCTCCTATAAAGGGCACATAAGAAATCCTTCTCTGATGCACTAACATTTTAAATGCACAGCCCGTGGTTGAAACTCCATTTACCTGTGTTAACCTGACACTGTCCATCCGTCCTTCGTCTCTCATAGCCTCCCCCTATTCCTTCCATCTTCCTACTTCCTTCACCCCATCTCTCCTCCGCTCCTCCCTGTCTCTCCTTCTTCCCTCTTCCCTCTGTCTTTCCTCTCCTATCCCTTTTCTTTCTGCATTGCATTTATTGTCATATCTCTTTCCCCTCTGATTCTGTACAGTTCACCATCTTCCCTCAGTCTCCCAGGACACAGATAGTTCTGAGGATTCAGACAGGGGGGTTGGGAAAATGCTCCATGCTCTCAAATTGCCTGTTCCTTTCTGGTTTTGTGGTCGAGATGGCCCCTTCTTAGTGGATCACAACCAGGAGCATCCGTTCCCCAGTGCTTCCTCTAGTATTTGGTAGCTGAAGTCGATTACCCAGTAAGCTCACGTCTGCTAGATCTCTGTTATAAACACAGTAACCAGTTCTAGATGACCTTTTACGGATCCCCATTTTCAGCAGTAAACTCGGAAAAAAAAAATTGTTGACACTCTTCACCTAAATCACTTATTATATCAATAATTGCAAAACTCTCAGGTTTTTTTTAAATTTCTTTATCAAGAAAAATATATTTAAATTCTTTTTTTTTTCCAAAACGTTGACTTTGACATCCTGAGATGTATCAGGTGAAAAGGATCTCATATCTGATCATCATGGTCTGTGATTTCTTAGTGAGTGGCCTTGCCTGCACTGGTTACCGCAGGGGACTGGGCAGTCGCACTACTTCCAGCATCCGTCTGGCTCTTTCAAATCTTAAACCATGTACTTGGGGTAAGGCATAAGATCAGAGAACAAAGACAGCGCTCACCTGATTGGAAGGCCCTGTGAGTGAGCAGCTGTCTAAGGAGCACCGGGTGGGATCCAAGTGAGTAAAATCATTCACAGTGAAGTGCAAGTGATTAAGGATCCTCATTTTTCTTTTGTTCTTTCGTTTTGTTTTGTGATTTTGAGACAGGATCACCCATTTGCTCTGGTTGTTCTAGAAGTCAATATATAGACCAGGCTGACCTCGAGTTCAGAGATCTGACTGCAACCACCTCTGTAGTGCTGGGATTAAAGGCATGTGTATCACCATACCTGGCCCAGATCCTCGTTTTTCTCTGGAAGTAACTTGTTGTCTTCCCAATTGACTTCTCCCTAGAGGCATTATCTCACAGTCCCTTCCTATTTATTTTACATTTTCCTATATGACTTGTCTCCCAGCTATAAGTTTTCAAGGTACGCTTTTGGGTCTTCTGCATGATCAAGAATGATCCCATGTACAATTCTGAGAATGAATGCATGGATCCATGGGTCCAAGGATGTATAGATAAATAAATCCAAGCATGTTTGAGCTAGTAGGATGAATGAGTAACCAAGAGGGTGAATAAAAGATTGATAATCAGAAGGATGAATAGAAATAAAAATGAAAATAGACAATAGATAAAAGATAGATCAATAAATCAGTAGTTAAATAATAGGAAGGAAGGAAGAAAGGTAAGGGAGGAAGGGAAGGAAAAAGGGAGGGAAGAAAGGAAGGAGGGAGGGAGGAAGAGAGGAAGGAAAGCAGGGAAGGAGGGAGGAAGAAGGAGCGATCTTGGCAAGATCTCCTGTTAACAAATGATCTCTCCCCACTAGAATGGCTGCTTCCCTTGTCCAGATGAAGGGTGCCCCCAAATGGGACACTATGCTGATCAATTTAGCGGGAAAACCGCTGCTGTGGAACAAACGTTCTTTCTGAACACAGGAGATACTGAAGACTTTGCTCGTAAGTTCCCATTCCACTTAAAATTTCCTAAAAAATAGTTTTAAAAGCACTGGAACTCTGTTAGTGAAGCCTCTTGGTATTAATTAACTGACAAAAACTCAGCTGTCACCAGCTCAAGCTGTAAAATAAGAGTGGCAGAAGAGCCCATGCCTCGGGGCTCATAGTCACTCCCTTAGCCAACAACTCCCAGGGGAACTAGAGGAAAGGGGGACTGAACCACATGTCCACCTTCTCATGACAGAGAAGATGCACGGACTGATGCAAGAAGAGGGCAACTGAGGCAATGTGATTGTAAATCAGAAAAATCAGAGTTGACCACCTTCTGACACCTACCACACGCTCACACACACACTCACACGCAGTGCGTGCAAACACGCATGCATACAAACACACACATGCAAACACACAGGCAAACAAACATGCATGCATGTTCACACAACACTCCATCATCATGGGTGTCACTTTGCCCAAATTCTCATTACAAAACACAAGATCAAACTAATGGAAAAGCCTTTTCTGCAGCAGCTTTAAATGTAAATGATTATATAGTATACACTTACATTATTTCATGCAATCCCACCTTTATCATAAAAAGAATACTCATTAGTACCTATAAAGTATCTACACATGCACATTCTCTTGACGCCATCACTCTGCTTCTCAGAACATTCTACAGAAACACAGAAGGGCCAAAGAGTCTTACGCATAGGATTGCTTTTAATGAAAATATTGAGAAGAAAATGTAAGTGTTGACCAATTGGAAAAGAAGAAGATGATCAAATACCACGAATAACAAAGCCACCTGCAACCAAGCCTTTGCTAGTTCAGGCAGCTACAGCAGCACTCTTGTAGACTGAGAGCTTTTAAACCTATCTATTCCCCCAAGGTCCTGGAGGCTGAAGTGAAGTGTGCACAGTAGCACAATCAGGTTCTGCACACAAGCGTCTTCCTATTGTATCCTGCCCATGAGTAGGGCACAGAGGGCCGCAGAGCCACCTGAAGTTCCTTTAATCTCCTCCATGGGCTACTACTCTCAAGACTTATCTCCCAAGGTCCCCTCCCCTAACAGTATGGCATCAGCAGTCCCAGTTAGGGTTCCTGTTGCTGTGATGAACACCATGACCTAAGCAAGCTGGGGGAGGAAAGGGTTTATTTGGCTTAGGTTTCCAGGTAACAGTCCATCACTGAAGGAACTCAGGACAGGAACTAAGACAGGGCAAGGACCTGGAGGCGGGAGCTGGTGCAGAGGACGTGGAAGGGAGCTGCTTACTGGCTTATTTCCCTGGCTTGCTCAGCCTGCTTTCTTACAGAAGAACCCAGGACCACCAGTTCAGGGATGACACCACCCACAATGGGCTGACTAATTAACCAATTAATCAATCACTAATTTAAAGAATGCCTTACAGATTTATGGAGGCATTTTCTCAACTGAGGTTCCCTCCTTTCAGATAACTAACTCAGTTTGTAGCATGAGTTCTAAAGATAGCCACCACACTAGCTGGTGTCAAGCTGGCATAACTAGTCAGCTCTGTTGACCCCTTGTCAGCTTGACACACAAACACACCACTGTTAAGCCACACCAGTTCCTTTCTTGTTCTTTGCGAAGATCAATCATTAATATCAACATTACAATATAAACATTCCAAATTTTAAAAGTCCCACAGTCTTTATAACAAGTAAAACACTCAAAAATCCAGTCTCTTTAAAATAGTCTCTTTCAAACTTAAAGGCTTTTAAAATTAATAGCCTCTCAACCAAGGGCCCCCAAAAAATCAAAAATAAAGCCGGGCGGTGGTGGCGCACGCCTTTAATCCCAGCACTTGGGAGGCAGAGGCAGGCGGATCTCTGTGAGTTCGAGACCAGCCTGGTCTACAAGAGCTAGTTCCAGGACAGGCTCCAAAACCACAGAGAAACCCTGTCTCGAAAAAAACCAAACCAAACCAAACCAAAACAAAACAAAACAAAAAATCAAAAATAAATACTTCCAGAAGGAAGAACCTGGGCAAACTAAACTCCCCCAGCGTAAAAACTCAATGTCCAGTCATCTAGGGTTCACTCATGATCTTCTGGGCTCCTCCAAGGGGTTTGGGTCACTGCTCAGCCTCCGTCCCCTGCAGCACACGCAGCTTGTCTTCTAGACTCAGTCTGGCATCACTCCATGGTTGCTGCATTTAGCAATCTCCAAATGCCGGGTCCTCTGCTGTGACTGGGCTGCACTTTCCCCACTAGCCTCTCATAGGCTCTCTCTCCACGACCCCTACAATCCCGGGGCTCCCACTGCTACTCCTGTTGCCCCTTCCCCAGTGCCTTCTTCTGGGCTCTCACAGTGCCAAGCCTCTGTGACTCCTTCCAAGCCTCTCCAGGACTCCTTCGTGCCTTCAAAACCGGTACCACCTGGGAGACTCTTAGACTACTAAGTTCACCTATCAGCACAAGGTACCATCTTGGCCACCTCTGAACACACACAACTTCTGCGTGTTGTCTCTCAGGAAACAATTCCCCGAAGATTTCCCGTTAATAATGCTGGTCTCTTCTTAATCGTCACCGATTTCTCCACTCCAGCTAAGCAGCACTGAGTACCCCAGTAAATCAAAGGTTTTGCTTCAGTGATCCTGGACTCTGCTAATCACAGCTGATTCTCCAACCCAGCTGACCAGAACCTCGGATTCTTAACTCAGAACAGCACACGGCCCTGACAGAATTGTTAAGGGACTCGCAAAGTTCCCTCTGAAGCTTCACAAGCCTGGGCCCCCCTCATCTGCTCTCAATGTTCTCTTCCAAGCTCCTAGAGAGCAGCCTACGGAACTCCCAACACTCCGTGGCTCTCCTAGCCCGTAGTTCGAAAGTCCTCTCGCAATCCACCCGAACACATGGTCAGGTCTGTCACAGCAACAACCCACTGGCTTGCTTAGCTTGCTTTCTTATAGAACCCAGGACCAACCACCAGTCCAGGGGTGGCCCCACCCACAGTGGGCTGGGCCCTCCCCCATCACTAATTAAGAAAATGTTCTACAGGCTTGCCTACAGCCCGATCTTATGGAGGCATTTTCTCAATTGAAGTTCCTGCCTCTAAGATAACTCTAGCTGGGTCCTGTCGACAAAAAACTAGCTGTCACAAACTGGACCTCAATATACAAATTGGGATGAAGGAGGGGGGCATTCTCCTATATCCACTGGGGACGTGTGTAGCAATAGACTGTCCTTCATCCATTAGGGCAGACACTGCATTGTGCTCAGCTGTTGTGTTTTCTGTCCCCTTGGTCTCCTTGCCCAGTATCTGAAGTCGTGTGTCAACTCCATGGAAGAAAACAATCGCATTCCCAAGGGGAAGTCAGTCTTAGAAAAATAACGCTTCCAGTTGGGTCACTTCTTTTCCCAACAAGATAAGTGTGTTGAAATGATATACTTCTTGGCACAGGTTGGAGATACAAGGTGTCAGTCACACTGTCTGGAGCAAAGAAAGGGAACGGGTATATCTTGGTCTCTCTGTATGGAAGCAACGGAAACTCTAAACAGTATGAAATTTTCAGGTAAGTTCTGTAGCAAGGGCAATAGCTAAGTTTTCCCTAAGAGATGACTCATAAAGTCTTGGTTATCTACCGCTTTGCAAATTCAGGTATTTGCGAGCAGAACCCAAGGCCCAGACTATCCAAGCTGGGAAGAAATTGCCATGTCTAATTCAGTCACCCCACTTTGTATATGAAAAGAGGAGGCTCTGTGAGAAAGGGCTTGGTGTTTAAAATGGATCATGTGTTGATTGCTTTTGTTAATCACAGGACTACGGTGTGTGTGTGTGTGTGTGTGTGTGTGTGTGTGTGTGTATACATAATGTAATACTTAGAGTTGGGCCCTAGGGCCTCCTACAAGCTGGGCAAATACTTCACCACGGAGCTGTACCTCCAGACCTCTTTCTAGCTTTTCTGTTCAGTTCATTTGTTTGTTTGTTTTGGGACAGGGTCTCACTAAGTGGTCAGGCTGTCCTTGAACTTGAAATACTCCTGCCTCCCTTTATATATAATTAGAATGACAGGCCTGCATCACTAGGCCTAGCTTGATCTTCATTCTTCCTTTGAATGAGGTCCATCTATATGACAACCCCTCCTTCACCTCCCCACCCCAATATACACAGAGACACACATGAAGCCTGGGGCCCACAGCTTATCCCTATCATGACCTCAGCCTCTAGCTTATGCTAGATGTATGAAGAGCTTGGTGGGTGTGTGCTGAGTGAAAACACAGCTTAGCTGCTAAAAATTAGATTCCGGTTTTGCACTAATTTTAATGGCTCCACATGTGAGTTTAATTTTTTTTTTTGACAACTCCTGGAGTTACTAATGTGACATTAACAAATTGTGCTTACCAAACTGCATGAATCTTTCAGCCAAAGATTCTGCATCAGTTTGTCATGTAGCAAACTTTGAGTTCCCAGCTACCCCAAATACTTTTCTTCTCTTTGGGACAAGCAAAAACAATGGACATCTGAAGACTGACTTTTTTAAAGTGTGTTCTCCAGAAATGTTTGTTTGCGAAGCCCCTGGATATGTCTGCAGATCTTCCTGGTATTTGCAGAAAGCTAGGATAGGTGAAGATCATCCCAGGTAGGCATGCATCCAGCTGACACGATATTTCTGTCTGTGCAATCAGAGGCTCCCTCACACCAGATACCTTACACGTGCAAGACATTGATGTGGACGTCAATGTTGGAAAAATCCAGATGGTTAAGTTCCTCTCCAGTCCCAAGATGGGAGCTTCACGAATCACCGTGCAGAGTGGTAAAGACAGGAAAAAGTACGTATCTGAGATTCCTTTTCTCCGGTCGTATTTATGTCCTCCCAGTCTCTCACCTACCCACCCATCCACACCTCGTTCCTTTTCATGTCCTCTTTCATCACCAAGTTATCCGTCTCCCACATCGCCCAGACACTTGCTCACTATCGGTTCTCTCATTAAATTACCCAGCTTTTCATCCCCTCCCCACCAGCCATCTGGTTTGCTGGGGAAACTGAGGACCATTTCAACGTGGCAAGGGCAAAGCATTGGTTGCTAGATCATTTTCTTCCCAATGACAGAGTTATCTAAAAAATGTGGTGGAATTAGTTTCAGTTAGTATGCGGTTTTCAGTGTGAATGGAGTTTTTTGAGACTTGGCATAGGAGGGATATAGACATGAGCTTGGCTCACAGAGAGAAGCTCCTGGTCTCAGAGAAGAGAATCTACTTTAGTGGGAGTTGTGACAGGATCCACTGTTGTGGTTTTTGCTCTGTTGCTGTGATAACCAAAAGCAACCAGGTGATGGGGGAAATGAGCATTTTAGCTTACATCTTCAGATCACAGTCCATCACTGGAGGGAGTGCAGGCGGATTCGAGGCTGGACTGGAAGGCAGGCCCTCTTGCTAGCCCAAACAGCATTCTCTGGCTAAGGAACTCACTTCACAGAGAAATGAAGAATTCTGCTTGCTAGACGGCTCAAAGGCCAGCTTATAATCAGTTAGCTTTCGTGGGCAATGCAGGGCTACCTGTCTAGGAATGGTGCTTGCCCACAGTGGGCTGGGCCCTCTGAAATCAATTAAAAGTCAAGACAGTGCTCCACCGTTGCCTACAGACCAATCCAATCTAAGTGATTCCTCTATTGAGGTTCTCTACTAAGATGATTCTAGGGTGTGTCAAGTTGACATTAAAGATAACCAGGAACCAAATAATTTCAAAACACAGAAAGGATAGCTCAAAAGAAAGCAATCATAAAAACAGACCGACGTAGACATCAAGGAGAAAACCTGCTCTGGGCCAGTGGCAGGGCCACTACTGGCTTCTGGAAGACAGAAGCAACAGGAAACCTGACTTACAGGCTTTGGTGTGAGGTAGCTGCTGTACTTTAGCATTTGGACACCCTGCAAGGAGAACATCCCTTGTTGGAATCAGTTGGGTCCCTGCCTAGGGTCCTAGAGTTTTTCAGTCTGAGGAAGCAAGCCTGGGTGCTGGATAACCGCTGTCTGACAGTCTCCCCGAAGCCATGGAGCCACTGACCAACCAGCCTGCCGCTTCTTCTGCAGGTACAACTTCTGTAGCAGCAACACTGTGAGTGAAGATGAATTACAGACTCTTTACCCTTGCTAGAGGTGTGCTCTGGCTCTTGCCTCTTTTCCATAATAAATGTTTTTAATGCACTTGGTCTGAGCTTGAGGTGTGTACCATGACCTTCTCTGAGTACTGCGATATGATGGGGCAAATGCAAGGTCACCACAGATAATACCCGGGACTTAAAACACACACACACACACACACACACACACACACACACACACCTCTGTCACATCTCTTTCAGGGTATTTTGTGTATCTTGTGTTCCAATAATGCCTACTTTTGTGTTTTGGGTTCAAATCACCATGGCATGAAAGAGGAAGGAAGAGTGTTAATGCAGTTAGTCAATACCTGCCCTTGGTACAACACTCAAGTGATACAGAACATTCTACATCTTCATGTGTCTCAGTTTTTCTTCCCAGGGACAACTTGAGTTTATTCCCCAGAAACATTCTACATATGCATATGTTTATGTCTGCCTCACACCCTATCCTTTTGTCCAAGCACAAATGGAAGAATACTATATATGCTGGTATCAGTTGGTGTTTTTAATTCTCCATCAATTGGGTAGTATTATCTAATGGTACAGAAAATGGTGTTCATTCATCAAGAAGCTCTGTCCGCTCCAGGGATAGGCAAGCATCGTGTGAATGGTGGGTCCTGCTGCTGAAGAGGATGGGCTCTTTCCCATCACATGTACTCAGACAATACCCTTTTGTGATGTTCCCTGCTGGATAAACTTGGCAGGCTGCAGTGGAGTAGTCTGTTTGATTCTCAGAATCTAGAGATGGTCTCATTTAGAAACTTCCAAGAATGGGGTTGTGGCAGCAGAGACCAATGCTTGAAGTGAGGAGCCCACGGTGGAACCGAAGCGCTTCATCTCAGTATCTCGGGGTTTTCAGTCCATTCTCCTTTTCCTCATTTCTTTTGTTGGTATTTTCCCATTCCTTTTCCTTGAAACCCTATGTATCATTTAAAAATCTTAGCTTGGTACAATGAATGGCTGTTATCTGAGCCCCACTATGTATTCTAGATAAAGCCCCGGAGCACAGAGCTTCTGCTCTTGGTCTTGACCATGTATTAGAATCACTGTGAGGTTTTCATATCCTGGCTCCATCTTAGTCCAGTCACCTCCTCTGTGGTGGACACCTGTGTTTTTTAAACTCCTAGGAAACATACAAACAAGGTGAAAACCACTGAGAACAGCTCTTTCTGGGTTTTTAACAAACCCCCTTCTTTACCAACAACAAATTCCTTTCCTGGAAACCTTACTCTATTTCTTTAGGTTATGTGTGCATCTGTGTGTCTGTGGTATGTGTGTGTGCACGCGTGCTCATTGTAGAGTTACAAGTAGTTATGAGCTGCCCAGTATGGGCGATGGGAACCAAACCCAGGTCCTCTGCGATGGCAGTGCTTGCTCTTAACCATGGAGATATCTCTCCAGCCCTTACAGATCTTAACAGTGTGGATAAAGCCTTTCAGTCGTTCTGCACCGGCTCCCCCATGCTCAACAGCCTTGCCCAAGGGCAGCAGTCAAGATTAAGTCACTACAGCGTGTAGGTAAACCACATAACCACAGCACCCGGCACGTAACCAGCAGCCAGTCCACGAGGCAAGAGGTACTGGTTGACATGAGCTTTACTTCAGAGTAACAGAGAGTCAAAATCAGACAAGAAAGACAAGTCCAGCCTCAGAGAAGGTGTTTCAAGTAGGCACAACCAAGGTCGAGTATTCAGATGCCATAAATAGAAGAAAACTAACTACAATGAGAAAACGGACAAAGGACGTGAGCCATAGAGAGGCTGCTGTCGTCTGTTACAAACAATGAAAACAACCTGATGCTGAACCACAACCACAAAAAGCTTATTTCTCATTGTCTCATAATTCTGGTGGCTGGATGGCAAGGGCTGTGTCACAGGGTGGGGGACAACTGGGTGTGCGCAGAAACAAAAGAAGCACCAACTCAGACTGACTATACCAACCTATCCTCCTGAGAAATGACCCATCCCTGAGCCCTGACTCACACCCTTGTGAGGACAATCAGTCCCTTCCAACAGCCGTGTCCTCCTGCTGCGATCTGCTTCTGGAAGGTCTCATCTCATACAGACCCTCAGCATCCACCAAGGGCACCAGGGTTCCACTGTCTTGAGGACAATCCGCATCGGAAGCATATCAAGGGGAGCTACGGGACAGACCTGGCGAGTCCACCTCACTCGGGGAATCAGAGGAATGCAAATAAGACCAAAATGAGAGTCCACTCATCAGATTATGCAAAACTTAACTTTTTCAAACAAAAATAACAAACTAGGATCCATATATACCAAAATGGGTAGAGCCACCCAATCCAGGGGAGAATGCAAGCGGTGCCGAGAAGCCATCATGGGGACTTGGAGGCTTTGCATATTTCACTCCTCCTAAAAGATTCCTATCCACTACCCACGCTACTCAAAATATCAAGACAGCCAGGAAAGCCACTTAGAACCCTGTTAAGAGACCAACATTATCTTATCTATTTTCATGACAAAGGATGTTGTATAAACATGATGAGAAGATTCATTTTTGATCACTCCAGGTAGCTGCCAGGGAAGTTTCTTTGTAGTTTAACTTTTAAGAAAAAGAGGAAATAAAGAGAATGACCGATAGGGTTGCTGGAGCCCAATCGATCAACTTTGTTACTATATTTGCAGTTCAGCAACTATGGAAGGTAAAAAGCAACCAATGGCTTTCAATGGTTGCCTCCCCCAGAGAATCTCATTCAAATCGTCTATTTGAATGAGATTCTGATTTATCAGCTGCTATTGCTAAAGCTCCCCAGACCCACATCAGCCACAGAAAATCCTTTATCCTCACCTCTAACACTAACATCCCTGTAACCTACGGCACTGCCAGACCAGCCAAGGCCACAGCGTGTAGACAACTGTATTCCCCATTCTCCCAGGCTCAAGGCATATAATTCCATCAAGATTTTACTGAATGAAGATGTTAACAGCAGCAAAGGTGCAAAGTAAAGTCACCCACAGAGAATCCGGGCATCTTCATCATGTCTTCTCAGCCTCCATGGGGGGGAGGGGGAGGGAATGAATACTTTACAAAGCTATTTCGTAAACTGTTATGTTAAATGGATATCTTTTACTAGCTTTTAATGCTAATAGTGCCATTTATTCCTGACCTTCAGAAATATGAGATATTTTAAATGACAACATAAAAAGAGTTCTTGTTTGAAAACCCAAGCTACTTTAGACTGCATATTATTACGTCTAAGTATAGTGTGCGCCAGTGTGGCTCATTTCAGCATCCCGTTTCTATCTGGCTGGTATGTATTTCAGCTGACATTTATTGTCCTTCTGCATACGTGTCAAATTCCTTAATGACGACCGACAAAGGCGTAGCGCTCGGTATATATAAATTACATTTGCTACCATATAATCAGCGTTATCTATTAGAATGCTCTTTGCGACAAATCACGTTCAAAATAAAAAAAAAAACGAATTGATTTTTCTGTTATTTTAATATCGTGCTGCACGCAGCAAGCCTTTGATTGAACCTTAAACACTTTAATGCTCTATTTTTGTTTGCTGCAGATCAGAAATGGAGTTTGTACTCCTCACAAAGCTAAAGCAATTTGCAAAAACAACGAAATCAAATTGCAGAAAAAGGAGAACTATCCTCTTTTTTTTCCACGCCGAGGGAATGTGTTTTTGTAAAGCCATCGTTAGAGGGCATACGGCTGCATGGCTGGTCACACACACTTTTCATTTCTGTGCCTCCATTTTCATCTAAATTAGATTTTAACCTTAATGCAGGGTATAAAAAGCCTCTCCTGGGCCTTTGTTTCTGCCTTCTCTCAAGCCACCGTAGGCTTTCTCTTGGCTAATACAAGCTCCACACTGGTCTTTGTCCTCCTGTCTTTTAGCCATGGTTTTAGGCTGCATTCTCAGAGCGCTAGCTGCAGGAGGCTATGTTTCTGGAATCTTCCAGTGAGTTGTCTCTCAGCGGTGCTCGCTTGGCCCACACTGCAGCAAATAAAGCACAACCAGAGTCTGGCTAGCACCATGCTTTTGGCTTAATTTGTGGCGTACAGCAGAGGCTGGAGTCAGGGTTCTAGCCCCTGTTCTTTTTCTTCTCTCTTGCTAGGAACGGTGTTCACGGTTTTAATTGTTTCTTAGAAATTCAAAATACAAATGGCATTTTATGATACATTAAAACTGTATAACCTTAAATTTTCAGTGACTGTCAATAAAGTTTTATTGAAACACGTTAGTCATCCATTTAGTTACACACTGTTATTCTCCCACTGAGGGCAAGAGTAGTTATGAAAGTCCTTATGGCCCATGAAGCCTATAATATGCAGTTGTCTGGACCTACTCTGGTTTTCTTTCTGTGGTAAACACTCTGGCCAAAAGCAGCTTGGAGAGGAAAGGGTTTATTCCAGCTTACACTTTGCTCACAATTCATCAGTGAGGGAGTCAGGGAAGGAACTTGAGCAGGAACCCAGAGGCAGGCACATGGAGTAAAGCTTCTTACTGGCTTGCTCGCTAGAAGTACTTAGCCAATCAGTTGACAATTGCTTTAAAACACACACACACACACACACACACACACACACGGCACTCTAAGCAAGTGGAGAGTTTCAGGCCAGGTTGCACAAGGTGAGGGGTCTGTCTTCATTCAGCTTCCCATGTTGTCTGCCCTTGTTCTTTTAGCAATGGTCATACATGACAGGCTGCACATATGAACTTAACACCTGCAAACTGTGAAAACCACACTAAGCCCATTGTTTCACTGAATCTTCCAAAACAGCCTCACAAGGAAGGCAGGCTGATCATTTTCATAACAGAAGACAGGAGCTTGAAGAGGTTGTTTTCTCCTGGAGACCATCAGGAAATGCAAGGCCTGAGGACTCCTGAAGCCAGCCATGGCCACAGTCAGCCGTGGCCGCAGCCAGCCGTGGCCGCCCAAACCCCGGAGCAGGCTCCATCACCCTTGTGCACTCTTGCATTCCCCTCTTTCCCCTCTCCCCTGCTACCTCCTTGAGGTGACCCAGGGTGAGTCCATGGCTCTTTAGGAGTTGTTCACTGTGGCAATGGCCGAGGAGGAGATCACAGACCACAGAGAGGCATCAGGGGCTCAGTGCACTGACCTACCTACTTCCGGCAGTACCATGTGACTGTGATTTTGGTTGGCTTTTTCTTGCTCTGTTTTATGGGTGTAATTGTTTTTATATCGTCAGCTTGGCAGCATCTAAACTAATCTAGGAGACACACCTCTAGGCAAGCCTGTGAGAGTTTCCAGACTGGGTTAAGTGATGTAGGAAGACCCACTCTGGATATTATTCCATGGGTTGACATCCTGAACTGAATACTCTCTGCTTGCCCACTGTGGGGGTGACGTCACCAGCTGCCTTCTGTTCCTGCAGCAACTGTCTTCCTGACCAAGGTATATTATACCCTCTTGAACTGTAAGAGAAAATAAACTTTTTAAAAAAAGTTTCTTCTTGTTGGGTACTTGACCTCAGTGACAAGGAAAGTATAACAGGACTGTATATCAAACCTGGGGCCTTGCCCACGCAAGCTGGGTATTCTACCACTAAGCTACAGCCACAGTCCCACACCTGGTTGGTCTCTTAATATCATACGGATGCTACGAGGCTCTTGCATGATCTTCAGTTCACAGATTAGGAGTGTGGTCCTCGGAGAGTTTAGGGAGTGAGTCCATGGGTCACGCGTGCAGAAATAAAAAGCTGAGATGAGAACTCTGGAGACCTGTGGCCTACACCACACACAACAGTGCTTGAGCAAAGTCAAAGCTACGTCATAGCTGAGAGCTTTGTAAGGAGTTTACAGGCAGCTGGTCACCACTGTGGGCCCTGTAGCAGGGACAGGGACCAATGGTGTCCCCCCTCCACCAACATAAAGGAGGGCTATCAATTTCTGTACAGAAAGCAAAGGTGACCCCTAAAAAGACAACGTTAATTGCCACAAAGCCCAAGCTATCCTAACAAAAGGCCCGGTTGGCCCAGGGATTCGTTTTTCATCCTCAGGTAATGGAATTGTTTTTAGTAGCAAGAATGAGCTCATTACGGATGCAGCCTGTGATAATAACGATAATTTGCTGCAAGGCAAAAATCACCTTTATACACCCCTCCCGGGCGACAGAAACTCATGGAAATTATAGGCTAGGGAGAAACAGAAAGGATGAGGACTAAGGAAAAGAATTTCAAAGCAGAACTGAGGAGACAAAGGGAATCACAGCCCTGTACCCTGAACGTGGTGCTCGTGACCTGGAAAAGAACAGACCGCTGACGAGATGAACGGTCTCCACCTCATGACCTCTCCACTGGGGTCTTAAGGGTTTAACTTTCAGCCATTTTTTAAAAAGTTATTGCAAAATGAATTAGCCAAGAAATTAAATATTGACACAGGTGGTGAGGAATATGCCAGTTTGTCAACCCCTTCACTTCACCCAACACACCTACCTGCAAACTGTGTGTCCTGAGAAGGGCCAAGTAGACACACTTCCCACTCCCACTTTTCTGTTCAGCCTGTCTAGTGACGAGAGCGGCTGACAGAGAAGCAGAGCACTGGGTCCCATACCTCCAGGCAGCTGGGGGACCTGCTTCCTGGATCCTGTGTGGGGTTGTGGTCACTCCTTGAACCTGGAAGCATCTTGATTGATCTTAGAGCGTTCCTTCATCCCTCTGAGAGAATGCCAGTTGCCTTCTGCTGAGACATGGCTTTCTTTTTTCCTTAAACAAAAACTCCAATATATTTTTAATTTTTTATGTATTTAGGCACACGTGTGTCACGGCACACTTGTGAGGGTTAGAGGTGACAACCTATGGAGGATGCTTTTCTCCTTCCATATATGGGTCCCAGGACTGGACTTAAGTCATCAGGCTTGCTGGCAGGAGACTTTATCCACTGAGCCATCATCATCTCTCTGGCCCTAAAATACCTTAAACCAATCCAGAAATTCTCCCCTAGCCCCTGAATGCTCTTTTCTCCCCGCCCCCCCCCCCCAGAGAATTCAACTAAGCACTATGCAGCAAGAATGACCTTGCTGTGTGAGGAGCTCCCAGAAAAAGCTGTCTCTGTGGGCTCGGTGAGTTTGCAAGTGTTTTGATGCCCATGGACAGATCTGTCCCCTCAGAGCTCCCTCTGATTTCTTCTGCATACCGACAACCGCCACATGAAATCAGACACCTGACCTGCCGCAGGAAAGACGCAGGAAGCTAATATGACTGAACTGTGTCCTTTAAAAACAAGGACCTCAGAATACGACTGACTTAAAAACAGGGTCCTGCAGGTTTGACTAGTTAGGATGACATGGGGATGCAGCACAGTGGACTCCTATGCCAGTGTGGCCAGTGTCCCCAGAGGCAGTGAACCTACAAACACACGGGAAGAATGACGTGTGACCAGAAGACAAGAGACTGAAGATCCACTGCACGGTTTGAATGTGAGGCGTTTGAACGCTGTCTCCACAGGGTGGCGCTATTTTGGGATGCTGCAGAGCATTTAGGGTTGGAGCCTCACTGGAGGAAGTGCGTCACCTTAGGGAGGGCCTTAAGGTTTGATGTAACCTGGCTGTTTCCTGTCTATTTCTGACTGAAAATGCAATGTGTCTGACCACCTCATGTTCCCGCCTGCCATGCCTTCCCCACCATGATGAATGCTGAACCCCTGAACCCTTCCACCTTTGAGTTGCTTTTTAGGTATTTGGTCCCAGCAACTGAAACCTACAGATCTGGACTTCCTGTGTGGTGAAAGCCACCCAGCTGGGTGCTGTGTTTAAACATCCCTGGTAATCTCACATAGCTGATGTTTGCCAGCTGAAATCTCCCTGGTGATGTGGGATGTCTCTTTGTATGATGTGAATATGTTTTATAGCCATTGGTTAGTAAAGAAGATACTTTGACCTGTGGCAGGGTAAAATAGAGCCAGGCAGAAAATCCAAGCAAAGATACACGGAGAAAGAAGGCACAATCAGGGAGACGCCAGCAGCTGCAGGAGAAGCAAGATGTGAGGTAACAAGCCAGGAGCCTCATGGTAAAATATAAAATGGATTCATACAAACATAAGAGCTGGCCAGAAATCAGCCTAAGCCATTGGCCAAATAATTAATATTAAGTCTCTGAATGGTTATTCAGGAACTGGTGGGCAGGAGAGAAGCCTCAAGTGACACCCTGGGGACTTGGATTATAGAAAACTGGGGTTGGAGTAGGATTTCTGTACCAAGGTTGGGGGACAGGCTACCCCAGGACCCATGCTGACTGACAGACTGGTTAGAAGGATTGGTTAGGCTTTCGGAGAAGAGCCTGACCCAGCTACACAAGGTTACCTTGGTGATAGGAGGAGACAGCCCTGGATGGGCCCTTTACTAGGTCAACATATTGAAAATTACCATTAATCCTCCCCATCCCCAAAACAGAAAAAAAACTTATCAGGTTGAGAGGTAACTTCTCTATTCAAAGATGGTCATGGGTGGTTAAAGAATCATTATTAAATCTCCTCATTGCTCAAAGAGTGTGAAGGGCTGGTTCTGATGCAAACACAGCAGGCTTCTGAACTCCCTTAAGGCTCACATCTCTTTGGGAGGAGGCGGGATTCTATCCCTCTGCAAATTTCCTTGCTGAGGATGGTGGTTCCCCATACACATTCCTGCTGCATGACAGACTGGACCACTGAGCACAGCCACAGGTTCCAGGAGATCGGAAGTCCTCACTTGAGGATGTTTGACCTGGAAGAAAAAGCCTCTATATGAGTGGCACACAGGTGACCCAGATAAGCAGGGAGATCAGAAGGAAACAGTGCCTCTCGAGCTTACCTGGCACAGAGGAGTCTTGGTATTCAGGTGGGAGACCGTGGTGCTGTGAGACTTTGGGAGACGCATCAGGAGGCTGTGCGGAGCTCACACTATATATTCTAAAGTAAGAAGAAAGCATGAAGTTACTCCTTATAGTAGGAGGTATAGCATACAGGTCCCGAGCAAGCACAGTGTGTTTGTTCTAAACCTTACAATCCACCCCAGCGTTCAGAATTACCATCCCTGTTTCACAGACGGTAAACTGAGACATGAGGGTGCTCCAGGGCCCCTGCCAGCTCCCTCTCTTTTAGCATCTTGAGAACCTGGTTGGAGGTTCTAGATGGGAGCACAGCAGATCAGTCCTCCTCCAGTGGGGGAGGGCTGTCCTCTTCAACAAAGCAAACAACTTCCAGAGGCATGGGGGGGGGGGGGGAGCAGCTGCCTAGCAGGGCGGATCTACCAAACCAAATCAACCCTGGGACACTAGAGGCTATTGATTGATTGATTGCTTGCTTTGAGACTGGGTCTATCCTGGCTATCCTGGAACTCAGTATAGATCAGGCCCTGATCTCACAAAGATCTGCCTGCCCTCTGCTGGGATTAAAGGTGTGCACCACCATGCCTGGCTTCCTTTAGCAGCTTGAGTCTTAGGCCACTGCTGAGACAGGCAGTTCTGTCTGTCCTTCTGCTCCCAGCATAAAATAATCATGGCACAGCTGGAGGGCATGGTGCGGAGCATGTTTGCCTGCAGGAAGGCCATGACAAATGTGCATTCTACAAACCAGGTCAGTAGCAGTGCTGAGGTGGGGAGGACCCTGCTGCTCCTGCTCCCACCCCCTCTGCTCCTTCCACCCTGCAGCTCACGGATAATGCCAGCTACACTTACTGATCATAAGGTTTCCGTCGTGCCCTCTTGGCCTGCTCCACCAGATCCAGGAAGTCCTCGTAGCACTTTCTGGCCATGATGGTATACCTTGTGGCACAGCCAAATTCAGTGACCCTGGCTCTGGGCAAGAAGCCAGCCCAGCCAGGGATGGGGGGCTCGTCCAGTGGTTTTTTCACATTCTTGCATTCTGCAAGGAGACAGCAGGGGCCCTGAGGGTTTCAGAGCAGCCCAGTGGGAAGCACTCCCAAGCTCCCTGGCATATTAACAGTTAACCCAAGAAACCCCCAGGCCACACAGAGATCTCCAGCTGTGAGCCAGCTGTCCTGGAAAGGGCTTCCCTCTGGTAGATACCTCATTTCATGCTTTCAGTAGCCCCAGATACTTTCCGGGCAAGTCCTGAGACCTAGTCAGAAAGTGTAGGTCCAGGACACACTTAGCTCTCGAGTACACCTCAAGCGCCATCAGGTCCTGGCGCTGACACTGACTGGCAGGGTGAACGCGGGTGCTGAAGAGTCAAATGAGGCCCCCAAGTCCCAGAATTCAAAGCTGAATGGCACCCTAGGGGACATCTGCACAGGAGCCAGGGAGGTAAAGCAGTTTGCTTTAGGACACACAGCAAGTAACCGTAGAGATGAGCTAAATCCTAAAACTTGGGCAAGGGAGTCTTTGTCACATCTGTAACATTTTAAAGCTCAGCAAGCATATAAATGATCATCTATTTTGGATAAGTCCCTAAACAATTTAGTATGTGTGTGTGTATGTGTGTGTTGTCTGTGCACATGTGAGCATACCACAGTGCATCCGTGTACTTGTATGTGAGCGCACCCATGTACTTGTAGAGGCCAGAGAATGTCTTCTTTTGTTACTCTTGCCTTGTTTGTGTGAGCCTGGATATCTCAGTGATTCTAAAACCCAATTCAGCCATTCTAATCGGCCAACAAGCCCCTGAGATCTACCGAGAGTACAGCCATGTACCACCATACCTGGTTTATTTACATGGGCTTTGGGGAGGAAGCAAACAGGGTTTCACGCATGCGCAATGAGTACGCTACAAACTGACCCATTCCCGGACCCTGCATGACTTTTCCTATAGCGCTTTAGATATACACATAATCCAGGTCAAAGACACATTAAATTAGTGCTGCGTCATCCGTCATTCAGTGTGAAGTCTCTTCCTGCAGAATCAGTACCTAAAGCTGGATTCAAAGCTAGGACAGAAGTCAGCACCCTTGCTGTGATCCCCAGGAGCCCTCTAGGAGCCTAACGGGAGCATCTCTCTAAGGGCCTCTCACCAGGAATGGCAGTCCCATCCTCACAGGGCTATTGTGTCTGCTCAGAGAACAATGAATCCAGGTCAGAGAAAACTCCCAAAGGGGCAAGCCACCGATTCACAAGCTGATGTTCAAAGTCTACTGGGACTTGTCTAGGGTTCTGAGGGGGATGCCAGCCTCCCCCAACTGCCCGGGATGGGTCCCTTCTCCGCCACATCGGCTATGCTTGGGTAGGTGCTCTTCCTGGCTGTACAACCGCCTGCTGGGATCTCACTGGACCAGGGCTGAGAGAAGCTGATGCGGGGGAGGCCGTACCCAGAGTCAGGGGGTGATACTTCCTGGCATACTCATGCAGCGTCCACAGCACTGTGTCCTCGGAGCAGATGGGCTTCAGGACCGGGGTGCGAGCCACACAGCAGTTCAGTTCCTGCTGCTGCTCCTTGTATCTCTGCGTTCTCTCCTGGAAGGCTTTCACACAGTGATTCATTTGGTCCTCCTTGGGGCTTCCTTGGCAACTGAGCCATGGTATGAAGCCTGAGAGGGAAACACAGCCCGAGTGAGGTAGCTGGCTACCGGCTGAGAGCCTGCCTCTGTACCCACCACCGCAGCCGCCCTCCACTTGGCTCTCCTCCACTGCCACCAACGCTGTATGTTTCTAAAGGCCATTAATACAAACGGTGTTGTTGTTTGCACCATGGCTGGGCCCTCCCAAGGCTGCAGAAAAATGACCTTGGAGCTGGGGAGGGAAGGTCCACTCTGACAAAGGAGATGACAGTCACACACTTTGCTGGCAAAGCCCCCCATGTCAGGCTGAACAGCAAATGGGGAACGCGTTTAATGGGCCTAAATGATAGTCTGAGGAGTAATGGAAATTATCCATCTTTTTTTCTTTTTTGAGAGAAAGCTTATTTTCCTTGACACTTCCCAAATGCAATCTGGGATCTTTCTTGCCAGACCATAGAGAAATTGCAGGCCCATTAAAAGCAGAGACATGTAACACAAAAAGGTAAATTCATTATCTGCAAGACCCACCCCTAGGACAATTTTTCACCATTTCCCACAAAATAACATGTAATCATTACAATTAGAAACGGTAAAAACACGACTATTTATTCAAACAGGATGCGGAATCCTAAGTACTATAATATTGTCACAATAAAACCATTTTTAAAAGAACAAATGAGAAAAACTGGTTAAGAACTTAGCTTTATGTGGAAAGTAAATAAGTATCTCACAGTACTGCAGCTCATTGTTTTTGTTTTTGGTGTTTTTTTGTTTTGTTTTGTTTTTTGATTTTTGCCTTTGTTGCTTAAGAAAGAAAACCTGACTTTGGAGCTGAATGTAGCAGCCCCAAGACCTGCACCCACAAGAAAGCTCCTTCTAGAAGAATCTAACAGACTGACCTGGACAGGACGGAAGTCACAGACCCCTCATCTGCTATGGTTTGAATGTAAAAGTGTCCCCACAGGCTCATGAGTTTGAAGCTTGGTCCCAAGAGATTGTGGAAACATTAGGAGGTGGGGCCTGGCTGGAGGAAGGAAGTGGACTGGAGGGAGTGGGCTGGAGGAGGGCTTTAGGGTTTATAGCCCAGCACCACTTCCTGTCCTCTCCCTGCTTCCTGTGTTGTGGAGTATTTAACCATGTAAAGGTGAGTCACATTTGTTTACGCTGCATTTGTTTAATTATGCAAAGCTGTGTTGCTGTTTCACCTTGCCTGCCTGAGGCACCTGATTGGTCTAATAAAAAGCTGAACAGCCAATAGCTAGGCCAGAGAGGGATAGGTGGGGCTGGCAGGCAGAGAGAATAAATAGGTGGAGAAATCTACGCTCGAGAGGAAGAGAAGAGAGAAGAGAACAAGGAGAAAGAGGGGGATACGCCTGGGGCCAGAAGCCAAGCAGCTGCCAGCCAATCATAGAGACAGAGAAGGTAAGATATACAGAAAGGTTAAAAAAAAAAACTGAGGTAAAACGTAGATAAAGAGAAACAGATTAAAATAAGAGCTAAGATAAGGCTGAGCATTCATAACTAGTAAGAAGTCTCCATGTCATGATGTGGGAGCTGGTTGGGGGCCTGAAAGAAAAAGGCTGGTAAATCCTGGTCCATCCAAACATAAGGAGTCCCATCCTAGAGCCTCCGCTACTGGGTCTTCTAGACCATGATGGGCTGTAGATCAAACTGTTGCCAAAATAAGTATTTTCTCCATCAGGTGCTCAGTCACAGCAGCAAGGAACTCTAGACTATTTCCCCAACCCCTGGGCAATCAACATTGTCATGTCTGTCATGTGATGTCATGGAGAGAGCCACAGAAACTGAAGGCCCTTTTTGTAGTGCGTCTTGACCACCAAAACCTACTTTGATCTATACGTTTATGTATGTGTATGCATAAACATGGCACATACCTAGTTATACAGACATCTCAGTGAGTGAAGCATGCATATACGGCTTCATGAATTATCACCATGACCATAGAGAGTACCTAATATGATACAGTGCATGGTAACCCCAAACAGACATATCCAAGTCCCTAATCCTGATACCTATGAGCATGATCTTCTGGGGAAATGTGGCCTTAGAAAACAGAATTAATGAACTAAACACAAGATCATTCCACATTTAAGCTGTCCCTAAAGCCAAAGCATCCTTAATGGGGGGCGGGGGGCTGGAGACACTCAGACTTACAAACATGCATTTGAAAAATCAGTGTTGGGGCCAGCTGCCACTGTATAGAATTGATCCCTTGTATAAGGAAGGTTATTCGCAGTCTTATAGACAGTGGGAAAAGGGAGGTGTGAAGCAAATCTGAACTGCTGGACTCCAAAGTACATTCTCTTATCTAGCTAGAGTAGGGCCAGGGTGAACCTGGGAAGCCTTGCAATGTTTCCATGCATAGCCCCTATGTATGAAAACTGAGAGCCCACTGAGCATGTCAGTTATAGGGACATTCACGGTTCTCAGAAGCCTGAGAAGAAATAGAGACCAACGCTAACATGGGACTGACTTAAGTAGGGCCTCTACAAATATGTGACGGTTGTGTAGCTTGGTCTTCTTGTGGGATCCTAACAGTGGAAACAGGGGCTGTCTCTAACGCGTGGGCTGGCTCTTGGGAACCTATTTCTCATACAGGGTTGCCTCGCCCAACCTTAATACAAGGGAGGTGCTTAGTCTTATCACAACTTGCTTTGCCAGGCTTTGTTGACACTCATGGGAGGGCTGCCCCTTTCTGAACAGAGACAGAGGAGGAGTGGGTTGGGGAGGGGAGGGTAAAGGGGAAGAGGGGAAAGGACTAGGAGGGAGGGGAAAATGCAACTGGTGATGTAAAATAAATAAAAAGAAAAAAGAAAAGAGGACCAACTGTCGTTGTTTGTCAAAGATGAAAGTGTTACTTAGAGACAGGACTTTCAAGGCTATGACCTTGACAGGGCAGGTGGCCAGTCTCCCTTTAGGAGACATGAGGAATAAAAAATAAGAACCACCTTTGTGGGAGACTTGGAAAAGCACAACTTGGGAAGGACAGAGCCCTAACTTATCCAGCTTTGTCTATCAAAATGTCTATCCTGATCCACAAGCCACCCAGCAGATGTCAAATTCTTCCAGTATCCCAGCCAACTCCTGAAGGATTTGGCCTAAGTATTTCTTCTCAGTTATCCAGGACTAGCTGTAACCTTCCTGCAGCACTAGGTCCTCTCACTGCGTCTTAGAAGCTGCAGTGCTTACACTGACTAGCCAAGTTTGTTAGCATTCAGGCACACCTGGCCCCGCCCCTTGAGGACCTGGCAGAGAGGGTCACCCCTAGGTGCAAGGCAGGCAGTATCCTGTACCTTTAAAAGGCGGAACTCCACTCCTCCTCCTCCTCCTCCTCCTCCTCCTCCTCCTCCTCCTCCTCCTCCTCCTCTTCTTTTCTCTCTCTCTCTCTCTCTCTCTCTCTCTCTCTCTCTCTCTCTCTCTCTGCATGAGGCCACTCTGTGCTCCCTTTCTCTCTCCCCTCTCCCTTCCCCTCCCATCTCCCAGTAAAACTTCCTACATAAGCTCTGTCTGTATGGCATGTCTGTCCCTCACCTGCTGTGGTTTAGACCCATCTACCAAGGTCCAGTCTTGTGTTGTATCATAACACAGACACAGACAAGCACCAAAACAAGCCAGGGACCAGAACCATTGTTACGAATGCCACTTACCACTGTATCCTGGTGTGATGGGCAATTTTCTCATGAAGGTCTCAGGAGACTCCATTTTACTCTGCCAGTGAAGGGAAAGGGGCGTGAAATGGTCTTGAGTCCCTGTCTCAAGGACTTAGGGCACTTGGACAAGAGTTCTTGAGTGTAAAAACAATGACGTCGTCGGGCACTGAGACTGAGAGGTAGAGACACCAGCACACCCACAGCTAGTTGACAGAGTTAGTTATAACCCTGAGACCTGATACCTGGGGCTCATTACCTTTCACGGTCATTGCAGATCTCCACCTATGAGTGTTTCACTTCCAGAGATTCCCCGTCTACCACCCTTCTATCCATCTGCCCACCCACTCATCGATCTAATAAAACCATATGCATACACAGTCATGAAACGGGCAGAGTTGTGAATATAAAGGAGAGCAAGACCCAGGAGCTACCATGTCGGACTCGTGAGACTTGTGTGAGGGGATTGTAAGAAACCCATTTCCCCACAGTCCACTCTTAATTCAGGCAGAATCTGTTTGGTAGCGACCTGTGTCGCTAAATCCCTTTATTCTCTGACATCTGGAGACACTTGGGTGTCATAACTGGGGGGGTAGGATGCTACTGGTATTTTGTAACTAGGTCCCTTCTCAACTTTATTCAGCGCAAACAAGACCTCCACAACAGAAGTTTAGACCAATTCTGGTCTCTTGAATCTAAAAGCCACAAAAAAACTGGCATGGAGTCCAAGGGAGGGATGAACGAGCTGATGGGTGCCCATTCTAGTACCAACTATATAGATACCACCTCTGGAGCAAAGCCCTCCCCCTCACCAGGGATCACTAATATCTCCCACAACGGGGCCAAGGTTTGTGTATGGCGTCTTCAGTTCATCTGTGCCCTATCCTGCCAAACCATTGCCTCTCTCTAAAGCGACACTTTTGTGACCAGGAGATGGTTTCAACTCCCTTGAGTCAAGGGGAGTAAGAGCTAAGACTGCTCAAGTCCTAAGGGCAAGATATGCTATCAAGCCTGTGCCTACTGGGTGCTGAGAACCAGGCCAGCCTGTAGGGAGATGGGGCGGGGAGGCACTTGGAGGGATTTCTGAAACAAAGGCAGGGCAGGGTCCAGGAGAGATCAAGACCCTTCTCCACCCACTTCCACCGGCCCCTGCTCTTACCCGGGCGGGCCGAGCACCCCCAAGGAACTAGGCAACACTGCCTGCCGGCATGCTCTATCGGACCTTTGTGCGCTCACTCTAGGTGGGCGGGCAGATTCTAGATCCATCCGGGGTATTTGGGGCTGGTTCCGCCCCATACGTGGAGATCAGGAGGCATGCGATGACACCAGAACCAGAACCAGGAAGTTTGTAAACCCTGCAAATTTGGCCGCTAATCCCTCAGCAGGCTGGTCCTGCCTGCCCTGCGGAGGTCCAGACGTTTGCCCGATTGCCTGTAGCTTGGGAAAGCGGAACCGACGGCCAAAGGGAGGGAGTTTGCAGCTCCTGTTGGGTGATGTGGACACACAGGGGATGCGTGCCGAATGCCACCCCTATCCGCACCCTGCACCCCACCAGAGGTAGCCAGTGGTCTCCATCCCTGCCATGTGAGGGCCCCCAAGGGGCGGAAAGCAGTCTGGGAAATGAAGGCCATCTGTGTCCATGTTGACTTCCAAACACAGGCACCTTACCCCTGCAGACATCGTTCTCGGTTAGGAGGGCTGGGGTTTGTTTCTGTTTTCTCCCCCACAAGGTTCCAGGACACACAAGCGCTTTACCAAAATGAAGGTTGTCTTACTCCTTTCTAGCAGGTTTTTCTTTTTCTTTCTTTCTTTCTTCTTCTTCTTTTTTTTTTTTTTTTTTTTTTTTTTTTTTTTTTTTTTGGAGGGGGAGGGAAGACGGCCTGAGCCATCAGGTCTTTTGGCTGATGCCACTGAGTGAACCTAAAGGGGCATGAATGGCTTCTGCCGCAAGGCTGCTCAACTACCATCTCAAGCCCTTGGACCCCTGGGACCACACCTCAAGCCATCCGGACACTTCTAGAGCCCAATTTAGCATTCGTCCCAGGGGTAAAGCCGGGGAGGAGGATTCTCCCCAGGGGTAAAGCCTGGCAGGAAGCTGGCCTACGCCTGCAGGGATGCCCTGGGCAGGCACCACCCAGGCCTCCCACACTCTTCACTGGTGAATCAGCAGTTGACTCTAGCCTTCTGCCTTCTCTCCAGCTAAGCCACTCCTCCTGTAGAGGAGACAGGACCCTGGGCATCGTTGGGGCGTTGGTTCCCAGCAAGAGAAGGGGCTGTCAGTAAAGCTTATACCACCTGAAAGAGGACTTGAGACTGGAGGAAGTCAGTGGTGATCCCCCAGCAATTCCGTCTATACACCCCGAATGAGAAAAAACTGCTGTAGGCCCCGTGAAATTCAGTTTCTCTTTATTAGAATCTGTGAAGACAGAGAGTTTGCAGATGCCGTCCTGTCTAGTTGCGGACGGCTGCGGTTCTGTGTCGTTTGGCTCTACCTTGTAGTGAACAAGACTCCCAGCAGCTGAGATCTTAGGATACTGTTCCACAGTTCAAACAGATGAGAGGTGGTAAGATATTATGGCCAACAACATTTAGACTAGCCACCCACTTACGCCATTCCCCAGCGTACGTACTTCGCAGCCTAATCACACGATTACATCACTACAGTGTGAGATTCGGTCTTCGATTAATAATAATGCATTTTGACTCCTGTTTAATATCGGCGCATGCAATTCTTTGCTACCCTGGCGGTTAACCAGACCTGGACGCTAATTAGAAGCTAAACTTGGTCTAAATAACATTCTAAGGGTGGGGGGCAGGCAGGCTCTGTAACCTGGACTCAGCCATCGCGCCCCAGGACCTCTACAGAAGCACCCCCTTTCCTATTGTATGCCACCTCCTGTCTGTCAGTCTGCATTTAGGAATGCCTGCTGTATACAGAAAAGAGAGTTCAGTAGCCAGATAATACACACAAAGACCACAGACCCCCTCTAGAACTTTCTAAGTTGGGGAATGTGTCCCAAGTGTACTTATGCAGTGCTCTGATACGATTATGTCAGCTGGGGTAGGGATAGACTAGAGAGCTTCAGTTGGAGTTTGATGACTGGGGCTGCATCTCTGGGCCAGAAGGAAGTCAGTCCATCATCAGTTTGCTAAGACTGCAGATCTGTCAACTCATTTAAGCAAAATAGGAGCAAGGAGATAGACCTAGCATAAGCTGAGGATGCTTTATGCTAGCCAGGAAAAGAAGGGCCGAACTTTCCTGCTCCTGCTTACTTACTAAACCCAACAGAAATCTCAGCTCATGTACCATTTGGTTCTTCTGATCATGAAGGGTGCCACGCTTTGCCTTGCCAGAGAGGAGAGGTCAACAGCCCTGAGAGACACAAAGTGTCTGGGGAGGCATGGCTCATAGGCCGGTGTGCTCAGCTCTCAGTCTGGGCAGGAGACGCAGTGCATTACTCTTCACGCAGAAGCTTTCCGCTTTGGGCAGGGCGTGCAGGTGTGGAAGGGTCTGCTGAAGCTGTCGGTCTGGGTGGTCTGTGTGATCAGAGTACTCTGACCCAAGGCACCTCTGACTATTGCTCAGTCTTGCATACATGTCCATGGCATGATATCAGCACAAACAGTGATCAGTGAGAGCGATTGGGAGACGAAGCTGTGGAGCTTACAGGCAGCAGTGTTATTAACCAAAATTAGGAGAATTCTCCTCAAACAAGCGCACAGTAGAAATAAAGATTCTGTACAGGATTCTAGTGCTCTATATACATAAAATTATATCCATTATAACAAAATTGAAAGTCTATTTGAGGACTGTGGCAGGAAACACCAAAAGAGAGGCCCATGAGCTTCCAAGGCAGAGTTAGCAGGGGAGTCCTAGCAAGCATCCTGATACCTGGATTTGACACCCCGCCATTCCGTTTGGGGTTCCCATTCTCGTGTTCTATGGTTTGATAGCATTTTCACATTCTAGCAGGGAATTCTGCAGCAAGTGGTGTGAAAAAGACAACAAGAGGTTGGAGTTCAAAATGCTACTTAAAATCTGTGTATTGGCTATGATGATGGGTTCACAAATCCAACTTGCATTTGAAGTTCCCTTCCCTCATTCTGTACTCATTCATTCATTCGCTCATTCATTCATTCATTCAATAATGCACGCCTCCAGTGATCTGAAATCTGAATGAATTCCAGCAGGTAAGAAAGGCAGCTTTGAAGAGATCAAACGGTTCCTCATTCTCGGTTGGCTCCAGAACGTTGGCGAGACTGGCTTTGGCGTTGCACAGAGGGAAGGAGAGAACACAGAACCTAGCTGGCTCTTCATTGGGCAGTTTCATTCTCAGGGTTCCTTTTATGACATCCTTTTCCTTCTCTGACCCTTCCAGTGAGGACTAAAAGGGTAACCCCACCCCTCAGGCCAGGTGTATCTCCAACCCCTCTCGTAGGAGGGCTGGGTGTGTGGGTACCTAAGGGGGCTCTGGCGGGAAGGTTTGAGGCCACACTGTGTGGTCTGTGGTCGCTTCAGCTCTGACAAAAAATCAGGTTTGAACTCCTCGCATGCGAACAGGAAGCACGCAGGTCCTGTCTCTGCAGAGTCAGCTCTGGCTTTAGGGGTTAGATTCTGACCTGCTCCTGACAAGCACCCAGGCGATTCTGAGGCAGGGGGGCCACAGACCTGCTTTGTAAGAGGCTGCTCTCATTTGCCAGGTCTAGGTTTACATGCCCTTTTTAGGTGAATTTGAAAAGCTGAAGATTCGATCGAGACATTTCATGGAACAGAACCCCCTTTTGTATTTCCTTATTGGGGGATGAAGAATAGTTTCACTGAAGGTGTGAATGGTTTGCAAGGTAGGGGGGTTGCTTTGGAGTTCTGGGCTTGGTGATACATATAAACAGAGCAAATAAAAACTTCATTTTCTCAAACAAATGTCCTACTAAACTCACCTATGATTATGCAGGACCTCTGAACTCAAGGTTTGTTGTTCTGAGAATTATTCTCTGATCTGTATTTTCATTTACTGGATTTTCAATGACCCAGTCAACTGTGGTCCAAAAATGTGTAACAGTATAGTACAGTAAGATATGCTGCGATAGACCACATTCGTACAAATTTTATCAAAGTGTGTTTTCATAATTGTCCTATTTCATCATTAGTTATTGTTGCTAATCTCTTACTGCTTTATTAAACTGAACTTGATCATAGGTATGTAAATATAGAAAAAACATAGTATATAGGTAAGGTTTGGTACTATCCACGGCCTTGGGCATCCACTGGGGAACCTCAGGGTGTATCTGCTACAGATAAGAGGGGATCGTTGTAATGTGGGGTAAGTCACAAACTCTTCAGTGTGCATTTCCACCAAAGGAAGCTTTACCTGCTCTGGAAAATGGAGGTATCGGCACCCTTGCCTCCACCCTGCCCCTCCCCCCATCCTGGTTGAGTTAGCCAAAACCATCCTTCATTGAGCCTCCTTGGAATTTAAATTATACGAGAACCTAAAATAGTGCCCGGTGTGGGCAGTCTTCTCCCACCGCGTAAAAGAAATACTGTAAGTTGCCGCTGAGTCACCAAGAAGACGAGATTGAGTGCAGGAAGTTGACACTTCCTATCCTTTGCCATCCAAGGTAATTTAAAAAGACCTTTGAGGAGGACCCCTCCTGGCTCAAAGGTCCCGCTTCACACCCAGAGAGATGTCCTCCCTCACAGGGTCCTCTGCATGGCAAGCAGGGGCTGTCTTACCACTCAGGAACCTGTGAGAGCTGGCTGCTCCAGGATCCCTGAACTTCCTATTTCCAGACCTTGATACTAAATTTCTGAGTTTTTCTGACTCCAATATAAGGTCCTTAGTTAATTCTCTCCCTGGTTCTCATCTTTCCTACTGAAATTTAGGTGGGCGATGGCAAGGGTCAAGGTCAGGGGCAGAACAGTCAAGGTCAGCGGATGCAGAGGATTCCAGGGGGCTCGTGGCGGGGAAGGGTGGTTACATTAGTAGTTTAGGAAGTCGATCCCCACTTTGACACTCTTTGAGGTGGCTATATCAATGGCTGTGGCCTTGATCTCAGTGTCCCCGAACTGCATAAGGGTCTGGATTTCCCTGCGGGCAGGCACCGCTGCGCCACTGGTTCCCGTGAGATCCAGGCGGAGTGTACCACACTTTCTCACCCCTGGGTCAGTGATGAAGCTGACATTGTCGTGCTCAGAGCTGTAGACATTGATGACGATGACCAGCTGGGAGGGCTTGGCGGGAGTGTAGCTGCGCTTGACCAGCTCCCCGAGGGCCACGGACTGGTCGGCGGAGATGAACTTGTCAAAGACATCTGTGCACCAGCGGGTGCCGTCCTTCACCAGTAACTTCTCGGGGGGATGTTTCCCCTCCACGTAGCGGTTCAGCACGCCCACGCCGTAGGTGAGGGGAGACCGGCGCACCTTGATGACGGCAGGGTCCAGGCCAAAGAGAACAGCGCCCTTGAGGATGGTGAGGCCCACATCCTGGGGGATGATGATCCTGCACTTGTCACCAAAGGCAGCCTGCACCGCCTGCTGCAGAAGGGGGGCCTCTGCAAAGCCACCCACCAGGAAGAGGAACTTGACCGTGGACACCTCGGGCTTCTGAAACAGGTCCCCTGAAAGGGAAGGAGAAGGGGAGATGGGATGACCCAAAGCAAGACAGTAGGGGGGAAACGAAGTTGTCTGAGTCTGGGGGGGGGGCACAGCTAACCATGAGCATCAGCTGGCATTGGCTTTGCACGAGCTCATTGAACTCAGTTTGTATTGAGCTAGTCTGATGAAGAAAGGTTTATACGCTGTATGCCTGGGAACAGAGGCCAGGGCTGTGCCAAGTAGAAGCCTAACTTATCGGAGGTGGTGCTGACTTTAATCAGAACTCATTCATCATGACAATAGTATCCCTTTAAATATGTGATCCAAGCTGTGAGAAACAGTTGTGTCTGACAGTCACAAAGGTAGGTGAGGGATGTATAAATGGTATGATGTTTGGATCCTGGAAAAAAATCCCCATCAGGTTACTGTGTGTCCAACTTGTGGTTGGACAAGGATAACAACACTCAAGATGACAGCAGACAGACTCTTGTCTTGCTGGAACCCTTCCTTGGTTCACAAAACAGTTCCTTCTTTCCCTGTGAGGCCAGGATTCCTAAGTTTCCCCAATACTCCAGAAAAGATACAGTCCCAGGGCTTGTCACTCTAGAGTAGTACTGTTTCAGAGATCCTTGACCTCTGGCCTTCAAGGCCAAAGTGAAGCCCAGGTAAGGGCAGGCCCTCAGCTGCTCAGCTCTCCAGAATGAGAGGTGTCCAGCAGCCTCCCTCATGATGTGCCCAATCCCTGCCTGTAGGGATATTTTGTTTGTGGTCTAACAAAGCTGGCCTGAAGATCAGAGTGCAGAGCTAGCCACACTAGTTAGCCATGGAGGCCAGGTGTAGCATATTCCTTTAATCGCAGCACTTGAGAAACAGAGGCAGAGGGAACTCTGGAAGTTCAAGACCACCCTGGGCTACACAAGATTGAATCTGTCTGAAAGAGAAACAGAGCTCACACAAGGGTGATCCTACCGCTTGGGATCACACGCCTTAAATCCTAGCACTAGGGAGGTGGAGACAGGAGTGATGTGGCTGGGCAGAGAGAGGAATAGAAGGCCGGAGGAGACAGGAGCTCAGTCTGAGGATTCAATCCGAGCGTAAGTCTGAGGTTTCGTGGAGAGGCAGCCTGAGCTTTCGTAGAGACAGCATTCAGTCTGAGGATCCATAGAGACAGATCGCCCCTTTCAGTCTGAGCAGTGGTTGAGGTGAGAACTCTAGTGGCTGGCAGCTCTGCTTCTCTGATCTTCAGCACTAACCCCTGTATCTGACTCTGGATGTTTATTATTAAGAACAATTAGAAACTGTGCTGCAACTGCCCACTCCAGAAGGCTCCAGCCCTGTACCTCCCAGATCCAAGCCACCTACCAACTGGGCTGCCTCAGTCCTGTCCCAGTTCCCAGCTCTGTCCCACAAGTGGCCGAGACTCAACGGTACTTACGGAGGTGCTCAATGATGCTGTCGATGGTCGGCTTAAAGAGGGCGTTCATGGCGTCTGGACTCATCCTCAGCATCCCCTGGGAGGACCACTTCACAAAGTCCACACTGGGAACAGCAGCAAGAAGAAAGGGCAATGAATGAGTGCACAGTGCCCAGAATGTTCTGCACGGATGTGCCGCCTGACAATATCTGTCCCATCATGACGACAAGGTATGTTAAAGTCAAAAGCATTCTTGGGAATCCACTCAACTGCCTGGACCTGGACCCTCGGAGACTTGAGAGCTAAGACATAACAGAGTCTTTTGCCTCCGCCTCTGCCTCCCCTAGCGCTCAGATTACAGGTGTGCGCCACCACACCACTTCTTTAGAAAATGACCGGAAGGAGGAATAGCCATTATTCTTTTTTCTGAAGTGACCAAACCGCCAAGGTAAAATCTCTTTACGTGTGCTCCAGATATGCCAAACAGAAAGGGCAAGACAGTGACATGGTAAGCAGGGTCCACCCCAGCAAAACACGGGCACAGGCAGTGGTCATCAATGGGCGCTTACATCCCGGAAGAAGACACAAGCAGACTGTATGTGTCCCAGATGTGGTATATTGGGAACTTGCAGCATCTGCAGAAGAACTGCCCAGGGTCGGCTTTCAGTGCCCTGACATGGGAGAGGAGGATTTGCAGAGCCCTGCTCCTCCCTGAGAATTATGGATACTAATATTGCTTGGGGGGGGGGGGGAGCGATGCTTTGCTTCCAGTGATATAGCGGCAAGGTGCTAGTGTTCCTGTAAATAAACTTTCACCAATGCTCCCGTATACAGTCCTGATGAAATTGGGCTACATACACACACACACATACACACATGCACACACACATACACATACACACACACACCACAGACATACATACACCATAGACACAGACACACATACACAACCACACGTGCACATGCGCACACACACATACATGCATACACATACATCACAGACACACACACACACACATACACACGCACACATACATGCACACACAGACATGAGACTGGAAGAGGACTGGTAGGAAAGAAGGGATCAATGGGAGTGGGGAGAAAGGGCGATGACGGAAGTGCTGGCTAGTTTTAGCGTCAACTCGACAGAGGCTAGAGTCATTTTGAAAGATGGAATCTCAGTTGAGAAAATGTCCCATCAGATTAGCCTGAATTTTCTTAATTAGTGATTGGTATGGGAGGGCCCAGTCCACTGTGGGTGGTGTTACTCTTGTGATATCAGTAATTTTTAATATGGTCTTGTTATGTTGCCCAGGCTGGTCTTGAACTCAGGACACACCTGCTTCAGCCTCCACATTGCTGGGATTACAGGCATGTGTTACCACATATGACTCAAAAGCAATTTTTAAAAAAAAGATATCAGAAATTTAGGGTTTTTTTTTCTATTAAAAATTATCAGCTTTAATCCAAATCATCTATATGGGTTCATTTCACAACAAACTAAGCTGTAATTGCAGGCCAAGGCCTTGAAGAAGCAGGGAAACTTGAATGCCCCTGGGGTTCACTCACTTGGTACACACCAAGTCCTACTCTAGACACCGCTATGGCAGCTGCTTGTGGGGTGTGAATCAGAGCAGCCCCCAGAGGCTCAGAGATTTGACTGCTTAGCCGTGGCAAGTGGCACTATTTGAAAAGTATTAGGAGGTGTGGCATTGTGGGAGGAAGTGTGTCACTGTGGGGCGGGCTTTGAGATTTCACAAGCCCATGCCAGGCCCAGTGTCTGTCTGTCTGTCTGTCTGTCTCTCTCTCTCTTTCCTCTCTCCTCTCTCAGTCAGTGGATCAGGATATAGCTAGCAGCTAATTCTCCAGCACAATGTCTACCTGCATGCTGCCATGCTCCCTGCCATGATAATAATGGACTAAGCCTCTGAAACTGTAAGCCAGCCCCCAATGAAATGTTTTCCTTTATAAGGGTTGCCTTGATCATGATGTCTTATCACAGTAATAGAACAGTGACTAAGACATCACCCAAACAAAATGTCCCATTTTCATAAAGCTATTATTTTCTCAGGGAATACACCAGCGGACACGTAGACCACACTTTCTGTGACCTGAGTATTACCCTAGGTGCCTAACAGACAGGAATTCATGTTACTCCCACAGCAACCTTTGAGCTAACGAGAATCATTGTCCCCATTTTCCATAGTAAAATTTAGATTGAGGCATGGGTAAATTGAGTCACTTGCTCAAGAACACATTATGTATAGTGTCCAAACCCACGGTCCATGCCCGATCTCTCTGTCCTGTCAATGCTGCCCACCCCCACATGCTCTGTAGCCCAAGGTGAGCCAGCTTACTTGCTCTTCCTCAAGGCGTGCTCCACGCTGTGCCCCCTGAACTTCTTGTAGTAGTCAATGAAGGAGAAGGGCAGGGTGATGTTCAGGGGATTCGTTCGGTCCGGCGCAGCAGCTCTTTTGCGAGACTCAAAGGCGATCATTAGGTCAACCCAGGCCGCCGGGCGCTTGATCTTGAACTGTTCGATAAAGTCCTCTCCAAATATTTTACAAAGCAGCTTTTCAAATTCATAATCTACTCCCAGAGATCCATAGGGTCCGCCTGAGAGGAGAAGAAAATGGAACCCACGGTGTTAGAAAACCACATGCTGAGATCCAGGCCTCCCTGTGTTCTCTGGGCCTGGTACACTGGGGCCCACTCAGCACACAGATAGCAGTAACCATTCCCACTCACACCTCAACACCCTTAGGCTCTTATTCTGTGGATTTCCCCCTGTAGCAATCTAACAGTCTGTTTCGATCTATTTCATCATTAAATCAATACAGATAACTTCAAAAATCATAATCTTCCATCTGAGAAAACCCATAGGTGAGGTCTGGAAAACCAGCAGGACTTAGGCCCATGCAGTCTGTGGATGACATCACTTCATCTGCGGATAACATCACCTCATCTGCGGATGACATCACCTCATCTGCCGATGACATCTCCTCATCTGCGGATGACATCGCCTCGGCAGACTTTCCCTCCCAAATGGAAAGGTACGTTCCTTATTTTGGTGATCTTGATCTAGGTGTAGAACTCTGGCCTTGGGTTTCAATCAGAGGTGGTAAGAAGCTACAGGTGAATCCTGTAAAACTTGAGTAACAGCCAGTTTGGCAGTTTGTTGCCCAAACTCAAGGGGTGGTTCGTCTTTGAAAGAGTACTTGGTACACCTTGCTTTCCAACTGTAGACAGAAGGGTCCTCCATCACCCAGTCTGATTTGAAATGAGTGAACAAGAAACGGCTGGAGGCCGGGGAAGCTAACCAGCCAGGCAGTACTCACCTGTTGCTTTGTACAGCTCCTTAAGGTGCCCCTCTGGTAGGCGTATCTGATGGACTGTCAGGTCTACAGTGCCTCCACCACTGTCAACAACCACGTACTTGTCACCTGGCATAAAAGACAGCAATCTGTAAGACACACCACATATCTGTTCCCGCTCTGACACGCCGGTGAACGAGAACTTGGACTCGTTACTCACATCAGCACTGCCAAGAGCACAGTGGTTTTTGTTAATTAGTAGCATAGCAAGTTACTCGGTAACTAAGAGAATGCAACCATGCCCGTCCGAGAGGGCGGGCTAAGCATGGAGGAAGAAGAAGCAGGCGAGAGACTCTAGAAGACCGGGGCTTTCAGGTCACATAGGGCTGTGTCCCCGCCCCAGCCCGTGACATGCTCTCCAACACAACTCCCTCCAGAACTGGGGAGCCTTATCTTCCTCAGGAAGAGTATCAGCATGGTTTTCTGACATGCAGAACTCCGGCTCCCAGAAGGGTGGGGTCCCTGAGTGAGTGGCCTTTAAAGCCCCTGCCACTGAGCATCTCCCTGAAGTGCAAATGTGATAAATATGAACGCATTTTTGCAGGCAGTGAAAATAGATGATAATAAGTAGGGGCAAAAGACATCCCGACACAATACCTTCCTCCAGCTCAGACCAGATCTCTCCTATGACGTTCTCCACCAGGAAGGTCCGACTCTGCCGGTTACGCCGAACGTGTTCCTTAGCTGGCGGCCCACAGGAAGAAAAGGGTCAGCATGAGAAAGCATGAAAAAGAGACGCTTGTCTGCAGCTGCTGGAGACACCAGCATGGTGGGTTCGAGGACGGAGCATTTACTGACACTGGACCAACAGGATTAATAAACACACATCAAAAACCAGAAAGCCAGTTCCTCCGAGGGAAGAAGCCCTCATCTTTGGCCCATGCCCAGCTGTAAGGCCTGCCCTGAGGAGATTCTTGGCCGTGGCACCCGTCTTCTGGGGAGTGGGCTAATGAAACGGGCCAGTTTCCCAGCAGCCCACAGTGCACTAAGTGGGCTTAAACCTTTTCGCATCATGGAGCTTTGGAATGCCGGAGATATTTTGCTCATAGGAATCTCTGTCCTGTAGCTTTTGAAGACAATGTACACTTGTACCACATGGGGGCGCTTCAGCCACAAGGTAGCATCTGAACCTAGGGAATCCCAGCTCTTATCAGCAGGATACCCAGGGGATGCCTCTGCTTGTGCGCTGAGTGGCTGGAATGCCTTTGGGACAGACAGGGCACAAATAACCATCCTGAGCTTGGGTGAGAAGGGTGAGGTCATGGGACTGGGAAATCTCCAGATTTCTTGTCTGGCAATATGAATCCTTAGACCAGAGGCCCCCAGGGATTTGGAGATCTAACAATCCCCAAGCTTGGAAAAACAGAAGAATGGGCCAAGAAAGGTACTGAGAAAGGATACGTAGGAAGCAGCGGGCCACAGCCAAGTGGGCTTTAGGGCCAATCACTTAGCCTTTTGGGCCCTCAGTTTTCTCATCTATAAAATGGGGATATCACTAGCTGGTCTAGGTTTCTCAGGGGCTTCCCAAATACACCCTGCTCGTCTACTGCACACCTGGAGTGGCTGCCTGCACACAGTAGGTGATAAGAAAGGCAGAACACCTACTATGAGACCTGGTGGCAACAGAATGACAACTGTGACAAATCATTTCCTAGAGCAGCTCTGGGGTGACAGAGGAAGGCTCTCCTGCTTCACCTCCCTCCCTCCATCCCTCCCCATTATTCTGTCCTTTACATCCCCAAGCTACCCTGCTCCTTCTGAAACGCCTTTGGATGCCACCATGCTGACTATCTGACCACACGCAGGAGCAGTGTCCGCAAACCCAGCTTCGCTAGGGGATAGATCAGCAAACGCGCAGCTGGCTGCAAGTTCTTGAGAGCCTGGGTTAGAGTGGTCAAAGGGGCACCCCAGGAGGGCCCCCCAAATTTGGGCTTCTCTCCTGGTCCTACACGGGCTCCAGGGATATGGCTCAGTGGTAGAGCACGTGCCTTGCATGCGAGCAGGTCTGAGTTGAATCCCAGACATGGCAAGAGCCAAACAAGAAACAAATGTCTCAGGCCTTGCAGCAGGGATCCGGTTTGCTAAACAATTTAGATGGCCACAAAATGGAAGTCATAAAAAATATCCGAGAGAAGGCGACAAAACATCTTTCCCGTCCTCAAAGAATCATCCCAGTTTTTCAGGTGATTAAGCCCAAGATTGGACAAATGTATCTTTTATGAATCCCATTAAAACCCATCAGGAGTAAAATAATGTTCCCTGCAAACCCTGAGTGGTGGAGGCTGAATGCTGGCCAGTCCCTTTCCTCTCCTGTACCCTCTCTCCACTGACCTGTGCTCACAGGGCCCCACCCCTGCCGTGAGTGCACACAAAGCCTGGGGACAGATATGACAAACGGCAGTGGGGAGACAGATTAGAGGAAAGGAAACCCAAAGACGGACCCCGAGGAAGGATCTCAGCAGGTGCCTCCTGAAAACCGAGAGCCAGTCTTAAACCATATGTAAAAGCTGTGCCAAAATCAATAGACCCTGCTATGAATCTCTGTTTTTGAACTGAGAAATGGCCTGTAAGGCACAGGCTTTGTCTTCTTTCCAACGAAACAATGGAGAGAGATGCGCCTTTGTGCATTTGAAATGATAAAGCAACCAGTTCCTTGGAGGAAAGGCTGGCCTTGGCAGCCCTTGGCAAGGCCAGGATGGCCACCAATCAGTATAAGGACTAACCCAGCCCTTGGGCATACCCCTCCCCTTACCCTAAACTTCTCCAGCCCAGGGGTTGGGCTGCCCTTCCCTATATAATTCAACCATTTTGGTGGCTACATTTTTTTTTTTTGCACCTTTGGGCCTCCTGGTTGCTGCACCTGTTTTCCCCTTCCCCTCTCCCACACGGCACAGCTCAGTCTGGTCAGTCCACTCTGGACTCCCCCAGGTGTCTCTGTCTCTGCCTCTAGCTACACTCTCCCTTTTATGTCCAGTGAACCTTCTCCTTCAGCACGCCTAGGAGCAGTTGTGTTCCTTTCAATGTTCCCTTCCCATTATTTTTATAATTAAGATCTAAGTTTAGGTCAGGCAATCCTCACTAATGACCTTTCTAACCTCTTCCAGGGCTACTTGGGTATGGACATGGGAGGAGGGTGCATTCTGCCCACTTGGGAACTCAGCAGAACTCAGAGCTGGACGTACAGCATCTCCTGACACGTACACTGTGCCGGGTTAGTAGCCAAGCTTTCAATGGTGCTTTGACCATGACCTCATCTCTCTAAAACCTGGAGCCCTGGAGAGACCACCAGAGCCTAGACCCGTAGAGCACACAGTTCTGGGGACCAAGACAATCCGTTTATACAGGTAACTACTTAAGGGGAGAGCTCTTTAAAATGCCCAGGTTGGGTCAGACTGAGCAAGGGCTCCTTCCCACAGTCAAGAGTACATCTCTAGGGTCGGGACAAATCAGCCACTTTCTCAGCTATGGCACCTAAGGAGCTTCACGCACCGGGAGTGAGTAAGACAGCAATTAGCCAACAGTCTCAAGGGAGGAATTAACACAGGCACATTGAGTTAGACTGAGTCAGTGAAAGACAGACAGTCTCAGATCCTAGTAAAATGCAAGGCTAAGAAAGGCTCTCAGGTCGCCCTTGGGTTCTCGGAGATGCCCCCAAGGGGTGGGTGACAAGGCGGGGTAACCAATGCTTAGCTTATGGGAATCCTCTAGGGACCACGTAGGACCGCCGAGCAGAGACTTACTCCACCTTCCCCGTGGAGTATCTGGCCCTGGAAGCCTGGGTTTGGGAGGGGCGAGCGGAGGGAGGGAGAGAGAGAACAGAGGTACCACCTTCCCCGTGGAGTATCTGGCCCTGGAAGCCTGGGTTTGGGAGGGGCGAGCGGAGGGAGGGAGAGAGAGAACAGAGGTACCCTGTGTGAACCCCGCTCCTACTGTGTCACTGGAGCTGCGCCCATTGACCACCGCCTTGCTGCTGAGCTCGATCATCTGGTGCAGCCGCAGCTTCCGGCAGTAGATGGAGGCGGCCTCGGGCTCCAGGGCGATGATGAGCTGCTCTGAGTTCTCGGGGGAGGCCAGGCCCGCCTGGAAGACAGAGAGACAGAGGCTGGAGTTGGGGTTCCCGAGGCAGGCCTGCTCAGAGGACACCACACTCAAGGAAGGAACGGAGCCATAAACTTAGCTTGTGTAGGGGGACATCCCCTCCATAGCCCTCTGCAGGATTTGATACTGGGGGTGGCCAGGCATTGACCCCACAAACTTCTCTGAATATGCAAAGGGATCCTGGAAAAGGCAGGGCGCTCTGGCGACAGGGCTTCCGTCCCTGGGGACTGTGGACGATGGGTAATGATGAGGTTAACATGCAAGCGGTTGGGGAACAGACTTGCAAAGGCTCCAGCACTTTGAAACGCATCACAGATAGAAGGCGAGTGGGTCCATTCCCTGTGACTGTGGGTCCACACCTCCTGACAGGCTGTGCAGATCCTGATCTTGGTGAACCAGGGCTAGGCAAGCACTCGGGGGGCTCCTGTCACTTGCCTGCTGGGTGTGACAAGTGAGCAGTGACTCCCGGAGGAAGCCTCCATGAAGTCCTTAATTTCCTGGAGTGAGGGTGGGCAGTCAGCTGACAGGTGTTTTAACTAACGCCATTATTCTTTCAATAAAATTTACTGTATAATAGTTTTATTTCTGAGGTGGGGTTTCCAGATCCAGGCTGATCTCAACCTTGCTGTGCATCAGGAACGGCCATGACTGTCTAATCTTTCTGTGTCTACCTCATGAGTGTTGCTCTGGGACTATTACAAGTGTGTGTCACCACGGCTCTTCTATGCGATGCTAGTGACTGAAGTTGGGTCTCCTAGCCACACCCACTTGGAGGAAGTCCCCCATTCCCACTTCCACTCTACACCAGAAATTCAGCAGACAGAAAGGTCTCCTGATGACACATATTCACAAGAAGAGCAGCTAGGAGCCAAGGGCAGAAGGACTTAGGAGGCTCCATCAGTAAGCGAAGAGGGGAGGAGATTCAGGTTACATGCTGGAAGCCCAAGGGAGCCCCGGAGCCTTTCCTGTAACTCCTTCACTAAAGGTAACGTCTCCAGCTGCTGTTCTATTGCTGTGATAAGACGCGTGGCTGTCTTAGTTACAGGGCTGCTACTGCTGTGATGGAAACGCCACAACCAAAGGAACTTGGGGAGGAAAAGGTTTGATTGGCTTACACTTCCACATCACAATTCATCATCAAAGGAAGCCAGGACAGGAGCTCAAATGGCAAAAACTTGGAGGCAAAAGCTGATGCAGCAGAGACCATGGAGGGGTGTTGCTTGATCTCTTGACTTGCTCAACATGGAACCCAGGGCCACCAGCCCAGGGGTGGCACCTCCTACAATGGGATGGGCCCATAAGAAAATGCCCTCAGGTTTGCCTGTAGCCCACTCTTACTGAGGCATTTTCTCAAGTGAGGCTCCCTCTTCTCCAGTGACTCTAGCTTGTGATAAGTTGACATAAAACTAGCCAGCACCATGACCAAGGCAGCTCATATTAGAAAGAGTTTATTTTGGGCTTATGGGTGCAGAGAGTTAGAGTTAACAACAGGAGAGCAAAGGAATAGTGGAGGAGGACAGCTGACATCGTGAACCACACGCTCGAAACAGAGAGGACACACTGGAAATGACTCTAGGTCTTTTAACGGCAAAGGCCACACACAGTAGCATACTCCTTCCATCAAGGCCACACCTCCTAAACCTCCCAGAGTGCCATGACTGGGGACCAAGTGTTTAAACACCCAAGACTATGAGGGACATTTAACATTCAAACCACCACAAACAGGAAGACTCCAAGACCCCAAGAGAGGGTGACCAGCTACTTTTAGTTTGTCTAGGAGAGGAAGCATCCCATGGAACATAGGGCTTGTAGAGATAAACACAGTTGAGTCTTATTCACAGGTGTCTAATGTCAGCGCAGGTGAGGATTTGAGTGCTCAAACCAGACTCCTTAGATCACACCAACCGTCCAGCCTGGAGTGACCTAACATTACAGGGGAGAGGACTGGGCCAACCTTTTGACAAAATTCCATTGTCCATTGGTTTTAGGCACCGTCTCTTCACCTGCTGGATGAAGTATCAGACAATTCATTGCCCACAGTTCTCTATGGAAATCACACTCCAAATAAATGTCACTAATAACATCTGAAATAGAGGCTACCAACCAGGTAGGATGATAGGCTTCACTCTATACGTGCCATGTGCCTCTCTAATAATATTTTAGTAGCAGAAACACTTCAGGATTGGTTCCCAAATCCATACCTGTGCTCTGCGCCAGTCACAGGGTATTTCTTCCCTACTGCCTAGCATCCCCAGCCACGGACAACCACGTAGGCAACAATAGTGTTCATTGTTCTGGTTCATGGGGCAAATGGGTTGGGCTGCCACCACTTACTTGGGCGTGAAGGATCTTCCACTGCTCCCTGTCAAGAAATTACAAGTACCCCTGCCCCAGCTATCCCTCCCCAGGTCAGATCGTACATCCCCAGCACACAGACAGATGAAATAGGATGGCGTCAGACACATGAAGTGCCACAGGAATGGTGAATCTGCTGAACCCGAACCCTGGGGTTCCCAGAAGCAGAAATCCAAAGCAAGGCAGAGCAGAACCCCCCTCCTAAAGGACAACTTGTGTGCTAAACAATCCTCTTCTGGGTCTCCTGAGAGAACAGATGCCCAGAGGCAGCTTCTTCAGCAAGGGGTAAAAGGTAAGGAAACACTCAGTGTATAGACTTCCTGGGACTCTGGACTTTACAGCTTCTGGAATTCACACCAGAATTGAAACCAAGGCAATATGACCGAACCCTGGGGTGGAGCCCAGTGACCAAGAAAAGAGTCAGGCAAACATCTTCCAGACTTTAAAGACACAAAACTATTCCCATGTCCCACTGGGATGTCAACCTGCCAGCTGGAATTTCCCTCAGCTAGAATCTCAATGAGCCTGGACCATGGCCATTTTTTTGAGACAGGCTCTCTCAGTAAACCTGGAGTTTACCTTTACACATAGACTGGCTGGCTAGGGAGCTCCAGGGATTCCCCTGCCTCCATCCCCTCCCTAGTACTGGGGCATATATAGGTATATGCTGCCATGCCTGGATTTTACAATGGCTCTGGGGATCCAAACTTATGTCTTCATGCTTACACAATATGCACCTTACCTACTAAGCCAAATCCTCAGCCTCAGGAAATCTTTATATGGAAAATCCAGTCAAGAGCATGAGTCCTGCCTAAGATGATAGAGCTGGGGTGGGAGGAATGTACATTGGTTAGTGTGTAGCTGGGTATTAGTAAGATGGTCTTGTTCTCTGGGAAGTTCTCAAAGCCTAAAACATTGAAAAGACACACCTGGGGGCCTAGGCAGATGGGTGCACAGTTAAGAGCACTTGCTGCTCTTGCAGGGGACCAGCACCCACAGCTGCTCTCAACCACCTGGCACTGCAGCCCCAGAGGTTCATATGTCTTGTTCTGGTACCCATGGGCACAGACCCATGCATATACACACAATTAAAAATCTTATTAAAAATCAGACATAGGCCAGGTATGGTGGTGCACCTTTAATCCTAGCACTAGGGAGGAAGAGGCAGGAGGATCTCTGAATTTGAAGCTAGCCTGGGCCACACAGGAAGTTCTAGGACATCCAAGGCTACATAACAGAGAGACTTTGTCTCCAAAAAAAAAAAAAAAAAAAAAAAAAAAAACACAAACCCAACAAAATAACAACAACAAAAAGACACAACCAGGCTGATGGATTCTGCCCTAAACAGCAGAGCTTTGTCCTCATAGAGGGTCTAGCTTTGGTTCCACAGCAATGCCTGTGACCCATTTCCACAGGGTCTCCCTCTGTATTTTGAGAAGATACAGAGAAGGGATAGAGGTGAAGGTGTGAACCCCACTCCAGAAAGGAGGTAGCAACACAGAGGCAGAGCCTGGGCAGTGTCTGTCAGGTAAGCAGGGGTAGCTGAATGAGGACTGCAGGCTCGTGTGTTGGAAAACTTCATCCTCGCTTGGAGATGCTGTTTGAGAAAGCCGCGGAGCCTTTGGGAGGTGGAACCTTGGTGGAGGAACTGGATCACCAGAAGCAGGTTTTGGGTGTTTAGAGCTGGAGGAAGTGTGTCACTGAGCTGGGTTCCAGGTGTTCAGAGCTTCGCTCTTCTTCCAGTTCGGTCTTGCTGACTGTGTTTGCAGCTGAGGATGTGCCACTCAGCTTCCAGGTCCTGAGCTCATGCCTCTACCTGCTGCCAGGCCTCCCCACCATGATGGCTCTCATCCCTCCAGATCAGTGAACTGAAACAAACTTTCTTGTATCTATAAGTTGCTTTTGGTTGTGGAATTTTATCAAAGCAACAGACGTAACTGATATAGTAATTGTTCCCTCAATTTATTTGTTCCAGCCCCTATCACATTATCCAAGAGACCAGGGAGCCTTGTTGCCAGCGGTAAACTCCTGTGGAGCCATGATGAAGGGCTGTAGGAAGTAGCAGATCAAAGCAGTGGAGGAGAAATCAGTTGACTCTGTTCATATGCTATCTTTCCAGGAAGATCTGAGGATCAACTCATGGGCCCCAAGAACAGGAGGAAACAGAAAAGAACTGCCTACACCTTCAAACTCCTAGACAGCTTCATCTCTGGCAGAAGACCCTGCACTCAAATGCTCAGAGCCACTCTCATACCAGCCCCTTGGCCTGAAAGCCCTCAGGAGATCATTGAATGTCTGCCTGGGATGGGGCCAGGGTTGCTCTGCCTTTGGCGCTGGTACGGTACGTTGGAGTCAGTGTTCTTGTGTGAACTCTTTACTGGTAAGGCAGGCAAGCATAGGGGACAGTTTTGCAACCTGGGACTCCACTTGTTTTGGGCTGTGCATACACATCTCTTCTAATAATGCACTTGGCAGCCTAGATTACTCATCTGCGCATACTATGCACACACATACACACACACACACACACACTCCTCAGAACAGTGCACCTAGCAACCTGTTAGCAACTGAGGACCCCTGGCTGCACTGAGCTGCACACACACTGCTGCACTGAGCTGCACACACACTGCTCTCTTAGCAATAGAATAAACTTTTCCTCTTCCTGAGGACCATCAAACTCAGATTCAGTACAGTTGTTTATGTCTGGGCATGGCAAGTCAGAAGGCCAGGATGGCCTAAACTGGTTTGGGGTGTATGCACACCAGGCTAACTATGTCCTCAGAGTGAACTTGTACAGACAATCCTCTATTCACCATCTTACACCTGTGCATAATTGGGTGTGTATATGATTTTAGAAAACCAAATGCATTATGGGAAGGGACATACACCGTAGAGAAACAGTTACAGAACTTAATCTGCCAATATAGTCGAGAACTACACAAACTCCCTCTCTAGTAATCAAAGGCGTCTTACCATGAGACCCCCATAAAAGAGGACCCCCAGATAATAACCTGGGGCCCTGTGTATTTTCATTCATGCATATCACTATCAATCTTAGCAGTATATTCCTTTCTAAATGCTTCGGGTAAAGCATTCTTGTTTTTTTGCAACTCTACGCATCCCTTTCTTTCTTGAATGAGACGCCAAGAACTTGGAAACCAGTTTAACCACTAACCACCAGTAACACTGGCACTGCTGCCAAGCAATGCCGTCTGTCTCCGACTATGTAGAGTTAGTACAGACACAGCCAGCCTCTGCACAAGGCACCACACCCCCTGAGGACAAGAGTGAGGTCTTCTTTCTCTATAGCAGGCATCAGCTGCCCAGAGGGCAGCCGCTGGTTGAATGATCCAACCACTCCTCCAGGCAGCCTCCTTCTGCACTCTCCTGGTCCCTGGTCTCTGCTGAGCTGAGCCTCTGTAGGGGGGACCTGGGTGCCCCGCAAACAGAAGTGTGTGCAAGTGTGCCAGCCTGCAGCACACTGCCCCGTTCATTCATCTGGGATCTAAAGCTGCCTAATGGAAGCTTAAATGTTAAAGCCTTCCTAGAATCCTAAGATCCGTGCAGGAGGGAGGTGTAGGCAACAAAACCGCTCTCCGAGGAGCTCACAGAAGCAACTCTTTACCCCGACCACTCAGCTCCTCGGCCCTTGCAACCTGCCAGGAAAATCGGCCAAGAAACTGTGTCCACAGATGAGAAAAATGGCCGGGCCAGCTACGCGTTCTACCGGGCTGTCAGCGAGCTCCAGCCGCCCCAGCTGGGCTTCGTGCACTTCAGTTTCTCCTGATAGGATTATTTTTCACTGCAGTCTGTTCACGCAGAGAGGCAGTTACAGGCTGTGTCTCTGTATTAAATGAGGCCAACATACATGGGGGCATCATTTACTTAACAGGCTTCACACACCAGAGTTACACGTTTTTTTTGCAAAATGCCTCTAAAAACTGACGAATTCCTGTCCCTGATCTCCTGAGATTCAGCAGTGTAGTGCTCCCCTCCCCTGCCCCTGCTTCTGTTCAAGGTCTTTCCTGAAGACCTCGCCTGGCCCCTCTGCTGCCATCTTCCCACTGTCTGCTCTTCAAGGATCCGTAGCCATCCTGCGTGTGTGAATCCTAAGCTATGGAGATTTGGCAGATTCTTTCACCCAGGACTGAGGCCAGGCAGACCCAGGGAGGGTCTCCAGATGAAGCAGATCTCTGTGCATGGCTCTGCAGCCCTTCTGGGCCCTGACTCAGCAGAGGCTCTGGACCTGGTCCAGCCTAAAGGATGCTATGCTGAGACCACTGCAGCTCTGCTCTCTCTGGCAGGTGAATGTACCTGTACTCAGAAAATCTCCTGAAAGCCTGAAGGACGCCCCCTCCATGCTTCCCACCCAAGCAGAATAGCATGCCAAGTTTTTTTTTTTTTTTTTTTTACTATTCTGGGGGCACACAGTTCTGCTTCATTCTGAAGTCACTCTTGGGGGAGGGCTGGCAGGAAGCTACCACCATGGAGGAGGAAGCAAACACCCATCTGAAGAAAGACCTTTCGTGGAGATGGATATGCTGAGGGCATCCTTGGAAGACACTGGGCTCAGAACTCGGGATTCACTCGTGTCTGCATTAACCAGGGCTCTCCGGGGAAATAATACATGCTGGATACTCAGACACACAGCAAGAGATTTCCTATAAGGATCTGACTCACGATTACAAAGCCTGATGAGACCCAGGAGATGTAGCTGAGTAGCTCCTGCCCAAAGGACACAGGCTCAAGAGCCTAGAAGGGCTGATGTTTCCATCTGAATCCAAAGGGAAGAAAAGCAAAAAACAGTCCCAGCTCACAGGCAGGTGGGAGGGATTTCTTCTCTCTTGGGGAAGGGTCAGCTCTTTGGCCTGTTCAGTCTTCAGTCGACTAGAGGAGGCCCATCCATGTTACACAGGTATCTGCTTTACCCCAGACAGCTAAATGCAGACACTCAAAATTCCCTCACAGGGACACCAAGAGCACCATTTAACCAAACATCTGTGAAAGCTCTGACCCAGTCAAGCTGACCCACAAAAATTTACCTTCGCAGGATTGGGCTGTAGTGGGTATTTGCTCTGCCCATGACCTTGGCATGATAGAGGTGGTGTTTTTGTCTGTCTACATGAACTCTTATAAGGAAGGGGATGTCGCGCTCTCTTAGGTGGTGAAGACTGAGTCAGAGGGCAAGAAGCAGTGTGTGACTGGTCTCTGGCTTTCCAAAGGCTCTGTGACTGGACTTAGCATATCCTATATTTGTGAGTGTATTTTCCCTGTTTATAGCTCAAGAAATCCTTGATACCCTTTATGTGGGTTTTTCTTAACAAGTGGCACCCAATGTGGGACTTGGACCCATGTTCTGGGATTAAGGGTCCCATGCTCTATCAACCACATCTAGCTGGGATGCAGTTTCCCCACTGACTGCTATGCTGTGGGACAATGGTCTTGTACCCTATAAAGATTTGTCACTGTATTGCTTTAATAAAATGTTGATTGGTCAGTAGCCAGGCAAGAAGTATAGGTGGGGAAACCAGAACAGGAGAATTCTGGGAAGAGAAAAGTCTCAGTCTGCAGTTGTTACTCATCCCAGAGGAAGCAAGATGAGAATGCCTCACTGATAAAGGTACCAAGCCACATGGCTAACATAAACAAGAATTATGGGCTAATTTAAGATGTAAGAATTGGCTAATAGGCCAATGAGTTTATAATTAATGTAGGCCTCTGTGTGTTTCTTTGGAACTGAATGACTGCAGGACTGGGCAGGACAGAAGCCTCTGTCAACACTGGTAACTTTTCCAGACTGCCCTGCACAGCAACTGTGGCTGTGGGGAGTTTTCACATCCCCGTGACACCCATTCATGTCATCTGCACCCAGGTCTGCACCACACAACTCCCCATCATGCAGGTCCCTTGGAAACAACAGGGACTGGGCCCTCAGCACTCGGGCTGTATAAGAAAAGCAGAGGGGCATGGAGGAGAGATACCGAGTGCTGCTCTCCCGCTCCTCCTGGACCTCTTCCTGAAGACACTGCAGAGCAACGGTGCCCACATGCATCCTCTGACTTCCAAACTACGAGCCGCTGGGCCACATGAGCAACCTGGGACCCTGACTCAGCTGGGTTGCTGCACCCAGTGCCTTCCAGAGCCTGCCACACAGGGGCTCTGATGTAAAGACCTCATGAAGAAGTGAGGTAGCGAGCCAAGGCTAGCTGAATGAGGTGGCCATCTTTAAACCCATCTGGTCCTGTCAACTGCATGAAGAATCAAAGCAGAACCACAAAGGGTCAAAGCATAAGCTATCAAAGAGAGTTTGCACTGCCCTGGAAGACGGTCCCCGTGCCTCTGAACAAACCATGCGACATCTATCCCAATCCTCCTGATCAGCCAAGTACTGCTGTCACAGGGATGAGCCACCATGCCCGGCTTGTAGGGCCATTTTTAATCCACTGAAGCCAAGAATACCATGCCTGTACCTCCCAGTGTCTGATTCTCCCCTCAAACTCCACAGGGTGCAGCCCCACCCCTTGTCCTCCCCATTCAGAGACTCTGCTCCAGAAAGAGCCTGTTCAGGGCTTCACAGCCTAGCAACCTGACCAGCCACCACACCGCCTTCTTTTTCCAGTCTAAAAATAAGATCTGACCCTTGATAGGTCACACATTTGTTGCCAAAGTCTTCCTGTGGGCTGGGGAGTGTGAGCCAAGGCCGTGACCCTTGACAGGAGGATACTCCTGGGAACAGCACGGGGCACGGAGCCATGGGTGTGAATGACCATGCCCTGGTGGTCCATCTCTGGATGGTCCCTGAAGGCTGAAGCCGTGATGCTCAGGGCTTCTATGAGGAGCTGGGAGGCATCTTAACCTCCTTCTTAACCAGATTGCCTCTTTCTGGAATGCCCCCCTTCCTTCATCCCTATGAAAGCAGATCTATTTTTGGCAGCTCCATACACAGAGTCGGGTTCTCACACTGCATGAAGAAGGAAGGGAGAACAGAGGAAATGGTCCCGGAAAGGGGACAGTGTGGGGAGGGATAATCCACCCCGACCTTGTACAAGCTGAGCTCTGCCAGCTGCATCCGGAAGAGCCCTGAGCACTGAGCAGAGCCTATGGGGGCCACTTCACCCTCTGCTGGGGCTTGAGGTGATTTGGTGACTCTTTCTTTTGGAAGGGAAGGCTTGTATGCGCAGCTACTAACGACATCAGAAGGGTGCCTCCTGAAAAAGGCGGGCACCATGCCACTTGAGAGGTGTGATGGGGACATGGAGATATGGATGCATCCATGTGCCTGTCCTGCCAGGATGAAGACTAAGGACCAAAACCTGACTCGCAGGGCAGAGACTTGACTTGGGCTCAGCAAAAGTGGGCAGATTGGCAAGACGAACTGTCCCTCTCATGGAAGATTGCTGGGTACAAGTTGTCCGACTGTGACAGTAGGTTACTTTCCTCGATGCTAAAACAAAACATCTACCAAAGGAAATCCCAGGAGGGCAGGGTTCATTTTGGCTCACGGTTTGAGAGCACAGTCCGCCACAGCAGGGAAGGCATGGTGGCAGGAGCCTGAGGGGGGTCTCATCGCACCATCAGGAAGCAAGGAGATGAACGCTGGTGATGAGCTCCCTTCCTCCATTTTATTCAAGCTACAACTCCCGCCCCCGAGACGGCAACACCTGCAGCCAGGGTGAATCTTCACACTGCAATTATTGCCGGAAATTTCCACAAAGACAATCCTAAAGTTTTGTCCCCTGGGTGATTCCAGATCCCATGGTGATCCATCAATATCAGCCGTCATGGAAACCATGAGTGTTTATGGCATTGATGGACCCTTAACGGCTGGTCACCAGATACAGGCAAGTCTCACCTCCGAGGTTGATCACGGAGCCACACTGCTGCTCTCAAATGGGAGCCGGCCAGCACCCAGTGTGTCAGCCCCTCAGCCTTTCCACGTACAACTGTGTGGCTCTGACAGGCAAGTGTGCGGAAGACAGTTCAACTCCCCAGCTGCAGATGGCCATTTTCAGCCTCCTGGCTAAGCTGAAATGCCTGGGCCCTGGCCAATATCCTTGCCTCTGTTCCTTTTTTATACAAATATTCTTGTTCCCAAGGCTTTTCCTGAAGTTTTTCCACTTTCCTTCATCAACAGGAAATGTCTCTGAACCCCGGTTTGAAATCTAACCCCAGAAAATTTACACTGGAAACATGACCCAGACACATAAATCCAAGGAGAGAGAGAGAGAGAGAGAGAGAGAGAGAGAGAGAGAGAGAGAGAGAGAGATCCCTATTAGACTGACCCAGGAAGCACAAGAATGTTCTCGGTCCTGACCCTTCCCATCCTCCTAGGAAGCTGGCGAATGCTGGGAGATACCCAAGCACCGTCACCACTGTGGGCATCCCAGCTCCCTTTCCTCGACCCGTCCCACCCCAACCCGGTGTCCCTCACCTGGTAGGCAGCTTCTCTCATGAACTGCTTGGCTGGCTGCTTCCAGATGGCAGGCACGGTGATGACCCATCTGACATCAGAGTTCTCAAAGTCCGACCCCGCCTGGTCACTCAGCTCCTAACACCAAGAAGAGTAAATGTGTAAATGCAGTGGGGGGGGGGGAGGCACCGCTGATTCCCGGGTCACACTCCTGGGGCTCTGCTGGGCAGTCAGGAGGTTAGCAGGACTCCGGAGGAGTCTGTGTCAGCGCCCCGCACACAGCAGGGTGCGTCTGGCTCTCTCCTTTATCTCCTTCCTCGTCCCTAGCAACCTGAAATCGGCTGTCTCTGTGGACTTACCTGTTACGAACATTTCATACAAATGGATTCGTGTGATGTGGCTTTTATACATTGTTTCTTTTATTTTGCAAGCTCAGAGGTTTCTCAGAGGTTATCCACACTGCAACGCACACCAGTATTTCATTCCCTTTACACCTGAGTAACACTCCAGTGAGCAGGCAGCCACACTCTGTCGTCTGTCAGTTGATGAACATTTGAGTTCCGCTTTTTAGTTATTATGAATAATGCTGCTATGAACTTTCATTAAACAGTTTTATGTGCGCATGTTTTCATTTCCCTGACGTGTGTGCCTAGGAGTGGGATTGCTGGGTGATGTCTGTGTTTAACTTTTTCAGGAACTTCCAAATTGGTTCCAAAATGCCGAACCACCTCCCCTCCTGGTCAGCAGTGCCGGAGGACACATTCTACTGTTCTGACCCCAGGGCCCACATCTTCTCCCCACATAGACGGCGGGTCCAGCAACCACAGGCCTCACAGGAAGCTCACTGCCACCACCCCTCAGCCTCACCTTCAGGGCCTGTTCCTTAAAGTACTGCAGGGCGTACGTAAAGATTTCAAGGGCCTTGACTTTCTTGCCATTTGCGGCTGTCAGGTCTGTGTCCATAGTGAGGTCCTGAAGGGAGAGAGACACACGTGACAGCAGAAAGGGTGAAGGAGAACCGCACCTTTGTTTGGGGGAGCCGGGAGCCGCTGTTTGCAGACAGCGGAATCCAATCAATCTCCTATGATAGAAAGGCAGATGCAAGAGTGCGCCCCCAAAGGCACCTGCCAGTAATGCTACTCTACCTGTACCCCAGAGGAACCTGGCAGTAACGCCACCCTACTGTCTAAGAGCTCTGGTTGTTCTCTCCAGGCCCCACCGTCATTGCACCTCCTTCCTTCCCTTCCTTTCCCTCTCCCTTTGTTGGATCTTCAGGAGCAGGCATCTCTGGACAATTGCAGGTCCCGGGTAGAACGGATGAGTCGCAGGTGCGACTTCCAGACACCAGCCTCCCCACCCCCACCCGGGAGCCCTGTGATAGCTGCCTAAATCATGCCACTTCGCTGCCAAGCAGGAAGCTAGCACGCATGACTCTCTCCTTCCCCGGTGAGCTGCCAGCCAGGTCACTAAAATAGACGAGCTCCTATTTTAAGGCCAGTTCAGTCTAATCTGCTGAAAGCTAGGCATAGCTGCTGCCTTTCTGGCTCTGCCAGAAGCCAAGGCAGCAGCTGTCCATGGTCTTCGGGTAGAGCCAGATGGTGAGAGGTCATCAGAAAAAGGATGAACAGGGTCCCCGAGGGGGAGAGGTTGGGACAAGAGTGGAAGGAGGCCCCTGAACTAACCTGCTTATTAGTGTCAGGAACAAATTAATCTTGGACATCAGACTGATGCAGGCTAAGATAGCCAGGTTTTAGGTAGGGCCACGCATTACTAATGGGTCCTCTGGGTGCACCCTAAACCACCTACTCATGCTCACTGCTCCTGGCCAGCACCCGCTTCTCCTGGTGTCCAGCAAAGGCTCAGGGAGGCAGCTGAGCCCCGTGAAGCTACAGTTCACCCTGGGATTCCACTGCCCACTCCTGATAACCAGCATGGCTTCCCACCTCGAGAAAAGGGGTGGGTCCTTTCCAGCCCAGGCTGGTCCAAGGCCCAGAAATGCAACCTCATGTAAGCCTAGAGCCTTGGGAGAGCTAGGAGGCAATGGTGGCTTTCCCGCCACCTCTGTGCTGCCATCTGCAAATGCTGATGGAAGCTAACGTTTGCCTAGGAACGTTAGCTCCTCCTCTGGGAGAATCATGTAGGCCTACCACCTCAATCCTTATATTCTTCCTGTGAGCAAGATGCTGTAACTGCATTTTATCAAGGAAGTATAATGAGGTACAACAAGGTCACGTGGCTCGGACTAAGTGTCTTGGAGGAACCAGGGATGAAACTGAAACCCAGGGTATGTGGCTCAGAGTCCGTGGCTCCCACCTTTCCCATGAAGCTTTGCAGCAGGGATGCCTGTTGGACCTGGGCGTCTCACAGAACATTGGCCTGTTCAGGGTTTCAAAAGTGAGGCCACTGTCCTGGTGTTTGGGCCTCTAATAACTGGTCCACGTGTGCTTACCCTCTTCCTCCACACACAGACAGTGGCTCATCTGATGTTACTGGTTGTTCCTTCCAAACTGACCAGTTAATAGCCACAGCCCTCCCCTACTTGGGCCTTCAGGCACGAGTTGATCTTAGTGGAAAGAGGGTCCCTGATCTCCCCAAACCCCTTGGGCAGCAAGGTGGTATCTCCCTACACCCGTGTCACAGCTGCGATCTTCTCTAGCCTCTCAGTTTTCTAAACAAAACGAACAGCTAAACGCCCAGGACACCTCCTGTCCCCTCCCCCACACCAGGAAGAACTGAGTTCACAGACAAGACATCTGAGGACGCGAGGTGTCATTCACTCCAGGTTGTTTCCAAGACCCAGGCAGACAGGCATTAACTTCCGTTTGTGGGAAACCTGGGGGACTCCAGTTGAAGATCCTGCACACTGAGGTCCCTTGCTCTCCTAGAGAGGCTGGCTCACCCCTGTGGTGTGGAGTTTCATCTTGAACTTCTCCAGGTACAGCCACTGCTTGGCCTCGTTGGGGTCCAGGTCGTGGTAGAAGTCCCTGGCGGCGTACCCAAAGCTGTGGAACTTCCTCTCTGGTGTCAGCAAGATAGTGGTCGGGGTCTTCTGGTTGGAAACGCCGGGGTCACCTCCCTCCCATCTCCTGTCACCAAGGGAAAGCAGAAGTTATGGGTGGTTGAAAATCCCAGTCCAGTCAGCATAGTGGAGCTGAGTGCCTACTGTGTGTGTCTGTCACTGATGTGAGCGTAGGAGCCACTCCGTATCAGCTAACATCTAGTCGCGCCTCAGTCAGAATGAGAGGAGGCAAAAAACCAGGTCTTACTCAAAGTAAGTTCTGGGTTCATCTTTCACTCAGTGTTTCCTGAGCAGCTACTATGTGCCGCACGTTGGCGACGCGGGGCCGTGCTGAGTATCTTTCAGTCTTCCAATAACTCAAAGTCTGTGAGGTCACACACTTTGTTTTTCATTTCCAAGCACCCGGCAGCACCTGTTGAGACAGAGCTGGCTGGAATTCTCTTCTAAATAAGATGGGTGTGAGAAAACACACCCGACCTTTCTGACCAGGGGACGGAGGGGCTCAGGGAAACGTCCTGAGGGGCTAGGGAAGGCAGAAGCAGTGACTGGAGGGGCCCAGGAGACAGGAGTCAGGATAGAATGGAAAGGAGGGAAAAATTAGATCTCAGAGGAAACGCCACGCCAGGCTGCTCTGAGGTGAGCTGGTCCAGGCAGCTAAGGGATGGTGCTGGTCAGATGGTGTGGGTCCGTGAGGAAAGGTGCCATGTAAATAAGAAGGGGAAGACTGAGCTGGGAAAGCAGCAGCACCAGACTGGAGAGAAACCTGCAGAGTTGGGTTACATCTGTGAATAATGGGGTCACTGGAAGCCTAAGGGATGAGAGACGCTGTTGTTGAGAACAAACTGAACCCCGAGGACTGGAAGCCAGAAGGCAGGTGTGGAGTCAGACCCAGTCTGGGGCAGAACTGAGAGAGACATAGGAAGAGGGGTGAATGCCAGACAAGTCCAGAGAGAGAAGGCAGCCATTGTGACGAGGAGCCCAGGGGACCCTGGAGAGGGAAGCACAGAGAGCGACCTGGAGAGCTTGGGAGGAGGGAGGAGAGCACCCAGAAGAGCACATGCATTTAACTGGAGGGAAAGGCCCTGGACACAGCTCCCATAGCTCAGAGACAGGCGCAGTAACAAGATGAGATGGAACACTAAGGGATCATTCAGGACAGGCCAGCTATAAACTCAGGCGACAGGGGAGAGCACTGGGAGACAGACACAGATGCAGTGGAGCAGGGGTGGGGTCAGGTCAACCCCAGAGAAGTTTCCTTCTCCTGGGCAGAAGGATAAACAAAAGCCAGAGAAATGGTGTGGGGAGCACAGGTCACTGGTGCGTCTTCTCTCTTTGGGGCCCCAGCCTTCTAGAAGCCAGGGCTGCCAAGAGCCCGCATCGTCCCCTTCTGAGCCCAGATCTGGGAGTCTCAGGTGGAGACTCAGTGCCAGACACTGGTCCAGTCCAATAGAAGAGGGAGGAGCTGTGGCCCAGGCTGAGTTCCAACCTCTTCTCGTGAGCATCACTGCCTTCAGCATGACGAGGCCATCACAGGGCAGATGGGTGCCTCCCTCCTGAGGGACTTCCGCTCAGATGGTTCTGGCATTGTCTCTGGCCAGCTACGCAGCCAGGATGCGTGTTCTGCCCCCGGCTGAGTGCCCCGGTGACTGAATGGGGACATGGGGTGACTTCTAGGCTAGGTAGCTCAGTTTTCTGTAAGTGGACACCCCATGAGTGTCTTCCACTCAATCTTTTATTCTTTCATTCCTATAAGTTTTATACATTTACACCCCCACTGTGTGTGTGTGTGTGCATGCGCGTGCGAGCATGCACACGCACACATTCACACATAGGCCAGAGGTAAACACTGATACTTTTCTTAATTGCCCCCACCTTATTTTTTGAGACAGAGTGTCTTATTGAACAAGACACTCACCAATCCCGCCACACTGGCTGGCTGGTGAGTTCCACACCTCACCACTGTGCCCAGCTTTTCCACAGGTGCCAAGGATCTCACCTCGCGACCTCACATTTGCACGGAAAGCACATTACCCACTGAGCCACCTCCCCAGGCCCTGAAACCTATTGATGGCAACAGCCTCAGGCAGAAACACCTCTGGTTTTCAAGAGAAAGTGGGGCTCCATGAGGCCTGCTTGACATTTGACATTGTGGAATGTTGTTCTTCTCAAGCACCAGTGACTGGCCCTACCCCCAAGCAGACATGGGTGGGGTGACCAGGACACATGGCCCTCGCCCTGCGGCACTCACCTCATCACGTGGATGCATTCTGGCTCCTTGGTAAAGCTGTAGGCATAGCCGCTAGATGTGGTCCCAAAGTCGATGGCCACCACCACCAGAAACGTCGGCTCTTCCGAGACTGGGTCAGCATCGTTCTGCAAGGGTACAGCAAAGGTACTAGCGGGTGAGGACCAGGGTCAGGGTCAGCATCGTTCTGCAAGGGCACAGCAAAGGTACTAGCGGGTGAGGACCAGGGTCAGGGTCAGCATCGTTCTGCAAGGGCACAGCAACGCACTAGAGGGTGAGGACCAGGGTCAGGGTCAGCATCGCTCTACAAGGGCACAGCAACGCACTAGAGGGTGAGGACCAGGGTCAGGGTCAGCATCGCTCTACAAGGGCACAGCAACGCACTAGAGGGTGAGGACCAGGGTCAGGGTCAGCATCGTTCTGCAAGGGCACAGCAACGCACTAGCGGGTGAGGACCAGGGTCAGCATCGCTCTACAAGGGCACAGCAATGCACTAGCGGGTGAGGACCAGGGTCAGGGTCAGCATCGCTCTACAAGGGCACAGCAATGCACTAGCGGGTGAGGACCAGGGTCAGGGTCAGCATCGCTCTACAAGGGCACAACAACGCACTAGCGGGTGAGGACCAGGCTTCACCTTCTGGAAGAAACCTCTACCTTGCCAGGTTTGCCATTCGCTGCAGGTAAAACACCCCAGCTCAAGCAGACCAGCCTCAGCTCCCACCTGAGTGACCCAAAGAGAGATAGAGACCCCCCAAATCGGGGTGCAGGCCAACTGTCTGAGGGTACCACCCGCAGACCCTTCCTTCTCAGTGGTGCACTGTGGTAACTATGGAAATGCTGACATGGGCAGAAGCCCAACTGAGTGGCTCCTTGTGTGGACACCATCACCTCACTATTGCCATCCCCAGCTCCCTCTGCAGAAGCCCTGCCACCACTCAGAGCACCCACCAGTGCCTGCTCTATCTCTGCAGTGCTTTCTTTATGTGCACAGGGGCCTCCATGGTGACTCTGTCCAATCCTACAAACCCATCACATGACCTCACATGACCTCAGGGCCCTAGGCTCATGCTCACAGATGTCCCTCATCTGGGAGGCCACTTGAACAGGCCACCTCAAGTACCCCAGCTTTTTTTTCCCTAAAGGAATTTAGATTTACTTTTCCTTTTCTTCTATTTTAATCCCTGAAGAACACCAAATGATAAACCCGGGCCAACTTTGGACCAGGTTACTCTAGCTAAACTGGGGATATGAACACTACCACCGACCTCCCTTCTCACTGTCTCCAAGTGCTGCCCCAAGGAGCAAAGGGTACAAAGTCCGAATCTCACGGAACCAGGCCCACAGGTCACTACTTTCTCTGCTGTACTCAGGATGTGGCCAGAGCTACGAGAGTCTCCCAAATAGAAGATCAAGACTCCTGAGTGTGAGCAGCTTACAGTGAGAGAGCTCTGGGGCAAACAAAGCAAGTCAGCAGCCCCTGGTGAATGGTGCTCCCATGTGCTCCTCACTGGCCTTCGTGTTTCTGAACAGTGACTGCAAAGCTTCCCTTCTGTGGGCCGCCCCTACCACTCATCTTCCCTTGTACTTGAGGACTGCGGAGGGCAAGAACCCATCCCCCCAGGACCAGATGCTGCTCAGATCTCTCCGAGGAAAAGGGAAAGAACACTGTATACATAATAAATAATAAAATTTAAAAAAAAAAAAAGAAAAATCGGGAAAGAAGTGATGCCCTAGCCACAGAGAGAACCTCCATGGACAAAGCCACGGTACTTCCTTACAATAAGCTGCCTTGCCACCTCTAGGCCCCTGTCTGCTCATATTATCCCCCAGGCTAGTGCCTCTGGAAACATCAGCCACAGCGCTGAAAGCCTTTCCAGGCCCAGGGTACGGAATGGGTTTGACTGACAAAGTGCACATGCTACCAGCACATCCATGTGCACCCAACAACAGGACGTGAAGGACAGCCTAGCAGCCTGCGGCAGGAGAGATGAAGCAAAGGCAGTCAACACAGGCGCATGTGCATGCACACTTATTCCTTACCAAGATATGGGACGGGGACAGAGGTGTGATTCCTGTGTCCCCGAGGCTCCGGGCCGGAGAGGGATATGCAGATGTGGGAGCCGTTTCTGAAAGGAAAGACAAAAAATAGATTCTTAAAAGGGACATGGGCCAGCCCGGGGAGCAGAAAAGGGGCCTATGTGACTTTGCTCTCCACACAGGGGTTCTTGGAAGTTGGCTACCGTGCTGCATAGGGTGAGCTCCCAGCCAGGAAGATAGGGTGCCCCTGCACAGGCCAACACCTTGTGCTTGGCCTTTAGAACTTGAACAACTGGATATCCCTAACCCTTTTCTCTAAGTGGCCACCAGACCTGTCATTGTCATGAATGTGCATGTGCGTACACACATGTGCATGCACACGCACACACACACACACACACACACACGCCGTTAAATAGAAGATACTGCTCCGTTCCCAGAAGAACTCAGCTCCAGGGCAGGAGCTCTGTAATGGAGACCCCACAGTGGACAGGGCAACCTGAACCCTCTGCTGCAGTAGAACGTGGTCCTGTAATGGAGACCCCACAGTGGACAGGGCAACCTGAATCCTCTGCAGTAGAAGGTGGTCCTCTGAGCAAAGCAGCCGTCATCTTCACTGCATCAGCTATGGCTGTTTGCCCACCTCAATGGGGCCTGTCCGCTCTTAACATTCCCCCAGAGAACAAGGGATTGGGGCTCTCACCTGAGAGCCCAGCCTTCCCTCCCAGCATGTGTATGTCACTCTGCCCTTATCGCAGTGACCTTGGGGTCTTGGGAGTGCTGGGGCACACAGGCTGAGGATCCAGGGGAATCTTCCAGTGTGGCTACGGAGAAGCCATCATTTCCATGCTGGGTGGTTGCTGGGTGGTCACCCAGGTTCTTGCAAGTGACCCCTCACCCATGCAGTGTAAACCCAATAAACTCATTTCCCCACTTTGATCTTTGGAGGAATCATGTGTCGTCACTGGGACTTTATTTTTATTTATTTATCTATATATTGGTTTGGTTTCTCTGTGTAGCCTTGACTGTCCTGTCACTCACTTGTAGACTTTTTTTTTTTTCCGAGACAGGGTTTCTCTGTGGTTTTGGAGCCTGTCCTGGAACTAGCTCTTGTAGACCAGGCTGGTCTCGAACTCACAGAGATCCGCCTGCCTCTGCCTCCCAAGTGCTGGGATTAAAGGTGTGCGCCACCACCGCCCAGCTACTTGTAGACTTTTATAAGGGGAGATGGATATTGTTTATGTCTCCCCAGGGAAGGAATTATTGCAACAGTATCAGAGAAGACATGCCGATTTTCATGTATTCTGGAAGAGCGTCTATAGTCCTCAAGTTCCCAAAGGTGCATGACCCATCCCAGGGTCAACAACTCCTGGCCACAGAATATGGGACATGAATTCAACTCTGAGAGACACATTTGATGGCCGATGTACCACTGCCACTTCTACTACATGAATCCAGAGTTCAGAGAATTCGTGTCCTCGGGGGTACTGAAAGTGCCCAACATTTGTGGGGTGGTGTGTAGCAGCCAAAAGGTTAGCTTCCCTGGCCCTGGGACACCAGGGACACTAAGTCAAACCAAAGAAGGACCAATGACAAAGCAGCATAAATACCATGTTGTCCTGGCTCTGTCACAATGCTTCAAGTACAGACATTTGTTCTGGAGCTGTCTCAGAGGCCCCCCAACGACAAGACACACTGTCCCTGGTCAGTGCTTGAAGGTTCCACAGTGTCCTGATGCCCACTGCCCAGGGCTGGCAGGGCCCCAAAGCAACCGAGCAAAGCCCAGAAGCTGCCAACCAATCAGAAAAACAATAACCAGATGCCGCACGCCCACCAGTACCAGGGGCCAGGCGCTACTCTGAATACATTGCTAGTTTAATGCACAGCTTAATTCCATGTAGGCGGTGGGTGGGTCGGCTTTATCTGGGAAAGGCTCTCCCCTCCGGGGGAGCATGAGGAATACCTCCATCTGCTAAATCACTTTGTGTTAATCCCAGGCTCTTGCAGGATATTTTTTTTCTCTCTATTTGGTAGGAATTCAAACAACGTCATCTCAGTGGCTCGCGAACAGACTGCGGAGTGGAACGGATCATGAAAAAGCAAATGGGAAGCTTCGAATCTGAAAGTCACCTCCTGTCTGTGAGCTCATGGCCCTTCTCTTCACTGGGAGGCTCATAGAGTGTGGGAGAGGATGGCCGGCTTCGGTAGCCAGCAGACCAAAACTACCATGAAAGCGGGGTATGGTAGCACACACCTTTGAACCACGCACCTGCAAAGCACAGGCAGGTGAGTTTCTGTGAGTTTAAAACCAACTGGTCTACCAAAGATAAAATATATATATATATATATATATATATATATAATATATATATATATATATATTACAATGAGATGCTACTTCACCCACAAGGAGGAACATAATTTTTAAAAGGAAAGAAAAACAAGTACAGAAATTGAAACTCTCATGTGCTGCTCTGCTGAGGGTGTAAATGGCGCAGCTGCTGTGGAAAACAGTTTGGCGGCTCCTCGAAATGTCAGCTACGATGCAGCAATGTAACTACTTGGAAAACAGATTCACAGAGAGACGAGCACGCGAATGTCCATTGCAGCGGTACCCACAATGACCGAGCGGTAGGCGAATGTCCATTGCAGCGGTACTCACAATGACCGAGCGGTAGGAACAAACTCATGTGCCCAACCACGAAGGAGTGGGGAGCAGACTGTGCTCAGTCAACGCGGTGGAGTCGCCTTGGAAACATCACAACCACGTGCAAAGGGAAGGCCGTTCCTATACACACTATAACACCAGTGGACCGGGAAACTACTGAATAAGCTGGACGTGAAAGGGTGAGCAGTGTGTAATTTCACTTGTATGGACTGTCCAGAATAGGCGAGTCCAAAGGCACAGGAAGTAGGTGAAAGGTCTCCAGGAGCTATGGTTCACTGAGCCCAGAGTTCTTGATGGGGCAAGGAAAGTTTTGCAAACAATTAGTGACACCGTGACACTGTGCTGTGAGTATAAATCATGCTTCTCAACCGGCTGCACATTTTAAAACGGTTTCAATGGAAAATTCTGTGTTATGCATACTCTAACATTACAACAATATTTATGAAAAACTCATCTTGGCTGGTGATGTACCTCAGCTTGGAGATGCCGGTCTAGCATGCACAGTGTCCTGGATTTGATCCCCAGCACCACAGAGTGGCTGGAATCTGTCATCCCAGCACTGTGAAGGTAGAGAGGCCAGAGGATCAGATGTTCAAGGTCCTCCCCAGGCTACCTGGGGCAGCCTAGGCTACTTAAGGCCTTGTTTAAAAGCAAAACCTCAACTTGTCTTAGTCATCAGAGGACACAATATTTCCTGTACCTATTAGTTCCCAAATCCCAGGGTGCTTGAAAAGAGAGGGGCGTACACTGGGCTGGAGTGATATTTTGTTTATGATCTAACAAATAAAGCTGGCCTGACGATCAGGGTGCAGAGCTAAGATCCTAGTTAATCATAAAGGCCAGGCAGTGGTGGGGCATGCCTTTAATATCAGCACTAAGGAGACAGAGGCAGAGGAATCTCTGTGAGTTCAAGGCCACCCTGGGCTCTGTGAGACTGAACCTGTCTATAAGAGAAACAGAGCTCACACAAAGATGATCCCAGCACTTGGAAGTCACACGTCTTTAATTTCAGCACAAGGAAGGTGGAGACAGGAGCAATGCGGCTGGGTGGAGAGAGGAACATAAGGCAGGAGAAGACAGGCGCTCAGGGCAGCCTGAGGTTTCATAGAGACAGCATTCAGTCTGAGGATTCGTAGAGACAGGACGGCCCCTTTCAGTCTGAGCATTGGCAGAGGTGAGAACTCTCGAGTGGCTGACTGCTCTGTTCTCTGATCTTTCAGCTTTCACCCAACATCCGACTCTGGGTCTTTATTATTAAGAACAATTAGAATTCATGCTACACTTAGCTTCTCAGCTACCCACAGAACACCCCAGCTTTGTGCACCCCAAGCTCAAGGCACCCTGTTCCATAAAAGCTAGGGGATTCCTCTGTCTCCGCCTAAGGGCCCAGGCAGGCAATCGACCCAATGGCTCCATTTTATATGCGACCCCTGGGGTAACCTCAGGAGAGTTGCCGTCCACCCAGGAGCTACCCTCTCTCCACCTGCTCCCACAAAGGCCTGAGGCCATGTGTCCACATTTGCACAGAAGGTCTTGGAAGACACCAAACATCTAATTGCCCAGAAAATCTGGTGCTGGCAATTAGCAAACAAGCTAGCGCGCACAGACGATGCATCCACCCTGCTGTTGCCTGGTTCTAATTATCCCATCACTCAACCCTTCTCGAGCACGGCTTTGTCCCGCCGACATGCAGAACGGCACACGTCCAGCCATCCGTTGAACATGCACATGCCTTGGAACCTCAGGGGACACAAGGATATACAGAGGGCAAAAAGAAATCAAGGAGGCGGTTTCCCTCCTCCCCTCCCCCACTGCATATGGCACAGTATTTAAAAAAAAAATCATTTGACTTGCTGATCACTTTCCAGGTCTACAGGCAGTCGAACTCCATGGACCTCTTCCATCAGAAATTAAAAGTCAGCTGCACTGCGCAGATTTCAAAGCGATCTGCAGAGATGGGGTGGGGTGGTAACATTTTCACAGATACGTGCGAAACACTTTTCAAAACTCCAGGGGGGAAATGGGATGGAGTGGCCTATGGTATTCCCTGGGGGGTAACAGTGAAAAGCTTAATTCCTGTGCATGGATAGTCTCAACGAGAACTGACTTCTTTCATTCTGTTTACTAATACAGATAACTAAACACACACACACACACACACACACACACACACACAGGACGATGGAGCACTAACCATTTCCTGATACACAGGAGATAACAGACACCAGAGCTGGTCTATGAGTCTACGGGAATAGGGAACAGGAGTATTTCTCTGGCTATCACGAAGACAAAGGCCATCTACAAAGGGAAATACCATGTGTCATTAGTTCATGGCGCTGTACAGTGACGTCTCCACAGGACGCAGGCTCAGACACAAACATGCGTGACACCAAAAGCCCGACCAACGGAACGTTTCTTACTGCTGGGTTTGAGAAAAAGGAAAAAAGCTGAAGACAAGGAAGCAGGCTAGGCTGTAGAAGAGGGGAAGGAAGACAGATGAATGTAGGGAAAAGGGAAATGCTTTACTAGGAAGGTGGACAAGGGCAGAGCTAAAATCCTAGAAATCTGGAGAGATATACACCCCAGTGTTCCCGCTGGATCACACAGAGACTGTCCAAGGCCTGTCAGCAGCACCGTGCATGGGTTAGCTTCCTGTGGCTGTGACAGAATGCCTGAGGTCATCAACTGAAAAGAAGGAAGGTTTGTTTTGACTGACATCTCAAAGCACTGGCTCTGGAGCCTTGGCCCTGTTGTTCTGGGCCAGTGGTGGGAGCATGTGGTGGAGGAAGTCTGCTCACCTCTTTTGGGCCAGGAAGTACAGACAGACAGACAGACAGACAGACACGGGGGGATCACAATATCTCCTTCAAAGACACACCCCCAGTGACCTTACTTCCAGCCAGAAGGCTGCATCTCGTCTCCCAAGTGGCCTTGGTAGGAACAGAAAAGGGACCCCAAAGTTTTAATCACAGAAGTTAGAAAGACAGAGACCATTTCAAAGATGCAAAGCAGCAATTATAAAGCCCTGGCGGGGCTAAGGGGAAGAGGTCCTGGTGCTTTCTGGTGGAAGGAAATTTAATCGCCAAGTTTCCTTCGTCAGTAGTTTAGATAATCTTCTCTGATACTAAGGCTTGAACTCAGAGCCTCGCAGATGCCAAAAGTGCTCTACCGCCGATCTACGTCCTCAGTTCACAGTTAGATCAGTTAATACCACCCAGTGTCTTGTGCAATTAGGATATAGATGATCTTTTTTAATAGTTTAGTGACTATAAATGCAAGTTGACAAGGGGGTTTTTGTTCATTTACTTTTAATCCTGGAAGCCTCAAATACCTTCTTCGACCACGCCGCTTTTAAAAATAACTTTTGCCACAGAAGGCTGTAGGAAATGAGAGTATTTCCGCAGTGAAGTAAAGACAAACCGATAAGGGTACTAAATCAATAAGTCTCCTGCTACAGAACTCCGTGGAACCCCAGCCTTGCAGTGGGGAGCTGCTAGTTAGCTTAACCCTCGTGGCTTGCCTTAATGGCCTAAGAATTAAATGTGAGCTTCATCTGGCTCCAGCTACAAAATGCTAGGCACGTAAAAATACGACACAGTTCTATTTGCTCTGAGCTCTAATGGCTTTAATCAGAGAAAACGTTCCTTAAAAAAAAAATTGTCTTGCAAAACGAGTCGTAATTCATAAACTCGCTTGTTGCCCTTGTCTCCATGGGGGACATTAGTCAGCATCTGGCAGGGAGTAGACTCCCCGGCTGTCTGAGATACATGAAAATTGATCTTCCACCCTAAATACAACACTTTTAAAGACGAAGCCGGAGCCACTGGGTGGACCTCACACTGCAGCGCTCCAGACTCACGTAAAACGTGACAGGTGGCCTCAACACAGGCTCGCCTTTCCTTGCCGACTTTCGGATTTATTTATCTATTAAATAAACAGTTTTTTCTAAAGGCATTTTATTAAGGTCTTACAACTTTAAAACATGCAATATATACATTTTCCATTTCTTCTTTCCCCGGACGACAGGCATTTACCTAAATCACAGCCTCTGTGGGGAAGCCTGCTCTTTCTCTCCATGTACACCCTCCTTGCAGTGTCTCCTTGGAAAGCTGATCTGCTCAAGGTCATGTGAAGGTTACTGGAAAATGTCCTCTTTTATTGCCCTGGAGCAGGCTTCACAGCTAGCTGAACTAACACATACCAAGTCTAAGTTCCATCTCGGTAAATAATTGATGGCATTTTTTTTTAACGTGGTTGATGTCCAGAGTAAATGGAAATTTTATTAGCATGAGCGGGGAGACCCTCTCACCACAGAGAATGCTGAGCATAAAATAACTGCTCTCCACATGCTAAGTCCTATTTATGGAAATGGACGCTCCGTGGTTGAAACCAAAGCATCCGGTATGAGCCGAATGGGGGCTGCCACGGGGGGGGGGGGGGGCTGCACCTTCTAGTATTCCTTCCTGCTTCCCGAACAGTCCAAGAGACAAGACAAGTCCGGAACCGGCAGGTTTTCCCAGAGGAGATGCTCAGCTGGGTAGAACAGTTTCACCTTACATAGGTGGCCAGGTCTTTACATCACGCATGTCCAGGGAGCTGCTAGAAAAGGTGAGGAAATGCAACCAACGACTTACATAAACTAGTCTCAGCAGCCATGCAGCCCCTCACCAGCACCCGGCATTTAGAGAAGCTCCACACATGTCTCAAGGCAGTTCTGGCCACCAGCGCCCCTCCCCCGCCCCAAGGACTCTGTCCCATGGGTGGGGGTCCGGTCTTCCTGTCTGCTGATGCCCCCAGCTCCTGTCAAGTCACGGGGCTGTGAATGTCGGCTAGTTGGATGCACTGGTGAATGGATGGATAGATAGACTGGAGTGGACAGACACGTGTGTGTGTGTGTGTGTGTGTGTGTGTGTGTGTGTTAATTGTCAGCTTGACAGAATCTAGAATCAGCTGCCCTCCGGGCATACCTAAAGGCAGTGATCTTGATTGCCCAAATTGAGGTGGGAAGCACCATTTCCCGGCTGAGATCCTGGAATGTGCAATGAGACATGATGGAGTCATGGAGGAGCTGAGCAAGCCGCATTCTTCCCTCACCCTCTGCTTCCTGACTGTGGTTATAATATGAGCAGGTGCCTCAAGCGTCTGCCGCCATGGTTTCCCCACCGTGACGGCTGACAGCCGTGAACTCCGCACAGAATAAAGGCTTCCTTCCTTGAGGAAGGAATATCTGCTTTTGCCTGAGGATTCCAGCACACCAACAGGAGAAGAAACTACAGCAGACAGTCAGGTGGGTGCTCCCATGTGTCCAAGAGTGGACCTGGTGAGGATTAGCCACAGATTTGGGAGACGACGAGGTCTTTCCCACAGGCTTTACCTCTCAGCTAGAGTGTTAGGAATACACCCACCCAGTTATGCTACAATGTGGAATCCGCTGTTCAATCAGCCAGATAGGCCTCTCTCCTCAGATACCCCCTTCTCCAGAGGAACCGTCAGGGATCCCAGACAAGGAAGATCCTATACTCTCTCTCGTCCCATCCCCGAGCCCCATTGTTCCCGTTTCCAACACCTCTAGCTTCTTAGTTGGCATTCTGTGAAGTCACTACCACAGCCTTGCACCATACCCTCTTGGCCTTGATCACGGGTCCTGCTCGGTGCTAGCCAAACTCCTTTACCTTGCGGGCAGAGCCATTCAGTCAAAGCTGAGCTTCTGCCACTCCGCAGTCTTGTAAGCCTAGTGCATCCATCTATAGCCTCCTTCCATCCCGTGTCTGGCTACGCCGCATCTTCCTAGGATCCCAGAACATTTGATTACAAGGCACAGAGGATTGTGCCAGCTTCTGGGGCATGACAGCCCTGCCTCGTCCTCAGGCACCATTGGGTACCAGGAGATAGGACTCTGTCCGTCTGTGCTTGGCAATGAACCGGCAGGTGTCGTTCAGGTGTCAGCCTCTCTAAAACTGAGTTTCTCCATGAAACAACCAGAGGAAGAAGGGACAAGGGGCTGGGGATCAGCGGGATTCACACTGGTGTGCATGAGCGCCCCCCAGAGGGCTTGGAAGTGGAAACCTTGGTGTCCCTGGACTCCTCCAACAGGTTTGAGGCCCTAACACTGCTGCCCCATAGGGGGTTTCCAGGGCCCGACTCTGCCCCAGACACCAGTGGGTACCTACAACTCTACAGAGACTCAAAACACATCAGTCACAGGGGCCGCAACCTGTGAGCTTTTATAGGATCGTAATTTTTGTGTTTAATTTGTGAGATGATGAAAAATGTAAACACGGACCTGATATTAATGACTTCTTATTCATAGCACAGTTGTGGAATCCTTACAAAAAAAATTCCTTTAAAGAGACATCCTCAAATATTCACAGATGAAACAATACGGTGGCTGAGAACCACGCCAAAATAACACGGGAGCGGGTACAGCTCGGTTGGTAGAACGGCGCATCCTGTGCACCCGCGTGTGGGATGCAGTGATCTAAGGTTATCTTTGCTGCCCTCCTTAGCTTTGCCCACCTGCTGTGAACTAGAGCCACTTGAGAGGAGAGCTTAATCGAGGAATTGCCTTATCTGATTGGCCTGTAGGGCATCTTCTTAATGGTTGATGTGGGAGGGCCCAGCCCGCTGTGGGTGGCGTGCCCCACACATAGGTGGTCCTCAGTCATCTACAAAGTGGGCTGAGCAAGCCACAGGGAGCAAGGAGCATTCCTCCACTTGTCTCTGCTTCAGTTCCTGCCTCCGGGTTCTTGAGTTCCTGCTGTGTCTTCCCTTGATGAAGGACCACAACCTGTAGCCCAAGTCAGCCTTCCACGTATTTCCTTTCGTTACTCGGACTAGAGCTGTGGTTTGAAACTGCTGGAAATAAACAAGCCCGGAAATCTACGGGCAAATTCTCACTGGGCACATGTTACGTGCCAACCTGAGCACTTAATAAGTGAGACTCCAGAAAACCCTGTCTTGCAAAGTTGCTGACGGACACTGTCATGATCCCCATCCTAAGGAAGAGAAGAATGGAGCCTCGAAGGTCTGGGTGCTGCCCAGCTGGATGCAGAGTTCTCCAGCTCGAAGCATTTCTCCCGAAATCAGGCCCCACACAGCTGAAGCCATGACACAACTTTGTTGTCAACAGAAAGTGTGGGGCTGGGCATTTCACAATGAGTATTTGTTTCCCAGAGTACCTGTCCTGGTTAGTCCTTACTGTCAAGCTGACACAGCCAGGAGTCACCTGGGAAGATGGAGTCTCAGCAGAGAATTGCCCAAATAAGACGGGCTGTTATGTCTACAAGGAACGGTCTTGACTGTTGATGTGAGAGGGCCCAAGCTACAGTGGGCAGCACTACCCCCGGGTCGTATGAGAAATATGGCATGGTATAACACACACATCACACAGCACACACACTAACACACACAGCACACACACCAAACACCACACACACACTAACACACACACCCTAACACATACCACACACACACCACACACTACACACACACATAACACACATGTACACATCACAAAACACACACACAGCACACACACACGAGAAGGGGGAGGTGACAAGCAGTTGGCAGAGCTCCTCCCTGGCTTCTGCTTTGGTTCCTGACCTAACTTCTCTCATGAAGCCCATTACTTGGAAATGTAAGCTGCCTTGGGTCATGGTGCTTATCACAGCAACAGAGAACAATTAGAACAAGTTCCAGAAGTTGGGAAGTCTAAGGCCAAGAAGCCTCCTTGCTGTGTCACCCCATGGCAGGGAGCAGAAAGATAGAAGGAGCAGGGATCTGGGGACCAGACAGGACGGAGTCATCCTTTTATCAGGAGGTTACTGCGTGATCTAACCCACTCCTGAGGTACCCGCGTTAACCCATCCACCCTTGTGATCTAACCCACTCCTGAGGTACCCGCGTTAACCCATCCACCCTTGTGATCTAACCCACTCCTGAGGTACCCGCGTTAACCCATCCACCCTCATGATAACCAACCCACTCCTGAGGTACCCACGTTAACCCATCCACAAGGGCCGAGTCCTTATGACCGATCTATCACCTTGGGAAGAGCCCACCTTTCAACATTGCTGTATTGGGCATTAATTTCATAACACATGAAAAATGGGGGACACATACAGTCCTAATAGTAATAAATGAAAATCTCCATTTTACACATGAGCAAAAAAAAAAAAAAAAAAAAAAAAAAAAAGTGCGGGGGAATTAGGGCATTCACAAGTCAGGCAACTGTGCGGTTCTGCCTTCCTTGGGCTGCAGAACTGACAACAGCTCTCATTTTTCAAGCTAGTACTTGGTCAAAACTCAAAGATTCAAACAGGGGAGGGATAATTTGATATCACAGAAGACCAAGAACAGAACTAGGAAAGTTTGGGTTTGAATCCTGGCCTGGCCACTTCCCAGATGCAGGCCTGAAGTGGGTGACTTTTCTTCTTGGGACCTCATTTTACTCACCTAGAAAATGAGGCTGGGTAACCATGGTGATCTATTTTTTTGGTGCACTATGAGGATTAAATATAAAAATACCTATCAAGTCTGGTGCATGGCAAACAGTCAATGTTTATTTATTTATTGTGCATCTATTTATTTATTTAGCATCATCATCATCATCATCATAAAATTGGCCCAGGTGCTGCAGAGGAGATGAACCGGTGGTTACGCCCTGGAACGGGCAGAGACCTTCAAACATACAAGGTCAGTAAATATATCCCCTCTGCATTTAAATTCTGTGGGTTAGTTCATCAAAGCTGAAAAATCCATACGAGACAGAAACTTGGCAGACGGAAGCTTCGGGAAACGCCTAGTGATGGGAACTGTGAGGGCCATCACTGCCAAGGATGAGAGAGACTGTCTGGCCCCAGCTTCCCATTTCGGCTGTCTACTCACCTAGGGGCACTTTTAGAATAACCAAGAACATGGGAGCCACGTGGCCATGACTGCAGCCTCGACTACTGCACGGAAGCCTGGTTTCCCATCTGGAAACTTAACAGGTCAGGACAGAGCTCTTTTCTACCTGGATGCAGCGGCATTGGGATGAGGTCACAGAGCAGGTAGCACCAGGAACAGGTCTACCTCAGCTTCTTCTCCTTAGCCGTTCTGAAGCCCAGAATGCTGAGGTAGCTGAGGGACTGAGAAGTGGCCGCCCTCCTTCCTCTCCCTGTGTGGCAGAGGAACCAAAGTGCTGTGGAATGAATGCTGAGATTCCTGACAGCCCTTGGGAATCACACTGGTCCCAACAGCACGGGCACTGATACAGGCTGTGTAGCTGGCAATGGCAGCTCATACTTAGAATCTCGGCAATGGGAGACCGAGGTAGGAGGCTCATTACACAAAGCTAGCCTGGAGTACATAGTGAGCTCAGAGATAGCCTGATCTATAGAGTAAAACTACACAAATTCTGCATGACTATTTCCATGGTACAAAGTTGCTGTGTCCAGAAGGTAAAGGCAAAGAGAGAGAAATGCTCAGAGGCTCAGGGGAGCCTTGGGAAGAACAAGCCAGGACCACTGCCCAGCACAGTCCAGGAGAGAGGGAGGCGGCTGCTGTGTGGACAGCAGGGACACCTCTGGGACCCGACACCCCACTCCCACTCAGTACAGTGGGTAACACTTTCCCATACAGGGGAGAGCCTTGGGAGCTTACAGGGAGAAAGGAGAAAAAGTTCTTTCAAAGACTTCTTAAGATTCTTTTAGCTTAAAACCCATAATTATGTCGTAGTGTTTTTAATTAAAAAAAAACTTTAGTGGTTAATTTGCATATCAACAAAAACAGGATTTGTCAGCTGGGTCCAGGAACTGATTAATAGCGGGCTTTGCTAAGGTAAGTGTTCATGGCAGAATCTCAAGAGGAGCGTCCCTCTGAGGGGAGTTGATAAAGAGCACTTAACTCAGAGAGGCAGGAGAGAAACCCTGGGAGACACTAAAGAATAAGCCACCCCCAACACCCCTCCTCCCCAGGCTGGATCTATTTAAAGTCTTATGGAGAAAGGTAATAGGTTCTTGAAGGTGTTTTCTAGGGAGGGAGTTTAGTTCTGGGGCATCTCCAATAGAGCAAGGGGTGGGTATCAAGGCCCTAGAGACCAGAGGTCAGTAGCGAGCCCAGAGGTCAGCCGTGAGCCCAGAGGTCAGCAGCGAGCCCAGAGGTCAGCCGTGAACCCAGAGGTCAGCAGCGAGCCCAGAGGTCAGCCGCGAGCCCAGAGGTCAGCCGTGAGCCCAGAGGTCAGCAGCGAGCCCAGAGGTCAGCCGCGAGCCCAGAGGTCAGCCGTGAGCCCAGAGGTCAGCAGCGAGCCCAGAGATCAGCCGTGAGCCCAGAGGTCAGCCGTGAGCCCACTGGCCACCTAAGACTCTACGATGAGGTTGGCGGACATGTTTTCATAAACTGTCCCTAGCGTTGCACCTGCCAGAGAAGGCAAAGGCTTGACCACCAAATAAAGATAAGCTTTGAATTTCAACCTATTAAAGTCAAGATTGCGCAAACTAGGAATAGAGCAAACAAACCCCGAACTCCTTATCCCACCCATCCCATCCCATCCCAACCTCTACCCAACCATGCACCTTGGCTAAATCGCAGATTGAATCCCTCCAGACCTGAGGTGGGAGAACAGGCCTGGGACAGAGCAAAGCCAACAATTCTTGAGCCCAGGGAAGGAGACTTTGTACTGTCACCACCATCCCTGGACAACCAATGGCCCCATCTGGGCTTAGGAAGGAGATCTTGGGCACCCACAGTGGTCCCTTTGCCTCTTTATTCCTGTCCTTGTACCATGGGGCCTATTCCTCCAAGGACGTAGACATAGCATTCTGGCTTCGCTCGGCCTCGGGTGTCCTGCAAGGACAGCCTCTCCGACCTCAGTGTTATTATCCTCAACAGCCTGTCTGGAACTCAATTAATTGGCACCATCTCCTCTGCAGAGTGGAATGCTTCGTCCCCTCCCGGAATGACCAGGCACACCCCACTGAACCTGGAATGTGTGAGTCCCATGCTGTCCCTGTGATGAGGAAATGGGCTGGTCCCGGGGACACTCGCACAAGCCTTTGCTTCCCATTTAGTCTGAGAGGCTCCTGCAGGGTGTGAGCAGAACACAGAATACTCTGGGCTAGTGAACAAGGAGGTTCCAGAAGCTACACATGAACTGGGGAAGTGAGCAACTGGCCACCGGCAATCGCTCCAGCATTCCCTGTAAAGGAAGTCAGCAGAACCAACCAGGGCCTTAATAAACATCTCCCCAGCCAGTGTTCTGTCCCAGCCCGCTTCTACCCACCCCACCAGGCTGCCATCATCTGGACCAGAGAACACGCAGCCACGTGAATGTCATCCAAGAGGAGCTGACTGTTCACGCTCTGAACTGGGTGAGTGACTTCAGATCAATACAATGATGAGAAGCACCACAGACTTCTGAGCTCTTTAGGAGATGCTAGGCAAACGCTGCAGGGAGGGGGAGGGAGAGGACAGACTGGTGCCGCTGGAGGCTGTGGGAAGACACCCCAGAAAGAGGATGCTGACTGGTAGGGGAACTGTGCTCACTGAGCAAGATGCAGAGGGGACCATGGCAGAGGGGACACCATGAGACAGACAGAGTAGTGCGAAGAGCTTCCCGGAGGATCCCTCACCCACCTGGCTGGTTTCTGTCTCCAGGTTGCTCCCCTTTGGCCCCATCTTAACTGTGAATGTCATGGTATAATCCTGCCTCTAGTACCTGCTGTATGCTTTTTGCATACGATTCAACTGTTTAACCAATCAGTTGCCTGAATGAGGCACCCACTACTTCCCCTTGTCATCCTTGTCCCTCATATAACCCTCTCCATCAGCTGGGCTGTGCTCTCGGCCATCTGGGAAGCCATCTGCTTTCCCCCAGTCTGTCTCCTGCGCTGTCTGCAGGAGAAGGGCCAGCTTCCCTTCCCGTGGGAGGAGCTGACCCTTATGACTGATCTCCAAAACAGGCCAGCCCCTGAGCCACTCCTCCGGGGTGGGGGATGGGACTGAGAACTCAGAGCTAGCTGGACTCCAGGAATATCCAGTTCTTCCTTCAACAGTTCTGCCAAAAAAAGGACTTTGCCGCAGGCCTCAGAATCCATGCTACGAACAGAGCTAGCAAGAGTTCCACTCAGGAAGACCTATAAGAAAGCTCCAATATCACATGGGATAGAGAAAAGGTGTTCATGAACGTGGGAAGCCACCTAGCCATCATGGAGGGTTTCCAAGTCAGTCTTGAAACCTTCTCTTCTGGTCCAGACAAGGCACCCATCCCATGTGTACTCCCAGAAATTACTACAAGCAAGCTGGGCAGCCATTGACACCCAGTGCCCATGTGCTGAAATCCTTGTGTGTACCAAACCTACAACCCAGTAATTCCACTCTCAGGCCTTTACCTATGAGACAGGAAGGTTTGCATCTAACATGAGATTTATTCTAGAATACACAGTAGGATTTGTTTTTGTTGTTGCTTTCGCAGGGGTCAAGCACAGTTTGTAAGAGAATGGATAAGCCGAGTGCAGTTTAATCACACAAAGCTACCGCTCAGCAGTAAGACCCGGCAGGAACAAGCCTCCAGGTCGCTGCTGAGTAAGAGGCCCTGGACAGGGAGCGCAAGCGCATACTCTGCCGTTATCTTAGGAGAAGTTTAGGAATAGGGAGGCTGGGTTAAGGAGCCCACGGGCACATAAAGGGGCACAGGGAACTTTCTGGAATGATGCAGTTGTAAGAGCTGGTGGTATAGCCCGGTTAAGACTGCTAGTCCGGCGTGCTAGCCCTGGGTTCCATGTGCAGCACAGAAGAAAGTGGGCTTGGTGGCACATGCTTGTAATAACAACACTTAAGAGGCAGGGACGGGAGGCTGAGGGATGAATTGAAGGTCATCCTCCGGTATATAGCAAGTCCAAGGCCAGCCTGGACAACGTTTAAAAAAAAAAAAAATCCTCGATTTTTGCCTGATGTGGTGCTTAAAACACGCTTCTTCTTGTTGCTATGGTAACAAGTTATTAGCATTTAGTGGCTTAACACAAAATGTCTTCATTCTCTAATGGTTCTGAAGGTCAGGCATCTGAAATGGGGCTAATGGCCACATTCAAGGTAGACGGGGCAAGGCTGGTTCCTGCGGGAGGAGCCGGGAAGAATCCATCCCCTGCCTTTTTCAGACTCCCAAGGGCATCTGCATTCCTTGCTCAGCTCTCCTCCAGCTCCACAGGCAGCAGCTCTGCAGCTTCAGAATGCCATGTCTGATCATCCTGCCTGTCTCCTTCACTTATGAGAACCCTTGAGATGACATCGGGGCATCCATTTTCTTCCAGGTCATCCAGGAAGCATTTCCTCCCCTTGTATTATGCACACCTTCAAGGTCCCTTCTGCCATGCCAGGTAATATTCGCAGTATGTGCCTGGGAGATATTGGCCTAGTCCGTTTGGATTGCAGGAAATAATGAAGCGGGTAGTTCACAAACAGCAGAAATTAATTTCTCAGCTCTGGTTGAGCAGCCCAAAAAGAATCCCAGGCAAATCCGATGGCTACTCAAGAAGGGCCTGCTTTCTGGGATGTATCTGGCACCATCTGGCTGTGTCCCACTATGGTGGAAGAGACAGGGAAGCTCTAGGGGAATCTTTTATAAGGGCGCTAATCCCATTGATGAGGTTTAGCCTTCATGACTAATCACCTCCCAAAGACCTTTCTTCTAAGGCCACCAGACTGATGACCAGGGGAAACACAGAGACCAGAGCAGGCATGTTTAAGAGTCTGGTACTTTGCATATACACATACCAAAACCCCACGAGCTATGTACCTACTACCTATGTGTCTATTGGTGCATAAATCTCATCTAATAATAAAGAGCAAATATTAAGGCTCCTAAACTGGCCGCAGAAGCCCCATCCCCTTTGCCCACACCCTTTTACAGAATCCTCACATCCACCCTAGATCGTGATTTATGGAAATCAAGACACAACGAAGTTGATAAAAAAAAAAAAAAAAAAAAAAACAAAACAAAACAAAAAAAAAACCTCTCTTGCATCTGGAAAAGGAAAGGCTCCCTTGAATCCAGGTCCATGCCCCACCCACAGAAGTTCCCTGCTGCAAAATCCAGGTAGATGACCCGAAAGAGAGAGGAAGCGCTTGTGATGACCATTGCTGGGGTGTAGGTACCAAAATGCCATCCTTGCTCTAGGCAGATCAGTGAAACCAAAGAAGGACAAAGAAGGGCAGCGAGAGCAGACACAGCAGGGGCGGTGGAAACCGCAAGCCGGAGACCTCAGACTGTTGAGGCCCTGGAGCCCGCTCCACCCAACAGAGGGCTCAGAAACCCAGACCTCCAGATGAACACTCTCATGGGCCGTGAATCTAAACTTTCTTAAGGGGATGAATAAGCCAGCTTTTCTCCACACACGCTCCCAGACTGGCACCACGTGTACCTTGCACAGCCTCACCCTGGGAGAACACCCTGGGTACCCATGGGGAACCTGTCAGTAGGAAACAAAACTGCCTCTCAGGATGAGGAACCCCAGATCTTCAGGGGAACAAAGAAGTAGCTGGAACCAGGTGGCTTGTCTTCTGCAAGCCCACACCCCTCTCCTCATCAGCACCCCTACCAGCAACACAGTGCCAAGGAGACACCATCTTGCCGGGTGCCTGATATCCAGAGCTGTGGTCATAACACACCAGGGACAAGCAGTGTTAGCCTGGTCCATAATCCCCAGCCCTAGGAAGAGAAGCCATGGGCCGTCTGTCCAGTACTCCTGGGTGGGCTGCCCTAGGAAGAGAAGCCATCGGCCGTCTGTCCAGTACTCCTCGGTCGGCTGGTACAGATGCTGCAGTTCACCACATATTTGGGTTGGGGGAATCTCTGGGTCTTAAGAATGGCCTCCTCATAGTTCATGTCGGTGTCCCCAGGGAGTGCCATGGACAGTGTCCAGAACAGAGATGCTGCACAGGTGCCTTGGGCTTGGGAGCCATCAGGGCCTTCACCATCCCACAGGAGGTCCCAGTGTCCTGGTCCATGGAGGACAAGCCACCACTTGTGATGCTGGACCGTGAACACTAGCCTGCAGCTTTAGGGACAGACAGGGTGGCTCAGGGTGGGGCTCCCCAGCTGTTTCCTCTTTCCTTCCTTTCGATCGTTCTTTCTACAGCGGACAGGGAAGCTCCAGCCATGGGAACCGATGTTGCCTTACTTCCTACACAGGCCCTGTCCAGGAGATTGGGTGGGGACATGGACAGAGTGCGATGTTTGCTCCTACCTCTCACCTCCTGCCTACCTGGACACCCTGCTGCCCAGAGCCTGAAGCCCCCCGACTGCTTCTGGCCACGGTGCTAGTCCTGCCTGGGTTTTATGTGTCCTTGTTCCTGCACCAGGATCCCCAGCCTCCATCAGCTTCCAGCAACTACCTGGCTTCCAAGACCCAGGACCAATTCTTCCCAGCAAATCTCCCTGGTGATCCTCAGGTTGCAGGCTCCATTTCTCAGCTCCATCCTCCAAGTGGGGGAAACAGAAACTCAGGGAGCTTCAGAGGCTGATGAGTCCTCACAGCAGGTCAGAGCAGAAGCTTGAGGCCAGGGCTTCAACTGTTCCCAAGATACCACCTTCCTCCCAGAGAAAGTCCAAGTCAGGGACCTTGTCCGAACATACACACACCCACCCCTAGGTTCCAGGAGATACACTTCATAGCTTTAACTTCTGATCTTAACCTTTGAAGGCTCAGTCTCTTGCCTAAAATGAGGTTCCTCAAAGGTTAGGGGCACTCTGTTTGGGTCTCAAGCCACACACAGGGCACAAGAACTTCGCTGGCTACAACCGCCCTCAGCTTGAGTGCTGAGTTCAGAGTCCAGTTGCCAACTGTGGGGATATCTGGAGTAGGAAAAGTGGGGTGGACTTGGGATGACCTCAGAGTCCCAACAGCCTATGAGCTCCTAGAGGGAGGACGGGGGAGGGGCGTGTGGAGTGTAAGCAGGTGGGGACCCATTCACAAATTCTGCAGTGTGTCCTCCTGGGACAGGGAAGGGACTGCAAATATACTGGTACACAAAGTCCTGGCACTCCCTGAGTCACAGGATAGCAAGTGGCCATCGAAAGTCACAGTCACTGTGTTTTAGGTTTGTGCTTGTGTTCTCCAGTCTACTTCAAGCTCATGACTGAGAATTTCTTAGAAAGTGTTTTTCTTTTTTTCCTCCTCTCCTGACTTCACCTCAGGATTCTGAAGAAAAAAATCTTTTTTTAAAAAAAAAGATTGATTTATTCTATGTTATGTAGTTGAATGTTTTGTCTGTATGTCTGCACACAACTCCTGCATACCGTGCCCTCGGAGGCAAGAAGAGGGCGTCAGACCCTGTGAGGAGTGGAGGACACTCACAGGTCGTGGGCAGAGTCCCTAAAAAAATGTGCCTCTGACAACGCGTTGCCCCACTATCTTGTCAAAAGGAGACATTTGTCCATTTGTCACAATAGTGTGTGTCTGTATGTGTGTGTGTGTGTGTGTGTGTGTGTTTCGCCTGGTGCATCAGATCCCCTGGAAGTAGAGTTACAGACAGTTGTGATAGCTATGTGTGTGTTGAGAATCAGACTCAGGTCCTCTGGCATGGCCTGTGGCAGCCTTATTTATACAGGATACAGCAGAGCTGTTGGTCAAGGGCTTCAGTTGCCCTCTGCATGGAACCTCAAGCCAGACAACTTACTTACAAGTCCTAAATAGCAAAGCAGAGAGGGGTGGGTCCCAACACGCCAGCATTGCTCAGTTTAAAGTGTTGGTTATGTTGACGGCTTGGTCCCCAGAGTGAAGAGAGAGAGGAGGGCTGTCCCCTAAGGCCCTGGGATCAACCCCTTGATCCCGGATCCTGGACTCCAGGATCCTGCCGTGTGTGTCTCTGTCACCACCACCCACCTTGTTTTCTAGCCATGAGATAAGTATTCTCCTCCCAATCCAGGACCAATAGGGGCCTAAAAGCAAGTCCACCTGATCGTGGACCGAAATCTTTAGATTTCCAGTTCCATGGATTCTGGGGCGCTACCTGTCAGCACCGCTCAGTCTAGGGCCTGACCAAGAATATTCTGCAGGCCCTAAGACTCCCTCGCCATAGCCAATGCGGAGCCCAGCAGTCTGTTGCCCTTCTCCATAGCTAATGAGAAGCCCTACAGACTAGAGTCCCTTCTCCATAGCCAATAAGAATCCCTACAGTCTAAGCCTCCCTTCTCCGTAGCCAATGAGGAGCCCTACAGTCTAAGCCTTACTTCTTTATGGCCAATGCGGAGCCCTGCTGACTCCGTGTCTCATCGCCCCCCCCCCCTTCTCCATGGCCAATGAGGAGCAGGCTAGGAAGCACAGCTAAAGTCCCCAGAAATCCCTTGTAGAAAGAGCCTCAGGGACCAGGTGGGAACCTGCCTATGGTTCAATGGACCCCTGAGGCTCCCTGCCTGACGAGGCATGGCCCAGACCTTGGGATCCCCTACCATCTGAGGTGAGGTGGGGGTCTTCCACAAACCAGATGGATCCTATTTGCAACCACAGAATTCTCCCAAGCTGGAAGTATTTTACACCTCGATGTAACCATGGTTACATAACTAGATTATCTTTGTCAAAATCCATGAACTGAATACCCGGAAAGCTTTCGTCTTGTGTGACTTACACCTCAATAAACTGAAGCTGCGAGGAAGCACCCCAGCAGGGAACCCCACCTGACTACCCAGCACCATGCCCACCTGCTAACAGGTTCCCCGTATGCTTCGAAAGTAAAAGTGATACCTAAAGCTGAACACACATAATCGTGTTCAGGGTGAGCTCTTGATGTGTTTAACCTCCTCGGCTCTCGGGGCCATCCTGGGAACTGTCAGTACTGGCTTTCAGATGACATGATGGGGTACGGGGAGGCTGTGCCACTTGCTCACAAGTGTGGGGGCCAGAAACCAAGCAGAGCCGACTTCTTGTCGTGCCTGACTCCCACCACCTCCAAATGCCCATGGTAGCTGCTGAACGGTGTATTGGGTACTTCTGACACATGAGGCCCAGAAACACCAGCTGACGTGCCCAAGCCAGTAGAAAGTGACTCCAAGACTCAAACCAAGCACTGTCTGATTCCGAAGCCCCCTCTACTCTGCTGCTCACGAAGGCCCAGGGCCCCCACCCCATCCTCACAGGTCTGACTCTGGACGACTCCACTTTCTAACCCCGCCCACCCAGTTTCCCTGGCCAAGGCTACCAGAGGAAAAGCTCAGGGAAGAAACCTGCTTCACGTCTCCAAATCTTCAGTCTTGCTAAGTCTGAGCCAGGAAGCCCCAAGGTCATGGGTGAGGGCCTTTCCGGGGCATCCACACTGCGCTAGGAACGCACCTGGCTTTCCTAGTCCCGGTAAGCATGACTCTCCCCCATCCCAACTCCTGAGTTCTCCCAGTTTTCCTGAGGGAAAGGCGAAGGAGCAGGCTTTTAAGGAAACAGCATGCATCTGGGTGTGACCCTGCTCCTCGGCACAGCCTTGTTCCCAGGGTCTGCTCCAGTGTCCCGCCGTGTGGCCCTTTGTCGGCTCAGCCAAGGATGCATCCTCAACAAGCCTCCCACGGATAACCACTCAAGCCTCCCCACGGAGGGTCCTCGATCCGTCCTTGACTTTAAAGAGAACTGGCGCTGGGGCAGAGGCCGCAGATGATGTGTTTGGCATCGCTTGATGAGCATCACATCCCTTCTGCCGGGCTCCAGCTGCTACCCAGGGAGACCACAGCTTGACCAGACGCCTGTAGTCGCCACAAACCGGTGCACTGGCCAGTGCCATGTTCACAGACAAGGGCCCAGTGTGCAGCAGGAAAATACTCCTCGGGTCTGCGCTTTGCTCTCAGTGGAAGAACCCAGTGGCCATTTACTCTGTACAGCGTGAAATACTTGGAGGAGGGGAATTAATTCCCTCCAAGAAAGAATGAAAGAAAATATCTACAACAGACTGCAGAATTATCCTGTCTGTGCAGCCTTTGACTTGGTACTGTGCCCTACACTAGATGACTGGGCTGTCAGAGCCGGAAGGGTGTAGGAGACGCCACATCCGGGCCATCAAAAGATGCATTTGCTGACTCTCTGCAGGTGACTGTATCCTCAGCTAGATATGACTGTTGCAGATACAACTAGACACAGGCATCACCTCTGGAAAACTGGACTCGGGGATACAGTCAGTCAGATGATAAGCAGAACAGACAACAGTCAGTAACCAACATTGTCACTTCAACATGAGCACTGTGGTAGCCACACTGGCCCTGCAGGTATGGACTACACACAGTGGGCCTGCAGGTATGGACTGCACACGGTGGGCCTGCAGGTGTGGACTGCACACAGTGGGCCTGCAGGTACAGATTACACATGGTGGGCCTGCAGATACAGACTACACACAGGGGGCCTGCAGGTACGGACTGCACACGGTGGGTCTGCACAGAGGAAGGCGGGGTGTCAGTGAAGGTAGGGAAAGAACTGCCAGGCTTCTACACAGACCTGACCTGGCACCTGGTGACCCGTTCTAGGATCTTTACCTTAGTCACCTCTTTTGCTTCCTCAAGCAAAAGTGTGTCGCCTACACCAAAAGCAGGAGGCCACAGGGTCAGCCTGGAACTCAGATGCCCACTTCTGGCATCCCAGAGGGAACCAAGTGTCTGAGTGTAAGAGCCACTGTTCTTCATTGCAGAAAATCCAGGGAGATTCTAGGGGGCAGTTACAAAAACCTGAAGACCACAGGTGTAACGGCGTAAACGAATGCAGACAGATTGTAAAAATATATACAGCTTTAATGGGGAAATAGACTTACAGAACCACCGTTCCCGCAGAGACCAGGAAAGCAGAAGCACGCTTGCCAGATTTATAGGTAAACATTAGCCCGAGGTGAACACGCCCCCTAAGGGGCGGGACTTATCCCTACACACAGGTTATTGCCAGTTCCTAGGCAGCAATGGGGTTGGCAAAATTCACCTCCTCTCAGACCCTAGTGTGTTGGACAGGAAGCAGGGACCAATGAAACAAGAGCCCCATTCACAGAACTTAACAACCCGTTAGGTGAAGGATGCTATGTGGCCAGCACCTTCAAGGGGCAGGACGGTGACCTAACACCACCCTTCTGGATCTTCTGCTTCCAGATATGAAAACCAGAATGGTACAGTCAGAACTGCCCGACCCATCCTGTCTGGAAACGCCTAGGAAGCGAATAAGTGGTCTCCAAAGTCCAGCGTATACCCAGAGATGAAGCAAGAATTAGAGCAGACAGGAGGCCCCACCCCCATTAGAGAAAATATTTTTAAATAGACATTCATCCCTGTAGTGGCGTTTCATTTGTATTTTAATAAATAAAGCTTGCCTGGAGATCAGAAAAATAAAACAGCCACACTGGCCAGCTTTACAGACCAGGCAGCAATGACACACACCTTTAATCTCAGTAGCCACACTAGCTTGCCCTAGAAACCAGGCAGCAGTGGTGCATGCCTTTAATCCCAGAACTAAAACGGATTATAAAGCACAAGAAGACAGCTCTCAGACACAGTCTCACTTTGAGATTCCTGGAGGCAGGATCGCCATTTTCGGACTGAGGTAGAGGTAAGAGCCAGAGGCTGGCTGCTTTGTCACTTTCTGTCTCTGGGTTCTTGTTAATCGTGCTTCACATCCCCACGTGAACATAAACATGTCTAATATGATATTATGTTTTCCTAGAAGTCTTCACAGTCTGCAAAACCACACTGTAAACAACCACAGGATTCATGAAAGAAGCTGAGCTGGAACACTTTGCTCAGCACCTTTGGAACCTTGTTACTGGAATCCCCCCCCACCCCCCCACCCCCGCAACAGCCATGCCTCTAATGCTTGTGAGGACCCAGTACAGTTCATCTAAAACTATTCCAACTGCTGTTTGAGGAAGAGCAAACAGCATCAGACCCTGAATGCCAGGTGAGCATCTTCATTCCTGTTCATGTTAAACACCTACTCAACCTAGATTCTGGGGGAGGGGAAAACATTGTCTTAAGTTGGTATGCAAAATGGTGGGTCCACCAGCCTCGAAGGGACAGTTTTAAACATGCTGCCACAGACGATAACAAAACAAACGGAAAGGCAGGAACGTGGAAAGGAACCTGTTGGGAGGAGACTGTGTGAAAGCGGCAGGAGGGAGAAAAGAGAAGGTAGGGGTGAGAGTATTCATGCATGAAATTGCCAGGGAACAAGTTTAATCAATACAAAACAACTTTTTAAGAATACCCACTATTTTCTCATAGAGACAACATCTTTAAACTGCTAAGACAGCCAGAACTTGCACACAGATGCATCCGTAACATTTCCAGCTTTCTCTTATTAGTTACTCATAAAGAAGTTTATCCCAACTATCAAAACACAAGCATGAGGCGGAAACCACAACCGAGCCAGCATGACTTTCCCAGACACCGACAGCATCCCGCTGTCCATCACAGAGACGCAGGGTGCAGCCGACGCCTCCAAGTGTCAGAACCTCGCGGTGCACGCCACAGTCTTGCCAAGGGAGGAGCTCTGGCCTCCATGCTGTTGTGGCAAACAAGTGTTTCAAAGGTTGGGCTTTCAACATTTTAGTCCAGCTGACTCTGCTAAAGGAAAAAACGCACATATTATCTGCAGCGGCTCCCCCTTCGTGGTAGTTTACACCCTTCACTGCAGCTCACACCCCCAGCTGCAGCTCACGCCCCCAGCTGCAGTTAACACCCCCACTGCAGTTAACACCCCCGCTGCAGTTAACGCCCCCCTGCAGTTAACGCCCCCCTGCAGCTCACGCCCCCAGCTGCAGTTAACACCCCCACTGCAGTTAACACCCCCGCTGCAGTTAACGCCCCCCTGCAGTTTACGCCCCCCCGCTGCAGTTAACACCCCCGCTGCAGTTAACGCCCCCCTGCAGTTTACGCCCCCCCGCTGCAGTTAACACCCCCGCTGCAGTTAACACCCCCGCTGCAGTTAACGCCCCCCTGCAGTTAATGCCCCCCTGCAGTTAACGCCCCCCCCCGCTGCAGTTTATGCCCTCGGCTGCAGTTTCTGCTGCAGCTGCAACCTCTTTTAGCTTGCACTGCACTTCAGAAAGACAGCTGAGATGACTTCCTGCTTCTAAGGAAGGCTTGTAGCCCCTCTTGTCCTCCCACTGCCCGAGCCAGCACGGTTCCCATAGCCCGTCACTGTCCAGGGCAGTGCTACGGATGAGCACAAGCACCTGCCCACAAAATGGTCAGCAAAGCAAACACAGTTGCTCTAACCCACCAAAGATTGTCTGGCTAACAGATTGAGACGACTCTGTAGATGTTCTGCTAGTTCTTTGATACTTTGATAGTTCTTCCCTGTCTGATAGTCAACAGATCTTTTTATTTAGCATGGGCCTCTGAAAGGAAGCTGACCCACTCTGAAAATGTCTTTTAAGAAACCTACCAAGGCTGAATAAGCCGAAGGTAAGACTCCAGGAAGGAACTTTCTCCAACATCCAAACATGTCTCCAGAGAGACAGACCTTCAGCTAACAGTCCCCAGTCCATGGAGACCTCCTCTACCTACCTGGTGAAGCCCCGCCCCCTGCAGTGTGTTATGTCCTAATTACCAGAACCTATGAATGTATGACTTTCTATAACCAAAGGAATTCTTCAGGAGACGACAATGAGGGTCTTAAGATAGGGAAATGATCCTTAATGGTCCAGGTGCCCCTTACAATTGTGAGACCCTTATGCTAGTAGTGTCCTTACGCAGGCGGAGGCAGAGATGATGGAAGAGGCAGTCCCGAGCCAAGGAGTACAGGTGACTTCCAGTAAAGTGAGGATGCAGGAGATGGACCGACACGCCAGACAGGACCCAGCTGGGCCAGTACCTTACAGTGAGACCCATCTTAGGGCTCGTGTCCGACCTCCAGAATACAAATAATAAATTTGGGCTGTTGAGCTATGATACACAGCTCATCTGGTAGAGTTTTGCCTAGCACGCCTGAGGCCCTGGGTTCAGTTTCTAGCACCACATAAGCCAGGTATCCTGGCACATATTGGTAATCTCAGCATTTGTAAGGGGCAGACAACTGGATCAAGAGTTTAAGACCAACCTGGACCACACAGTGAGTTTGTAGTGGGCTGTAGGAGACTGAAAAACAACACCAACAAATAATAATAATAAATACACTTGGGCTGTTTGTTGATCACTACTTTTGTAGTCCGTTTTAAGCTGCCTTGGTTCCCCCTGCCTACAAGAATATATCTTTGGAGGTTTCTTCATAAAAACACTAGCTATTGTCAACACTAAATCTATGACTCATGACTGAACTTGTGTTTCATGCTTTTCTTGAATAAATCCCATGTCCATAAAAAAAAGCTACAAAGAAGGCACTATTATCATCCACATTTTAAAAAGACTTATTTTATTATTGATTTATGTGCATGTGTGTGTATGTGTGTACATCCCAGTGTGGGATGCACGCAGGTGCCTGCAGTGGCCAGAAGTGTCAAACTCCCTGGAGCTGGAGTTACAGGCAGTTGTGAGCAGCCCTGTGTGGTCCCATGAATCAAACTTGGGTCCTTTGGAAGTGCAGCACACACTCTTAATCACCGAGCTATCCCAACCCCCTTAACCTGCAATTTGTAGATGAAAACGTAAGACTTTAAGAGGGTGGATACGTCTCCAGGATCACAGGACACGAAATGACGTAACACAAATGGATTCAAACCCAGGTGTCCTGTTCCCAGATCCCATGTCCTCACCAAGTACCCCGGTGACACCAGGAATGAAGTCACTGTCACTTATTGCATGGCTTCTGTGCAGCAGGCTCATGTCAAGCCCTTTACAGACATCCTCTCTCGCATCCCCCGGAAGCGGCTACCCCAAACCCAGAGGTCAAACCCATCTGAACCCGCAGGGGTGGATTTGCGCTAACCCCCCCCCCCCCCGCCTGCCTCATCACACCAGAGGGGACAGAGATGAGTACAGACAATTCATCTCAACAGTGATTCTTAGCCACGGAACGCAGCTGCTGTTAGGAATTAGGGGATCATGTCTGGAACCATCCCGGCAAAGCTGGACACACGGGCACGCTAAAGATAAGAGCAGAAGAACAAGATCCAGCCTGTGGGCTGCTCAGGGTTTCCCAGATGGACGTCCTGGAGCAGCGGCTGTGCCAAAGGACTTCCTCAGCTGTTGGGTCCCACTCGAGGCTGGTTTAGAAAAGGCCACCCTACAAAGCCCAGGTCTGGAGCTCAGCACTGTGGGCGGAGCCCGCTCAGGGTGGAGGAGTTCTTCTGAGGTCAGAGGCTCGGCCGTGCTGGATTGAGTCCAGGGATGCACAGACCTTGAACCCCACTGGCTGACTGTTCAGACTGGTCAGCGAGGAGCTGGGAGTCATGGCCAAAGGCCCGGTGAGCGAGCAGCCCAAGGCCTCCTAGGTTCTGGGCCTCCTTTCCTGGCTCTGCACAGCCTTTGCCTGCCTCTGCCTCGCTGTGGAGGTCTCAGGCCGGCCTTTCTCCAGTCTGACTGCTCTCCTGCTTCCACAGGGTCCAGGATACTAAACAACAATGGCAGATAACAATGGACACAGACCGCACTCAGCCCTTACTTTATGGGAGAGAGTAAAATCCAGTGTGAGGTGTGTAGTGAGAATATTTCCATTTTACAGATGAGAAAACTAAGGTGGGGCTAAGGGAGATTCCCACGGCTCGTCAGTGCTGGTCCAGGCGTGGCCTCTAAGTTCACTGTCCACTATAATCACGTTGGAACACTTTGGCCCCCTACTGTGCCTCCACAGAGCTGGCCACCTTCACACAGGGTCACCCTCGGTGAGCAAAGACTGGCAGAATGCAGCCCCATCTCACACCCATTCCACGCGGTTTTAAGTTTCCAGGGTGAGCTTTGCAAATACAGTGCTCCCGGGCCTCATTTCCTGGAGGCATCATTGGTTGGAACGAAAACTATAATACCAATGTCAGCGGCAACACCCATCCATCAAGGAGAATGTCTCCATCTGGTGCTCTGACCTACTTCACCCTGGGAGTCTCCAGGCTCTCTGAACAGCCTAGACATAAAGCCTCCTGTGGGCGGTATCATCCAAGGAAGCACAATAACCTATTTTAGACATGCATGCTTCAGGCTGTGAGCGCCTACTGTTTACAGCGAGGAACACGGGTTTTTCTGTTTGTAAAATTGACATAGTCTTCCCAAAATAAAGGCATGTTTTAACTTTCAAGAGAAACTATAAGTCATCATGGTGGGGTGGAGGTACCCATACATCCACTGGGTGACAAAGGGATAACCCGGAGAGGCTGCAGTTTTCAGGGGACATGGCATGCTGCCGTCTGTTTCAATATCGTCCCTAGAGGTCCTGCCACCCGAGGACCCGAACTTAACTCTCCAGACCTCCCACTGTAGAGGCATACATTTTACGGGCTATCGGTGAGGACTGAATACGGATAATTTAAGAGCAAATCGGATGCTGCCTGAGGCCCCAGCTCCTCGGGAAGCTTGGGCCCAGGAACCCAAGGCTGATGTGGATTGTACAGTGAGATCCCATCTCAAAACCGAAGACGTTAATGACAGGGGAAGCTGCCACTCAGGAGAGACCAGCTGACTCAGAAGACATGGGGCCAGGAGTGGCCAGCCTGTTGCTGCTCCCAGCCCCCACCCTACATGATCAGGGCCCTTATAGTCTGAATACAAATGTCCCACAGGCTTCTGTAGAGGGGGGGAGGGAGGAGGCTGGGTCACCAGCTTTGGGGAAGTGACTGGATTCTGAGGGTTCCAGGAAGCAATGGATTCACCCCTTAAGGGATTCATAAATTGAACATAGTATTGCAAAGGACTGATGGTGGGGCCTAGATGGAAGGAGAAAACCAATGAAGGCCTGCCCTTGAGGGGTGATGGCTCTTCATTACTTCCTGTCTTTTTCTTTTTCTGCTTCCTGACCCGCTGCCAGGAGGTGAGTGAGCTGCCTTGCGCTTCTGTATGCTCCCAGCAAACAGTTCTGCTTCCCCACAAGCTGTGAGTCAAAGGATGGAGTGGAATCTCTGAAACAGGAGGCTGAAAGAACACCCCTCCCTTTAGGTCCCTGGTAGGGTACTCGGCACAGCAGTGGAAACCGGGACTAACACCCGTTGAGAGGGACTTCCTGATTGGTGGCAGCATCAGTAGCTAGGTGACTCCAACAGGAAAGTCAGCCTGAAGGGCGTCTGGTGACCACAGAGTGACTCCTGCCCTCAGCCCCCAGGGCAACCCTGGACCAGCCATCACCCTACCCCCACCGTGGAATATACAGGGACGGGGAAAGAGACTTGGAGGAATACCCACGCCACTCCGAGGTGCTGTCTTCAGAAAGGGCAGAACCTCAGGACCAAAGGACCAGAACAGGTCTCCACACAGCCCCAAGGCAAGGAGGAAACCAAACAAACAGAGCAGCTTGACCCCCACCCCACCACCACAGAGCAGAAGGCAACTGAAGCCTGAGGACCAAGGCAGCGATTTCCTGCCCATCCCTTATCTCTGGCTGTTTCCAACAGACCCCTGTGTGCCTATCATAAACCCAGGAAGCAAAGTCAGCTGGTGTCGGCATTCCAAGGCACTTTGGTTCTCCCAAACCACCAACATCTGGGGGAGGGGAAACAGGCATCACACAGGAGCCTTCGAAAGCAGGGAGGGTCTGCAGGGTCTGCCTCTGTGGACCAGAAACCCTGGAGGGTGCTGTGCCTGCCCCACGCTGCTTCTCCATTAGGAGGCCTTCATTTCTCCCGGCCATCTGATTATGCACAGCGGCCATAAAGCAGCTCTCTCCTTCCCAAAGAGCCTATTTATACGAGAGCGCCTCGCCCCCACAAGATTGAGCCGTCACTCAGTGCCTCTTCTCTTCAGAGACGCCCGCCCGGAGCCCCGCCTGCCTCTCCCCTCCAGCTTGGCCCACTTGTGAGCATGTGTGTGCAGAAGTGCCGCCCTGGAGTGGGCAGGTTATGCATGCCGTTCCCCACGGCTGTGGTCCTCTGCATCTTGCTGACAGGGTCACTCATCGCGCGGGCGGGCGTTTTCTGAGAACCTACTATGTGTCCTTGCGGAGAATGAAGGCCTTTGCTGAGAGGAGGGCAGTAGGAGAAAGGTCGCAAGCTGTTGGACTTCATGGCTGATTTGAAGCTGGCTCTAGCGTCCACTGTCTGGGCAGGCTACCAACTTCTCAGAGCCCTCAACTGCCTCACTGGCAAAATGAGGTAATAACAATACCAACCTCAGAGGGTTGTTAGAGGACAAATAAGATATGGCCTTCTAAAGCTGACACACTCTGGGCACTCAAGACGTGCCCAATGAAGTCATCAACACGGAAGCACAGAGGATTTCACCAACCATGTGCACGGATCTGAGGTTTCCTAAAGGGGGGGGTTGAAGGCTGAGTAAGAGTTTTACAGGTCAAGGGGGTGTGTCACAAGGGGGAACTTCATATGTCAAGAACCAAGGGGGAATCACAGAGCTTTGATAAACACAGAACATTGAGAGATGAGGGATGGAGGCCACCATGGGGGGAACAGAGCTCCAGACACAGAAGTTGACACGAAGTGGTCCCGTGGGCAGAACCCTAATACCAAGAGCACCCAAGGCCTCTGTCAATTCTATGCCCAACCACACAGACAGACTTCACGTCACTCTGAGGGACTATGACATAGCAGGCATGACCTAGGAGAGGCTGTGTGCCTCATCCTCTGGGTCCCTGAGTAGCCTGGGCTCTAAGCCTCACCCACCCTCTTTCCCACAGTGCACCACGATACCCTCAGCAGAACGGCGAAATATTGGTCACAAGGCCCCTCATTGAGTTGTTCATTCAACAAGTGTGGTCAGGGCTAAAAGAGATGACTCACTCAGTGTGTTTTCCTAAGTCCTTGATAAATGTCAGTGCTTATTTTTACTGAGATTAACTACTGGGGATGGTGAAAATCCCATCTCCAAAGCCCAAGGCTCCACTCTTCCACCCACACCTGGAGAAAATAGCCAGGCTTCCACTGTCTGTGCCCCAGCCCTGACGTCAAAGAGCCCGCCCCCCATCTGAACCACCAGGTGCCCCATCTACACATCTCCTCCTAGGGCTCCTGACGCAGTCACTCAGGTCATGGAGAGGGACAGAACCGAAGGTCATCTCAGTGTTTGCAGTCTAAGAGACCAAAGGTGACCCTTCCGATCTTGTGAATTAACGAATTCATATTCTATCAAGGAATTTGGTGAACACAGTCAAACTGAGTCTTAGGGGTCACCTACTCACCACCCAACTTCTACTACTTCTTGTATCATGTCAACTCTGCTCAGCCTGTCCCTAGACCTTCTCCAACATGAGAGACCAAGGGTTCACAAATCTCAGTGTGCTGGGGCCTGTGGAACCCACACAGCCTTCCAATCGTACATTTGCAGCAACAGCATCCTTGAAATAATCCCTTGAAACATTGACTATTTTGTCACCCCTAACAGGACAGTGACCACCAATGAGGGCTGAAAAAGTAGAATCAGGTGGGCTTCAGTCCTAAGCAAAGCTTCCTAGATCTGTGACCTTGGACAGGTTGTTTAATTGGTGTTTAAATCTCTCATCAGTAAAAGGAATTCTGGTAACACATTTATATGAGACTTGAGAAATAAAACAGGGCATATTCATCACCCAGCAAAAGAACACACAGTGACAAAACCCTTAGAAGTCGGTGGGGCTGTGCTCCTGCCTTTATCTGCACATAAAGGGATGGTGTCAGAAAAGCACAGCGAGTCGCCAGGAACACTGGCCCTTCAGGTGGCTGGGCCCCAGGTGTCCCTGTAACCAGCATGCCTTGAACTCAGTAGACTCTAAAACCCACCCTACAACAAACCCAAATAAGCAGTGACACATCTGCCGTCATGAGTGTGTGTGCACGCGCGCGTGTGAGTTCATGTGTGTAGGATAGGGCAGAAGCAGCAATGTGACTTTACAAGACAAACCAGAGTGGGTGCAGATGCCTGCCTCTTGTTCTGATTTGACAGATCTTATACCCAGCCTTGCATCTGATATAACCACCCACTCGTTATCCCAGCATGAGAGACGGGAAACTGGATCACTTACTCTCTGGCTTAAAGCAATTGTGACGCCTCTCACCAGCATCCTAAATGTTGGGATTTTTCTTTTCCAATTTAAAGAGAAAAAAAGTGGGGGGAAATGAATCAATCCAATTGCTGAGTGATGCTCAGACAAAGACAACTGCCAGGCCGTGGAAAGGTCGGGGCGCTGAGGCACATTCGGGGTGCCTGTTTGAGGACCACCGCCTGGGCTTGGGCTGTGCCGCTCTCTCTGTGGGCTCCCAACCCCCACCCTGCACTCCTCAACCACTGCAGTGCCTGCCGGCTGGGGAGGCACCTCCCAGATCCGCAGAAACAATGGGCTGGGGAGGGGGCAGGTGTGGATAAGAAAGCAGCAGAAGAGGGGGCTGGAACCAACCCACATCAGGACAGAGAACGCAATTGCCAACGCCAGTTGCGCGGCGACTGGCCTCAGTTTCCCCGCTTTGGGTCTCCGCAGAGCACAGCGCTCTTTTTTTCCTTTCTTTCTTTTTTTCCTGACTGGATTTCGCCTTAAGTCGGGGCTTGGAGCTCCTGGGAAACCGGCTCAGGCATCTGCTTCATCCAAGGCTCTGCAGGTCAGGGACACGCGCCGCACCTCCCCGCAACCAACTTTCCCCTGCTTGAGATACACAGGAAGAAGATTGGAATCCTGACCAGCCCATCCCCTGTGCTGGAGAAGCCTTGATTTACAGCCCTGGCTCAGAAAGCATCTCATCCTCTTCCCGGATCCCCAGGCTCTCCCTCCTTTGCCATCTGAGCCGCAACCAATGCTCCAAATGAGTCGCTCTTGCCATAAATGTAAGAAGCAAGGCTACAGTACTCCACATGGGACACCCCCACGCACACCGCCACACACACACACACACACACACACACACACACCTCTGACAAGGACCGCACACACAGTGAAACCTCCGCAGTTTCTACGCCCAAACCCAGAGAATCCTAGAGTTATTCTCTAGGAGGGGATAGCGATGGAATACCCTTTGACCTGCAGCTACAGGCCCCCACTCCCGGCTCCTGGGTCCGGTAGGTAGGGTGGATCGAGGGGACAGATATGAATCTGATTTCCCCAAGTCTCGCACCCCTACCTCACTGGGTCATAGAAACGAACCGTTGCGGACCCGGGGCCACCTGGCGGCCGGCCATCAACCAGGTCAGCAGTGGCATCCCCAACACAGCGCACAGGAGATGGACAGGAGGGGCGGTTCTCTTGGGACTGGTACCTGGCCCTGACCAAGGAGCTAGCCCGAGGTGGAAACAACCAGGGTGCCCAAGCCGGGGATGTGGTCCTAGTTGCAGTGTCCGCACCCTGGCCGAAACCTAGCACGTGACTCGAGGGCGGCCTCCCACCCAGTGGGCCGGGTGTCGCGCCCAGACGCTCTCTGATCCCGCTGGGCATGGCAAGATGGAATCAAGGAGCTCACTTTTCTAACGCCCTCCGACCGAGCTTCGGGCCGTGGTAAGGAGCGTGCCTCATTCTTCCCAGACCACCGCAGCCCCAGCGGCAGTCACGGGTCCCCCGCCCCGCGCTCACCTCGGGGACCGGTGTCTCCGCCGCTGGCTTCCTTGTCCGCCATGGCCCTGCAGCTTCAGCCCAGAGGAGGAGCCGCCGGTGCGAGTCTTCGGCTCTCGAGCTGGGTCTGAGCCTGTGGACAGCGGGAGCACCGCTCTGACGCTGCCGCCACCGCAGCCGCAGCCCGGGCTCCTCCCCGCGCTCCTCCCTGGCCCGCCCCTCGGAGCCGAGGCCCTGGGGAAGGCTGGAGAAGGCTCCTCCCCCGGAGCTCGGAGCCAGCGGGTCGCCGCCCAGCCGAGACCACGCCCCGTCCTGTCAGTAACTCACGGGGACTCGGCGTGGGCGGTGGAGGGTCAGAGGCAGGCGAGCTCGGGTCTCTGCAGCTAGTCCAGCAGGGTGGACACGCAAGCGCGCAAGGTCTGGTTTCAAGCCCCAGAATTCCCGCTCTTTGGAAGGCATAGCGTGGCAGGGCCTGACGCCTTGAGCAAGCTCTGCACACTCAGCACTCCCTGGCAGGGGCAAGGATGTCTGCTCCAGTCCACATCTTTGTCCTCTGTCCCTAGTTCCCAGAGGAGCGAGCCCTAGCACAGCCTTCAGGCTTTTCCCTCCAGGCAGTCTGCAGGACTTCAAAGCAACTCCTGACCCGGAAAGGTACTCGGTGCAGAGACAGTGTTGCCCTTCCGTATATGGGATGCATTCCCGGCCCCCATTAGAAGTCTGAGAATACCGATATTAATAATTCAAGACTTCCATGGTTGAGTGATTCACGGGTCTCTGCCCTCTGGCTTGCTCTCTCTCTCTCTCTCTCTCTCTCTCTCTCTCTCTCTCTCTCTCTCTCTCTCTCTCTCACACACACACACACACACACACACACAGCACCACACACCTGAGCCTCTGGCAACCTGTTAAGGCCTGGCCAGGAAGATCATGGGTTCTCAGTACCACCCAGCTCTCTGGCAAGAGCAAAAGTAAGGATCTAATGGACATAGATATTTGGTCTTCCCCAGGGGTGGGGGAGGAGGGTTCTGATGTGAAATGCTGAAGTGTGTATGTCCTTAACTCTGTCCTTAATTCATAGCTGTCAGTCTCTGTATATAAGAAAACCCGGTGTGGCAGGTTTAAATTATGATTTCAATATCACACAGCAAGTGAATGGCTGGCTGGGATCCCATCCCTCATGACTGAGACAGGCAACATCTCTTGCCTGGGGTACCTAGGGGATGCATATACAAACAGCCTCCTAATGAACCGTGGGGTGAACAGAGGTCTGGTAGCAGAGCCTACAGAGGAGCCCCTACTCGGAGAGTGATGGATGGGAGATCGAAAATGAGGACAAAAGCCGGGCTGAGGATATAACTCGATGGTAAAACTACCATCCGGCCAGGAGTCACAGCTGTCTTTTGCCTGCATTAGAATACCTCAAATGCAGAGTCCCTGGCTGTATGTGAACCCATGATCCAACTATATAACTTCTCCAAGCCTCACTGCCCTCTGAGAGATAGGTTCTCAAGACTAACAATGATTAGATGAGATCATGCCTCACTTGGAACCTAGGACAGAAACAGCACAAGCTACAAGATGCCAGGCCGGTTGTGTGCAGCGATGGTGGTGGTGCCTGGAAGCCACTCCCAGCGCATAGAAAACATGTTTCTATGGAGCAAATTCTCCCAGTCAAGATGGCTTCCTTGCGATGACAGCACCCCACTATCTCAGGCAGATCCAAGACCTCAGTTCCCAGCAAGGAGCTGGAGGCCAGGAGTGGGAGGCACCCAAAAGCAGGGAGGTTGTAAACAGTGCTCAGGGCAGCAGCCTGATGCTCCTGAGCTTAGGACAGAGAGGGGAAGGGTTGGCCCTGGCCCTTCACCCACCCGGAGCTGGTTCTGTCCACACCTCCCAGTTAAGCAAAAGCAGCTTGGTTGAGGCCGCGTGTGCCGTGATAAGAAAAGGCAAGGATAACCACGGACTCTGCCCGCTAAGTCTGTGTCCTGGAGACACGTGCCTGGACCAGGATACAGAATTGTTGGGAGCTAGTGTGCAAGTCAGCATGTACTCCCCCACTCCCTAAGAAAAAACCTAACTGATCATGGATATTTGCTTTGTTTTGTTGAGACAGAGGCTGGTCTCTGACTTTCTCTTCTCCCGCTTTAACCTACAAGTACTGGTATTATAGGCATGTGCCACTGCTCCCAGCCAAACTCTAATTCTTTAATGCAACATTCAACACTTTAACTACGTGTGTGTATCTGTATGTGAGTACATGCACCTGAAAATAGAGTCTAAATAGGGAGCTGTCTACAGTGGGTTGGCCTGAGGGTGTATCCACGTTAATTGGCATAGGGGAGTCCCAGCCCACCGTGGGCAGCACCATCCCCTAGGCAGGGGGTCCTGCACTCTGTAAGAGTGGTGTAATGACCAAGCAGGCAAACGAGCGTGCATGCACTCATTTCTCTCTGCTCTCAACCGATCACATGATGTGACCAGAAGTCTCAAGTTCTGGCCACCTTGACTTTCCCACAGTAATGGGCTCGGCGGAGGGGGGGGAGGATTTGTGAGCTAAAATCATTGCCTTTTGTCAAGACATTCTATGACAGCAACAGAATGAAGCTGAAACCATCTCCCAATGTTCAACATCTGAACGCTGCTATTACTGCCCTCTCTGCTCTGCTGTGGCAACTCTACCTTTATTGCTCCACCTCCACACCCAGGACTGGACCTTCCTCCAGGATTCCAGAGCTCCTGAGCATCTCCCAAGGTGGCTCCAAGCCGTACACCTGGGTATCGCCAACATTCCTCCTTCAGTGTCTGTCCATGCTCAGCATCCCCAAGTCAAGTGTGGCCTGGCGACTTCTGTGCCACCGTCTGGTGCCCTGCTCCCTGGCAGCTTGTGGCCCTGTGGCCTCCTGTACAATCGACTTTTAGTGATGCCACCTTCCCCTATTCCATAACTATCTCCCCACCGCTGACCTCTTCAGCCCCTCCTGATCCCTGCCGTTCCTCAGTGTGAAGGAGAGATGTGCTCCAAGCCTGGAGAGCTCACTTCCTTACCCTGGCACCTTCGGCCACCTAGGTAACAACCTTCTGCAAGCATAGACTTTCCAGTCCCTCGTGCTGACCAGGTCTCTCCAGAGTCTCCGCCGTACGCTGTCCGTCCACATCAGGAACTCGACCCTGGCATCGGGGCATAGGCCTTGGCAGTCTGTCAGAACTAGGATGAACCCACATCTGCCTGCTGCTGTGGAAAGGCCCCAAGCACCATCTGCCCTCACTGACACTCAGCACAGTGACAGGAGGGTATGTGAGAAGGACAGGAGGTGACACGCGGGTCCCAGCACCGGGGGCAGAAACCAGTTCTGATTTTCAAGGGAACATGAAAACACAGTATTACTATGCCCTGCCATTGTTCTCATCATTAAATGAATAGAAGTGTCCTGGTGGGGCCGGAGAGACGGCTCAGTGTTTAAGAGCACCCAGGGTCTATTTCCGGAACCTATCACATCCATAATTCATACTTCCAGTTCCAAGAGACCCAGTGCCCTCTTATGGCCTCTGCAGACACATGGAACACAAACAGACATTCTGGCAAAACGCTCATACACATAAAATAATTTTTAGAGAAGAAGAAAAATTAGTGCCCTGGACTGGTAAGCAAAGGTGCTTGTGGCCAGGCCTGATACTCTGAGTTCAACACTCAGGACTCACAGGTACAAACGAGAGGACCGACTTCTGCAAGCTGTCCTCTGACCTCCACACATGCCCCATAATAGGCGAACACCAACACATACGCATTCCCACACAAAACGCGAACAAGTGTAATGAAAGTGTTTTGGTGAGCACTGCTCGGCCAGGCAGGTGCCACTATGAGCTCACCTCCTTCTCCTGGTGGCGCTGGCCATTTCACAGAAGAGATGGGGACATGCAGAGGCGGGGGCACCCACCAGAAGCAACAGAGCTAGGCCCATTTCTGCATTGTTCAACACCAAGAGAGAGCTCCCACCTTCCTCCCCTACTAGAAGTTACTGTGGTTTGAATCTCAGATGTCCTGAACAGGTCACGTTCTAAAGGCTTTCTCTCCAGCTGTGACACTATCTGGGGAGGCTGCAGAAGGAAATCACAGCGTATTATCTCTGCCCATTTCCTGTCTTGCACTCTGCTTCTCGGGTCTGTATGATGAGAACAACCTCTGCCACTCATTTCTGCTGCAGTGAGTTGGGGAAGCCACTGTGCCATGACCTCCCCTCCCACCACCGATGGACTGAAACTATGAACCAAATCCAGCCTTTCCTCCCGAGGTAGGCTGGGACATGCACGTTGGTCTCCATGATGCTAAACAAACCAACAGACGGGGCTACACGGTTCATTTCCTGAAACCGCAATGGCTTCAATTTCCTCTACTTACCTACAATTCTAAATGTATGTATGTGTCACCAAAAACATCCTTCCCCCGCTGGAGACACATGTCGCCAAAACAATACGGCACATGCTCTCTCCTTAGCTTCCTTAGCCACCCCTTCTCGGATGTCTCTATCCGAGAACACTGCCACCTCACCCTTTCGGAGGGAAGCCCCATCTGCACTAAATCCCAGACTGTGGCGCATGCTACAGGCTCTCACTAAACGCTTAAAACCAGACTGATGAAATCAATAGTGCAGCAGAGACACGGGCTCTGGCTAAGGTGGGAGGACACACAAACACTGCCTGATGCTGAGAACTCACAGGCCTCCCTGCATCTCCCTGCCCAGAGCTGTGGGCATGCAGGGTAGCAGACTCCTTCTAACCCGTCCCAGAATCCTCTGTTCTCCTTTCCCATGTTCCCATACATCTCTTCTCCACCTTGAAGGTGCTCGGGGCCCAGGCAGTAGCCTACAGTGTGGGCATGGGAAGAGCTCCCCTCGACCAGTGAACACTTCCACTGACCAGATGAGTCCCTAAAAGTCACCCAGTGCACAGCCAAGTCACCATCTCCCAGTCTGCCTCCAGCTGGCTGGTAACACCAGTCTCATGAGCTTGCTCCTGGGTCCAGTGGGAGCCTGTTCTCCACCTGTTATGCCTGGTCTCCTCCTCCAAATCTCAGCTTGGATATCCTCTACACCAGGATACCAAGTGACCTTCCATGACAGCAAGAAGACCCTTCCTCTGTGACCAAATCCTGTGACCTTTGCCCTAGTACTTACCAAAACTCTGAGATCAAGGTTACTGTTGACCCCTTTAAACAGAAAGGTCACTGAGCTCAGGGGTCACAAAAAAGAGTCCAGAACGTAACAACCTCAGGTTCCCAGTTCCCTCTCTGGATGTAAGCTCTCCAGGGGTGGGGGTCAGCCATATCCACATCAACAGTCCCCAGGCCCTTTGTATAGTACCTTGTCCCCAAGAACTAAATATGAAGCCATCAGGATCCTCACTGTTGTAATTTAAAAAAAAAAAAAAACAGCGCGTGAGAGAAAGATGCTCTGCCACAGAGCTCAGGTGGAGGAGATTTTTACGGGGGGGGGGAGTGAATGGGAAAATGGGGCGGGGGGGAGTAGAGATTGGCCTCTGGGGACAGGAGCCTCAGAAGAGAAGGTGGGAGAGAAAGGGAGAGAGAGGGAGGCAGATCGAGTGAGACACACACACACAGAGACACGGAGAGAGAGGGACAGAGAGGGAGGGAGGGAGGCAGAGAGATGGGCAGAGACACAGAAAGAGAGAAAGGAAAAGACGGGAGGTGGGCAAAGCCAACCTTCTACTAGGGAAAGTAGCGAATGTGCACAAGAGGTGCTCTTAGCAGCTGCCGCTGGGAATGTAACCTGTCAGGACCTCAAGGGCAGGCCAGTGCAGATGCCTCAGCTCCCTGCCCGGCCTCTTTTCCTCTGGGCTCCCTCATCCACCAGCCCACAGACACTTCCCTGCCCACAGATTCCCTCTCTGTTCTTCAGCCCTAAGAAAAGACACCTCAACTTCAGTGTCAGCGCAGGCACACAGAAGTCAGAGCCAAGAAACAGAGTCAGCCAATGCCACGAGGCAGCCCGGGACATTGACACCTGTACTAAGCCCCAACTATGAACCTGGCCTGTGACCCTTGACGGGGAGGTGGGTGGGGCCTCTGGTCCCCAGCTCAGAATATTAACTGGCAGATGAGCTCAAGGATTTCTGGGACACATCAGGACCGGGCTCAAGGGGAGCAGAAGAGAGACAGAGAGCTTAGGGCCAGCAGGACCTCAAGGAATCTGAGGTTAGCCCTGGCCTGCAAACCTACTGACCCAAACTACAGGGTCTATTTCTTTATCTGTGAAAAGGACCCAGTTATAACTATAGTGAAGACATTATTATGGGATGTAACACATGTAAAAAACATTCAACTGAGGACAAGACTATGAACATACAATAATACAACCTGCTGAGTTATTACTGAACTTATACATTTGGATGACAAAACACCTTCCCCTGTGCATCCTAAGTCACAAAAAATGAATCTAAGCACTTTTTATTTTATCATTGAAGATACACATGATCTAGAAGCTTCCAATGGGAGCCTTAATTTTTTTTCTTTTTTTAAATTTAATAAATAATGATGAATTCAAATCTGAGCTTTTCCTTAGGAAACTTCTAGAGAGAGAGAAAAAAAAACTGCTCCTGACTTTAAGATAAAAGTGACTCCTGCACTCAGGAGGCAGAAGCAGGAAGATCTCCGTGAGTCTGAGGCCAGCATGGTCTGTGTAGAAAGTCTCAGGGCCAGTCACGGAGTCTCCAACTACGGTGACCCCTGTGCAACAGGACCAAGACTCCAATGTGCACAGAGGACGGAAAACCTGACCTGGGTCTGGGTCACACTTCCTCACTGCTGAGGCACTCTGATTACGGGGCCTCAGCGACCAGTGGACGCGTCCTTCCTGCCTGGTTCGCATCCCATCTGGTGCGAATCAGCGTCTCCAGTAACGTTCCCAAGCACACGCCACATCCACACAGCCGCTGGAGGGCTTTTCCAGAGTAAAACTTCAAGAGTGGGAGGAAATGATTGTCTCCAAATATCCAAGTCACCCAGGCCTGCAATGTAAACTTTAGAAATGCCTGCTCAGGTGGTGGAGGGTTATCCAAATATTTTTCAGGAGCATTTCAAACAGCAGAAGGATATACGGCCACTTTATCAACAGCCCTTCTCAGACCGGTCAGACCCTGGCCCTGCAGCAGACCCCGGCCATGCAGCAGACCCTGGCCCTGCGGCAGACCCCGGCCATGCAGCAGACCCTGGCCCTGCGGCAGACCCTGGCCATGCAGCAGACCCTGGCCCTGCGGCAGACCCTGGCGCTGCAGAAGTCACGGCTCAAGGCAACACAAGACATTCCAAAAGCTGCGTCTCAGAGGGCAAAGTGCAGACAGTGGGACAAGATTCCGAGAGCTGAAATAACCTCCACTTTCACCCGACTGCAAGGAACTGCCGTCACAAGGCCTTTCCACGCTGTGGGTTCTTCCCGTACCTCTTAGTCCACGCCTTCTCTCAGTACAAGCTCAGCAAACGTGTGTAAGAAATGAACTGATGCCCCAGGGTACGCTTCTTGGTGTGAAAATTGGCTCCCAGAGAGCTAAACTTTTGGTTAGAGTCACACCGTTGAGGAAGGAAGTAGAGCCAGACTCTATCCCGTCCCCGGCCCACAGGCACCTAGCTTGATCATCACTGTTCCCTTGGTGGAGGGGGGAAGGCAAGTGGGAGAGGGTTCGAGCCACAGCCGTGTTTACCTAAGGAGGAGACTTGGGTAATCTGGTCTCCAGAGTCTATCCTGACCTGCCTCGGGTGCAGAGCCGCAGAGCCCGTGTGGGAAGGCGTCTAGTCTGCCACAACCACAGGGCAAGGTCTCCAGGAATGTGCTGAATGAGTGAGCAAACAATCCAAGTCGGAGACAGTATAACCGTTTATAAGATGCTGCCCCCGCCCACACCGTCTCTCCTCTGAGAGGCAAGCATAGCTAACCTCTGCTTTGTTTTTTGTTTTTTGTTTTTTTTAAGTTTTTCGAGACAGGGTTTCTCTGTAGCTTTGGTTCCTGTCCCGGAACTAGCTCTTGTAGACCAGGCTGGCCTTGAACTCCCAGAGATCTGCCTGCCTCTGCCTCCCGAGTGCTGGAATTAAAAGCGTGCGCTACCACCGCCCAGCCCGGCTCTAACCTCTGCTTTATGTAGATGGGTAAGTGGAAGCCCCCATGAGACTATGAGCAGCCGGCTGCCATTCTAGCAGACGCTTTATTTAAGAGCGACTTGTCCATTCCGCATTCTATGCTCTGAGCTATCTGTGATTGCTTCCTAAACTAAGCTAACACCTCAGAATCTATTAAACGCTTTTAAAATGCATTATTGTGGAAAACTGTAGGCATTCGCAAAAGTAGGGAGGGTGCAGTAATGATCCCCCAGACACTCATCCCCCAAATTAATTAAAAAGCCAACACTGTAAGGAAATCCAGTTTACCCAGAAAGAACTCCTAGCAACTGCCGACTGTGCTCTTCATGCCAATGTGAACATTTAACATCATACTGAAGGTCAATTCTCTAGTGAGACATCTTGGGTACAGAAGGGGCAGGGCCTGGAGTCACCCAGACCTGGCCTGCTTAATCACTTCATATACCTACACAGGGCCCCAGAGGCATGGCTCCAGAAACTATCTGATTCTATGGTCTCTCACTTTTATTCGTTTATTTAGTGCATGGTGCATTGGTGTGTGTGTGTGTGCGTGTGTGCATTCATAAGCATGCATGCATGTGTATGCTCTAGCCCAGCCCACGTGAGTGCGCTCACCCATAGGGTACAGGTAGAGGCCAGACACTGCTCAGGTTGCCTTCCTCCATCTGTACTCCTCCTCATTTACCTGCTTTCCTTTTTGAGACTGGATCTCTCGCTGAGCCTGAAGTTCGCCATTTTGACTGCACTGGCTGGCCGCTGAGTCCCAGATGGGTCTCTCTCCGCCCCCAGTTGCTGGGGTAACAGATACAGGGCTAGAACTCGGGTCCTCATGAGCCAGCCTACTCACTGAGTCATCTCCCTAGTCCCTAGACCCTCTGTATTTTAAACCTTTGGTTTACATTAAGAGCACATGCTTTCTAGAAGATCTCCATTTCTGGGGTCCATTCACCATCCCCCATGCTCTCCCAGACACAGACACTGCCTTCAGGGTAGGGAAAGAGACAGACAGATACGACCAAAAGTCTTTGCAGACCTCGATAGCACCCAGAATGAAAAACTTCTGGGTGGACTGTTCAGGCCTTCCTATCCTCAGCCTCCTCCATAAGGAAGGCTGGGGGAGCCAGGGGCAGAGAGTATAAAAGTGTGGGCTGGAAGGTGGGTTATATGTGGATTTGAATCCAGTTCCATCCTTCCCTAGCTGTGCATCCTCAGTGAGTCACCATTCCTCTCTGATTCATTCCTAAAAGAATCTTGATAAAGCCCCCAGATATTAAATCCCCTGCGGCATACTCCTAGATAACGCTCGGCCCAGTTTCTGCAACAGAGAAAGTTCTCCATCAACACCGGCCACTGTAACTGGCTAGTATCCATAACTAGCTCTCAGTAGCACGTCCTGCCCTGCCTGAGCAAAGCAACAGTGCCCACACCTACAGGCCCATGAGGATGTTGGGTGGGAGGGTGGGTTGTTTTGTTTTGCGGTGTTGGGATTCAGACCTGGCCCCTCAAACCTGCTGGGAAGAAGACGCTCTGCCACTGACACAAATCCTTAGCCCACTGTGCTGGTGTTGTTTTAAATCAAACTCTACTTGAAACATTTGTAAGTTGGGAACCATATATAAAATTTAAAAGCAAGCAAACAAAACCTTCTTGGCTCAACTGCTATAGGGATGCTAGTCATGTGGAGCCAATCTTCCAATCAGTGGAGTCAAGACAAAGACACACTGTTGCTCCCAGCTCAAGCACTGGCACTGTGGCACATGGGCATATGCTCCATGGTCCTGCAAGCCCACCAGACACGGAGGCCGGAATGGTTAGAGCGAGGGCTCCGGGTGTGAGCATCCCCGGGTCTTAGCCAGCCTTCCTTTGAGACTTCTGGGTTGATTGACAGGAGCCCACAAGGGCACACAGCTTGAAATGAGCACTTCACTAGCTCAGTAAGAGAGCATCTGGCCTCCAAGATCAGTCTCGGCCACATGTACTATGTGGTCTTAGGCAGGTCACCTAAGGCTAGCTGATACCCAGGCTTGCCCACCTCCCTTTGCTGTCCAATGAAGACAAGTGCATCCTGCCTGTCGCAGACCTGGGTAAGATCTCAGTTTTGCCACTCTGTGGTTTGTGATCCCCACAACGAGCAGTCTTTGCATCCTCTGTGTCCACTTCCCAGGATGGTTGTGAGGACCATCGTGGGGCCATGCACGTAGGAGGGCCTGAAGTCTATCATAGAACAAGGAATAAATGATGGAGAATGTTTCATGGTAGACTAACAGTACATCCTGAATTTAAGATCAATGCGGTTCAAAAAATTCCATTGCTGGTTCTAGTTCTGTGTGCTAAACAAAGCACACAGTTACCCAATTTACCTTCCTGAGAAAGCAAGCTTCATGCAGAAGATGGGAGGCAGCCTTTTGGGGCCACACAGGCTCAGCCCTTTCCTATGCCACACCCATGGGTCAACTATTGCCATTTCACCCATGACTATGTTGGCAACAGTGCTCTAGAACTCACCAATGGCCTTCCCAAGCTCGTAGGTGCCAGAGAGGAAGAAAAGGGTGTAGCCCCCTCCCTACTCAGCCTCCACTCAACAGTGCTCACCCAGGAAGAGGGGGAAATGTACCGTTCACCACCTGGCTCTGTTCTGGGATATCTGATCACACTGTGAGACTCTGAGACTGTCTTAATAAAATTAACCTTGGATCAGGGGATGGAGCCAGCGACTAGTTGACAAGAATTAGCCATAGAGAGTAAGTAGGACTAAAGATGACAGAGAGCCGCACAGTAAGGGGTTGGAAGGGACTTAGAGAGTCACAGTCCTTTCTGGTTTGGGATGGACAAAGAGACTCTCTGCTGCTGGTTCTCTGCCTGAAAAGGAGGGTCAGCCGGTTGCTCCTCAGCTTCTCTAATCTAGCAGGTTTTCACCCCAACATCTGACTCCCGAGTCTTTATTGGTAAATAGAACAACTTTGATGAAAACGTCATGGCTCCCAGCACTTAGCTGAGAAGTGCGAAGGTCTGGAAGAAAGCGAGAAGGTTCTACACTATCCCATAAATGTTCTATCTTTATTTCTTATTTTTGCTTCATATCCAAATGAAGTTCTAAGATACAGCAAGAGGATAACTAAGGGGAGAAAACTCGGAGTCTTGGCCTATTAAATATAAAACTCAAGTCTGGTGTTTTAGAATGTAGAATTGAAGATGAGAAGAAAACCGATGGGGAGATAGACCTTGTCCATGTAATCAGCAGCACCCTACAGTGTCCCGTGGCCCATCGGAACCTTCCCGGAGCCCAGCTCAGCCGTCGCAAGGAGCTATGCCCATGTGCATGAAAGCGTGATCAGCCCTGCTCAGCAATTGGCACCCAGGTGCATACACAGCTAAACACATGGAGAACTCAAAGCAAACGATAAAGCGAAAATACCCAATGGTGGTGCAGTCTGAGCAGAGTTCATGTTTTCCCGCCATCATGAACAATGTCATTTCTAACGTTTTAAACAGACTGGGGTTTGGATGAGGTAGCACACACCTATAATCCTGGAATTCAGGAAGCTGAGGCAGGAGGATTTGGAATTCAAGTCCGGCTTGCGTCATATAACAAGATCTTATTCTTAATTGATTAATTAAGCCACTAAATTCTTCTCTTAGAATGTATTCTATGTCAAAAGAAGACTATTATGTAGCATTGTATGTGGATAATCAAATAAAGTTATGGAAACAAATATGGAGGAGGTTTAGCACCACGGGGAAAAGCCACTTGCTATAAAGTGGGGAAAGTCCGTACTTTTAAAGTCATTCCTACATAGGCGTGGACAGCACCTGCAGACAGATCAAACAGCCCAGCAGGCAGTGAAGAGTGAGCGGTGTTTTGTTCTGTCTGGGTTTTATCATTGTTTCCCTCTTTCCCCAAGTTCTGCCTAGGTGCCAAGGCCTCTCATTTCCAGGCAGGGCTGAGCTGTGTCCTGCCCTAGCACAGCCCTGGCTCTTGCTGTTTCATTGGTTCCTAATGACACCACTGTCTCTAGAAACTGCAGTTTAAAACAAACTTACCCAAGTGTGTGTGAGATCAGAGGGAAACTCCTTCAGCAAATACTGCGCCCACAGCAAACACACTACAACTGAATGCTGGGCCCAAAGAATTTCACACTCGGACACAGATTGTGACTCTGGCCTTCAGGGGCCTCGAAAGCAACCTAAGAATGGCTGTCTTTCTCAGAGTATGCTTTTCAGGGCACAGGTGCACCCGAGGTAAATTTTGTTCTTCCCCCATCTCCCTAGACCTGTAGCCACCTCTCACCCTGGTCCAGGTCTCCTGTACCTCTGAGAATCGCACAGATGCTCAGATGTGGCCAACGACTTGGAAGGGTGCACAGACCCAAGTGGTAGTGGTCCATTCATACACTAAAGTAAGCATGTGTCAGGGATGGGTATTAACCAGGCCATCGGGATCAACGTAACAGCGTGAAGACATGGGTTCTGTCTGACAAAGACCAGGCTCCAAAGAGAAGCGTGACCTCCCAGAACTGGGGTCAGGCTGATTGGAGTAGAAAGCTGTACCAGTTACCAATGTCAGTATTTACTGAGCATTGACAAAGTCCCAGGCATTGTCATTGGACTTCTCTGTGAAAAACACAACTCTGTGCAGATTACACATAAGTCCACCTGCTCTCCTGACAGCCCTGGAGAAAGATAACACAGCCTTTTCAAGGTACAGAGCAGGGCATGGAGGATAGGGGTTGTTAGCCACACGTGTTGACTAGGATTCTGGTGAGGTCTGTGTGCTCCAGTGCTTCTGCTGGGGACCAGGCAGCTTCAGGCGGAGGTAGAGGGTCCATTGGTAAATAAATGGGAAGTGGACCCCTGGCACTCCAGGGGTTCTCTCTAGACTACTATTCAAACTTAGTCTGTTCCTTCTAAATCTGTGCATGGCTACTGCTCACTGTGAAGCATTGCCAAGCTGGGAACTTAACCCTATAACTTGATCTGTGATACTTAGAGGTGGGGCCTCTGGGATGGTTAGGATAATGACGCCTGGGAAGACCATCATCACTGAGCCTTCATGGTTTTGTAAGAGACCGTACTGGCTAGTTTTATGTCAACTTGACACAAGCTAGAATGATCTGGGAGGCCCTAACCTCAACTGAGAAAACGACTCCATAAGGTTTGACTGTAGAGCATTTTCGTAGCGATTGTTGGGGGAGGACATTGTGAATGGAGCCATCCCTGGGCTGCCTGAGCAAGCCAGTAAGCAGTACTCCTCCATGGCCTCTGCACCAGCTCCTGATTCCAGGTTGCTGCCTTGTTTGAGTTCCTGCCCCAACCTCCTTCAGTGACGGACTGTGCTGTGGAAGTGTAACCCAAATAAACCCTTTCCTCCTCAACTTGATTTGGGTCATGGTGTTTCATTGCGATGATAGTGACTCTGAACCACAGAAGCTTGCTCACTGTCTCCGAAATGTTGGGGGCTGGAGAGATGGCTCAGCAGTTAAGAGCATTGACTGCTCCTCCAGAGGACCCGGGTTCAATTCCCAGCACCCACATGGCAGCTCACAACCGTCTGTAACCCCAGTCCCAGGGGCCCTGACGCCCTCACACAGACATACATACATGCTGGCAAAACATGAATGCGCATCAAATAAAAATAGATTATTGTTTTAAAAAGTCATCCAGTGTGTGGTCTTGTGTTATGAACTACCAAAAACAGATCACATAGCGTGATGACTGGCTCACGGGCATTCCGTGAGTCTGCTGTCACCAGGGATAAGTGAACTTTGACCTTAGACTCTGAAGGTTTCTCGTGGCCACAGTGAGCACACCAGGATAGCGGTCTGAAAGCATCCTGGGAAACGTTAGTGAGATGCCGCCCCCCAGCTCTAAAAGAGGAGAAATGACTAGAAGGGAAATACACCAACATACAAATGTGCTAACAAACTGAGAACCGAACCCTCAGTCTGGGCGCAGAGGCAGACGGAGCTCTGTGAGTTTGAGGCCAGTCTGGCGTCCATAGTGAGTTTCAAGCCAGCTAGGGCTACGTAGTGAGACCACGAATCACCTGCCACCACCGTCGAGCAGTTATCTCTCCATAGTGAAATTGATATTTTTTTCTTATACTTCTTTCATTTTCAACAGGTTGTGTTGTTTTTTTCTTCCACAATGAGAACAGAACCAATGGACAACTCTTCCAACACCGCGTCAACAGAGACAAGGATGACATCAGGATGCCTGCCGGTTTCCATGCCAGGCATCCAATACTGTCTAAAGACGGGGTCTCACTGTAGATTCCAGGTGGTCCAGAGCCCTCCAAATAACGCTTTCCAACCTACAACTTCCCTCTGAGCGATGCTGCCACTGCTCTCCCTGGCCCCCCTCAGTCCCTCCCTGTTTGGGCCCCAGCCTCCTCTGGCAGCGACCTGTGATGTCAGCCTACTCCACATTCAGCTCTAGGGTAGCCTCCATTCTGGGCGGCCTCTGAGCTGAGGTCTGGAGAACAATTTACTTGCTCAGGACCACCCAGCCAGGGGGCAGCATAGCTGGAATTCTCAGCTCAAGTTCAAAGTTCATCTTACCAGTCAGCTCCAAGATACAGGCATGTAGGGATTGCAGTGATATGGTCTGGGCCTGGCGAGGTGGGGTCTGCATGTTAACACATGCAAGTGTGTTTGTGTGCATAAGTACATAACTGTGTTTTGGAGAGGAGAGAATATATTCATAAATGGTATTCATATTCCATGGGTAGATATCAGCATATGGAATTAGTTCAGGTGTTTTTCAAAAGATCATACATAGAAACTGAATTTAAGGTTAAAAGGATGGACTTAGAGGAGAAGGCAGGAAAGGCTGACCCTGGGGTGCTGCAGGGTGGAGGCAGGCCTGTGTATTCAAGAGGAGAAAGTGTAGGTTCTAGAGAAGACAGGGAAGGTTGGCCCCGGGCGCTGCAGGGTGGAGGCAGGCCTGTGTAGATTCTAGACTCTTGTTCTTGCTCTCTAGAATCCTGAAAGTTCAAGGTCAGGTGGAGCCTCAGGGGTGATACTGTTGAATCTTTGGCTCTGCGTGGAAATTCCTGCCACACCCTTAAGCCAGCTTGTGTCATTGTCTCCAGTCCTTGTCTGGGGTGACATCGGCAGCTCCTCCCATAGCCATCTCCTCAGTGTCTTAGTTCCATCCTCTTCAGAGGGAAGTATGTCTGTCCTGTCACCCAGAAATGCTCCTGTAGCCATGGGAATATCTGCAGCTGCTGCTGATAAACACCCAAGTCAACACCTGTGAACCGCTTCCTACCCTCTGTCTGTCTCCCACCCTCTGGCTCTGCCAGGTCCCACAGCCAGCAACATGGCTGCCACAGAGCTGCATTTCGTGTAGATTCTGTAAATATCCAGATGAAGAAGACAGAGTATCTTCTTCACCAGACACCCCAGAGAACCTCAACTTACTTTCCGCTGGGCTAAACTAGATCTCATCAGTGTGCAGCTGGACTCAATCATGGAGAAAGACAACGGCGCTCCTGGAATAGGTTCGGGTGGACTTGGCTCTTACCCCTGAGCTAGGGATGGGGTCGTTTCTCATGAAGATGAACCAAACCAGGGACTTTTCAACAAAGAACAAGAAGGAGTGACCATGGAGCTGTACACTTTGACAGCACCGAGTCTCAATGCACAGAGTGGCAGTCATCTCCTCAGACTGATAGTGGCCGCTGTTTCCCACGATCCATCCCATCTTCTGTGGCCACAGCACCTGCTCTGACTCAGAGGATCATCTCCCAGTGAAACATCAAGGCTGCCCCCTGCAGGCTGGGCAATCAGCATCCCCAGTGAGTCTGTGTGCTGCCTGCATCCTTCCTGTGTGTGTCTGTGTGTGTGTGTGTGTATGAGTGTGATACACTGCCTGCATCCTTCGTGTGTGTGTGTGCATCAGTGTAATACACTGTCTGCAGTCTTTGTGTGTGTGCGCATGTGATACACTGTCTGCATCCTTCTAGTTTGTGTGTGTGTTTGTGTAGGATACGCTGTCTGCATCCTTTGTGTGTGTGTGTGATACACTGTCTGCATCCTTTGTGTGTGTGTGAGAGAGAGATATGCTGACTGCGTCCTTTGTGTGTGTGTGTGTTATGCTGTCTGCATCTTTCGTGTGTGTGAGAGAGAGAGAGAGAGAGAGAGAGAGAGAGAGAGAGAGAGAGACGCTGACTGTATCCTTCGTGTGTGTGTGCGTGTGTATGTTATGCTGTCTGCATCTTTCGTGTGTGTGTGTGTGAGAGAGAGAGAGAGAGAGACGCTGACTGCATCCTTCGTGTGTGTGAGAGAGAGAGAGATACGCTGACTACGTCCTGTGTGTGTGTGTGTGTGTGTGTGTGTGTGTGTGTGTGCCTGTGATGCAGAAGTCAGAAGAGCAAGTCAGATTCCCTGCAGCTGGAGTTATTGGAGGTTGTGAGCTGCCTGACATAAGCACTGAGAACTGGATTCAGGTCCTTTGAAAGAACTCTTAACCTCAGAGCCGTTTTCAACCTTACCCCTCAGGCATTTTATGGATAAAGTACAGGCAGGTCTGATTTTCTCATCTATCTTGGGATGTTATGACCATGTTTATTTGACATTACATTATGGTCTTTAAAGGTTCCATACAAATAGTCACTAAGTTCCTCCTGGGTCACAGGTATCATGCTGGGCTCCCTACAGCACGGCCTCCAACACTGTGTTCCCTGTGGCATACCAAAAGCAACCTGGACCGTCCCTACTTCACTCCCCAGCAATTCCTCCTCGTCAGCCCCCAGAGTGTGTCCTTCATCAGGGCATCTTTATTTGTTCTCCCTGGCTCTAGCACCAATCCCTTAGTCACAGCCCCACCCCCATCTCTTTTTTTAAATCCGGCTGCCAAAGTGTCTTTTAATAAGATGCAAATCCAATCATGGCTTTGCTCCCACTCAGCCTTGGCACCCCCTTCATGCTTCCTTCCCTGAATGCAATCGTGATGCCAGCCTTCTCAGTCTCTAAAGTCTGTCCCAGCCCATGACCCTTCCTTCCCACCTACAGCCTCCACAGCTCACATACCTCAGTGTTCACACTGCCTGGAAGCGCCCTCCCATCCATGCGGGTTGTTTTGTGTGCAGGAGCGGGGAACAAACCCATGTGCCTGAAGGTAGGGACCAGTAGGCAGCCTTGGAAGCTGCCCACCAGATGCACAAACTTTTGTGTATGTAATTTTGTTGTTGTTGGTGGTGGTGGTTTGATTTTTTTGTTTTTGTTTGTTTTGCTTTGCTTTGGGACAGGTTCCCTCACTGGCCTGGAATTTAACCAAGTAGGCTAAGCTGGTTTACTATAGAGCCCCAGTGACCACCAGGTTCAAGCTTCCTAGCACTGGGGTTATATATACCCGCCACTGCCCTGGCTTCTTTTCGTTTTGTTTTTACACAGGTTCTGGGGATCAAATTCACGTTCCTGTGCCTAGCGGTAAGCAGCAAATACTTTGCTGGTGAAAGTATCTCCTCGTCCCTGTGATCAGCTTTTCCCCTCCAAAACTTTTTTGTTGTTGTTCTGCAAAGCTTGCAGAAGTCTTCTTTAGGAGTTGCTCACTCTTGCCCCTGCGCACCCTCCAGAGCCAGCCTTCCCCGACTAGAGCACATCTCTTCTTCTCGGCATAGATTTCTTTACTTGTGTCTCTGTCACTTGACCGTCACCATCTTAGGGACTGCACCATGGTCACCTTTAACACAGTTCCCGGCAGGTGGGGATGATCGGTGTGGTGACAAGCATCCTGTTTAGGGCAGGTGGCAGAATGACCCCACCAACTCCATAGCTGCTGCATGGAAAACTGCAGCTTCAGAATGCACACACTTTCTCCTGTCTCCTGGCACACGGGAGCCGAGGAAGGATAAGTAGCTGTGGCCAATTGCCTGAGTCAGGGTTTCTGCGGCTGTGCTGAAACACCATGACCGAAAGCAAGCTGGGGAGGAAAAGGTTATTTGGCTTTCACTTCTATATCATAGTCCATCACTGAAGGAAGCCAGAACAAGGACTCAAACAGGGCAGAAACCTGGAGGCTGGAGCTATACAGAGGCCATGGAGGGACTGCTTACTGGTTTGTTCCTCATGGATTGTTCAGCCCCCTTCCTTATGGAACCCAGGGCCACCAGTCCAGGGATGGAACCATCCACAAAGGGCTGGGTCGTCCCGCATCAATTACTAATTAAGAAAATGCCCTGAAACAGTCAGATCATATGGAGACATTGTCTCAAGTAAGAGTCTCGCCTTTTAGATGACTGTAGGTTGTGCCAAGTTGACATAAAACTATCCAGGACGCACTGTTTTATAAAAATGAGCTATTTGGGCCAGCGAGATGGGTCAGCAAGAAAAGGCGCTTGCTTGTCTCACCACACCTACAGCCTGAGTTTCATCTCTGGGACTTATGTGGTAGGAGGACTGGACCAACTCCCAGGTTGTCCTCTAACCTCCACACACACGTGCACACACACACACACACGTGCACACACACACGCACACACACGCACCACAAAAATCCAAATAAATGTAAAAATGAAAACATTCTAAATGAACTGTTTTCTAATTACGCCAGTGAAAACTATCATTGTCCAATGATAACAGCAAAATAATAGTGAGTTCAAAGCAACTAAGACTCACTGTGAATAAGTCACCGAAGGGCAGCACAGTGACCCTGATGGCTCTCCAGACCTCTTTCCCGTGCGTATATTACCTTTGCCGTGGGGGTGTGGCATGATCCGGTCTTCCTACCACCACAGGTACCAGCTTCCCGGAATTAGGGTGGAGCTCCCTCCTGTAGGGTAGGGCTGGGGACCGGCTATGAGGGACCTTGGCCCAGGCCAAAGCCATGACTGGCCGCTGTCCAGACTTGAAGCCGCCTCCAAGCACAGACAAAGAGGTCATTTCCCACTCCCTCATGTACAGAATGTACTGTGAACTGACTATTTTTCTGGGTTTATGAAATTCAACTCAGTAGGAAAAGACCATCTGAGGTTCTCCAGGAAATTCGGGCTTAAGAACAGCAGAGATGCAAGCTTTATTTCCATCCAAAATAGCCATGAATGGTGAAAGCCATTGTCTGGGAGCTGAGCAAACAGCGGGCTTTTGTGGGAGATGGAAGGTCATGGGTGAGATCTAGATGCTAATGGGGCCTCTGCATTCCAGGAGGGGCTCAGTAGGGCCTTTCTCACTTCCTGCTTGTGGAGGGGAGGGCTCTGGGCTCCAGATCTGCAGCTAGGACCACAGGACAGTTAATGTCGGGAATTGCTCACAACCCGCATTGAGTTACCAACAAGCAGGCATTTCATCGTATTGAGTTCCTTCAATTGTCTTTGTGTTAGTTCTGCTTATGTATGCACATGCATGCGTATGTGCAGGTGTCCAGTCATGTATGCGCGTGTGGAGGCCAGAGGTTGACATCAGCTCTCCCTCTATCAACTCTCCACTTTGTATTTTGAGGCAGGGTCTCTCGCTGAAGTCTCCAGTTGGCCACTGAGCTCCAAGGATCCTCTGCGGCCCCAGCATCAGTGTCATGGGCAAAAACTACTATGTCAGGCTTTACTCTGCGTGCTGAGGATCCAAAATCAGATCTTCATCTCGCACAGAAAGAACCTTACTCACTAGGACGCCTTTCCCCAGCTCTTGAACTCCTTTATAACCCAAATTAGAGAAACTCGTAAAAAAAAATAAATAAATAAAAGAAAGAAAGAAGAAAAAAGAAACAAAGAAAGAAAGAAAGAAAAAGAAAAGAAAAAGAAAAAGAAAAAAGGAGAAACTTGTAGGCAGCAGTCGCTGCATACAGATGTACTCTGGTTCAACAGATGCATGGCTAAACATCTATGTACAGATGTGAACATTAATGCAAAATACCCTTGTACAAGGACCAACAACTGCAAAGCACTGGAAACAACACACATGGAATGTAGAATGTAGATGTCTAGAAAGTTCATTTGTGTCTCCATAGAAACAGTCTGGAAGACCTCTGTGAACTGACATCCCTAGATCCAAGGATACACATCACTGCATTAGTGACTTGTCTTGTGGCATCAAAATACCAACAAAAGCAACCTGGGGAAGGAAGGCTTCACTGTGTCTCACACTCATAGTTCCAGGATGTAGTCCATTATGGTGGGGAAGTGAGGAGGATTCCCTTCTGTGTGCTGTGAAAAAAAAAAAAAAAAAAAAAAAAAACCTGTCTTGGGCCTGCACAGAGCAGAATAGAGGATAGAGGTAGGTGGGGAAAACTAAACTGAACGCCGGGAGAAAGGAAGTGGAGTCAGAGAGAAGCCAGGGAGCTGCCGCGGGAGACAGATGCACCAGAACTTTGCTGGTAGACCACAACCTTGTGGTGATGCACAGATTAATGGAGATGGGTTAAATTAAAATGTAAGAGTTAGCCAATAAGAAGAAGAAGAAGAAGAAGAAGAAGAGAGAGAGAGAGAGAGAGAGAGAGAGAGAGAGAGAGAGAGAGAGAGAGAGAGAAAATAAAAATAAGCAGTGATTTAATTAATGCAGTTTCTATGTGATTATTTCGGGAGTCTGGGCAGTCAGGAAATGAACAAGCGACCTCTCCTGCAACAGGTAAGTTACAGCAGAAGGAGCCAGAGTGATCAATGCTGGTGCCACCCATGGATAGACTGGGTCTTCCCACCTCGACTAACCCAGTCTCCTAGGTGATTCTAGGTGCTGTCAAGTTGACGGCATCAGTCACCTCAATTCCCAAACAGAACAAACTGCAGTTCGAACTAATGAGTACCATAATCTGACTGATGGGGAGGAAAATGGCAGCTGGCCCAGAGAGGAGCCAAAGTGAGTTCCTGGACGAGCTTTGTCCCTCTCCAGGAAGGTCTCCAGGATCTAGCCCTGCCCAGGCCCTACCACCTGGCTGTACCAGCCTCCAGATATCCTGCGACACCTGCCCCCTTCTCATGAGCATCTTGAAGAATGTTCTCAGCTCCCCTGTGGCGTTAGTGGCTGGAAATAATATAAAATTCTAACCCAGATTGTCATTTTCTTCCCCGTGATTCAATCGGCCTGGTCTGTCCCATGGGAATGCCCTTCTTTTTAATCATGTTTCTCTTCAAAAAAATCTCTCTTGCTAGTAGGAAGGAGCAGTGCTCATGAATCGCTGGCTCATATCATCTCGTATCCATTCTGGCCTCCTCCTAATTTAATAAACTAGCCATTTCATAAAAAGACTTCAACAAAATGTCAGGGATTTATAAATAAAAATTTGACATAGGCCTATGCAGGGTCCCCAGGGATTTGTGTCTACCAGTCAACCTCTGAAACATTCATCAGGCTGACAGCCAAGCCAGGCTGTGTGAGAGTGGAGGGCTGCAGAGTCCTGAGGCCAGAAGCCTGTGTCTGCTGTGGTTGTCGCCTGATCTTGACCTTCCGGTGGCCAGGGAGACAGGACAGGGGTGCAGGCCCCCGCGGGAGAACCCCGGTCTGGTTCTCGCAGGCTGCTGAACCTTAATACCTTCCTTCCTGACTGTAGGAAACCTGGCCCAGGTGACACCGGCCCTGGGAGGAGGAGGCAGCAAGGTTGATACAAGGACAGGAACTAGGATGGATGGGGCACAGGGCTGCATGTTGAGAGGGCGAAACTGACTCCTCCCTTTGGTGTCCTTGGTTCAAATGTATGGCAATTCTCTGTCTCTCTTCGGTCTTCACACTGGGAAGGGATAAGCTGGTAGAGAACCTCTCTCAGGTAGGGCAAACAAGAGGAAACACACAGATAGACACACACACACAGAGTCCCTGTGATGGTTTGAATGAAAAAAAAAGGACCCCATAGGCCCATAGGGAATGGCACTATTAGGAGGTGTGGCCTTGTTGGTAGGTGTGGTCTTGTTGGAGGAAGTGTGTCACTGGGGGAGGGGAAGGGGGACTTTTGAGGTCTCAGATGCTCAAGCCAGGCCCAGTGTCTCACTCTCTTCCTACTGTCTGCCAATCCGGATATAGAACTCTCAGTTACCTCTCTAGCACCATGTGCCACCATGCTTCGTACCATGACGATAATGAACTAAACCTCTGAACTGTAAGTCAGCCCCAGTAAAATGCTTTATGTTATAAGAGTTGCCATGGTCATGGTATCTCTCTACGAAAACAGAAACCTAACTAAGACAGCCCCCTAGTTGTCCTCACACCTTCCTCAGCCAGGGCAGGTCTGCATCCCCGCTGCAGACAGTCTGAGTGGGGCACAGTCCTTAGAGAATCATAGTAGTCTGCAGAGCTCCACAGCAAGGGAGGAGAGGCTGTTAGGAACCTTTGCTCTGTGTCTGTGAGCTAGGTCACTGCAGAGAGGAGGCTCACTTCCAGGCCACAAGGAAGGCTTAACTAGGTATCAGAGGGACTTCTCTGCCTGTCTGGCCCTCCAGGCTTCTCCACAGACCTTTCTCTTGCTGCTCCCTCCGGATTTGTTTGCAGCATCAGCTTTGGATTGAATGAAGCTGTGCTGGTGTCCAGGCGGATCCTTGGGCTCTAAGGTTTCTCGACTCTTGGTTCCCTATCTGCACCCCTTCCAATAAAAGAATCATCATCACCTCTTCCAATCCCCTTCAACCTCACAAAGCAGCCTGTAGAGACATGTTGGCAATTCTTCGGGAGTTAAGATTATCAGAGAACCCCAGCGTTCTACTCTGAAGTGCCTATCCAAGAAACACGAGAAGTAAAAGGTCTAACTTCATACAAGTGCTCACAACATAAGCGGTATTCACAATGGGAACAAGATGTGTATGACCCGAATGGTCACTGGCAGATGATGGGTCCTCGCAATGCAGTGCATCCGTACAAAGGGATAAAATACCGACACAGGCTGCCACATGAGTGAACCCTGAGAAGCAGTACGCTAGCTTTTAGAGAGGAGGGCCAGACACAACAGAACACATTCTATATGATTTCACTCACAAATCCACAGAGGCAGAAAACAGATTAACGTTGCCGGGGGCTGGGTGGTAGGAATAAAAGGGAGAATTTATATCAATTTTCTTTGGAAGTCAATGGAATTGTTCTGAAGTTGGGGAGACAGTGAAGGCAGTTGCCAAAGAAAATACAATCCTCATGAAATCACACACTTCCTAACAGTGAAATTTTATATACACATTTTTGTATACACAGCTTGTCAGGGCTGGGTAGATGACTCCATTGATAAACTATTCAACATGCCACTCCCAAAACCCATGTCTAAAACTAAAAGCCAGGTGTAAGTGGTGCCCACTTTGAAATCCCAGCATTGGGGAATCCAAGGCAGTCAGCTAGATCCTTGGGGTTCACCGGGCAGTTGATAAGCCCCGAGCCAAAGAGAGGGTCTATCTCAAAGCAAGAAGGTGAGTGGTGTTTGAGGCTCATCCTCCAAGGATGGCTTGTGCCCTCCACGTGCACACGAACACATTTGCACCAGGACACATCTAACGTGTTTAAGCATGCTTCAATTTTCTTAAAAATAAATAAATAAAACACCACACTGGAGTCCTCCACATCCCTGACTCCAGCATAGCCCTGCTTGCCCAGGAAGACTTACCTCATTCATCTCAGGCATCTTTAGCTCCAAGCTTCCCTGACTCACCCTGCTTTGTGCTGTCCTCAGCTGCCTCGGGCCACTCTGTCCCTCTGTCCTTCTCTGCAGAGATGGGCTCTGTCCATCCTCCATATGCTCACCACATAGTGTAGACTACAAGGGGAGGTGTGGCGAGAGGCCTTAGGGAGGTACTCTGTAATCAGACAAGCCTAAGGCACTCCGTGGACACTTTTTGTTAATGTCCACCCTCAGCCCTCTGAGTACACATCTATGTGTGGTGGTGTGTGTGGTGGTGGGGTATCTGGTCTCTAGCATAAATCCCTCGAAGATAGAGCCTGGAGCCACCAAAGTACCCTTAGCTTGCGCTTAGGAGCCATGACTCTCAGTTGGAATGTTGCTGTCCTGAGGCTCTGTCCATCTGTCCTGACCACCACTGCCACCTATAGCCCAGTTTGTACATGAGCCTGCTATGCAATCAAATGCCCATCTAGAGGGTCTGAGGACCCACGTGGCTGGGAAGCATGCTAATTAGGTTTAGGCAATTGAGCTCAATGAATTAAAGCAAAGCAGCTATTGATTTAGTTATCAGTTCCCCTAGAGACACACCGCGCTCAAGCCCACTGCAGAGACACAAACAGGAGCCGCAGAAGCAGTTATTCTTGGTCTGCACGGTAGCTCACTTCTTTAGGAAATGAGTTGGAGATGACATTCTCACAAGGACAGTCCTGAGCTTTAAAACTCCTCCTGCCTTTCACTCAAGTTCTCCCAGAGTGCCAACCCTCCTGGAGAAACCCACAGTGCCCCAGGGTCCCTCCAGTAAAAGCAGGCAACACCATCCCAGGCTTAGAACCATTTGAAGGCCTCAAGGCCTTTCCCTTCCACAGTTCACCCCACCAGCTCTGTCCCCTCCCAGGATGTGGGTGGGCTGCCCTGTTGACCTTGTTCAGCCCTAAGCACAGACTCAGTCCCAGAGGAAGCAAGAAGGAAGCTGGCTGGACCCTGGGGCCCTTAGTGGTCTCTGTGGAGAGGCCCAGCAGGCAAGCAGCAGGGAGGGGAGAACTCAAGTCCTGATGACAGGGCCAGAACGAGAAACCTAGGAGTGAACCCTTGAACATTAGGTCAGGGGGCCACTCCGCTGGGGCATGGAATGGGAACTGGGGAGGAAGGGAGCCCCTGAGATATTTTTGGCTGTGTAAGAGACCAGGCAGAGCCTGGGTATGAATCACTTCCCTGGCTTAGACAGAAGGCCCCAGGGAGGAGGTTTCTTTTTTTCTTTCTTTCTTTTTTTTTTTTTTGTTTTTTGTTTTTTGTTTTTTCGAGACAGGGTTTCTCTGTGGTTTTTTTATTTTTTATTTTTTATTTATTTTATTTTATTTTTTTGGAGCCTGTCCTGGAACTAGCTCTTGTAGACCAGGCTGGTCTCGAACTCACAGAGATCTGCCTGCCTCTGCCTCCTGAGTGCTGGGATTAAAGGTGTGCGCCACCACCGCCCAGCTGAGGAGGTTTCCAGAATGAATAATTCTGAGAGGATGGGACAGCATCTGTGAAACCCCACATGGGGACACCCATCCTGCCTGCCTGCATCCACATGGAGACACCCGTCCTGCCTGCATGCATCCACACAGGGACACCCGTCCTGCCTGCCTGCATCCACACGGGGACACTCGTCCTGCCTGCCTGCATCCACATGGGGACACCCATCCTGCCTGCATGCATCCGCATGGAGAATTCTCTCTCACCAAAAGCACTGGGCCTGCCTCCAGGGCAGGTCTTGGGGGAGCTCCACAGAGGCACTCAGAGCTGAGAAGCTAGGGAGAGAGCGGCCATCCCATTCATACCGATGCCAAGTTCAAGCATGGCAGGCAGCCGCAGGGCCACATCTGCCCAGCACAGGCAGCGCCTGTTTCCCGCCTTTGTGGGTCAGCAATGGATAAAGTGGGTAAGGGCAGAGTATCAGGGAGGGGCTACTGTCAGTGCTTTGGGCAAACAGATAGTTGCGAGATTATCCCCTGGGTTGGGCCAGAAGTCACGGTGAGGACAGCTATGGTTCTACCTTGAGACAAGCCAATTGTGGGGGGAGGGGGGAGCCCCAGGGACATCCAAGTGAAGATGTGCAGGCAAGGCTCACCTGGGACCCACACTGTAAGAGAAGACAGTGAGTTGGAGTCAACGGGTGGAGAAGCTGACCCTGGAGACTTCACGCAGGGTAGGGAGGAGGGCCCAGGAACAAGCCCAGGTACCCCGTATTCACACGCTAGGCAGCACAAAAAGAACTCACCCCGCTTGCTTCGAGGGCCAGCAGACCAGCATTCCCAGAGCTACAGGCCACGCTCCTGACACAACATTCTGGCTGCCTAGGGGCATTCAGGGAGGCATTAGCTGCAGCCTTTAGCGGATGTGGAACTGAGACCCCGAGAGGGACAATCACGGAAGAAGTCAGAACAGCTGAGGCCTGCGGCTGTCTGGCTCCAAAGTTTCCAAATTCTGTCACCCAGGCTCTAGCAAAGCCTTTGGTTCTTTGAGACAGGACCTGGGGTCCTAGCTAGACTAGAGGAATGAGTGGGCCAAGAGATGCCAAGCACCTGAGGGCCCAGTGGCTTCTGTTGGCTCCTCCGTCCCAGGCTCTCCTTTCGTTTTGCAGGGAAGCCAAGTCCCAGCGAGATAGGGGCCGACCTGCACTGTCCCTCCATGACCCCAAAAAGCCCAGGACAGACTTGAGACCGACATGAGACCCTCATGACAAGCAGAATCCTCAATCAGCTGTACTAATGTAGGCCTAACACATCGGAAGCAAACAGCGCTTTCTCCTCCTAACACACAGCTTTGATCGGGGACCATCGGCAGAAGATGCCTCAGTCAGCAGCTAGGAAACAAACTCTGTACGGCCAACAGTTAAGGAGACCTGGCTGGCTCACACTGCACAAGAGGAAGGCTTTGAAAGAACTAACCAGAAGCTTATCGTACCTGATGGTGGTGGTGGTGATGATGGTGGAGGTGGTGATGGTTGATGGTGGTGGTGGTGGTGATGGTGGTGGTGGTGATGGTGGAGGTGGTGATGGTGGAGGTGGTGATGGTTGATGGTGGTGGTGGTGATGGTGGAGGTGGTGATGGTTGATGGTGGTGGTGGTGGAGGTGGTGATGGTTGATGGTGGTGGTAGTGGAGGTGGTGATGGTTGCTGGTGGTGGTGGTGATGGTGGAGGTGGTGATGGTTGCTGGTGGTGGTGGTGATGGTGGAGGTGGTGATGGTTGCTGGTGGAGGTGGTGATGGTTGATGGTGGTGGTGGTGATGGTGGCAGTGGTGATGATTGGTGGTGGTGGTGGTGATGGTGGTGATGGATGATGGTTTTAACCACAGCAATGTGATGATGGTGATGACAATGGGGAAGAATGCAAGCTGCAGAGCCAGAGGCTCATCTGTGTGTTATGACTCCCCTGCATTTCAGCTGGTGACCTTGGCCAAAAATCTTGTTCTCTCTAACCTTTTTTAATATTAATTTCTGTAGTAGGCATGCAACATAATAGATTTCATCATGATGCTATACACACACACATATACATACATACACACACGTGTGTGTGTATGCACGTGTGTAAACATGTGTGCACACCTGTGATATTACACTCAGAGCATGCAATGAGTGTCCAGGAGATGCTAATCGAAGACCTAGGTCAGTGGTTATTAGGGTGTAGTTCCAAGATGGGTAGCATCCTGGGAACTTGGGAGATAAGAAGGCTCTCAGGTCCACTGCAGATTTGTCAAACCAGAGCTCTGGATGTGGCCTTGTGATGAACTTTACATCACCTCTCCAGTATGTGAGAGCCCCGGGAAGGATGAAGTCCACGCACTCTCTCCAGCATCTGGGCAATATGGTCCTACTAGAGCATGTGTCCTAGGAGGAAAGGCTACAGGGGTTCCCCTATGCACCCCTGGTCCACATCACAGAAAAGTACAGAATGAGGTCTTGTGACTTTCCCCTGTGGCCACTGAACTAGTTCTTCCCTACAGATCCCTGGAGCCTTGAGGTCCACCTCCTCTGGACCCCAGGTCTGTCGCCCTCCACTTCCAGGCTTGGGTGCCATTTGTTGACTGAGGTTTCTGTCCCACCTGGTCCTGCATTTGCTAAGTCCCAAAGAAATCACACAGAGGTCTACATTAATTATAAACTGATTGCCCTAGTAGCTCAGGCTTCTTATTAACTCATAATTTATACTAGCCCATAATTCTTGTCTATGTTAGCCATGTGGCTTGGTACCTTTTACAGCAAGGCAGTCACATCTTGCTTGCTCTGTGTCTTGTCTCTACTTCCTACCTGGTCACCTTGCCTCTACTTCCGGCTTGGCTACTGGCCAATCAGCATTTCTTTAAAATACAAATGACAAAGTACAGCACCTGTTGGCAGCTCTACCCAAGCTTTATCAGGTGTGGCTGCTGCCCTGTGGTCCCCAGCTCTTTCCTTCAGATTTAAGCTACCTCCATCAAGCCGAGGTGTCTATGGAGACCCTTCTGGTCTTCTCCTACTCCCGGTTCCCAGTGCTTCTCCCTACCTGCTACTCTTCACAACTGTGATACTCCACTGGGATCCCTTGGCATTCCTTGCTCCCTCCAGCACAGCCAATGGCCCATCCTAAGGATGTATACACTTATTGGTGAGCTCTCTCTCCCCGGGAAAGGGGCGATAACAGAAACATTGACTGGGTACTCTTCTGACACAGAGAATGTGCCTGTCCTTCAGATCAGTTATTGCCACAACTCAAAAGCGTGCAAAGAAGAGGTCCCCATTTCACAACCGAAGAATCTGAGGTTTGGGAAGGGGAAGTACCAGGATCACATAACACATGAGAGGGGACCTGGGATTTGAACTCCTGCCTGCCTGATTCCAAACTCTCTTAATCATTCCTGCTACTTCCTCAAGGCAGTTCCTCCAAAGCCAGAAGACTTGGGCACTTTGGGGCACAGAAGACAGACTTAAAACTCATTCCAAACCCATCACAGAGCAAGTGTCCAGTGACCCCACAGCACGAAGGCCTTTCCACCTACGATCTATGCAGGGAACCACTGCAAAGAGGACACTTTGAGCTCTGTGTGAAACTTGGGGACAGTGGGGTTCCTTCACAGTGACAGGGACAGAGCCAGCCGCCATGTGCCGATGCCACGGAGTCTCGGCCCATGGTGCTTGAGTGCTATAAAGGCTATTAACATGGCCTCATGGTGGTAGTGGCTGAGTGCATCCAGGTTCTCCAGGTAAGTGACCCATCCACTCACATCTGCCCAGAACTAAAGATAAGCATCACTGCTTCCAGTTCTCAGGTCCCTGTCCTGAGTGTACCACCCACCTCGGGTCTGCTGTGGGACACAGGCCAATCTCATGGTGGACAACCTGGAGTGCTGATTCTCCCTTCCCCAGCTCCTGGACATGCCTTCCTGCAGAATGGCCGATCTCATGGTGGACGACTTGGAGTGCTGATTCTCCCTTCCCCAGCTCCTGGACACACCTTCCTGCAGAAGGACCACTGCAGCCCTTTCCCTGAGGACTGAACACTGCCCCTTCCTCATCCTCTCTCCTGAGGAAGCCACTCAATTACACCCCAAGTTCCTCCTATTTATAGCTCATAAGAAGACTGTGTGGGGATCCAAACACAGGTTGCTAGGCTGGGCAGCAAGCACTTTTACCCACTGAGCCATTTCACCAACCCTGGAAGCACTTTTTTGTCTCAGCCAAGCCCTAGTCTTAAACTACTGTCTTGCCAAGAAGACAAAGTAAAACTTAAAAAAAGAAAACTCTGTTTGACCATTAAAGCTGAGCAATGAACTCTCGATTCTTCCCGTAGAAACCTGCCCGTTCCCTGAAGTACTCAGGCCATTGATTCAAAGCCACGGCGCCTTGAGATGTACAGGCAATTAAAAATACATGGGCTTTATTTTTAGAATCCTTGCCTTCACATAGGATGTTCAGGTTCTAAGAGCTGGCATGTGAGCTGGAGAGAGGGTTCTTTCATTAACAGGGCTAGTTGTCCCGGCACCCACGTAAAAAAATTCAGTAATATGTGTGAGGGGATGAAAGAATCCCTGCGGATTTTCGGCTACCAGCCTTGCAACAGTCCCAGTGAGATGTCTCAATGGAATAACGAGGAGTCTAACAGAGGACACTGGCATCCTCTGTAGAGGTGCCCACACATCGGGGGAGACACACACACATACACACACAGAGAGAGAGAGAGAGAGAGAGAGAGAGAGAGAGAGAGAGAGAGAGAGAGAGAGAGACTGACGGACACAGGCACAGAGAGAGACAAACAGAGCACACAAAACAGTCCACTGTTACAGTATGGGCTTATAATCTTAGGTAGAATTGGAAATACTATTTAAAATGCATCTCCTTTGCACAGATTTCTCTGAGAGGAGAAGGTGGGGTCGGGATATTCAGGGCCATTTATGGCTGCAGAAAAGCATCCCACAAACGGCTTAGTGGCTGTACCAGGAACCTGGGCTGGGCTCACGCATGGATGAAGCTACTGACAACCTGGACTTGGTCCAAATTTGCTTTTAATTTGATTTATTCCTGGAGCCTCAAAGCAGTGGTAGAAAGGGGAAGGAGGAAGTGAGAAGACAACCCCCGAGCGTGTGTGTGTGTGTACACGTGCGTGTGCATGTGTGTGTGTGCAGGCACACATGTGTGCACGTGCGTGTGCAGGCATGTCTGTGTGTGTAACCCATGTTGCTCTGACTACAGAGCAGCAGGGATGAAAGGCAGATTGAGGGACGCTGACTGAGCTGCAGACCCCTTTCGTGCCGTGGCATCTTTACCACCGAGGTGTTCCTGTCGCATGACAATGGGTGCCTGCTCTCCTCATATTGAAGGCTGTACTGCACTCCTTACCACTTTCCCTCTCCAGAACTTTCTACGGGCAGCTCAGGCATGGTCTGCCACACCGACACATGACCAAAACAATCCAAATAATAAATCATTTAAAATAGCATCATCCCAAACAGTTATTGTCTGTTTCTTTGTCAGATCTGATTTCTTCCAAATATTAGGAGTCTTGGGATGGACAGAGTCCCAAGACAGAACAGCTCTGTCCTTCCCCTTCCTCCCCATCCAGTCCCTCCATACTTGGTTCCAAGGAATTCAACACCCACACCTCCCTAACAGGATGGACAAAGGCATCTGCCATGGCATAGGCCACCCAGAGATCCAGGCATGCGTTCAACAACTGCCTCTCTAGTGGGTATCTTCTACATGGGGTTTTATTCCCACCTCAGCCAGTTTGGAGCTAGTCAGAGGAGGAGCCAGGAGGAGATGCCCTGTTTGGTTAACCCTCCACCAATACCGTCAGCTACAGCTGACATGATTAACTGTAAGCACACAGATAATAAAGGACACCAAATTCATCGGGGCAGAGTTTTCGTTACCAGCTTCTGTTTCTAATAAGAATTTAATCAACTTTAATATTGTCTCATTTAATTTTTTATCACAATTAAATTCAACAATGGCCTCACAAAATTCCTGCAAATTAATATCATTACCTGCTTTGGGTGGTTTCAACAAACACTGGGCATGCTTCCGTGGGCAGGAAAGAGGAGAGCATGCTGCTGCCACCAGACATTTTTGCATTTGCAAACTATATACTTCAAGTGTGCACATTTTGTTTATTCCTTTATTCTCACTGGTTGGTAGTAGGTTTGCACCTCTCAAACACTGGTTAGGTGGTAAAATGCGGTTGACTCTCCTAGACAGATGCATTAGGGCCACGGCCTCAAGGGGGCGCCATAACAGCAGCCAGTGAATTCAAGTCTCTGCTGAGGCTCAAAGGCTCCCAACCCTTCAAAAGGAGCCTCCAGAATTTGTGTTGGCCCATCAGCTCATAAGGAAAGGTTCTTCATGTGAAACCATAGCAGACTAGATGGCTCTGCTTGCCCCAGGTATTGTGGGAACTCCTTTAGCCAATAGCCTTTTAGATAGCGGTCCGTTTGGGCGTAGTCTGAGATACTATATGGGCAGACAAAAACCCTGTGTGGCCCCCTTTTTTTTTTGCTGGATTTGGTTCCCAGCTTCCAGCGCCCACAGAGGAAAGACATTCTTCTTGTTTCCTCCATTTTGCTGTGATGAGGCACCTTAACCAAAAGCAACCTAGGAAGGATTTACATCCCCTTACGCTTCCAGGTCACAATCACTGAGGGAAGTTGTTGTAGGAGCTTGCTTGTTCATTCCCAGCTGCTCAGCCCCAAAATAGCCACACAGAAACTGTACTAATTACATCACTGCTTGGCCCATTAGCTCTAACTTTTTATTGGCTGGTTCTTACATCTTAATTTAACCCATTTCCATTATTTTACATTTTACCTTGAGGTTCGTGGCCTACTGGCAAGGTTCCAACTGCCAGTTCTGTATCTTTCCCCTCTGGCGACTACAGAGCCTCTCTAGACCCCACCTTCTTTCTCCCAGCATTCAGTCTAGTTTTCCCCACCTAGCTCTATCAACAGGCCAAGGCAGTTTCTTTATTCATTAACCAATACAAGCAACACATAGACAGAAGGACCTCCTACATCAGGAAGTCAGGGCAGGAACCCGGAGCAGCGACCACACAGAGGTGCTGCCCACTAGCTGGCTCACGCCTGGTGCTCAGCTTACACAGCTGTACAGTTCAGGTCCACCTGCCTAGGGATGTGGCTGTCCACAGGGTCTGGGCCCCTCCTGCATTACTCACTGATCAAGACTGTCTTTCATAGGCACGACCACAGGCCAACCTGATCAAAGTAGTTCTTCAACCGAGATACCTCCTTCCCGAGTTACTCTTGATTGTTAACTTGTCCATAAAAACTAACAGGCGCACGCAGGGATCTATGATGTGGGTCGGTTGACTCCTCTCGAATGAGATAATCAAGTCTCCTCCTCTGAGTTCTCAAGCCAACCACCATCACTCAGGGGACATGGTGGTTGCCAAGCCAGCGGAGGCTTCCTCGGCTGGGGCTTCCCTTTGTAGCAACATTATCACGACATCACAGGGGACTACGGGGAGCCGAGAGCTTGCAACCACTCGCAGTGGCCACATCTGCCCATACCTAGGAGACAGCGCAGTGTAGACCCTAGTGTGCCTGTGTATACTCAAATTGAGCGTGAGACTCTACGGAGAGAGAAAGGGACAAGACTCCACCGAGGAGCAAGCGCAGACAGTCTCGGGTGAGCCTTGACGGACAGACAGACTTTCTCTGAAGGGGACAGTGAGGATGGGGTACCTCCCTCAGAGAATTATACCCGTCCCCCCACCCCTGGTGCCTGCCCACTGCCTTCTTGATGGGTGAAGGTGGCTCTGTCCTGCAGTGGCCGCGGCCTGGAGCAGACTGGTACCCACCCACAGTGGGCACTGGGGGTGGTTCTCGAAGCTTCTCTGAGTCTATTCTGGACCAACAAGGAGACACTGCAGGATGTACTGGGGGAAGGCACAGTGTGGGTAGAGAGCAGAGGGATCTATGTGGTCAGGGAAGAAGGGACATCAAGGAGAAGGAGGCCAGGAGCACAGGGTAGGGACCTGTTCTGAAAGGCCTGAGCACTGAATTCTCAGCCTTCCTGCTCTCACACTGTCTACTCAGGCAGCTGCGAGGTCACTTGCTCCCCCGAACACCAACAGTGTCAGCTAGCGCTCAAGAATTCAGAGGACAGAGCCAAGGCAGATGCCCGGGCTGACGACTGTCTAGATGTCACTAATGACCCAGGGTGAACTGTTTCGGGGATGGAGGCCATCCATAGTGACTGTCTGTCTCGGGGGCACTAGGAACCGCAGCAATTCCTCATGAATTATCGCAGACACCGTTGCCTCCTCCACCGTCCACCCTCCATGTCAGAACTAGATCGCGGACTTCCTGCAAGAAGCAGGTCTCACCCCAGAGCCTACCTTCCAATCCTCCTGAAGATACAAGATTGAGGATCTCAACTCAATACAACCTCGAATCCTGGTAAGAGATTCGCGAGGAACTGTTTACATTGGGTTGGCCCATGGAGGGATCGTGTTAATTACATTAATTGATCGGAGAAAGCTCATCCCACCGTGGGTGGTGCCATTCCCTAGGCAAGACTCAGCTCACCCCCCCCCCCCCGGGCAGGGGGTCCTGGTCAGTTGAGAATGGAGAAACAGAGCTGAACACAGGCAAACAAGCAGGCCAAGCGTGCATTTGCTTCTCTCTGTGGCTGTGGATGTGACATCACTATTTAGAGTTGACGGCCCTGTGGTGATGGGCTGTAACCTGGGGTTGTGAGCTGAGCTAGACCCTGTTCTCCCCTAGGCCGCTTTTGTTGCTGCGGTCCACCACAGCAGCAGGAAAGAAACTAGAAGAGCTTCCCTGCACAAAGTAAATCCTCACCCCTGGGCAGGACTCCCAACCTTCCTGAGCTCACAAGATTAAGAGCCTCCCTGCAGGAGGTGGAGTCCCCAGCTCAGACTCTCACTGCTTTTGGTTACACACACACACACACACACACACACACACACACGCACACGCACATGCGCACACACACACACACACACACACACACATGAGCACGCGCGTGTTTGGCCACCTGTGCATCCCTCTCCTGTATAATGCATTCCCAGCGCATAATTACCTGGGGTCGCCAAAGAAACTCATTGCCGATCAAACTCTTGGAAAACCAGAAGTGCTGACTTCTTCCTCATTAACATTACATAATGACAATCTAGTCGAGGTGTGTAACACCCATAACTCTGAAGTTAGTATTTGAAATACCTATTGAAGGAGAGGAGGAGGGGGAGTGGCCTAAAGAAACCACTGTGACATCTGTGATGTCCCTTAAGTGGCAGGTCACAAACTCTGGGACTTGCTCGACTCCTTGCCCTCACTCTTGGGTGAAGGTCACGCTAAATTTCAGCCACACATTCACAAAGATAAAAATGTCAGTTTCCCTCTGCAAACCCCTGAGCACTCAGCTCTGGTAAGAGCCACTCACTCCCTGCTCCCAGCTGCCTGGGGCCAGCTCCCTCTGTGCCCATCTGTGCTGCAGGAAACCCAGACTATTGCCAGTGCTGCTTTGCCAGCCCTGAGAGATTCCACACCACACATGCGCACATCTCTCCTGGTGCTCTGGGCTTTATCCTTCCCAGGGGAGAAGTGATGCCTCAACGAAATGACTCAATAAAGGTTCCGCAGAGAAATGGGGGAGGGGTGGCAGCCAGAGCCAAGAGCCCAGGGCCAAGGTGAAGGCAAGGGTACCCTTCCTCTGCTCATTTCCTGTTCTCAAGAAGTCCCTTGCCTGGGATCCTAGAGACGGTTTGTCACTAGGAGGATCAAAACCGAAGCACTCTGCCTCTCATGACTGTCATCCTCTCTGCTCACTCCAGCTTTTAATCAATCTCCTAGCTGGCTAGACCAAGAGCCCCAGGGACAGCCTCGGGCTCTGCCTCCTCAGAGCTGTGTCTGTGTGTGGGTCCTGGGGTCCAGCTATTAAATCTGCGTCAATAGAGAATGGATTTCTCAAAACATGCAAACATGTCAAGACAGTCCCGCCCTGACAGGTTAAAAAGAACGCGGCGCTCTTCACCGAGGCAGAGAACCAGGAGACCAGATTCGTCACACCTTCCTAGTCAGCGACAAGAGACCAGGGTCCGGGACGGATACAAACACCTGCAAGCCGACTTAAGCAGACAATGCATTTCAAATCTGAGGGACGCAGGTGCAGCTGGAGCAGGGGTGCTCACCCGACATCCCAGCTCTGCAGAGGCTGAGGGGAAACATCTCACGTTTGTGGCCAACCTGGGCTGCTGAGTGAAACCCTGTCTCAAAAGTGAAGAAAAAATAAAAACGAATCCACGAAGAAAAATAACGTCCAGGCACCCATTCTCCACGAGGGCAGAGTCCTTTATGTGGCTGAGAAAAACCGGAAAGAGCCCAAAGTAAGGTGCCCTTGTGTACCCACAGATGGGAGTAAACAAAGCAATGTGTCAGCCCCAACATGGTGGGCAGCAGGGGTGAGCCTCATGAATCTTGGTGCAGAGCTGGGGAGAGGACACATTTCCGTTGTTTTGTAGAGGAAGTTGGTAATCTCCGAGGAGTTGAAAGGCATCTCACTAAAGGTCAAGATGGAAAAAGACAAACGTCCCTTAAGTGGAGGATGGATAAAGACGTGGAGCCCACGGAGCAGCCTATGGCAGCCTAAGGAATCAGAGTGCGGGTGTTAGCAATGGTGGCGCTCTGGACTCGCATGGTGTGATTGACAGGATCTGGAGGCGCTCAGGAGACAAGGCTCTGGGCACACCCTGAGGGATGCCTAGATCCGGTTCATCGGTTCACAGGCTGGGGTCCTGCTCGGAAGGACAGAGAGCTAGGTGGGCGAGCATGAGAACTCACTGCTCTCTGCCTCCTAGGGACACACTCGACCAGACACCCCTGCTCCTGCTGCCATGGGGACACACACGACCAGACACCCCTGCTCTCTGCCTCCTAGGGACACACTCGACCAGACACCCCTGCTCTCTGCCTCCTAGGGACACACACGACCAGACACCCCTGCTCTGCTGCCATGGGGACACACTCGACCAGACACCCCTGCTCTTGCTGCCATGGGGACACACTCGACCAGACACCCCTGCTCCTGCTGCCATTGTGTCCCCTCTGTGATGGGCTATAGAAACTACAAGCCCAAACAAACCCTTCCCTTCCGCAGGGAGGCTCTCAATCTTGTGAGCTCAGGAAGGTTGGGAGTCCTGCCCAGGGGTGAGGATTTACTTCAGGCAAGGAGGCTGTTCTAGTTTCTTTCCTGCTGCTGTGCTGGAGCAATGTAGCATTGCAGGTGATACACTGTCATTTACAATTTTAATTCTTTTATCACATGTGTATACATACGGAAACACATACTTAGATGAGATCTCTGTAAGAAAGACACAGGAGTTGGTTACAGTGACTGCCTCTTAAGGGGGTCATGCAGAGGAGTGAACCACAGACTGGCCACGCCCTCTTCATTCCTAGACACAGGAAATTATACTTCTCATCTTTCCTTTGGACTTGGTTGGAACCATGTGACCACTTCTACCTGCCTCTCAAGGCCAGGTCCCTCCTTCAAGGGCCGTTTACCTCTCTTTTCCTCCCGCAGAGCTGGTAGTGGACAAGTCAAAGTGATGGAGACCCTCACCCATAGAGGGTGAGGGTTCTCTGATGATGGTGTGGATGAGAGAGTAGTAGACAGGGAGAGGGTACCTGAGCAGGATGTGCCTTTAATGTGTCATATCATGGGGAGCTGGACATGCTTGTCTCTGTAGCTGACATATACAAAGTCATATACTTATTCCTCACTGTGCACTGTAAAGCATTTTCAATTTTGTAACATATGCACACCTTATATAATCCCCAAAATAAATATTATGAAAGAAAACTTTCTGTGGGATGCTTGTCTTAGTTCTTTTCCTGTTTCTGTCATAAAAACCTACAGCAAAAGCAACTAAAGAAGAAAGGGTCCATTTTGGCTCAAAGTCCAGCATGGGGAATTCAAGATCCCACAAGCCTCCTCAGCCTTTGGATGATGTCCTAAAACCATCTGTACCACATCTCCTTCTATGCCTTGAGTCCGCATTGCTGTTCTCCAACTGTCTTAGTTAGGGCTACTGCTGCTGTGATGAAACACCAGTACCAAAAAGTAAGTTGGGGAGGAAAGGGTTTGTTTGGCTCACGCTTCCACATCACTGCTCATCACTGAAGGGAGTCAGGACAGGCACTCAAAAACAAGGCGAGAACCTGGAGGCAGGAGCTGATGCAGAAGCCATGGAGGAATACTGCTTATTGGCTTGTTTTTTATGTCTGGTTCAGACTACTTTCATGTAGAACCCAGGACCACCAGCCCAGAGATAGCACCACCCCCAATGGGCTGGGCCCCCCATCCATCTAGCGCAGGTTAGAAAATGTCCTACAGGCTTGCCTAGAGCCCAGTTGTACAGATGCATTTCTCAGTTGAGGCTCCCTCCTCTCAGATGATTCTATCTTGTGTCAAACTGACATAAAGCTAGCCAGTACACCACTTAATAGCTGCCCATCTTGTTCCTGCGATCACCAGACCGCTCAAGCCAGGTGGGGAGTGGCGACTTCCAGAACACAGGCGGGGACGTCTGCCTTGCCCGGGTACTGCCGGTGTGGTGGGGCTAGCCGGGCTGGCGGAGGAGGAAAGGGTAGTCTTAGCCCTTCAGCAAAGGCTAATGGAGCAACCTTGGACACAGGGCCAGTCCTGGCTGCCAGCAGAGCCTGGCACCAGGGAGAGAGCCACAGAGAGGTGGCTCTGTCTTGTTCTCTTCCTTCAGCTCAGAATTGCTGTCTGGATTCAGGCCAAAGTTGTCATCTGGCTCTCCCTCAGAACCTCCTCTTCCATCGCGGTGCTGACAGGTGCACGCTCTCACCTTTCTCCCCCTCCTACACACCCGCACACACACGCACGCATGCACACACATACACATGCACACGCACACACACACTTGCTACTTTCTGAGTACTGTCATTTCTTCCCTCTCCTCGACAGTACAAACCCCACACAGGCTATTCAATCCAGAAGCCAGGCAGCTCTCTGCCCCCAGCCTCCGGCACCATGCCCTGTGGACGCTGACCTAAACCCCACCCAAGAATCAGCCTGTTCCTTCCCCATCCTTCCCACCCACATGAACTGCTAGTCCAGCTCTGCCGCAGGGGCCCAGCTTCCTCCCTGGCCTCCTTCCTTCTATGGCCCAGAGACGGCCCCAGTCCAGCTCCCACCTATGTGCTGCCCATCTGTGGGGCAGACTCCAGGAAGAACCAATCTACACGAAGGGGGTGGTTATAGAGGAGAAATCTCAGCTGTGGGCCTCTAGGTGAGGGCCAGGGCCAGGTGGGCCCCAGGAGAACACCCTTGGCCTGGGTGGAGTACGGAGGCAGGGACAGGGAGAACTCAGGCGCGAGGAAGAGCACGGGGTGTTGTGACCATTTACATGGACGTTCATGTGCCAGACACGTTCTTCCAGTCAGGGCACAGGGCTCTTGTACACTTGGGGCAGAATCCAAGCAAGATCTAAACCACTGATCACAGAGAAAAATGTTCCATCTTCATTTATAATTAAAGAAATGTAAATTTAAATCAGTGAGGTATTTTTCATCTGTCCTGACAGCAATCATCTGTATCTGGCCATTTAGGTCTCCTGGGAAACTGTCAATGCTGGTCCCTACACACACACACACACACACACATCACATAAGTCACAAATACATATACATTCTCTCACACTTGTACACTCCCAGTAACAAAACTCTCACAAACTTGAATACTCACACAATTCATGAATACCAGTGTACATGCACACAGTAACACATACTCTAACACACTTGTGTATACTCTTTCACTGATTCACACCCATATAGGCACACAGACTGACACAAACAATTGTGCACACAGACACATTCAAACTCATGTATGCACTAACTCTCACACTCATACCTGCATATACATTCAGATACTGGTACCTACACACCAACACCCAAGCACACACATTATCACAACACACCCAGGAATGCTCTGGCACACTCACTCTCACTGACCCACACGCAGGCACACACACATGAACACTGTCTCGTTCGTTCACAGATCCACACTCTCATGCTCGTGTGCACACTCACTCCCAGGACTCTCCAGTCACTCACACTCACGCCATATCACGCATTTACTTTCTCACATTTTCTTCCCTATTTCACACTCATGCTTCCACACATTCGGTTCCCTCTTCCTCTCCACCCCCTGCCCCCCCACAAAACCTCACAGTTCTGCAAACTTATGTGGAAGGTTCCAGCACATCTCTAAAACCACTTACTAGTCACTATTTGGGGAGACCGTGGGGAGCCAGGAGGGGCAGACTTGGTGTTCGTGCACACACGTCCCTTTTGCATCATCTGCCTGTTTGTCCTGAATAAGCATTGGGTTTGTGAAAACTTAAGGTGGTAAAAAGAAGACCCAGAAGGCCAGAGAGCTACTGGGCACAGGAACTAAGATGGGGTGGGCTGCATTGAGCCGATGGGACACCCTCAATGCTTCCTGCTCAGGTCAGGTCCTGGAGTTGCAAGTCTGCTGAGCCAAAGAAAGACACCTGCTGCAGGGATTGGAGCAGGAGGTGGGAGGGCTGCAACCAAATCCTTCCGCATCTCCAAATCACGCCGTTAAAGTACATTGTAAGAGGCATTTCAATAGGATAGGAAGAAACGGTAAGAAAACAGCCATGCTGTGGTGCAAACCGGAAGCCGAAGGACACACATCCTGAGTCTGCGGTGGACCAGCCCACCAAAACTCTCTCCTTGCAAAACTGATGTACAGAGGCAGCGCGCTCACAATGCCCTGCCGACACCGCCCTCTGGTGGCGCATCTAGTAACTGCACACAGTTCCGCACCCTGATTGCAGTGATTTGAAACTTACTTGATTAAAACAATTTAATCCTGAAGAAGAGCTCTGTAAAGAGAGCACACTCAAATGCAAAAGTCTGTACCTGAGGTGCAGTTCATGAGCTTTCTCCCAAGAATAAAACAGCTTCGTTTTTTTTTCCCCTCCACAATCCAAAAATCTTTATGGGGCTAAAAAGAATGGGAGAGAAGAGACAGCGGCATGGAAAAGCCTGTTAGCATTTGGTGAGCACCTCGGCAGACTCTATAAGTCCGTGTGCCCACAGACACGTGAAAACTCATAGTCAAAATGCCTGCATTTTAAGCTTTACCCTAATCTTTCTTCTGACTCGATAATATGCTGTGGACAGACATCTGCACAGTAAATACACATTATGCCATCACTTTTATTATTTTGCTGATTTTTTAAGGCAACGTCCCTCTATGTAGCCCTGGCTATCCTGGCACTGGATAGAGCAGACTGGCCTCCAACTCACAGAGACCCACCTGCCTCAAGGTTGTAACCACCATGACCAGATTTTGTTATTGCTTTTTGGTTCTGTGATGCTGGGGGTCAAAGCCAGAGGCTGCCATGCTAGGTAAGTCCTCTCCCCTTGGGCTACAGGCCCAGTCCTGACTTTTTGGGAAAAAAAATTGAGACACAGTCTCACAAAGTGACTTGGCTGACTTTGAACTCACTCTGTGGCCCTTGAGAGCCTCCTGCCTCAGCCTCTTGTGTGTGCCACCACACCCGGCTGTTTTAATGTTTCCACTGTAAGTTAACTTGTGTCCACACAACCGTGGCATGAGGCGACCCTCATGCATGGAATTGGTATGATGGTATATCCCTCAATTACTTAGCTTGAGGAGTGAACATGAAAACATGGGTTTGTATCTTGATAAGAAACACAAGAAGGGGAACTGGCTAAGTGTGGCATGTCATGTATGTGCAGTGGAATACTGTGCAGCCATTGTCTCAGCCACTCGCACGCAAACATGCTAGAAGCATCGCGTAATAAAACCAGGAGTCACTAGATTACACGTACAGAATACCCTGAGCTAGTCAACAAAAGATTCATGCTTCATATACCTTATCTTTATAGTACATATAAAGAAAAACTACATACTCTTGTTCCGGAAGAAAAAATGTTTCCTCAAGAATACTCTAGCAACTCTCTTATGAAATAGAAATGGAAGAGTACACACACACACATACACACACACACACAAAATATATGCATATATATATATATATATATATATATGCACTCTGTCTGGAAACTGGGACAGAAAAACCTTGAGTTCCAGGCCATTTTGGAACATATATCAAAATCCCATTTAAAAAAAGAAACAAACAAAATAATTCTTTTCATACTATTCCAAAGCTTGTACGCACTGTGACTTACATAATTAGCCTCTGTTGATGAAAACTCGGGTGTTCTATTAGGAACTGTGGCGGTTTGAAAGAAAAGCCCCCCCCCCCAGGAAGTGGCAGTAGCTTTGCTGGGGTGGGCGTGGCCTTGTTGCAGGCGGTATTGCCACTGTGGAGGTGGGCTTTGAGGTTTCATATATGCTCAAGCCACGCCCTGTGTTCAGATCATTTCCTGTTGCCTGCGGGTCAAGATGCAGGATTTTCTGCTCCTTCCCCAGCACCCTGAAAGCAAGCTGCAGAGTGATGATAGTGGACTAAACCGCTGAAAACGTAAGCCACTCCCGTGAGATGTTTCTGCGTTATAACAGTTGCCGTGGTCATGGTGTCTCGTCAGAGCATTGGAAGCCCTGACTAAGACAGGAACAAAGCTGCCTCAGCCACAGTATTGGTTGCTTTTCTGTCACTGTCTCTAAACTACAGGAACAACTTACAGGAAGGAAGGCTTAGTCAGGTTCACAGCTATGGAGGGTCCCAGCCCACGGCTCTTGCAGAACCCCTGGCAGAGAACAGCTGCTCACAGGGTAGAAAGAACGTGACAGAAAACAGAGCAGGCAGAGGCTTTGAAGACCTGCCCCCCCCACACCCCAGTGACTCGCTTCCTCCAGCAAGGCTCCACCCCCTACATCTTCTACACCCTCATTGGATAGCTCCATCACCTGGGGGGCATGAGATTGCATAGCACTGGCCCATGGGGGGTATCCCACATTCAAACCTTCGAAGCTCCTGTGGACCCGAGTCACTGTAGATCGGCCTTATTATATCTGAGTAAGACTCACAGGCAGAACTGCCAGGTCAGTTCTGGGGTTGTGTTTAGGGTGGGTGAGAGCTGATGGTGGGACCCCGAGGGTGTGCTGAGCCAGCCCTCTGCCTGCGAGACACATCCCTGGTCCAGTTTAGCTTTGAAGTGCGTACATTGTTCATGATGGTGACCACGGACCAGCATGTGGTCGATGGGTGGGAGGGGACCCACTGTATTCTGAAGTATCCAGTGTCTGTTTCTTGGTGAGGAGGTGGGGGACATGGAGATGCTGCATCCCCCCATAGAAGCTTTGTCTTTCCCGACTCCGGATCAGGCTCACTGGACTATCCACACCCAGGTGTCTCTTCACGCCACTTCTGGCTACACCTCATGCCTGCTGTCCTCACTCTTGTCTGTCTAATTTCTCCATAGCTGCCACAAGCCCTGCTCACACCCAACCAGGGTCCCTGCTACACACCGCAGATCAACTTGAGTCCAACCGTGACTTGTGAAGCTGGACCACATGGTCCTTGAGTGCATGTCCAGCCTCCTATCTTCCTATAGTTCATCCCTTTCCTCTGCCAACACCACATGCTGGCCCTGCTCTCCCAAGTACAGTCCAGGGTCAGGGCCTTTGCACTCTCTGCTCCCACCCTTGGAGTGCTGGCTCTTGCTGGCTCTCTCTCAGAAGACAGAGATCTCTTTTCTGTGCTTCTGCTTCTCGGCAACGTATCCCCTCTCTTTCCTGATGCTGTTCAGCTAGCAATTTCCCTTTGCTTTGCAGCCCTAGACTGCATTCAACACCCCCATGTCTACCGACCTTCAGTGTTCTGCACACCACAGACTCTCAGTCCTGCCTGTCTTGTGACTGTGGCATCCAGAACAGGGCTTCCTGCGTGCAGGGTTTTTCCAAACAGCTACAGGATGAAGTCAGGTGTGTTTAAACCGTCTCTTCCAGACGGCGCACTATCAAGAAAACCTGACGAACCTTTTCAGCGTAACAATTTGGGGGAAATTTGCGACTAGCTTATTATTCAGGGGAAAGTGCCTTTCCTCCCAACAGAGCTCTGCACCCTACCCAGCGTACTTACTTCTTCAGAGAGAAGCAGAAAGGTTAATACGGCCCCATCAGAGCAAAGGAGCCAATTAGAACAACTGCAATTCAAAAGAAGAATGGAGGTTAATTGCTTGGAGTCCACCTGTCTCAAATGCCTAATGCTATATCATTATTTTTTAGCTACATATTATTCATTTCATAACACTTAAGTATTCTGCCTTATTACTAATTAGTAACTCCTTATCCTCAAATTTTGCCCAATGCAAGCTGTCACCATAGGGCCTCCTCAGCCCCAATCTCCCCCTCCCGAGATAGAACAAGACTGCCGAGAACTTGGCACCCCCTGCTCCTTGCTGCCACCCTCCCACTCACACTAACATCCCCCATTTTCACCTTTTTCTCTTCCTGGGCATGGTTCCCCTGACTTCTAACTCTTTTATCTCAGCCTTTGGCTTCACACCTCCTCCCCAGTCCTCAGTATTGACTGTGCCTCAGGGTCTCTGCTGACCTATTAGTTGGGCCCAGGATGTGAATTCTTCTGGCTTGAAGAGTCCCCTTGGCACTTAGGTCCTGCGGATCAGTAGATCAACATTCCCTGGGAACTCAGTGACCGCAGTAAGAACAATAACAATGGGTGGATACGATTTCTGAACATGTTCAGGTGCTGGCACGGTGCAGAGGGTTTCCGCGTGTGCTTGGATCCACACAAAGCCATGCTCTGACATGTGCAATGTCCACCTGTGCTGTCCAGAGGGGCAACCCAGCACGGCCTTGGCTTGGCTCTGCCGGTACACCTGTGGGAACGGCGCTTCCTCCCTCACTTCCCTCCTCCATATTTGGTGCTGTTGTTCCAAAGAGCTTGTCAAATGCCCTGAAAGCCTTGAGAACCCTGTCTTTTTTGTTTGTTTGTTTGTTTTTTTAAGCTGGGCTCTTAGTGACCAAACTCAAGGTCTTCCTTTTCCTTTTCTGGAACACTGAACACACAAACATGCCCGAATCCCTAGCCTACCCCGGACTTGCTGGAAAGCTCTGCCTGAGATAATGATGCTATTTCGAGATTCTTCCATGGATACAGAGCAGCAAGGGAGGGAGTGGGTGTGGAGGCCTGCAGTACTTTCTCTTCCTGGGATAAAGGTGCAGCTGATAAAATGAGTGGGGGGGGTAGCTCTCTCTTTTGTGGAATTAACAGACACAGATTCTAAATCATGTTTACCTCGTGGCAAGTTTGGGTATATGTGCAGGGAGCAAGAAGCTGTGGAGAGTTCAGACATATTTTTAAAAGAACAAAACAGCTGGGCATGGTACTGCGTGCCTGTAATCCTATCTCTCAGAAGGTGGAGGCGGGAAGATCAGGACTTCATGGGCACCCTCAGCTGTACCTGGGCTAAAGAGAAGAAAAGCCGAGGGTTTACCGAGTTACAGATCCACCTCAGGATTTGAATAAAGCAGAATAAATGTACACATTGTCCAGGTAGACCTCCACAGAGCCCAGTCTGCAAACTGTGAAGTGATTTCCTTCTTTCCTGGTCAGATAGACCTCCACAGAGCCCAGTCTGCAAACTGTGAAGTGATTTCCTTCTCTCCTAGTCAGATAGACCTCCACAGAGCCCAGTCTGCAAACTGTGAAGTGATTTCCTTCTTTCCTGGCTGGGTCTCTTCCACTCTTCATGAAACGTCTATCCTGACATAGAAGGTGAAGTGGAAGGTCCACTCACGCTAGAGGCGGCTCAGAAGGTGACTCCCACGGGCACTCTGGCACGTAGCTATTTTAATAGAATTTAAACAATAGATTCTGCCTACTCAAGACAGGTAATGCTAGTTTCCCACTGATCGAAGTTAAATAAGGCTTCCTTTTTAACTATATTTAGGAAGAAGACACAATTCAAAGGGAAATATTAAATAAATCATGGTGTAATAATGGGGGATAAAAAGCTTATGTTTACACTGGAAATCATAGTGTCTGTGTCTTGTCCTGTTATGCAGATCAAAGAATTTGTGCATAATGCAAGATCAGACTCTGCAAATTCATACGCCACTTGTAAAGCAGCTGAACAGCCCTCAGTACTTAGAATTCAGTAAAGGTTAGCTATTATCAAAATCATTATTAGTAATACTACTTTAACAATTAAGATGTAAGAAAACTAATTCCGATTGAGGCTCTAAAAACAGCCCTTAGATAAAGAGCTAACCCAGTGGAGTGAGGTGTGGCAGCCTCCTTCTTTGCAGCTAGCAACCCTTCCCGTACCCAGACCCTCGCTGCGCTGCACCCACTCAGTCGCTGTCCCTCATCCACACCGTGCACTCCCGCCCCAATGCAGACAAACATATCCGTAGCAGGGGACACAGGAAGGGACTGGCAGAGCTCACAAAGTTGCCTCTTTCCCAAAAGCTGCACTTCCTACGGGGTACACCTTTAAGGCATGAGTGAGCCCCCACCCCTAAAGTGGCTTTTGCAGTGACCTGGCTGAGCAGGGATTTGTGGACAAGGTATCCAGTCCCAGGATATTCCGAGAGCCAAGGCACTCAGTCCAGCCCACTCTGGATCCTGTTCAGCTTGCCCAGAATGGGGTTTGGTCACCTGAAAATTTGTCAATCTGTTTGTTGGTCCATGCCCTCCTCCTTAAAGACGGTTAGCAAAGGTTAAGAACTCTGGGCCTTGCCATGGCAATGTTTTTACTTTATCTTCCCTGGATGTCTCTGCTCTTGATGGCTCTTCATGAGGTACTCCCAGGAAACCCCACAGACTTGAGACCCACAGAGGGGAAATCTTCCGTTCCACAGTAGTCCGACAGCACTGTTGTTCTGCGGACGGCCGCCAGGTGGAGCCCCAGCTTTCTCTATGGAGCCATCCATGTATTTAGTAGGTGAAAACCCTGTGGGAATCGTCCCTGCTCCTACAGGCCTGGCTGAGGGCAGCTTCCTCACTGGAAGGCCCCAGAGGGCCTGAAGTCTAAGTGTGGGCTGGCAGAAGGGTTCACAATCCAAGCGGCAGGCACTTGGGCACCTCAAGGTTCTCAACGCTGGTATGAGCAGACAGGCCTCCTGCTCTCTCCCAGAACCCTGGACACAACCGTAGTGTAGTAAACACAGCACTCTTGAGTTAAAACCGTAGCAGGCATACACGCTGTGTGTGGTGGTTTAGTGAGATGTCTTCCGTAGGTCTCAGGATTTGGACACTGGCTGGTGGATGATTGCAGACGACTAGGAGGTGTGGCCTTTGGCGGAAGTATGCCGCTGACGGTAGGCTATGAGGATTCAAAAGACCTGGGCCTTTTCAAGTTAGTTCTCTCTGCTTCCTGACTGCGGATGAGATTTAAGTGCTTGGCTATTCCCTACTGCCGGTGATTTTGCTCTGCCGTCGGGGACTCTAACCTCCTGGAAACATAAGCCCAATTAAACTCTTTCGTCTAAAGTTGCCTTGGTCATGCTGCTTTGTGACAGCCACGGAAAAGTGACTAACAGACCCTGTGGCAAGGGTAACCCTGCAGCTCCCTCTGACACTGGGTTCAGGGGCTGCTTCTGATGAGCAGTGGGTCGGCTGGCTGCTGTTACACCTGGAGGGCGAGAGGTCCTGCCTGGCGTCCAGACAACAGCCATTCAGCCGAAACTCCAAAACTGGGCTGCCTCTTCGAACTAGAATTAAAGCTATACTGTGTCTTACTGTGTCACTGAATGACATCTAATCCGTCTATGAACGGACCTTGAACCAAACAGCCACTTTATTCTGCTCGGATCCCTGCCTAGCCAGATTCATTCACAACCAGGCTCTTCACCCTAGATAGTCAGGGACAGGAGATATGGCTAGCCGGCCAGATGGTCATTGTGGAAACTGAGTGAGCCCATGTCACGTTTGGGGGCCTGCTTGTCTCCTCTGGCAGTTCGGCCAAGAAACTTGTTCAAAGGCATCTTCCAGTCCTGAACATGAACTTGACTGGCTTGCCTTGACTGAACACCAGACAAGGGTCATCTCTGCCCCTCATTGCCCCCACTGCACACATACCAGAGCCAAATAGACTCAGTTTACCTCACCATCTGATTGGGCGGTCCACTGAAAACTGACTTCTGTCATTTAATTCACTGGATGGTGGCTTTGAGAATTAGCTTCAACGCTGAAAATCACATTAAGAGGCAAGAGATATGGATTCAGATGCTACCTTGCCATATCCAGCTGGGTGATAGATGTGTGCACACACACACACACACACTGTTCCTCTGCCCCTACAATGCTAGATTTACAGGGAGAGGAACGAGAGGCTCCTCACAGTGTGTGCATCAGTCTCTCAGCTTTGAGAGACACTGTTTATGCTGTCCTTTGAGTGCTGCTGAGCCCACGCCCACCCTGGCTCCGCCCCTCAATGGCCACTTGTGACCACAGGACTGCAATTTCCAGAAGGGAGCGGCATGGTGGTCTCCAGAGCTTGCCCTGGAGCAGGGTCACAGAACCAGCTTGCATTCGATTCCTTTCCTTTTGAAGACGTGGGAACTTACTAAACTGTACCACAAACACGCCAGTGAACACAAAGGGTCCCAACCATGTGGTACTTAGACTCTACCGGGAGACTCAACCATGGCACGGGAAGACTTTGCTGCTGCCGTGTGGTTTTCTCCGGGGTGTCCGTCAGGAACTCCACTTCCTGCTTCAGGCATTCCATCTCTCCTTCCTAAAGCCCAGCATGAGAAAGGATGAAATAGAAACCTGCTTCTCCCACAAACCGAAATACTAGAAAGCTGTCTTTGGGGCTGACTGGATTCCTTCTCACGAAGGGGTCCGGATTGAAGCTCCAGCTGTCCCTAGCTTCAGTGCTAGCCAAGAACACTTCCCCGGTGACAAGGTGGCCTTAGAGGGAAACAAAAGCCTTGCCACCTGCTCATCCCAGTTCTGAGAACTGATCGTCCCTAATTTCCTAGACTTGTGGGATAGGTCAGAGACTTTGCTATGTCACCAAGGCCACCCATCACAAACAAGTTCTATGTCATAGGCTCTTCTGTCTCACCCAGTACCTAGGCCCTGCTGAATCCAGGGAGAGAAGTCTTAGCTTGGCATGAAGCCCTGGCAAGCCTTTGTCGGGAACTAAGCGGCCCAGCACATTCTGCCTTTACAACAGCCTCCTGTGCACTTGGGCACACCTGGGAGCATTCCGAAACCTCTCCCTTTTCTCATTGGAATGCCAACAGATACCAAGAAATCCCGAGGTGCCTCGCGTTGTCTTCCAGATAAATTCTCTCTCGGCTGTGAAAACAGGGCACTTTCACAGCATGTCTCACTGGCGACCCTGGGTTCTCCGCGCTCCAAGCTTCCGTCACCTTACAGCTCTCTGGTCCATGCCAATGTTTCCCCCCCTTCAAATCAAGGTCCTCATCAATACCCTTTCTAAATGCAGACAGCCAAAGTGCCATCCAGAGACAGCTACCTCGGAAACGCCTCATTTTGTTTCTAACGCGCCGCCACGATTGCGGCAGGGGCTGGGCGAGACAGGAGGCAGACGGCAAAGCACACTGAGAGCGCATTTCCGAGTCTAGGACGCAACCCACCTGCAATTTGTTTTGACTCCTTCTCTCCGATGCGGAAGCACATGATTCACAGTTAAATTCAGCCAAATAAACAAGCTTCGTTTTGAGGCTCTGTAAAACCTACAATTTTAGGAAGGCTTGATGTGGCTGATACTGGATTGATTTCGACACGTCCCATTTCCGGTCTAATGCTGGGTTTCTTTGAGTAAGAACAAACGTCCTCGCGACGACTTCATTCTACCTGAATAGACTCCGTGCAAACACACAGGAAGCACGGGCATTCACAATTAATTTCCTTCCTTTTTTAAGATAAGAAAATACGGGGTGCTTTCCCTTTCAATGATTAATTTCCCACAAAGTTTACACAGTGTTCCAGGGCAAGGCGTTCGATGCTAAACAGTCAATCATTCTGCACCAAGAAAGCTCAGGTAGTGATTATTTTTTTCCTTTTTTATTATTTGTGTGTGTGTGTGTGTGTGTGTGCCTTTGTGTATGCATGTGTGTGCCTGTGCATATGTATGTGCCTGTGTGTATGTGCGTGTGTGGGCCTGTGCATGTGTGCGCGTGTGTGTACCTGTGCATGTGCGTATGTGTGTCTGTGCATGTGTGTGTACACGTGTGTGCCTGCGCGTGTGTCTGCCTGTGTTTGTGCGTGTGTGCATGCGTGTGTGTGCTGGTGCATGTGGAGACCCATGGTTGATGCTGGGATTCATCCTTGATCATTCTTCCACTTTAATCATTGAGGTGGAAGTCTCTCTATCAAATCAGAGCTCACCATATGGCTAGTTTACTAGCTTGCTCTAGAGATTTAATCTTTGCTTTGTGATGTTTGGCTTACAGGGAGGTTGCCAAACCTACCTGCCCAGTGTGTACATGAATTCTGAAGATTCGAACTCTCAGCTCTCACCAATTGGCTTTACCTGCTGAGCCACTGCCCCGGGGCATCCATTTTAACCAATATCTTTGGAGATGTGGATGCCTCCTGGGTGTTAAAGCCCTGTCCTAAGCTCAGGGAGAGCTGGAGAGTGCGAATCCCTAGCACCCAACACCCATACTCAGAAGTCAACAGCCTACCTGACCCAGACCTGACCCCAGCTGGGGAGGGCTCTGAAGGCTGCAACCACCACAAAATAAATTGCATCAAGAAAGGTTTATTTAAAAGAATTACATCTAGAAAAAAAAGCTAATTTCTCACAAAAGAATCTAGTATGTATTAAGTTTAAAAGATTTGTGGACAATTTCACAAGATTGTGACAAAATATTATACCACTATTCACCATAACAGCGATGGGGGACTGCAGCCCAGCAGAGCTCTTACCCAGCACACAGGAAGCCCTGGGCTCGGTTCTTGGAACCCCAGTACCACAAGAAGCAAACAAATAGACAAAAAATGTAATGAGACTGAATGAAAAGCAAAATATTAGTGGTGAAAATAAAGGTGAGTACAGAAACCAATAAAAACCAAATAAGGTTTAGTTACTTCTACTGTGGCAAGTGAATCTGCTGGTTTTAACCTCAACTGTGGTTGTATAAAAGCTTCTGGGGTAAAAGGAACAATGAATTAATTTTTATTTTTTTCTATATTACAAAGTGTGCAATTTCTGGTTCTGATGGTTCTTTTCAGCAACCTCTATAGATACCTCAAAATGAAAAGGCATGTACATGTGTGTTTGTGTGTGTATATATATATATATGTATGTATGTATATGTACACACATATATATAGTGTGTGTGCATATATTTGTGTATATATATAGTGTGTGTGTGTATGTGGTATATGTGGTGTGTGTGTGTGTATTCAGGATGGTAATTCTGGCATTCAGGTCATTGAGCTGGGAAGATTAAGAGTTAGAGGCCAGCCTGGGCTACATAGTAAGATGTTGCCTCAAAAGAAAGAAATCAGCTTTTGTCTTTCTGTTCAAAGGACGATACAGAACAACTTTTCTTTTTTTGCCATCTCAAACCCAAGTCCAGCTGCCACCATTCTTCCTCACCATCCGACCCCGGCAGCTCAGAGCTGTGCGCCTGAAGTGTGCCAGAGGCAAAGCCACCATCACACCCGCTCTGACCCTAGACTGGCCTGGCATGTCTGTGTCCAGAGCACACCCATGATGGCCGGAAGGGTCAGAGCACGACAGTACAACTGGACGGTTCAGGAACCGGGCCCGTGCAGAGGAGGGCTTAGTTCTGCTGGGCATCTCTGAGGCAAGAATTTTGGCTATTAAAAAGTTATTAAATTTTGGCTGTTAAATTTATGAAAGTCCCCTTGAGAGGTTGGATGTTGGTAACATACTGTGCAAGCATTAGGGACCCCTGTTTGATCCCTAGCACCCATAAAAAGCTGGGCGTGCAATCATGAGTGCCTTCAACCCCAGCACTAGAGAGCTTGAGATAGGAGGATTCCTAGGGCTCCCTGGTCAGCCAGTTTATCCAAATCCGTGAGCTCTGGGTTCAGGGAGAGACCCTGCCTCAAAACCAAGGTAGAGAGCCACGGACAAAGACGCCTACTGCTGACCTGTGGTCTCTGGTTGCACATTAAGGGAGAAGGCCTGCTGTCACACTTCTCTGGTGCCCTATGACTTAAGGGGTTGGACCTTGGGAAAGCAAAACTTGGGGCAATGCATCTGCCCCATGCTTCCAGACGGGGCTAGAGACTTTCATCATGGTCCCAGGGTTCCAGAAGCTCCACTTCGGTCTCACCAGCCTCATTTCCCCCAATCCCCCACTCCCTCAGGCTACAATAAGATCCCCGCCCCCCAGAGGCGTCGGGCACAGCTGTGGGAAGAAACATTCTGTGTGTTCCTATGCAACAAAATTGAGAGTGTGTGTGTGTAGGTGTTCTGTGTTTTTACAAACTCCCCTCCTTGGTTGTTATGAGATTAAAACAATTTTCTCCCTCAGTAAATGCTTCCCTTCCAAACCACTGGAGGCACATAATTCGCGGCCCATTTTCAACTCCCATTTTCTTGGGGACAGGAGGAAATGGCAATTGAGAGTCCTGTTTCCTCCGAAGAGGCCGTTGCTGGCATGGAACAAGCATCCGGCAAGAGGAGGTAGCGTTTCCATGACAGCTCTGATCAATGTTTCATTTACTCTGAACTTCAGCAACGATAGGTGAGCATCGTTGGTCCTTCAGAAGGCACAGATAGTGTGTTTTGCGGTAAATCACTCTTTTATCCTCAGTAAATTTAGCAGGTGCTTTCATTAAAATTGCAGGGAAGTTTAAGTGAGTTCTATACCTATTTCAAAACTGTAGTTGAGGATTTTTCTTTTGTAACCCCTGGATTGTTTCTACTGCTGAGAAACCTAAACATTTTAACTATGCAGCCCATTTTCTTTTCCTTCACAATGATGAGAAACTCATGCCCACCTGAGAACACAGAAACACTACTTAAAGCTGATTTCAAAGAAGAAAGTACATAAAAGAGAGAATAACAAAGCTGGCCTGCCTGACACAGAGTGGGGAGATAGCAAGTCATGTTCGTCCTTGAAAGATAATATATATATATATAGATGCATACATACAAAAATCAAATTCACCTGTCAGTGATCAGCAATGCCAGTCCGCCACCAAGCTACTGAAAAAGCACTCCTGCTGACAGCCAACAGTCCCATTGACGCGAGTGTTTACATAATTACACAGGAAACAGTGCGGTCCTTCTGATTTAATGCGTGTTTTAACAAGCCCTTCAGCCACAGTGTGGGTTTCTATAATCAAATCAAGCCCTTTCAATTAAAACACAATTAGAAAAGGTGTCATGGTGTTACTGCTACACACTTTACTGTGTGGAGGGTTTAAGGAGTGCTCGGCTGCAAGTCCGCACTAACTCGGGGTGCCTGAGTGTAAACATCTCAAGGGAACCCCTGGGAGGGCATCTGAGCTGTGCACTTTGAGTCCCCAGGGACAGATGTGAACCATCACAGGTCATCTCTGTGATCCACTGATGACAGAAGATGGAAACCAAGCGTGATCCAGGGGGCTCGGAGACACCCACGGCTTGGATTTGGAATGCAAGTGCCCCCAAATGCGGCAAGGACCAGAAGTGTGGGCACAGAGCAGCCCGAGGGTCCACCTTGCTGTGGTGCTACAGCACAGTGCGTTCTAGGGAAATAGACTATTTCAGACATCTTTGAGCTTCATCTTAAAAATGTAAGACAAGCCCCCACAGACTATACTTGATTTTGCCAAAGGCTATGATGTTTATCCGTTTGTGAAATAAAGAAAAAAGCACACTACAGCATAGACGCTCCCCAGGGAAGGATCCTTACAGTAACTGTGCAAAGAGGCTCGGCTCGCAGCCTGGCTCGGACACAGAGGGCTGCCTCCCAGATTTACACTTCAGCCTCCAGTGTCACAGGCAGTCGGTCGCAGTCAGTCGGTGGGGCCGAAAAGGTGTTTAACAGCAGCCCCTGGGACCTGTTGATGCCGCCGCACTCAGAAAAGGGTATCTGTAGATATGATTACATCAGGGAATGTGAGAGGAGACCACCCTGGGGTACCGGACTTTTCCTTGTCCAGTGACAAGTGTCTGCATGAAGGACACATCCAGGCAGAAGGACATGCCTCAGGAACCGGCAGGGAAGTGTGTGGGGATGGATGGAGCAGAGGAGAAACTCATAAACACCTTGATCTTGGACTTCACCAGTAGGCTCCTTTAAATCCTGGCTGTAGGGCTTGGGGGTGTCTCCAAGGGCATTCTAGGACCCTGGGAGGGCTCCTCAACCTGTAGGGTCTTTAGCCCTCCAGCTAACTCCACCCTATCCTATACCACCTCTCACTTTGGGGAACAATCCACTCAAAGAAAGTCTCCTCTTGTTAGCAGAGTTGAGGGAGCCTGTGTTATCCCGCCAAGAGCCAGGTTACTACGGTTACTGAAGCAATGAAACTGCTTCATAGCACACTGCATCTATTTTGCAGCCTGATTTATTCTACCTCCGCATTTGATCCACTTAACAGCACATTCCTGGTACTTCATCCACATCTGTCAGTGGATCACTCCCATTTCCTCACGATATAAGGATGGTGAGTGTGGCCACCACAGGGCCAGGTCTTGAAGTAAGGATCCCAGAGGTGGCATATCTTTCTAGAATGTTTTGCTGCAAGTGTGGAGGGATCTTGGATCACAGTGTATCCTTTAACTTCCCTTCCAGGCTCTTTCCTAGATACAGCTTTAAGCAGAAGTATGGCCAATCTCTGAACTTCTGGGTTCCAGGGCTCTACTTCCCTGCTGGGGCAGACACCACTTATCCCCAACCCTAAAATTGACATTCTTCCTAACTGAGTCCGGATCTGACAGCACAGCCCTCTGGGAAGTCAGATGATAGAATTCACCACGCTGCACCTTATGAAGCTGAACTTAAAAACCCAATGGACACTTTGTCCACACGTGCTGACCAGGCTGTTACTGGAGGTGTCACCAGCACAGACCGCCACTGCAACTGTTCTCATCATAACGCCCCAGCACGCACACTCTAGCTCTGGATTCAGTCATGCTCGGACCCAACACCAGGTCTTGTTTATCTTTGGTCAACTTTTTTGAAGTTTGACCGCTTCTGAAAACAGCCTTTTGAGACTAAGATGATTGAATGGAGTCCAGTGAAGAGAGCAGTCCATCACCTGGTACAGAAGAAACGTCAGATGGATGTTAGCACGGCCGCTGCTGACTATGAAGATGGCTCCCATGGGCTCATATGTCTGAATGCTTGGTCCTCTATGGAACTGTTTGGGAGGGATTAGGAGGTGTGGCCTTGTTGGAACAGGTGTGTCACTGGGGATGGGTTTCAAAAGCCCAGACAGGCCCAATGTTTCTCTCTCTGTTTGCAATTTGCAGAACAGATGTGAGCTCTCGGGTACTTTTCCAGCACCATGCCTTCCGGCCTGCCTCCAGGATGATCACAGACTAACCAAGTCTAACCAAGTGCCCAATATAATGTTTCATTGTATAAGTTGTGTTGGTCATGGCGTCTCCTCACAATAGAACAGTAACTAAGGGAGCAAGCAGGAAGTCACCTGGGATTCTAGGGGGCAGAGGGTTCACCACGGTTGACTGGTGTTTGCTCTCTGGCGCCTCAGCAGGCCTGGCCCTGCTACCGCGTCAGCTCTGAAGAAGCTTCACCCCTAAAAGAAGGCCATTGTTAGAGAGCTGCTCCCTCTTGGGTTCAACAGAATCAGAAAAGCAATGGACAGACCGGAACTGCAGAGAGTGAGGAGACAACCATATCCAGCTTACATGGTTTCACTCTTAAAGTGCAAAGGGTTGGTAGTGGGAAGAGACATAGGAAAGAACACATCCAGGTTTGTGGAAGGCTGTGTGGAGCACAGACGTGGGGAAGAGCTGAGGCCTGCCAAGGGAAAGGTGAAGAAGCAGACCCAGGCTGCTCTCAACTAATCACGCACCACTCCCCCACCCCCACCCCACGGACTGGCAGTACAGGTGTTTCTTCTTGTCTCCCTTGGGTCTGGACCCCAAACCTGTCGAAAGAGAGCCTGTGTTGATGGTGTTCTCCAATGGTTCTCAAAGAAGGCCCCCAGGACAGAAGCAGCAAAATGGCCCAGAAACACAAACTTTCTGCCTCTCTCCAGATATCTGGCAGAAACTTTGTAGTGGGGGTCACCAGTCTGGACAGGCAAGTCTTCTTGGTGACCCTGATGCCCACTCAGCCAAGCTTGGGCATCCTCGCAGTGACCAAAGCTCTGCTATGTGTGCCTCTTCTCCGCTTAACAGACTAGAAATCGGAGACCAGTGGTCATGAGGTCAAGGTCACTCATGTAGGCACTCAGCAAGACTGTGACGGGGTGGTGGGAATTTAACAAAATAAAATGAAAAGACAAGTAGGGTAGTGGGCTTGTCCTCGTGAGTTCACTTTCAACAAGCACGGGCACAAAGAAAACGATGACAGGATGGTATTCGTGACACCAAGGAAAGAGACGTGGGGACAAGATGGAGAGGAACTGGAAAAGAGACCCTGGGATGGAACAGTGGGGAAGAGCTTCCTGGAGCAGGTGGTGGTTCACAGGATGGCAGGTGCTGGCCTGGGAATGAGAGGAGGCACAGTGGGGCTGGGTTTTGGGTAAAGGCCTTGGTGCCTAGGATTGAAAACATTGTTAAGTAAAACAAAGGTGCCCAAAGAGAGTTTCAGTGCAAGTCAGACACAGCAGAAGAGAGGCTCGGTGGATGTGAGAACATGTCAGTAGAAAATATCGCACAGAGGGAAAAGAACATGCAGAAAGCCAGAAAAGACTGGAAGATATGCAGGGACCTATGAAAAGATCTGAAGTGTCGTGAAGTTCTGAAAAACAGAAGGAGACTGTTTCCGGGGACCTACTGTTGACCCCTCACCTTTCCCTTTATGTCATGACACAGCTTAGGCAAAAGCACTTGCTTTCATCCCAACTAAAAACCACGGCAGTGTTTTCACACTTGGCTTCGCAGTAAACTCCAGCAAATGAACTGGAGTCTCTCTGCTGGCCACACCTCCAATGCACACCAGGACCTAGGACCTAGCTGTGTCCTAGTGAAGAGTCAGAGCAGACAGCTTAGTGCCAAAAGGGAAGGACACTGCTGGGACCTTCTCAGACACTGCTGCATGAGGACATACTGAGGACCACCACAAAAGTGGTTTGCATCTTTCACCAACACCTTCTTGTTAAAATCCAATAACTCCCGTCTCCTCCGCCGAGAAGGTGACTGAGTGTAAATTTGTTATGGAAAATAGACTTGAAGGGAGGGAAGTAAGAACCATGTGATGAGAGCCAAGATGTGATTCCTGAAAACCCATCAGATGGGAGAAAATCCACAATGCTTTGTCCTACCTTTTCAGCAAACTCGGACAAACCTTAGAAGCCCCTTTGCACATGCCCCTCATTCTGTATCTATGTAGGTAATTTATATAGTCACGCACATGCATGCACATGTGTAAGTGTGTGTGTAGTTTATATACATGTTTGTGCAGGTGTACGTACACAAGTTCTAGAAGACATCAAGTGTTGTCATCTGTCATTCTTCACCTTATTACCTTGAAATAGGTAATTTTCACCAGGTTAGGATAGCAGCCAACAAGCCCCAGCAATCCCCAACATCACTGGTGTAAGAGTTTCACATAGTCATGCCTGTCCCCCCCCTCCCCCCGCTCCCTGCCCCAGGTCCTAGGGACCTAAACTCAAGTCCTCTTGTTTGCACAGCGAGAATTCTCATCCACTGATCGCCTCCTCTGCTCCTGTAGTTAGCAGATGAATCTAAGGCCACGACTGTAAGTTTGCCCGTACCCAGGATGCTGTGGTTTGGGGTCGGGTGGTTATATCTGTTTGAGAAAGAGTGCTGTGGAATAATCCTTCTGAACACTGTGTGAATATGTCACTTTGGTTGGTTTAATAAACAAGCCGACTGGACAACAGCTGAGCAGGATGAAATTAGGCGGGAAAGCCAAACTGAGATTGATGGGATGAGGAAGGGCAGAGTCAGAGAAGTCGCCAGCCAGCCAGAGAACAAGCCACACACACAAAATGAGATAGAAGTAAAAGCCACGAGTCTCGAGGCAGTGCATGGATTAATAGAAATGGGTTAGGTTGTAAGAGGTAGTGAGTAACAAGCCTGAGCTATTGGTTGGGCATCTGCAATTTATATTAAGTCTCTGAGTCAACTGTTTGGGAAGCAGCTGCCGGTAATTTGGGAGCAGATGGTCAGGACAGGAAAACTCCATTTACAATAGAGTCTCATGATGCAGTTCAGTGTGTAACCCAGGCTGGCCTCAATATTTCCACCCTCTTGCTCCAGCCTTTTGAGTACTGCGATTAGACGCATGTGCCACCATACCTGCCTAATGAGCTTTTGATTAGCATCGTTTCTTTTCAGTCACTCAGCATCAGCTACGCCAACTCAGAATAAGGTAAACCTAGTCTGGTTTAGTGGATTTCCTCTGCCATGAGTCAAATTGACAAGAATAAATACATAGAATTGTGGAAGAGAACCGGGTGATTGGTGCCTTCTTTAGCAAGTTATGTGGATTGTCCAAGATAGTGCGGTGGATCGAGCCTCCCCACTCTCCTTTGGAATATTCCTACTCCCACCTAAACTGCCAGTTACAAATTCTCCTTTCAACTGTATTCTGCTGGTTGCTTGGCACGTTGTGTGTGTATGCTGGGGGTGGGGGGGCATTCAAAAGTACACATCTAATTGATGCTACGTTGGCATGGATCCTGTTTTCTCTGATGGGGGAACCAATCCCCAAGCTGTGTGAAAACAGTTCTGGTCAGCAAGGCTGAAACCATCCAGTTACATAACTAAAGCAGAGTTGAAGTCTGCCATGCTGTCTTTTCCTTTCTCCACATGTACCAATGTCTGTTCATATAATCTGGATTATTGACTCTAGACTCTACTCCACAGGTAGTCTCCTCTTCCTTTTCACAAACCAGAGTTGCTTCTCCTTAATTTTCTTTTCAATGAACCAAAGGAGAAACCCTATCAGCCATTTCCCCACTAGGGATCCAGTACTCGGATTTTCATTGTTAGTGGCTATGGCTTCTTTCCCCGCTCTTTGGAGTTTGCAGAGCTGCCCAACACAGGAGCCCTAGAGTGGTGTGTCTTCAAGGATAGCTCCGAATGAGACCTACTGCAAGCTTACTTGGAACATGGAGGGATAGTTTTTGCAAGGATTTTGGTAGACTGATTGTGTGGTTCTTAGATATGAAACTCTGTATATGGTGTCATGCTGCAATACATGCAAAATACACCTATGTGTGATCCGGTTTCCACTGACCATGGATTGGGCTTTAAGAGTTTTGGGTTTTTTTGTTTTGTTTTGTTTTATTTTGTTTTTTGATTTTGTGTTTGTTTCTTAGTTGAGTGTAGTGGTATTTTCATTCCAAGCAGCTCTCTATGAATTCAAGGACTGTCTGGTTTATATATCTATTTCCAGTCCAGTCAGAGATACATAATGACACCCAAGTGTGCACATGCATGTGTGTGTGTGTGTGTGCGAGAGAGAGAGAGAGAGAGAGAGAGAGAGAGAGAGAGGTTTCAGAACAAGGTACCTGAGTGTGCTAAGCACTCAACGCAACACAATGTTCAAGGTACTCCTGACACCTGCAGTGACCGTTTCAAAGTATCAGATGATGGTCTGCGGACCTCAGCTCCACCTAAGAAACCCAGTGACTCGTGTCTCCTCAGGACTGTCATGTCTGCCCTACAGAAGGTGCTTAGTATATGTTTGGCAAATGAAACACAGAGGCTGAAAACTTCAAGCTGACAGTCCACGGAAGAGTCGTCTGCAGGTGTCACAAATGGGCCGTCCTGGGCACAGTTACTCCTTTCTGTTCTATAAATGCTCAAGAAACAGAACCCAAGCGTCGCCCACGGAGCTGAGTGACACGCCAAAGATGGTCAGATGGGATTGCTTCTCTTCTTTAAAAGCTCACATCTTTTATTATATAAGGATACATGTATGTATGTAGGGGTGCAGTCTGATCAAATCACCCATAATCTTGCTACCAAATGATAACATAGTTAACATGGTGTTGCCTTCTGGGTTTCATTTCACACGCAAACCAATGCTTTAATTAGTTGGAGATTATGTGACTCTCTGATCATAACTCATATTAACTAGATGTGTAACTTGTGCCAGTTTATGCCAAATACCTTACAGGCATCTGAGTCGCCTACAACCCAATGAGGTAGATTTTCTCAGGACAGAGACAGGTACTGTGGGTTGAGGAAACCAAGTAACATCCTTAGGTCAGAGAGTGGTGATGGCAGAACCAGGCTTCAGTTCCAGCCACCTGACTCCAGAACCTGGTGGGGCTCCCACAGACTGCAGAATACTGCACTGAATGAGACTGCGCTCAGACGCCCACCCTAGGGAAAGCTAAGTCATGACATATCTGCCGGCCAGCTGGATGGCTGGCATCTTAGCAATGCTCTGGATTTGTCATCCGATCTTCACGGGTCACTAACGCTGGCTCCTACTTCTCACAGTCGTTGGCGACATCTTCCTCAAGGGGAAGCCTAAAGCCTCTCTTTCCTTCACACCTCACACCCATGGTCTCCTCCTACTGCTGGCAGAGACCACGCCACTCTCGCACACCTGATGCTACTGCTCTGCCACTGAGTCCAGTCTGAAGGTGACAGAGCTACCTCTTCTGTGGCACAGGTGCTGTGAGTGCCCGTACCACAGCCGCCATGCAAGGGTCGCCGACAATGCCAATGCCGGATTCGCCACTGCTGTTGCCAGGTGGGGAGAAGAAGCATGTCTTTTGTGGACTTTGCACTTGGGTCCCACTGACTTTTAGGCAAAAGGGAGCAGATCTCTCTCAGTATCTAGGGCAATTTGTTCCAGGATCCCCACAGGTACCAACATTACAGATGTTCAAGTCCCTGATATAAGAAGGAATAGTCCTTGAATAGAATCCACCAATTTGAATATCTCAAGTTACCTCTAGATTATGTACAGGATTGAATACAACACTGATGTACTGGGATGGCTTCCACACTACTGTGTTTAGGGACAATGACAAGAATGGTCAGTCTGTACATGTCAGGTATACATGCATTTATTTTCCACACCTACTTGGTTAAATCCATGAAGGTGGAATCAGAGGATTCAAAGGACCAACTGCCCTCAAGGTTACCCCTCTCTCTCTGAACCACCTCGAAATTTTTGTCAGAGAGATTACTTAGTCCCTCAACCAAACAGATCCTTGAAGAATTCAACTTATTTCCAAGTTATCTCAGCATCTTCCAGGACTGACAGGAGAAGCCACATAGGTTCCTACAGGGCTTGATGGCAAATACTTTCACCCACTGAACCATTTCACTGGCCCCGGACTCCTTGCACAAGGAGCGCCCAGTACCTTGTGCTGCATGGGTTGGCTGAGACAGAATTATTCATGTTAAAGTTTCCATGGACCGCATTGAAATCCAAGAGGCATGAGGACGCCAGTACACAATGAAAATGCGGGGCTTTGCATGCAAGGCATTATAAGAATTCCATGGGACGAAGACTGAGATCAGCTCAGTGGCAGAATGATTGCCCCAGCATGCACAAGGCCCTGAGTTCAAAAACTGTGTTTTGGGGTTGAGGAGAAGTTCACGTTGGAAACAGCACAATACTAAATCGCATGCAGAGCCTTGTATGACGGTTACACATCCAAGCTATTCCTGCAGCAAGGACGTTAAGAAAAAAATACTTCAAAAAGACATTTTTATATATAAGTAAGAATTCTGATTTCTGTGAAAGAATGCTAAATATTTGCAAGTATTTACAAACCAAAATACAAAACATCACGGAAAGATATGCCATTGTAAGGGAAGCACAGTTAACTCAGCTCTGATGACAATAGGTGGCAGTGGGGAGGGGGGAACCAGTGTGTTTTTATGCTTTCATCAGATCTCCGCACCTGGCTGGAGTTCTGTCTGTCAGAGAGAAGCACAGGAGGGGCAGCAAGTCGGACGCTGCACAGCACAGCATGGTGGGTAGTGAGGCATTGTGGGTGGATGACCACAAGAGTGGTCCCTACACCAGAGGTATCATGAGGCAAGAGACCATCAAATAGAAATAGAAGGGTCTGTTGCCATGAAACTGGCTGTCACCCAACCCTCACCAACTTTCCCAGTCCACTGTTGTCTTAGACGCTAGCGAAGCATTGGTTTGGCTAAGGTGGTCCTTCGCCCTGGGTCGTCATTAGCCTGGCCCTTCCCATACTGCACCACTGTTTTGATCTTTTCTGCTGTGACAAAACACTCTGACCAAAAGGAACCTGGGGAAAGAAATGGTTTGTTTCTTCTTATGTTATTTCTTAGTACCTCTTATCAGTCCCAGTCCATCACTGGGAAGATTCAGGGCAGAAACCCAAGCAGGCACTCGAAGCCCAAACCATGGAGGAACGCTGATTGCTGACTCCACCAAATTTACATGTGATAAGCTTTCTAAGATAGCCCAGGACTGACTGCCCAGGGAATGGTGCCACCCACAGTGCCATGAGCAGTCCTATCGTCAGGGAACAACCAAGATAACCCCCACTAGACATGCCCACAGTCAAATCTGACCTGGGTGGTCCTTCAGTTGACTCCTTCAATTCCCAGGGGACTCACGTTGGCAGCTGCCTCCCATTGAAGGGTACGACTTGGCTCACCATTAACAAACAGTTCAGGGGCTCAAACAAGGATGGAAAATGCTGGAACCGTTGGGTTTGTCTTCTCTCCACCTCAGATGACATGGAGGGGAAAGTGGGAAATGGCATGCTCCCTGAGCTGTCCCCCTCTAGTGGGCCTTCTCATCAAAACATGGCAAGATCACCGGGGCAGACAAGGGAGAGTTTGTAGGCATGTCTCAAAGAACACACGGACCAAGATGCAGGAGGTACCATTCATTCCCCAGGGCAGCGAGCTGGATGCAGAATTCAAAGTGAATGAGATCACATACCATTTTCATATGCTTCCAGGCTGCAATGGGTCCCCTCTCCCACTCCAGACTCTACAGCTAGAGGTGCATGGCATGTTGACATACATATGCATGTATGTGTACATGTTGGCATATATAACATGAATGTGTGCATATATATGAACTATGTATGTAAGTGTATACATACATATATTAAACACAGGCATAAACACAAGCAGGCAAGAAGAAAGAATATACACATGCATATGCATAAACACTTAGCATAATTCAGCTTTATTAAAGTCAACCAACAGTAAGAGTCTTTGCTGTACTTCGGTCCTTGGCTCGGCACAAGAACACACGGTTAAATGAGTGTCACCAGTTCAGAGGAACTCACCATTCAGAGAGGACACAAACTGAAAACCCAAATGCCCCTGTCAATCAGCATGGAGGCTGTTTACAAGAGGAGGTGGACTTGGCCCCTGCTAGACGGGCTCAGGTCTCGATGTCACTACTTGGAAACCATGTGATACCCAGCATGCATCATGAGCTGCGGAGCCCTTGTTATTAAGTTGGATATCTACAACAGTACCTTCTTCTTGGGGTGCCAAGCTTCCATGACATAACACTGAAAGCCTTTTATACGTCTGGGCCCCCAAAAGGCACTCAGTAAAGTGAGCTGTCATTCCCGTGTATCATTATTAATTATCATTTTTGACAAAAACATGAAATTGGAGTGGGCACAAAAGATGGAGAGGCCTGTCTAGCTTGAGGGGCCCTGCGGGAGCTCTGTGGATGCTATGTGGAGCTGAATCTTTCTAGGAACAGGCGCCTGTGAGAAGACCAAGGAGAGGAAGGGCAAGTGGTCCAGCCGAGAATCAGTTTGTTCAAAGGCCCCGGGGGTGGGGTGGGGGTGAAATATCCCATCAGGTACGGAGAACCACATACCCAGAGTAATGGTTCTAGGCCAAAGAAGAACTAGGGTTGGATCTGGAGAAGACTCTCAAGAGTTCAACGACATAATACCAGCCATCAGAGCTGCCTTTCAGAGAGTTCAAGCAAAATTAACCGAACATGACTTTCCCTTTCCAGGGTCACCATCGTGGTGACCAGAATCCCACAGATCCCATTGTTGCCATCACATGATTCTGTGCAATCAATGGTGTCCTGTTTGTTTTATCTCTGTAGCTAATCAACTAATCTGACTTAGGTTTTCTTTATCACTAATCCCTCCCCAATGATTTCAAACACCTATCCTCCTAACCACAAGGAGACTCGGCACTTACAAGATTCATACAGCAATGGCTTGCCCTCGGAGGAGGCTACTGCAATGGCAGCTTTGAGGGTCAAGACTCTCTGAAAGGGAGGTGCGTGTGGAAGGTAGAGCCCAGAAGGGGCTCAGAACTGTTCTCAGGAGCTGACCACACATCCTGAGCAGAAAGCACCAAGAGATAACAACAGCCCCAGGAACTGGAAAGGCACAAAAGGTCACCTAAGAGGAGGAGAAAGAGATTCACCATGGCACGATTGGGGTGAGGAGGAACCAGCCTAAGACAAGACCCGCAGTTAGTGGTGGAGGGCGACAAAGGTAGCTGCTGGAATAAATCCAGGACAGTTTCTTCATACTTCATTCCTGGGCGTAGCCTTCCTCTTGGTTCTCTCTACTTATGTGCCCTGAGTACCTTCTGTGCCAGGCTCCAAAGGGGCATGGCTCAGAGAGTATCCAGTCTCTGTCTCCACTTAGCAGGTTCACTAACTAGAGAAAACAGCTCGTTGCCACAGAAGAACACATAATCTCCAGTCATGAGGACTTGGGGAGGCAGGGAAAGAGTTCTGTTGCTGGTATTGAGCACCGGGTCCTTGGTGCTGAGTGTTGGCCCAGATGAGCTTCTGTGTGCCACCCTGTTTAGCCTTTGTAACCCTCCTCTGACAAAAAAAAAAAAAAAAACAAACCGAAAAAAAAAAACCCATCAGCATAGATAATCTACTTTTTGGGCCTCAATTCTCACTATTCAAAATGAGAGAAAACAGAAGTCACAGCTAGGAAGGGGAGGGCAAGCAATAGAAGCTGAAGCCCTCGAGTTGCAGACACCACCCCTCAGACACTCCTTACCTCTTCAAACCTTTGGATTTCGTCTTGGGTTTTCATCAAGCATTGATTTTTCCAGATCAGTCTCCCCCATAACATGGCACAGTTCCCAAGTGCCCATGTCTTACCCTACTGTCACGCCACAGACCCAATAATGCGCTGTTTGTGCACGTGTGTTCATGCGTTCTCACGTGTTTCTGTGTTTAATTCACACCCAGCCAGGGAGGACAGCGCAGGTGCCCTGCCTCTGCTGCGGGATCATCTCTGTGGGTGGCTGCAGTCAGGGGTACCCAGCACCAAGGACAGTAGCTTGTTTTGCTATGAAAGCACAGCAAAACAAAACAAAACAAAACAAAACAAAAAACCAAGGTTATAATATCAACCTACAAGTTCCGGGAGATTCGGAAATTATGCCGACAACAGTGCCGGCAGGCACAAAAAAAAATTTTGCAGCTTCTAAACCTTCTTAACTTTGTGCCTCAAACTGAGAAATAACTGAGCAGACATCTACTGTGTAGCAGGAACAATCCAGCACCCTGAGCCCAGGAAAAATTCCCACCCCATCTTTTTCACGGTGCTGGAGCAGTTTTATTGGTGGTGATTTTTAACCCTTGGATGACCACGTGGAGTTTTCTGAAATAAACCTCTGGTTTTGTTTTCTTCTCATTGGTGTTTACTAGGCCGGAGCAAGTTATTCTTCTTATCCTTCCCGCCGCCCCTGAGTTTTCGGGAGGGGGTGGGGAGAAAACCCAGCATCTGGGTCTGGGACCACTTGAAAAGTCTGGGCAGGGACGGCTAAGGACCTCCCAGAGATAATCCAAATGGTTGATTTGGCAAAGCCCATTCTTGACCTTGACACAAGACAAGACAGGCAAGGCCCCCTCCCCCATTCAACCAACACCTGGCTGAGTTGGAAAACATGACCGGCCCAACCTTCCTACTGGCAGCAATTGAAGCTGTCAGCTCCTGCTTGTCACCAGTTCCACTGGAAGGCCTGGGGCAGCCACAAGAGCCCTAATTAGGCAGAAATGACACTTCCACAGCTGACCTGCCCGGACCTTTGGCGGACCATTTAACATCATTAGTTAACATTTTTAAAAGTGTGAATGTAAATGAACAGCCAGTGGCTTTCAGTGGAGTTTGTCGGTGGCATCTCCCCCTCCCCGCTCACCCTTTTCTTCTCTTTTTGCATGAATAGCCCACTTGTTTTCTCCGGAATTGGAGGGAGGCATGAGGAAGGAGGGGGTAAGAAGACCATCCTCTAAGGAGACAGATAGACGTGTTAAAGCATAAACAAGCTCGGAACACCAGAAAGGCCGGCTCGTCTTGCCCGCATATGGCAGGGCATGCAGCTGATCTCCTGGGGCCACCGGCAACGCAGAACCAGGAGACAGAGAGAGCCCCACGGGGCCAGCAGATGCCAGGCTCCCCCCACATGCCATCCACAGTCCCTCTGAAACCCTCACTCTTTCAACCCCTTCCCATGGTCCAGCTGTGCCTTCTGCAAGGCCGATGTTGCTGGCGTGTGTGCCTACGTGTAAATGCGCCCGTTCCCAATGTGCCTGGTCCAATACTTACACAAGAGTTCGTTTCCTACCTGCTGTGGCTATTTCCCGCCTTGAATCGCACTTCACTTTGCTCTTTCCTTTGCACCCACAGAATCCGTACACACCAACACTCTCCATCTGCAGGAGGGGAAGAAGAGAGTTGCAGTGAACACTCTGCTTTGTTTCCTCATGGCGCCCAGGTAGCTCACTTCCACTGGCTGACAGTTTGCGTGGTGGGGATGGCAGAGGTGCTTGGCTTCTGGGGCAGGGTACCTGACACTCAGTCCCTCTGTTGTTGGCCTTGGGTGCTTAGTTCTGGGCCTCAGATGTTATCATCTGTAAGATAGAAAAAAAATGCCTCTCTGTATCAAGTGGGAAGCGAGGGAATGGAAGTACCGGGAATGCAGAGAGCTGTTGTCTGAATATGAGGAGCTGTGGATGGGTGAGCACTGCCTGAGCCAGGAACCACACCAGGTTCTCACGCTGGGCATGGCAACCAGAGCACCCCAGATCCCTTGTTGGCCTCCCCGACCCTGCTTATTATTCTCAGAAGGGGACATGGATGTAAAAACGGCTCTCAAAAAACCGTCAGTAAAGGAGTTATGGACTCCCTTCTCTGGACCCCACACAGCATGAGTGGAAGGCAGACCTCATCTACTTCCGGACTTCAGGAAGTCCCAGAACAGTTGTGGGTGTACACGGTAGATGGTAGATGCACGTGCAATAAATGTAGGGGGGACGCAAGAGTCCAGGCCCCCAGGACGTAAGGGATGTGGGTGGATGCCAGGCAAACCCTGGGCAGGAGAGCAAAAAGAAAACAGTCTTAGCTTGAGGCAGAGAGAAACTACTTAGGCTGCTCTTAGTAACATTTAGTGGAGAGGGAGGGAGGGGAACCTCCTCCTAGCCGCCAGGCATTTATTGCTTTTAAGCTAAATACCTCTGCATATTAAGCAAATAGAGAAACACCAGCTAGAAGATGCCATCCAATTGAACCACACTGAGCCTAGAAAGCTGTAGGAGGTGTAGGGTTTGACCCCTTTCCAGTCACATGCCTGGTCCCAGCCCCGCTGCTGTTTAGCATGGTGGCTTCTCTCCAGCTGTGGGGCTTATTGAAAGCCTCAAGCCCCTGCCTGGTTTGGGCACATTTTCTGCAGGTCCCTCCTACTGTGGCCACAATGGACTGCCCGTCAACAGCTCTGGGGAAGGGAGATGGGCAGCAGCTGAGGGAGCGCAGTCTTTGTCTTAAAGGGCCAGTGGCACTGTGTGGCCTTACTGTGAGCGCGGGGCCTGCAGCTATGGTTCCCACTAATGAGATGAACCCTTTTCTCCCTACTTGCTCTTTCTCTCTTTAATGATTTAACTTGATCGCTTTGGTTCTTTTCTGGTAAGGGAATTGCTCCATTGATCATATAAAGCAATTGCCTGTAAAACACTACACTGTAGCAAGCACTACTCTTCCCTGGCTGAAAATGTCACGGCAATTGGAAAGCTCTTAGCCCAGTTCAGGAATGAGGTGGCGGAAGAAAAGGGTCTTTGCGTGTAACCCCAAGTGCTCCTGTGTTACTGGAGTTTGGAGATGTGACCAATGAGGTTTAAGATGGAGAATTTCTCTCCTGTGGCCTGCCATGATTTTTGCATGAGACTCTGAGAGACTAACCAAACACATTAAGCAACAAAACCCGACCATGGTTAACCCTAAAACTAGATAGATGTCATCAGAGAAGTTATTTTCTTAACGATTTACAATATTCTTTTATTAGAATCCTGCATCCAAAGGACACCCCACAGGTGCATCATGGGGTGGGGGAGGGGACGGGACTTTCTGTGTGATAGCCCTGGTTTGGGACTGGAAGAATGAAAGCCCTGATTGTTAGGGTTTGAGGATGTTCTGACTTGTCACTTGGCGGCAGCAGTGACACACTGTGGGGCTGGGGACCACACACTTGAGGAGTTTTCATAAAAAGTTTTATTAAGTAAGTATTGCCTTGCTGGGATGCGGGAGTAATTCACCTGGGGGGAGGCTGTCGTATGCATGAACCTCCCGGGTAATAAAGAGGAAACTTGTTGGTGGTCGTTCCTTTCCTCTGACAGGTTGAAGGTCCAGGTCTGTAGATAAACAAGGGAGGAACTTGTTTCCAGTATCACTGGCTAGAAGTGCTGGTCCTGATGTGTCTTCTGGGAACAAAGTTTCAGGTGAATTGCCTTTCGCCACCAAACACTCCCTGTTCTTTTGCAGCTAAGGCAGAAGACATGCTCTTTACTGTACTTGTTCAAAAGGCAAAATACCTGAGGGCGTGCTGACAGAGTCCAGCCACCAGCTGTGAGAAGACCACTTACAAGGGGTCCAGCGAAAAGTCACTAACTGCAAAGGCGCCCCAGCTGTAGACAGACACCCTCACTATATATAAATACAGCGTATGTATGATTTGGAATTTAAAGTCTTGAGGGTTCAGATTGTAAAATCTCATGTTGTTAGAACAGACAGGACAGATTATCAATTAGGAAATTGTATGCACTACACCATATTATAACATACATATTAGAATACGTATTTCCCCTAATCTACTTATCCAAGGAGGAAAATGAAGGCGAGGGAGTGTTCTTTAAAGTTAGGCCTATTAAGGAAATGTGATCCTTGACTATGAAGAATTGGGTTGGGAGCCATTAAGAGTGAACCTTAAAGTTTATTTATATTTATATTTAAAAGGCATTTTAGAGCTGGGTGTGGCAGTGTGCACCTTAAATCCCAGCACTTAAGAGGAAAAGACAGGAGGATGGATCTCTGTGGGTTGGAGGCCAGCTTCACACGGTGAGTTCCAGCCCAGCTAGAAGGACATGGCTTGTCAGTAAAATTAATTAGATATATAATGACATGATTAATATAGAACTAGATAAAATATGCATATGCTCAGAAGCTCTGTGTGACTCTAAGACTTTGATCTCAAAAACACAGAAGACTGACCCTGTTGAGAAATAACTGAGTGACATATAGTCACACAGTTACTTCCTGCAGCTCTGCCTGTCCATCAGTGGTCTGGACGGGGAAAGTAGGTTGAAGCTAGCCCTTGAGGTCAGGAGCAGGGGAACATGAACACTTGGGGGCAGAAACCCAATCCGCATAATCAAAGAATAGAATAGAATGCAGGCTCCTGGCTGTGATCACACCGGAAGCTTGCCTGTAGGGGGCGGGAACAGACAGCCTGTGTCCTCTGTATGAACTTTAGAGTATATGCTGTGTGTGTGTATGTGTGTGTGTGTGTCTGTGTATGAGTGAGTATGTGTGTATGTATGTGAGTGTGTCTGTGGGCGTGTATGTATGTGAGTGTGTGTCTCTGTGTGTATGTGTGTGTGTATGTGAGTTTGTGTATGTGAGTGTGTGTGTGTCTGTGGGTGTGTATGTATGTGAGTGTGTGTGTCTGTATGAGTATGTATGTGTGTATGTGTGTGTGTATGTCTGTATGTGACTGTATGTATATGTGTGTGGATCTGAGTGTGTGTCTGTGTATGTGTGTGTATGTGAGTGTGTATGTGTGTGTGTTGGGGGGGTGATACAGGACAAAACAAGCCAAAGGAACTAAATGTCAAATCTGCCAGGAGCCTGCTGACATCTCTTCCGTGTCCTCTCAGCTCTGCACAAGATGCCTGAGGTTTGACAGGAATCCCAGAGTCCACACCAAGCTGCTTTACTGCTTACTCCCAATGGGGATCTTTCTGGTGTGTTTTAAACGACCTGACTCACGAGGTAGAAATTAACCTTTGGCTAAGTGCATCCGAACTTCACAGTCAGCAAACTTTGTGAAGCTGTGAGGCATGTGCCTAGAGCTAATAAATGCATTTTAAAACATCGCCTTGTTCTGACACACATGCTTGACTAATAAGGTAAAAGCACACAGTGATGAGAGCCACAGCCCAGGCTCACCTGTAGCTAATTTGAGTAGTTATTCCTAGGGTTTAAACCCAGACTTGCAGTGAAAGCCACAGACAGCTCAGCCTGAGACTTTTAATTTACTTATAAACCCACACGTTTGTATTTGTTACTGACATGTATCTCAGCTACTAGGAATTACCAAAAGAATGCGGTCAGATTCCTTCTACTCATTCAAAGGCAACCTCAGGCCAATGGGTACGGCACCTGTTGCGATGTGGGTTCCGCATCTGAGGTCATGTGTCTTCCAGTTAGACAGCGATGCTGCTTGGCCTTCACAGCACCCAGGCCAGTGCAGAATCACAGGCTAAGGGAAGAAAGGCCTTGGTGGAAGGCAAGAGAGAGTGCTCAGTGAACATTTCAACCACAGTGTGGATGGTGAAGTCAGATGTGACTGCAGCCATGGGAGCCGACTTCAGTCATTCCAACAGAAGTCTTTTCTGCGGTTCCCCTTCTGGAAGTCAGAAAGCCTGACTAACCCCAGAAGTTTGTTTTGTCCTTTTCTTTTCAGTTTGATACAAATCCCAGCCTCCTTACTCCAATGATATGTGGGATTTCCCTCTGTATGCTGTGAATACCATTGGTTAATAAAGAAACTGTCTTGAGCCCCCACACAGGGAATAGAGGTAGATGGGGAAAACTAAACTGAATGCTGGGAGGAAAAAGGTGGAGTCAGGGAGAAGCCATGTAGCCCCAGTGGAGACAGATGCTGAAACTTTACCCGGTAAGCAGCAGCCATGGGGCAATACACAGATTAATAGAGATGGGTTAAATTAAGATGTACACATTAGCCAATAAAAAACTAGAGCTAACGGGTCAAGCTCAAGTAATTTAAATAATATAGTTTCTGTGTGACTATTTCTGGAATCTGCTAATGGGCCAATCAGTGATTTAAATAATATAGTTTCTGTGTGATTATTTCTGGAATCTGGGCAGCTGGGTAATGAACAGGCGGCCTCCCTCAACAATGATATTCTCCAGAGTTACAGATTGTTTTAAAATATCCGATTGAAACCGATGCATACTTGTGGTTATCAACACCAGCACGTCTGAATCCCTGGGATGACTTACAAATGCCTACCACAAGCTACAGGTGACACAGGGTGGCAAGGGGGTAAAATCCTTGTCCATGGTTAGAGAGTACGGTGTGTCCATCATACATCAAACAAAGGACAGACCAACCCAGAGGGTCACGTGTGTGTGGCACAACCAGGGTGTGAAAAGTTCCAGGACAACCCCAATGAGTCTGAGTCAAACCCAGACAGCATTCATAAGGGAAGGGGAACATGAAAACAGACATGCACGCGTGTACACACAAGCACACACATACACACACATACACACGGTTATTTTTGCTTTCATCTAGCAGATATTTGGAGAGGAATTTAAGAGCGTTTTAATTTTACATTACTCATTTTCGTTGAATTTCCTGCTTCTGCAGATTTATAATTATCTCCATCAACAAGGAAATAATTTCCACTACTCTTGGGTTTATTAGAAATGTACAAATATTTTAGCTGGCCAGTGGTGGTGCATACCTTTAATCCCAGCACTTAGAAGGCAGAGGCAGGTGAATCTCTGTGAGTTCGAGGCCAGTCTGGTGTACAGAGCAAGTTATAGGACAGCCAGGGCTACACACACACACACATACACACACACATGCGCACGCGCAAAAAACAAAACAAAAAAACCCACCAAAACAACCCAAAAAAATAAAGAGAGAGGTACAGAATTTTTTACTGAATATATAATTTTTCTGGAAAAGGTCTCAGTTGTGAATTCAAAATAGCTGTATTTTCAACAAACAATAAATGATTACAGACATCCTAAAACTTCTAAATACCAGTCTTTAAAATAAAAAGTGATAGTTAGAACCTTTTGTTTTTACCCCCAAAATTAGTTCTTTGTTTTTGTATTCTCAAAAGCCGCCTTGTTCTTGTCAACTTAGTGACAAAGAAGTGAAAATATTTATGAATAAGCAAGGAGCATTCAGGTCAGACCCACAGTCAGCTACATCATAGCAAGTGGTGGCATGGAGCAGTTTGACACACACACAAGCAGACGCTCACATGCTCTCCCTCTCACACACATACATGCATGCACACATACAGAGACACAGGCACAGACAGACAATCACACACACAGGCACAGACAGACACACACACAGACACATATGCATGCACACAGAGACACAGACACATACACAGAGACACAAACACACACACACAGAGACACACACAGAAACACACACACACACACACACACACACACACACACGGTCCTTGATCCCTCAAACAGGCACTGTGCTCTCAAAATAGCAGAGATAGAAAACTTCTTTAGTAGGACCAGAGAGCTGAGGTTAGCTGACAGGGTTTCCCCAAAATTCCCTGTCCTGGGAGCTCATTTTATGTTCTTCCTTCTCAGGTTCTCCCCGCATTTTACGAGGCAGATGAAGTGCTCGGCTGTGTGCGTGGAGACATTTCAGTCTTTCAGCCTCAAGGAATGCTTTTTGGAGGACTAATGGAAGCCCTGTTTTTTTCTGAGTAAATAATGCTTATCACGACTCCTACAATGTTAGCCCCACATTCTCTGCTAGCATGGAATTCAATGTATTATGTTAAATTTGGAGCGGAAATTTAAACTAGTGTATTACCTCAACTCTGAAAAGTGCACAGTGCTCCCGAAATCGTTCACCCATGACTGGCATATTTGAAAAACATGATTAGATCACGACTGAGAAGTTTGCCTCAAATGATTACATTCACCCAAAGTCCTAGAATTCAGTTCCCCAGATCACAATTCTTGAAGAGTGATTCCTGCTCTGAATTTGTGACCACTGTTTTATTTTGTTTTGAAAACTGAAAAGAGTAGAATTCTTAATGTATCAAACAGAACAATACCGAGGCAAGTCCAGCCAGAAAGATAAAGCAATGACAAGGATAGCAAACCCAGGACCACCGCACAGTCAGCTGTAAATGCAAAAACTTAAGCCCCAAACTTCTGACACTGAACGTCCTCGGTCTCTCAAGCTTTAACATCGCTACCAGACTCCAGGCCAGGCTCCTGGCAATCAAAAGTGGAAAAGCAGAGACAGTCTTTTGATTTGGCTAATAAGAAACAGATTACCCCTCTTAAGCAGCTTAAAGGCCAACTTCAGAGAAGCTGGAAATCCCCTTCAGCCAGGTTCTTAAGTTTAATCACAAAAGTCAAACAACTTATTAACTCTCTCTCAAGTGCAACAACAAAACTGATAAGGCAAACAACTCCAGGGACCGGGAAGATGGGAAAGTGAGATCCAAACCTCAACTCCTTTTGACAGTGTTAGAGAAAGTACTTTTCAGGTTTTGCCACAACTTGATAACACACTTGGGAGCGGGGAGAGAGCTGGGTGATTAGAAGCACCTCCTATTCTGGCCTCAGACCCCAGTTCAGTTCCTAGTGCTCTCACTGGGTGGCTCACAACCACCTCTAACTCCAGCTCCAGGGGACCCCCTTTCCTGGCTGCCTCAGGCACCAGCAGGCATAATGACAAACGGTAAACAAGAAAACAGACACCCACTGGACAGGTCCTCTTGACTGGGAACCTTTCTCTTTCTTCTTTGCTGCTCCCTGTGTGGAAAACATACAGGGTAACATTTTCTTCATTCAAATAAAAGTCTTATTTTATTACTCGTATCAAGGGTAGTGCAGATGAGAAAAATCTAGTTTTGTAGGGCATTTCTCAGCATTCCTCGGCTTTATTAGACTGTACTTATGCCGCAAAATACCTTCGAGTTGCATTTACATCTATTTTAAAATGGCAAAAGTAGGTTGCTTAGAGAATCTCTTTGGCCCGATCTTTCCCTCTTCTCTTTATGTTCTGAACTCACTCGATAATTGCCTCACTTCTGGCTGTACGGAAACTGCATGTTTATTTCCTGAAAAATACCAATTAAACTGCCAGCGTAGCGTCTCCAGCGTAGTATCCCTGGGTCCTCGGTGTCAGAGGCCTTTGAACGAATGACAGGAAGGCTGAATCAGAAAGGGCTCTGCCAGGGCACCAGCTCTGAGCGGTCACACTTTAGCTTCTGTGTGAGCCTTCTGCTTCGCTCCCTAAGTGCTAAAGGTTGTGATAAAAGTGACGATTTCCAGGGAGTCTAATCACTTTCAAAGGCCACTAATATTGTTTTAAAAGGAAAGGGTCTCTCCTTCCACTCAATCTAGATCTCTGTACAGAGCTAAAGAAAGATTTGCTGTGCTTTTCCGTCCCCGATTTCTGTGAGGCTTAAGACAGTAGTACGTGGATTTTTATTAACCTCACAGCAATACTATGAAATTTTAAAAAAAAAAATACTATTCAACAAGGAAACAGACTCAGAAGTTATGTGAAGTGTACAAGGTCACAGAGTTGAAATTATGAGTTTCGATCCCAAGACTCAACACTTCTGGACTTTCTTGACTGTACCTGTTTCGTTCTTGGGGGAAATTCACAGTCATTCTCTTTTCTACCTGATTCAGAGCGGTGGGTCTTAACCCCGGCTGTAATGTAATATTTTAAAACTACTTCTGCACGAGTATGATTTGAGCCTGGGGCAGGTTTAAATTTGGTTCTGGGTAAAGGCATAATTAGCATTTCCCAACACGCCTCTTTGGAGTGTTTAAATTCTAATGGTGCTTAGGTAAGTAGAATCTCAGGGGGCTCAGGAGGGACGGTCACAACAGGAACTAGTCACCAAGAGTCACATGATCTACCCTGAGTCTCTAAAGACTTCAATGTGAGCCATTCAACTGGCTGTGCTATGGAAGGGGGACCGGTACCAAAGACCAGCAAGAGTGAGCAAGAGAGAACAGAACCTACGACAATGGGAATGGTGCATGACGGGAAATGAACGGGTACAGGAGTCAACAAGACCTGTGTGCACTCTGGCCAATCACCTCTTGACATTGGTTTGTAAACTCAAGAGGGCTGATGTCTGGAAGGTTTAAGACCTATGAAAAGTCACAGTCAAAGGCAGTTGCTGCTGGAAGTTTTGTTGTTACTACTATAGTGATAATGGCTACTGCCAGGGGGCTTTCGTAAATAATAATAAAAATATGTAAAAAGCTTTTATTTAGTAGTCAATCATTCCCACTTTACTTAGCATTCAATTTTCGGTGTTTATAATCGCCATTAGTTTGGTAACCCTACCTCTCGGCTTTGGCAACTTGGGGAGGAAGGTGAATGTTCCTCCTCCTGCTTCCATCCACCCTGTCTCTAGGAGTCTGTGATTAAAGGCACCTGCAATCACGATCATTAGTTCCCTGAGAAAATGACTTCAACACAAATGTCAAATGCAGGAAGAAGAATTAACAAGCACTTGATAGCAGCCCCCAAGAAACACCTAAACAATTGCTCTTGAACAGTAAAGGCGTGGCAAGAGGCTCCAATCTAAATAAAGGTGTTAGATAGGATAGAGGAAAAAATGAACACATACATTCATCTTCGTCCTCATCCATTTATGAGATGACTGAATGGATGAGAGATTCCCTTGTGAAATGCAAAATGAAGAATGTTTCCATTACTCTATGCAGGGTCTCCAACTAGCCGGTTGAGACAGGCAGATGTATCTCTGATAATTTCTCTTGAATCACAACTACCAAGTAGAGGGGTCTAGGAGGGAAACAGCCTCGCTGGTTCTCAATCAAGGTCTCTAGGAGGCCCAGGAACTCAATGCAAGAAGGGGCTCCCAGTTTTAAACCTACACCAAGCGCACGCCCAAGAGTGTACAGGCTTAGCTTGTACAGACAGTCTCTTTTGTTCGTGCATCTAAGTGAGTTATAACATGCTAAGCAAGCACTGCTGTGCCTTACAGCCACTGTTACCTGTGGGGTGCGGGTGCTCCATTGTTGTTGCTATTATTATTATTATTTTAAATATTTATTTATTATGTATACAATGTTCTGTCTGTATGCCTGAAGGCCAGAAGAGGGCACCAAACCTCATTGCAGATGGTTGCGAGCCACCATGTGGTTGCTGGGAATTGAACTCAGGACCTTTGGAAGAGCAGGCAATGCTCTTAACCGCTGAGCCATCTCTCCAGCCCTGTTGCTATTATTATTAAAAGGCGGTTTACAACTGGGCAGTGGTGGTGCACGCCTTTAATCCCAGCACTCAGGAGGCAGAGCCAGGCAGAGCTCTGTGAATTTGAGGCTAGCCTGGTCTACATAGTGAATTCTAAAACAGCCAGGGCCCCACAGACAAACCCCATCTCGACAAACCAAAACCAGAAAAGCTGTGGGACGGGGTCTCCACACTCAAAAGGGTTAGAAAACACTACCTGTCTAGACCTCTGTGCACTGAGATGCACATCTCAAAATTGCAGTGTAGAAGCTCTCATTTCAAAACCGCCCTTGCCTCACACTCTCCATGCAGCTCTTGGTGACATCCATGGGATACTGTATGTACATTCTCTCGAGTACCAAGTCCTTTCTAGAAGGCGGCTCAGCCCCACCTTCTCTCCCTGCATCTGTGTCAGGGACTCTCATAATCCCTGAGCCTTTCCTGCTGTTCTGTACCTTGCCTTCTCTTCTCTCCCACCTCCGGTTCTCCAGCTCGATATTTTTAGGACTAACCTCACACCAACTCCTTTCGTGCTCTGATGCTATAGAAGAGTCCTTAGACACCGAGTCTCAGTAGAAACAGGAAAAGAATCACCAAGGTATTAAAACAGAGATGTGAAGTTGAAGTACAATTTGCATATATCATGGGTGCAGAGTGTACTTTGTAGTCAAACTCCCAATATTCCCAAATGTCTACCAATGGGAAATAAAATTGGAATATTAACGAACAGTCTTTTGACTGGAACCTAGCCACACTGACAGGCTGTTAGTAAGTCTAGTGCACAGGTTTCCAGGTGAGTTTTCGGTCTCTGATTTCAGTGTACCGCTGGCAGCTGCAATGTCATCAGAGCCTCAGTGCTCTGGAAGAGTACCTGGCGTGTGACAAATAGTCAAGGAATCTTTGTCGACTGACTGGAGGAAGTAGACAGAGGGGTACCTGTGCTTCTTTGACATAACACAGTTTTCTTTTAGAGAAGATGGAGTCTGTAAGGAAGCAACTAAGTCAATAATAACCTTTTCCAAGTAGTCAACCTGCCTCTAAGCTTTGACTTGCATACCCTTCCCTCCAGCATACTGTCATTTCAGTCATAAAGGTAATTCATTTAAAGAAAAAATATAAAAAGAAAAGCTTCCAGTGAGCCAGCGCCTGAGGGCAGCATGACCACCATCCTTTCAGGCTGTCCTGTGTGTGCACGGACTGTCCTGAATGAGCATGGGCTGTCCTCGGAGTACATGTGCCATCCTATGTGTTCAGGGACCATCCTGTGTGTGCATGGGTCATCCTGTGTGCTCACTGACTGTCCTGTGTGAGCATGGACCATCCTGTGTGTGCACGGGTCATCCTGTGTGCTCACTGACTGTCCTGTGTGAGCATGGACCATCCTGTGTGTGCACAGGCTGTCCTCTGTGTGCATGGGTGCAGAGGCACACACACCTGGCACACCACCAAGTCTCCCCTTGCCTTTGGGACTGTTGCTCTATGCTCAATTTGTTTCCTCTTACAGCCGCCGCCCTCCTCCTCCTCCTGTGTCCTCAATCCTTCTGTAGCACTCAGCTCCTATTTCAAGAAGATTCTGGCCCATTTCCCTCCTGTCAACTCTCCACCTTCAGGTTGTTATGGTATGAAGATATCTTCTAGCTATGTCTTCAGGCCCCCCACCCCCTTTTTCTCTAGGATTCCCAGACTCTAGGCCAACAGGCATATAGCACAGTGCACACGATGCAGTAACTCCAGGTCATACATATGTCCTACTCTTGTTTTTGTTTTGTTTTCTGAGTTTCTCTGTGTAGCCCTGGCTGTCCAGGAAGCAACTCTGTAGACCAGGCTGGTCTCACACCGAGAGTTCTGCCTGCCTCTGTCTCCCAAGTGCTGAGATTAAAGGCGAGTGCCAGCACTGTTCTGTGTGTGCCCACTCTTGACCACACTGCCCTGTGTGTGCCCACTCTTGACCACACTGCCCTGTGTGTACCCCACTCTTGACCACACTGCCCTGTGTGTGCCCACTCTTGACAGCTCCACGCTCCTCTCAAGAGAACTCTACACTCCCTCAAGTCTTCTTCAGTTCCCCAACCTCTACCCTCTCACCCAGCCTGCTCATCCTTTCTCCACATTATTTCTCACCCATCTTTTCCCGAGGGCAACCTTACTGTTTAACCTTTCTACATCCTTCTCTACCTAGATTCATTGCTTTCTGTAGACCCGAACATACATCACACTTGCTAGTGTGGCCAGTCAACCACTTCTGTCTTGCCTAGCCTATATTTTTAGAAATGCAGAATGGTATAATTCTCTAACAATTTCTCTACAGGCTAAGTATCTATCCCTGTTTCTTATTTATGAAACAGAGTAATTATTATTCACCCAACTCCAAAACATTTGCTAGTTAAGTATTTATTGTGACTTTTATGTGCAAAACCCATTCACTTATCCAATAACTATTTGCTGAACATCTAATCAATTAGAGTTGATGCTGTGGATGCAGAATTGAATAAGACACGCAATCCCTGTCCTCATGAAACACAGAGACCAGTGGGTAAGAGAGGAAAGAACCCGTTACATAGTGGTCCCAGCCCAAACAATTCCAGTTTTTCACTAAAATATTAAATGAGGGCTGTGGGTATAATTCAACTGGTAGACTGCTTCCCTGGCATGTGAGAAGGCTGGGGTTCCATTCCCGGCACCACATTAACCAGGCATAGTGGTTCACGCTTGTAATTCCAGAACTCAGGAACTGACCAGAAGTTCAAGGCCCATCCTCCACTACATAGCCAGTTTGAGGCCATCCTAGGATACATAAAGTCTCCCATTAAAAAGAAAAAAAGAAAAGAAAAAGAAATTAAACGGGGTCTGGAGATAAAGTTAGTTCAGTAGCTGCATCCAGGTGGTAAGCCCAAAGAACTAAGCTGAGCTGAGGAACAATGAAAAGAAGAAAGAAAGTCAAATGGGTCAGCCCGAAGGGATGAGATTTGAGGTCCAGGATTCAAGTGGGCAAGGAGTTCAGAAAAAAGAACAGGCTCTTGGGGGCGTGAATGTAGAGCATTGTTTTCCTTAGAATACAGGACCCACACATACCATAATGGGTGAAGGCAGTGTCTACAACTGGAGGTGGGCGGCTAGGAGGAAGGGCAGAGGGATGGAAGCAGTGGCAACACTGGGGACTCGTTTTATATAAGGATCTTCTAAAAACCCAGCCGTCAGCAGCTAGCTCTGCAGTGGACGGGAAGGTGATTCAGCCTCCGCTTCCACCATCAAAGGACTTGGAGTCAGCCAGGAGGGTAAGTCAAGAGTGTGACGATCCATCACACCACAGAAAGGAAATCATTCTGAGAGAGAGAGAGAGAGAGAGAGAGAGAGAGAGAGAGAGAGAGAGAGAGAGAGAGAGAGATCGCTTGGCGAGTCCAGAAGAAGGGAGGTGGAGGTGTCGGTCCGGGTTATGTAACAATACAGACTCCCATATTTTATTCACCTACACCCAACAGTACAACTATGGAAAACAACTGTTCCCAAATGCTTCTTCACTCTCGGGGTTATTTTAAGTGATTGCCAGCAGACGGGACAGGTAGGATTATGTTTTCTAGAAGAGCAACGGAGGCACAGAACTTTTAAGCAACCTGCTTTCTGTTGGGAACATAAAACAGGCAACGGTAAAATGAGAACACCCTGTCCCCTTCTGTCTCGGCCCACTCCTGAGCCATCAAAGTATCCAGAACACTGTAAATTCTATCGTTGCGCATGGTTCCTGACTGGCACGGGATACAGGGAGCCCTCTGCAGAGGCCATGGACCCAATGACCTTCCCAAGTGCTGCTTCGGCGTCACCTCCGCCAGCACCCTGGGTCTCTCCAAAGCATCACTAACTATCCTTACTGCCTACATAGTTTTCCTCGCAGAGAATTCACCCTCAATAATCTCCCCGGGAAGGGTGTGCAAAGCTGTTTCTGAGAGGATCACGAGGCGTGCGGTAAGCACGCTGACGGGTTGGAATGGATGCTTTCCCGGGACCTCCACGGCTCAGGAAGGGCACCCTGGGCTCTTGCATCCCTTCTCCCTCAACTGGAACAGATAAAAGTAGCAGGTACCGCTCCCCAGATTCTGCAAAACGAACTCAAACAATCGTTAAATGCTTTCCCGATCTGGGAGAAACACTAACAAATGAGGCTGGAAGAACACTGAGAACGAAGCGCAAAGAAGCGCGCACGGGGTAACGATGGAAAGCAAAGGGTTCCTTGCACTAAGGGCAGAGCCTCGCGAGATCTAGGGGTCGGGAATCTCGTTGCGTTGCCTAGCGACCAAAAGACGCTGGCGGGCCCCCTTAGCGAAACCCCCGCTGGAGCCCTGAGTGTCCTACCATGGGGGAAGAAGGCAGCGGCCGCAGCTGTGGGATCACCAGGGACCTGCAGAAGCTGAAGCAGCAGGCGATGGCGTACTACCAGGAGAACGACGTCCCCCGCAGGCTGGAAGAGCTGCTCAACTCCACCTTCTACCTCCAGCCCGCGGACGTCTACGGGCACCTGGTAGGGACCTGCGGCCAGCTCCCCTCCTTCCCCCTCCCCTCCGGCCCGGCCCACGCTGCGGCAGCGCGCTGCGCTTGCGCCGTGGAGTCGCGCCTGCGCGCTGCTGGGGCCAGGTGGTCAGTGACCCGAGCGGGGAGGATGCGGAGAGGGAAGCCGGGATACGTTGCCCCGGGGGACCGAAAGTTGAGGCGCAGAAGCGAGAGTCGAGGGGGACACTGGGCGGTCCTGTAGCCTGGGAGGCTGTCCCGAGCCTGCGGGCTTCTTTACGATGCAGGGAGCCCGCCCGCCTTTGGTTTTCTAAAACACAGACCTGAACGCCAAACTCGCCTCTGCTGCTTCTGTCAAGGATCGGGACTGAGCTGTGACTTGGCCGCAGCCCACCCCGGAGCCTCATTCCACTGGCTTCCACTGCCTCCAGATTTCTCAGATGCCAAGCCTAGGCACCAGGGTTTGCACACCTCATGCACCCTTCTTTGGCTAGGTACCCAACTTTACGGGCCAGTGAATACCAAAACTGTAGATTTCGCTGGAGGCCCTCTCCACAGGGCTCTGGATTTAGCGTCCTTGAGCTCTCCCAGGGCGCATCCTCCAGCTGTGATCCTTCCAGTTGGCTGATGAGCTATTGCTAAGAGGGGAGCCCTGTGCCTCAGACACTGTCTTGGGGATATCGAGCTAGGGTACCACTTTGCTATCTCAGTCTCTAGAAACTCTCTGCATGGTTAAAATAAGACCAAAAGCACCCAATTCCTCTTTCTAACTAAAGAACTTATGCCTCGGGTATTTAAGTGACAGTGGTACACAGGAACATTTGTGAAGTGGGTGAAGGCATGATAAGGACTTCAGTCCCTAAGGCCTCTTGCTAAAGGAGCTGTTAACATTGTCTGGTCTCAATTTAAAAGGACACCAAACCCTGTCTCATAGGCACTCAGTGTGCAAAGCTAGACACTCGCACTTTTGTTTCCACGTGGGATGGTCTCCCTAGTGTGCTTAGCAGCTTGGCACTGGTTTGTCCAGCTCTCTGGAATCTCCCATACCTTGGTTAGGGATGGCCCTAGTTCGCTTTCTATTGCCTTTTTACAACATTCCGACCAAAAGCAACTTAGGGAAGAAAGGGTTCCCCTGGCTTACATTTCCACTTCATAGTCTGTCGTCAGCAACGTTGTCTGAGCAGGAATCAAAGAAGCGGCCATGGGGGACATGGTTTACTGGTTTGCTACCCATGGCTTGCTCAGCCCGCTTTTTTATACCACTCAGGTCACCCTGCCCAGGATTGGCACCGCCCTTAGAGGGCTAAGCCATCCATGCATCGATCTTGGATCCCTTCCAAATGACTTGTGCTCTGCCACTTAAGAGAAACTGGAATTACTATGACTCCCCAGAGGCCTTTTAGTGAGCACTATACATCAGCCCATGACAGGCAAGACTGTTGTTGTCTTTAACTTCACTCTTCAGAAGCCAGATGCCTGTTTGGGAATGAGAGGTGGGGTGGGGTGGGGTGGGATAAAATCAGCTCCCTTCAGATTTCTTAAATCTGAACACATCATGGTGTTGTAAAGATCAATAACTTCCATAACTTGGAAAGAAGTATCAGGGAGTTAATTGACTTTGAACTCACTAGGGTTAGGGTTAGGGTTAGTATCCCTGCTAAAGAGGGGTACTAGGTCTGTTGATGAAGACGGGTCTCTGCATTCTTGATGAGAGATCAATGAGAATACAACACAGCTCCCCCTGGGCTGGAGACTCCGCTCCAGCATGGGCTGTTCTAGCAGAGGTGTAGAACTCATCCAGGTCTGGAAAGTTTTGTAGGATAGAGAGTCAGTGTGCCTGGCCTTTGTAAGATAAATCCGATGCGGTTTTCTGATTTTTGATTTTATGTGTGTCTTGAAGGCAAACTACTTTTCGAAACTTGCAAAGCCTCCCTCCATATGCAAAGTAGCCGGAAAAATCATACTGGATGGACTGGGACTTCCTACTCTCCAGGTGGAAATCTCCTGCACCATCCAAAATCTCCCCAAGGTATGAGGCAGCTCAACGATGCTCTTTAATGTATCCTGCTCGGCTCTATACTTAGTAGCAAGAGTATCTAAACTTCAAAAACGTAATGTTTTGGGATTCAGTATTTGTGAAGCAGATACATGTTCATACATATGCTTCTTATTCACGAATTCCATATATGCTTGAATCATGGAATCAGCAATGCAGTGTGTTTTATGTTTCAGTGTGGCTTTGATAAAAGTCATGACATGCTAACCTGAATTCAATCCCAAGGAGAGAAAGGAAAGGAAAGGAAAATACCTTTAATATCCTGACATTTCAATGCAATGCATTCTATATGTCTACATTTGGGTTTATGTGTTCGAGAATATGTAGAATAATGATTTAAGCAAAGAAAACAATGTAAATAATTTTAGTGGCTGGATGTCGTGGTACACTGCTTTAATTCCAGCACTCAGCAGGTAGAGCCCAGGAGGACCAGTAAGCAGTTGAAGGCGATCTTCTCTTATACTTAGTGAGTTCAGAACCAGCCTGGGCACTTGAGACTTAAGGACCAGTAGTGGCTCGGGATTCTTAGGAGACTTATTTGTCCTAGAAGGACAAAGGGCAGGGAATAAGAGACAAAGACGGGAGACAGAGGGAGAAGGGGAAGGGGTGTTTGTCCCAGGAAGACAAAGGAGTGCCTCTGGACAGGGAGAGGGCAGGCATAGCCCATTGGCAAATGGCGGTTTAATAAAGGCAAAATGGGAAACCCCATGTTAGGAGGATGAGGTGTTTTATTTTAATTGGGCGTGTTAATTAGGTGAGCCAAAGGTAGCTTCTAATTGCTGGACTTTGGTACTTTAGTAGCTGGACCTTGGTAGTCAGCCTCAGGAGGAGGAAGTGGCCAAATAAGGGCATAAACCTTGGTGGGTAGCTTTAGGAGTATCATCTAAGGAATTTTAGAAGGCAGAGGAAATGGGGGAGAAGGACAAGGCTGGCTAGAGTCCCTTCATAGATTCTATCTCAAGAAAATAAAAGTAAATTTAAAAATAAAAACAATTTAACTGTTTAATTCATGTGGTTACCTACCTTTTATAAATAGAATTGCCACAGCCTGTGAGAGGAGAAGAATAAGGGTAAATTGTAGCTAGTTTTTTTTTTTTTTTTTTTGAGAAGTAGTGTTAGGGAAAGTTCAGTGTGGGACTTTTAGACCAGTATTTTAACAAGAGAATAATTTGAAATGGTTCATGAAGTCAAATTTCTCAATATTTCAACAGGATGCAAATATAGAGAAAAATTATGTGTTGTTTTCTTCCTTGAAGTAGGTGATAAAATACCATTAATGTTAAATGCTAGATGAACTCAGTTTCCTGTCTCCTGGGAGAGGCGGAGAAAGTGTGGAACCCATTTGTGTCATTGCCAGTACATCTGTTCCGTGGTGATACCTGCGCACTTTGAAGTCCCAGAGAACGCCCCGCCAGAGGTGGCCGATGCCGAGGAGACAGAACGGCACTTGGCAGTGAGCACGGCTCTGCAGTGGGTCAGTGAATCCATGACAGAGGAGCTGTGGGGTCTGGTCCCCTCCAACCAGGCAGAGGTGGACCACAGGCTCAGGTAACAGCTGGGTATGAGCGCCTGACTCGTGTCTTTGCGTTTCACCTGCCAATAAAATGGCCCCAGGCAGCAGTGTTTCTTAGACCTGTATCACTCAAGTCCTGTTTTACCCAAGAAATGTAAAAACCATTGGTGTGCGTTCGCGTGCATACACATGTGTGCGTGCTGTGAAGGTCAGAGTTCAAGGCCAGTGATTTTCCTTCATCATTCTCTACCTCGTATTTTGGGACAAGGGATCCCGCTTTTACCTGGACCCCACCTATTCAGCTAGACTTTAAAGTTTTATTTATTTTCATTTATATGTATGAATATTTTTCCTGCATGTATGTATGTGCACCACATGTATGCCCAGAGGAAGCAGAAAAGGTCATTGGATCTCTTGGAACTGGAGTTATTGGTGGCTATGAGCCACTATGTTGGTTCTTCCTATAACTGTGACCCTTTAATACAGTTATTCATATTGTGCTGAACCCCAACCATAAAATTATTTTTGTTGCTACTTCATAACTTTTGCTACTGTTATAAGTTGTATGTAAACATCTGTGTTTCCCAGGGATCTTAGGTGACCCCAGTGAAACAGTTGGTGTAGGAGGTTCTTCTGTTTATGTGTTGCTTTCATTAGTTAATCAATAAAGAAACTGCTTGGCCTGATAGGGCAGAACTTAGGTAGGCAGAGAAGACAGAACTGAATTCTGGGAGGAAGGAAGCAGAGTCAGGGACAGACAGCATGGAGCCGTCAGAGACAGACGTGCTGACTCTTTCCCCGTAGGCCACTGCCACATGGTGATACAGATGAATAGAAATGGGTTAAATCAAGATGTGAGAGTTAGCCAATAAGAGGCTAGATATAATGAGCCAAGCAGTAATTTAATGGATACAGTTTCTGTGTGATTATTTCGGGTGTAAGCTAGCCAGGCAGCTGGGACAAACAAAGACCCCCTCCTCCTTGTAACAAACAGTGACTCCACCCCCAGGGGGCTGCAGCCCACAGGTTGAAAACCACTGGTGTAGGCGCTTGAACTGAACTGGGTTCCCCACAAGAGCAAGATGCTCTCTTACCTGCTGAGCCATCTCCCCTCCCCTCTCCACCCCCAGGGGGCTGCAACCCACAGGTTGAGAATCACTGGTGTAGGCGCTTGAACTGAACTGGGTCCCCCACAAGAGCAAGATGCTCTCTTACCTGCTGAACCATCTCTCCTTCCCTCACTCGACAACTTTTCTATGAAACCCAAGTCAGCAGCTGAAGCAGTGCTTTTGAAAATCAAACATCTAACATACAATCCGAAGAGACACGAATTCAATGTTTACCTGTTGGGGAGATAATAAGTCTTTTTGTTTTACATAATTAAACCATGGTGTTTCTACAAGATCAAGAAGCTTGTATATACAATAAAACACTACAATTTGTAATGAACAGTGGAGGTGTTTCAGGCGGGTTCATTGGTGTGGTGTGGCAATGCAAAGTACACATACAGGTTCAGACCCAAAGTCACATGAGGCAGCAAAGTGAGATGTATCGCCCGAGCACCTCAGATTCGTTAAATATTTGATTTGGAATGAATTTTCACTCCTAACATGTTCAGAAACCTTCCTCTGTTACCAAATAGTTTGCAACCCCCAGCATTCATTTACATGACCCCACGGGAGGTTGCGACCCACAGAGTAAAAAGCTGGACTGTAGAACTGGGGAAAGAGACAGTTTAAGAAGCAAGTGAAAACAGCCAGCATTCCCTGAAGTCTGGTTTTCTCCTTTTCCCTGTGTAAGGGTGGGGCCAGCCTGCGGCCTCTTCTACAGGGAACTTCTCAGATTAAGGACCAGGTTATCAGAGAACGGCCAACTTTGAGGCTTCAGACCCTTGCCTGCAGACACCTGGCTGTCGCTTACATTTAGACCTTTAGCCATGAATTAAGGTTTGTTTTTTGTTTTTTTGTTTTTTTGGTTTTTTTTTATCAGAGTACCAAGTCAGGCTGAGTGCTATTTGGTGCCACACCAAGTCACGGGTTAGAGTCATCTTTCCTTCACACAGGTAAAAGGCGTCAACAGCCTTGGCCAGGCCAGGTCAACGCAGCCTCTTTTCTAGTTGTTGCATGGCCTTGAGCATGTTGTGCTGTTTGCCTCAGAGTTGGTTGATGACCAAAAAAATTTAAAAAACCACTTTGAAAAGGCAATTTTTTTTTTGTCTTTTTTGAGTTAAATGAACCCCACCCCCCTTACTTCTATTTTTTGGCTACAGCTTCTACTACTTTATTGCATACTTTCTTCTGGAGGTTTCCTTCCCAAACCTCCTATCTGGACTGGTTCGTGTAGTTTATGAGTTAGACAGGCATCTACAAGCAGGTATCTTCTTTTGTCCAAACTATGGGCCCTGGTGGATAAAGACAGTCTTTGGCACGACAAGACAATATCAGGGACATACCTGTGATGGAGGTACCTCTTATTTCCCCTGCCAAGGTGCACTTAGGTTCTGATTGTGTAGGTTGAAAACAAAACAATAAAACTGTTGCTCCTAGGACAATCATGATGCAAATTTCAACAGGAAGAGCACAGTTATGTCAGACAGCCAAACTGTGGAAAGTTTGATTTTTAAGGGTCCCTTTTAATCACTTTCCACCTCTGGGGGTCAGGCTTCTCTTCTGTGGGTTCCTCAAGTACCCTTTTGAGATGTGAGCGATGAACCCAGGCAGAAATACCAGCAACTTTAATAGCAATTCGGAGTCCGGAGAATTACAATGTAAGGTTCTTTCCGTCTAGGTTCAAGCTGGTCAGTTTTGAAGTGAGCTGTTGGGTTTAGCCACTTCAATCACTGTGGCTTCCCCAGCTCCAGGTTCTTTATGAGTAATGCCATGAGGACTCTGTGCCCTTCTCCCCAGAGAGCGATGAGTGACCAGACCAAGCAAGAGAATTGTTTTTATGATGATTCTTTACTAGCAACTTCAATATCCAATGCATCAATAGGGTTTACAGTCTTAATAGGCACAGGGGATTGATGATGGGCAACACACAGGCAATTCAATATCACAATTATTAATCCTACTAAACCTAATACATAAAACCAATTCATAACCTCAATTCAGCTTATCAAAGCACTTCTTAACCTTAATGCAACTTATTGATTAACGTTTCCTAATTCTAATACCAAACATTAAACATATGCATTAAAATATCAATTTCCCTTAACATTTCATGCTCTAATATTAATACTAACGTTTCAATAACTTTTAACAACTCACACTCTAAACACATGTTACCAAGTGCCCTACTTAAATAATCCTGCTAACACACACACACACACACACACACACACACACACACACACACACACACTATATGACCTGATCTGTTCTGTAAAGGGCTGAAAGGGAGTGCTAGGTTTCTTCCGGCTGGAAGTCCAAACGCACTGGGTGCTTGGTCACGAAGCTTGCTTGACTGCATAGTCTGTGTGGTCTGGTGATAGTAGCTTATCTCAGGATGCAGGACATTTGGAGGATTCTCCTCTCGGGAGGCTGACGTTCGATGTTCTGCCCTCAGGCTGGTCCTGGGTGCTCATTACAGTTTTGAAGTGACAGACGAATAATACAGCATCTCCAGGCTGGAACAGGTGATCAGGTGGATGGTACCCAACAGGTTGAGCAACCTGGACCTGAGGGATAATCTTTATCCAAAGTTAATTGCAGTCCTTTTAAGGACTCAGAGGTTGGAGTGAGGCAATCTGGTAACAGTCTGGCGTGTACTCAAGGAATCATGGGAAATGGTCATCCATAAACTAATTCATATGGGGTGAACTTTTCTCCATAGGGGGTACATTGGACTCTGAGAAGGTCATAAGGCAAAAGGTCGACCAGTTACCGCTAGTTTCAAGAGGCTATTTAGTTAAAATCTCCTTTAAAGTTATATTCATCGTCTCTACTTTCCTGAGCTTCGAGGATGATACATACACCGTTTCCAACAATTTATGTTAGGAGCCTTAGAGAGCAATTAGGGTAACTTGGCCTTGATGGCCAAGACATTGTCGGATCCTAGAGATATGGGAGGCCATATCTGGGAATAATTTCCATTATTAATTTCTTAGCTACCAATTGGGCCGTTTACATTCAGGATGTAAAGGCCTCTGTGCAGCCTGTGACAGTACTGACAGAGACCAAAAGATATTTGTAGCCATACAGTCCTGGCTTGACTTCAGGGAAGTCCACTTCCCCAAATTCACCAGGTGCTGTACCTTGACCCTGTTGGCCTGGGGGAAGTGTGTTCTTCTTTGCCTTCACCTGGGCACAAGTCAGGCAGTGGTCTGAAATGCTCTGAAGTTCCCAGTGTCCAGGTAGCCAGACATGAGGGGAGATGATTTCTGAGAGCTTCCTAGGTGACAAGGGCATGGCAGGATGCAAGGCAGTTAGTCAGTACTGGCGCCGTCCCTTTGGTGTGAGATTCTCCCATCAGACAAGACCCACCGTCTGTTGTGAGCCCTCTGAGCCCCTTCACTGAAGAGCATCTTCACTGAGGCAGAGTAGGGGCTCGGGAAGAGCAGAGCCCCAGGGCTGCTGCTTGTGTAAATGTTCACCCTGTTTCCTTCAGCCCACCTTAAAGCCTGTGTCAGAACAATTATTTCTGCTCTCTGGGTGGAGTGCCTCTGAGCAAGGCTTGTGCCCAGATGACCTCATTCTGGCCTGTGACCCCCCCCCCCCATACCTGGTCCCTTCTTGAGTGAAGCTGCTGCCATCAGTATAGAGACCTGCATCTCGGGTAGTGAGAGGAATGTCTGTCAGGTTAAACAATGTCCAGCATCTCTGGGCAGCCATGGCTGGGCTCCTCAGGATCATCACCCAGCAGCAGGGATTTATCAAAAGTCAGTCTGTCCTTATCTAAAGGAAGGGCTTGGTACTGGGCATCCGACATCCACTTTGATGGCATCTCCCAACAGGGCGCCCACATCATGTGGACCTGTTACAGTTAGTTCTGTCCCAACACGGGCTTGTCAGCTTCTTTTACAAGAATTGCAGTGGCTGCACTGGTTCTTAAACAAGGGGGCCATTCAGAGGCAACAGGATCCTATCTCTTTGAGATGAAAGCTATAGGCCTTTTCCAGGGACCCAGGGCCTGAGTCAGGACTCCCTTGGCAATGTCCTTTCTTTCATGGATATAAAGGTGAAAGGTCATGGAGAGATCAGGGAGAGTTAGTGCCGGGCCTACACCAGGGCCTCTTTTAAGTCCTTAAAAGACCTGTTCATGTCCTCAGTCCCTTCCAAAGGGATGTTACCTAAGCTACAGCAGAGTAAAAGGGTTTGACAATTCCAGGAAACCCAGGCATCCAAAGACGGCAACATCCAACAGCTCCCAGACATTCCCTAACTTGTTTCCTGGCGGCTGGAGTTGGGATTTGCAGTTTGGCAGCTATGTGGGCCTGGGACAACAGTCTCTCCCCTTCTCTCTGCTCACATCCCAAGTCAGACACCTGGGTGAGCACATTTGACTTTCATTTCAGAAACCCTATTAGCCTAACTGGGATAGAGTTTCCCAAAGGCTTCTGGTGGCTCTCAAACAGTCCTCCTCATCCAAAAATAAATCACCTACATACTGAAGCAAGGTTACCTCAGGGTATTTACTTCGGAAGAGACTTAAATTCTTAATGACTGCTTCATTGCATATGGTGGGAGTTTTTGGATGCATGAGGCAGTCTGGCCCAGCTTAGTTTTCCAGAATGCCCTGGCTCAGGGGTCAGCCCGTTCCAGTTCTTCAGGGGGATAGAGAAGAATGAATCTTTAAGCCCAGTACAGTGTGAACTTTGTGCTCTGGTGGCCACACACTGAGCAAAGTGTAGGGATCTGGAACGTAGTTGGTGAACGGATTCTACCCTCTAGTTCACTTCCTGCATGTCCTGTGCTGGTCTATGATCTCCAGTTCCAGGCTTTCGGATGGGCAACAAGGGGGTGTTCCGGGCTGAATGGAATAAGTATGAAGAACAAGGAATAAGTCCAAGGCAAGATGTATTCAATCTGATCTGGGTGGATCTGGACTTACCAAGGGTGATATTAACCTCTGCTCAGGCTATCTGAGAATGAAAAGTACCCTGGGAGGGCCAGTCAGTCCTGAATGTGGGCCATTCAGTGTCAGAATGTACAGAGGTAACATTTGGTGACAGAATAAATGGAGGCAGAGCTTTTGTTTCCTGACCACACGGTCCCAGATAATCACACAGAAACATATTAATTACAAACTGTTTTGCATATTTTTCAGGCTTATTACTATCTCTTACATTTAAATGAACCCGTTTCTATTAATCTATGCATTGCTACATGGCCGTGGCTTTTACCAGTATGCTAGCATGTTGTTTCTTGGGTGGGCTGTTCATGTCTCTCTCAACTCCGCCCCTCTGCATCCAAGTCCTTAGTTTGATTGTTTGACATAACCCTATCCTGCCTGGTTATTGTTCAATCAGCTTTTATTATTAACCAATGGGAACAATACATATTCACAGTATCCAGAAGCATCCCACAGTACTCATCTTCCTTAACTATAGTGGGGTAGATTTATTAAAGTCTTTAGAACATAGGTTAGAGGGTTGTTAGGCATGGGAGTCTTCTTACCCACACTGTCCATCAGTTCAGTCACCCCAAGTGCAAACTAAACTGATTAACACAGAAAGTACACATGGCAGGAAGAGGACAGTAAAAATGAAGCCAAAGACAAGATACACAAAACAACACAAACAAGACACAAAGCCAGACCAAGACCCTCAGGTGGGCAGTGCAACATCTTGCTCTTTGCCCTGGAAAGGAGAATATTGGGGTCCATTTGAACCCCTTCCATGTTCCAAATAGGAATCTCACAAAATAGAACCAGACTATAACTCACCAGGAGGCCTCTGTGGATGCCTCTGTGGCCTTGCTGCTTTTCTAAACACAAAAGTTTACCCCAATAGTCCATGAACTGAATGCAGTCTTGGAGCCTTGGAACATCTCAAGATATGTGCCTCCTAAGGCAGCCCCCCAGGCACCCAGAGTTCCAGACCAAAGGCCTGGATTTAGAATTTGGGTGAGTGTCTGAATCTCACTGAGGCCTCCAGAAATGTTAACCCCAAAGGTAATAATAAGACCACTCCCATATGTAGACAGAGACTGTACTTTTGTTTCCTGGCCACTCAAACACAAATAATCACATAGAAACTATATTTATTAGAACGTAGTTTGGCCAACAACTCAGGCATATTCCTGGCTAGCTCTTAAACCTTAAATTAACCCATTTCTATTAATCTGTATATTGCTAAGAGACTGTGGCTTACTGGTAAGATTCTGGCATCTGTTTCCTTCAGTAGCTACATGGTATCTCCTTGACTCCACCTACTTTCTCTCTATATCTCTGTTTGGATTTTCCCCTGGCTTTACTCAGCTAAGCCATTGGCCAAAACAGCTTTATCCATCAACCAATAAAGCAGCACGCATACAAAAGGACTTCCCACATCAACCACACTTTAAAGCCAAATTCGAAACAAACTTGATTTTTTTTTTAATTGGGGTGCACCCAAGAACTGGCAAGCAATCGCTTCCTATGTCAGGTTAAAGAGAGCCACCCCAAATCTACTTCTTGAGCTCCTTCCAAGAAGTAACATCACAGAGGAAAGACAACGGGACAATAAGGAACTAAAAAGCTCTTCAAAGAAAATGTGGTCACCAGGTGATCAGGGAGGGTAAGGGTATTCTTAAAAATCACTCAAGGTCATGGGTTGGGGAAGGTCAGGTTCCAGGAAACAGAGTAACTGGCTCTTACAGTAAATAGAAACTTGTTTTTAACAGTGGAGCATAATGGCTCCTGTGTTCAAAATGGTGTCAGGCAAGTTCCTCAGAGAGAGCAAGAAAAGGAGGGAGGGAGACAAACAGAAGGAGAGGGGGGAGGGAGGGGGAGAGAGAGACTTTTGACAAAGATGAGAAAGAGGGTGTGGAATGAAATATTTTTAAGTTCTTACATGAAGAGTGTCCGCACTTTGCCCTCACGGTTGATACTTGAGCTGAGTACAGAATTTTCTGTTCAATTAATTAGACAGTTTCCTTCAGTTCTTTAAAAGCTTTGCCCCACCAGATCAAGATTATTAATGAATCTAATACAAATCTGATCTGATTCCCACGGAACGTTTTTATAGGATATATTTATTTTTGGTCTATGAAACCTATTATCTTTTTTACTCGAGGATGGGGGAGGGGTGGTGAAATGTTATGTAGTTGTGTCTACTGGGGTTTCCCAAAAGTTTTGTATACATGCTCATTCTAAGTCACACACACCTTCCCCTCATCAGAAGGAAAAAGGGAGGCTGCAGAGATGGAGCAGCAGGTAAGAGTCAGTCCATCCTGTGTAACTGGAGACTCCTCATCCCACCAGGTCCCAAGGCCACTTTAAAGTAACCACTCAGAGGTTTAATATTAATTACATACTGTTTGGCTTATTCGCTCAGGCTTATTATTAACTAGTGCTTACGACGTAAAGTAATCCATTTTTATTAATTAATATTTTACCACGAGGTTCATGGCTTGTTACCTCACATCTTGCTTCTCCAGCAGCTGCTGGCATCCTCCTTGACTTTACCTTCTCTCTCCCTGTATTGTTTGGCCTCTCTGCCCAGCTATATTTTGCCCTGCCATAGGTCAAAGCAGCGTCCTTATTAACCAATAGTAATAAAAAAATAATCACAGCATACAGAGGGGCATCCCACATTAATTCTGCTCTAGCAGAGTACCCAAATTGAGTTCCCAGCACTTAAACTGGGCAGCTCACAGCTGCCTAGAAGCCCTGCTCCTGGGAGATTGGATACTTCTGGTCTTCTCAAATACCTACATGCGTGCATGCATAGACATGCACACATGTGTGCACACACACTTAAAAATAAATCTCTTGCTAAGAGGAAAAGGAAAAGACATATTTCCAACCCTGTTTTCACTAAGGATTCTTGAATGGTTTAGCTTCTGCATGTCATTTTTATAAAAAGAAAATCCAGTACCCCTTAATCAAATTATGCCTTTGAATTTTATTTAGAGAGTATAAAAAGAGCTCAAATAATTTAAATGATAAGAATTTGGTTCTTGAAAAAAAATGGTTTTAACACCATCATTACTTTTATTAACCTTGGGAATTAAAGCTAATTTGTTCTTCCTTAGCTTAAAAAAAACATATTATTGAAACAGACCAGGGTCAGCTCTAAATCATGACATTCCATTGTAAAGTCTTATACTTCTTGCCATGCAGGCTATTCTTTGAAAATAAAGTACAAGAAGATAAAGAGAGAAAAGAGTTGGAAAGGAGCCTTGAGGAGTCAGTGCCCGTACCACCACCTGTAATCCTGCCACCACCTCCTCCACCTCCCACCAAGAAGAAAGGGCAGAAGCCAGGTGAGTGGCTTGCCATCTTCCAGCGCTGTAACCAGAGACCATGTTTCATTTCCCAGCCGCCCAAACCTGAATAATAGTTGTGCCCCATGTTGGGCACCATTCATAATTTGTTTCCAGGCCACTCAGTCCCAAATAATCACACAGAAATTATATTAATTACAACACTGTCTGGCCAATAGCTTAGGTGTATTCCCAGCTAGCTCTTACATCTTAAATTAACCCCTTTCTATTAATTTATGTATCACCATGAGACTGTGACCTACCAGGAAGGTTCTGCCTGACTCTCTCTCTCTCTCTCTCTCTCTCTCTCTCTCTCTCTCTCTCTCTCTCTCTCTCTCTCTTTCTCTCTCTCTCTTCTGATTTTCTGCCTGGCTTTACTCTGCTAAGCCATTGGCCCAATCAGCTTTATTCATCAACCAATAAAAGCAACACATATACAGAAGGACTTCCCACATCACAGCACTGTTGGCTGCAAAGGTATGGAGAATAAAGGCTGGGCTTTGGGGTAGGCAGTGCCCAGCAAGGTGCCATCTGACTCCCTTGAAACTGCTGTGCTGGGAGGACTAGGTTTATTCTCATTTTACCCTCCCCTTTTATTTGAGAAATGAAATGATTATGCTGTTATTCATAGGTGAGCACTATTGAATAAAAGGCCTTAAAGAGTGGCAGTGACAGAGGGGTAAGAGGAAGGTGGGAACTTGGAGGGCAGGGATTTGCACCTCCCTGAAATTTTCCATGAGGCAATCAAAAAGCCATCCCTTAATAAAGGGTCTGCTTTGCCAGAGGCGAGTTCTATGATCTAATCACATATCTGATTATAGTGGTATATTATTTGTGTTTTAATAAATAAAGCTTGCCTAGAGATCAGAATGCAAAGCAGCCACACTAGTCAGCCATACAGGCCAGGTAGTGGTGGCCTTCAATCCCAGCACTAGGGAGGTGGAGACGGGAATGATATGGCTGGGTGAAGAGAGGAATATAAAGGGGAAGAGACAAGCGCTCAATGGAATCTGGAGTCTGAGGTTTGCTGGAGACAGATGGAATCTGAAGACAGGATCACCCCTTTGGTCTGAGCATTGGCAGAGCTAAAAGAACTCTCTAGTGGTTGGCTGGTTTGCTTTTCTGATCTTCAACTTGAACTCCAATATCTGTACCTGGGTTTTTATTATCTGTGCTACAAAGAGCAGGAAAAGACCACATCCACAGTTGTCCAGTTAAAGTGAGATGTCTTTTGGGGTGCACTGGACTGGCCAGCTGGCTTTCTCACCCTAAGCTGAGATTTAAGAGGGCAGCCCCTGCTGATGTCTTGCGGTGCTTCTTACAGGAGCTATAAGCTGTTCACAGGGGCCAGAGAGGCAGCTGTTACATGTTGTTATATGTTGTTATATGGTGAAAGTCAAGGAGCAAGGGCAAGGATGTAAATCATGTGAGTGGGGGCGCAAGTTTAGTGTAGGCTGAGACACACGCTTTGCAGTTTACAACAGGAATTTATTGTCAGTCACAAATAGAAACCTTAGCTTGCAAGGACTCAACACTGGATAAATAGGAACGTACTCTTAACTGTCTTGGCTGCAAACAGAAACCTTACGCTGCAAGGTATAGCGCTCTGTTTTGGTCTCACATATCAGTTAGCATTGTTTTCTACAGCTTTGCTTCACTGAGACCTCTGCCTGCACTTCTAACAGAGTGCCAATGGCGGCCCCTTCAGTATGTTAGTTCTAGAACTGCCCCTGGTATCGTGAGCAGTTTTATATCTCCTAAGGACTCATGCCATGTTTTCCTTCAACTTGCCATGACTGCCAGTAGCCCAGGCACATCTGGACACACAGTTAAGAAGTAGGTGTCATTAAATAAGAAAACACTAGCCCAGCAGTGTTGGCCCACACCCTTAATCCCAGCACTCAGGAGGCAGAGGCAGACTGATCTTTGTGAGTCTGAGGCCAGCCTCGTCTACAGAGTGAGTTCCAGGACAACCAGAGATACACAGAGAAACCCTGTGTCAGAAAATAATAATAAATGAGGAGGGGAAGGAAGAAGAAGAAACACCACACCAGGAAGGAACTGAGAGGCAATGAAAACTGTGATCCTTTATTTCATTGTTTATGCTTCAGAGCGAGGACCAGAACTAACCTAAGAGAGTTATGTTAGACTGTCTTGTCTCAGAGGATGTAGACTCTACTGAGCTACAGGTGGGATGCACTAATGAACTTCATGTGGCAGATGCTTTTGACTCAGGACTGAGAGCTTAAGGAAAGAGAAGTTACAGAAGGAGACAGGGATTTGCCCTGTCCTAATCATGTGCTGGGTGCTTAGTGTCTTCTCTCCACTGAGGACCCAAGGTGGCAGTGGGGAAGACTGGGAGGCTGGAGGCTGACTAAGAGGGCTTGAAGAGACAGGGTGGCGGAGAAGATGGGTGAGGATGCTGGACAGACTGCTGGGCTTGGGCTCTACTAGAGATGGTGGCCAAACAGAACAACATATGGCTTTGGCTTTAGAGAAGAGGACGGTAAGTTAGGAAGAGGTGCTCGATGTGAGGTACACGGAAACTACGGTGACATTGAAGAGCAGGGTTTGGAATTTGAGCACTCTAAGTTGAGCCTGCATCTGCTTCCTGTAAGATATTGTGTTATCTCTGGCACAGTGGCTTCAGTCAGCAGTCGCAACTCTGCAGTCCCTGGTCTGCTTCTCTGGCAGCGGCCCTGCGGCTCAGGCTGCATCCTGGAGGGAATTCTGTTCCTGCAGGCACCAGTTTTGGCTGCCACTAACGGTAGCTTTAATTCTCTATTGTTCTATTTATAAATAAGATTCGAGATTCAAAGACTGGGGTGAAAACCCACTAGCTCAGAGAGGCTGAGTTGCAACTAGCTAATCTCGCCTTGCTGGTGTCTCCCCAAGAGTGCATCTGCATCCTAAGCTGCACCTACTACTTTTGGTACCCTCTCTATCCCTCCTGGGTGCCCTCTGATGCTCTGTGATTGCTTTCTGTCAACTAGTTGTTAACTCAGCCTTCTGACCCAAGGTGAATTATATTTAATTAATACCAATGGAGACTCGGGGTTCACAGTGTGGTCCAATATCCCCCAACAAAATTGCACAATAAATATGTTGTGGTCTCGTCACCACAACAAATCCCAGTCTACTTACACACAACTGTGGGAGTTTCAGTATCCACCTCATATGATTATGGACTATGATCATGCTGAGTGGCCTGAAAACCATCAGGCAGAGTCCAGGGCTAAGTGAGCAAATCGGAAAACCCCTGGGAGCTGAGGGGGAGAAGGCCAACCTTAACCCTCGCCCTTCCGTCTGTACTGGGTCTTCTGTGAGTGCAGCATCCGAAGAAGATGCGGTTCTATTACATTGAGACTTCTAGAAACGAATCCCTGACTCTGTTTCCTCTCCAGGGCGGAGGGACACGCTTTTGGAAAAACCTATTATCCCCCCAGAACCCCCTGAACCCATCCTCCACGGTAGCATGGCCATAGGCGCTGTTTCACTAGCGGTGGCGAAAACCAGTGCCAGCCTGGCCAGTGTCCCTCTGTACGTGAACATTGCGTCCCTGAAGCATGGCCAGGTCAGTGAAGGTTGCACCTATCTCTGCACGGGGACCTGGGACGAGGCCCTGCGCTGAACTGCCATTCTCTCTCCTCTGCTTCCCTGTCAGGAGCAGCCGTCAGTGGCGACACTCACCATGCCTCTGCTGATGGGATCTGTGCTCAGCTGCGGGAAGGCATCACCTGGGAAGCTAAACTTAATGAAGGAAGTGATTTGCATCCCCCATCCTGGATTAACAACCAAACAAGTACCTGACTCAGCTAAGACAGTTTTCCTACTTGCCCCACCCAATCCTCCACCATTGGTGAATTTTAGTGTCAATCAAGGGGGAGTGAATAAAATATATGAAATGATATTTTAGGAAATCAAATCAATCAGAAGAAAGCAGGAACTCAAACAAAAGGAAACAGACCCTCTTAGTGGTTTGGTCTGGTTTGGTCCAGCCTTAGCTCATATTGGTGACTCACAGGAGCGAGGTCTTATGGGAGCTATCATCTGAGAATACCCGGAGTATCTGCTTGTCCGCTATAGCAGGAGCCGGCACTCCCCAGCGACCTATTCTGTTAAATAAAGAACTCCAGGCTAGCAGACCATGCATTCAATGCTCATTTATGAGATGAATACATCCTATGTGGGAGCTTCATTTCTCAGGTGTGCTGGTGAGGTCTCCATCACCCTTTGGAGAGTCAGTATGCTTCCGAGTCCTCTACAAGGTTCATGCTATGATGAGTGCTTTCAGAAAAAGGAGAGGAAGCTCCCCCCATCCTTCCTGTGATGAGTGAAATTTTGTAAATTGTGAAAAGAAGCTGTACAAAAGTTTCACTTGCTTTCTCTGTGAAAAAGAATCCCTTTTAAACAAAATTCTTATTACCTCACAATTTCCGTTTCCACGTGCCACTCCAGCTGTCAGATTATCTGTGAGGCTATTTTCAGGCCCTGTGGCAGGACCCCTCTGTGGTCTTGGGACTCCAGAGCATTCTGCACGCCATCCTCACCTTCCTGTGCTGACGCCCTCACGATCACAGCCCACCTCCTGCTCTTCCTCCTTTTAAAGACGCACTTACTTCTATTTTATGCGTATGGGTGTTTTGGTTGCATATGTCTGTGCGCCCTGTCTATCCAGTGCCTGAGGAGGCCAGGAGAGGGTAATGGAGTCTCTGCAATTGGGACTACAGATAACTGTTAGCTGTCCTGTGGATGCCGGGAACTGAACCTGTCTCCCCTGCAAAAACACATGTGTTTCCAGATGAGCCATCTCTGTAGCCCCACTGTTCTACTTCTTACATGACTAGTTAGCCAGGCCTCCTTGGTGACCTGCGGCATGCATTGCTACGTTTTCCAGCCTGGCCAAGAGGCTATGATAAAGAATGGTTCGCTGGTTTTCACCATGAAGATGCCAAGACAGAGCCTGGCACTCACACACAAACCAACAGGGGTCAGAGATGAACACTCATTCTTCTCATTGCGTAGGCCACACCCTCCACCAGCTGGCAGTCCTCAGTAAGAAATCCAGAACAGTTTCAGGAAACACTGGCCATCGGGGTATGACTCACGTTTGTCATCTGAAGTTGTACAGCATGGCTGTTCTGCTTACAGGGTATAGAGCTGCTCCTGGAGATTCAGAAACAAATCAACAGAGTGATTGAGACGGTATGTAAAGGCAGCCCGGGGAAGCAGCGACACCTGAATTCAGCTCCTGGTTCATTTTGGGGTTAAATCAGTATTGTTGCTGCTATGAAGAATGCATTCATTTGCTTTGGGTTTCCTATCCAAACCAAGCTGTTCTAGTTTGCTTTCTCATGCTGTAATAAACAGCATAACTAAAAAAAAGTAACCTCAGAGGAGAGGGTTTATTTGGCTTCCACTTCCAGGTACCAATCCATCATTAAGGAAAGTCAGGGCAGGAACCTGGAGCCGAAGACATGGAGGGACGTTGCTTGCTGGCTTGCTTCCTCTGGCTTATTCAGCTACCTTTCTTTCTTTCGTGGTTCACATAGTATGCACATTTAATCACTTTAAAATCTCCAGTGTTATCTTGGGTCCATTAAATAGAACCAACAGTGCTGGACCTGATTAATTATAGAAGGAGGGGTCACCGTATACAAATCCAGCCAGGGTGGTAATACTGGAGTGGGCAGGAGAGGAAGAGGCACCCCTAGGTCATGAGACACCAGGAAGGACTAGGAAAAAGAAAGGGGACTCCCAGGTGTGAGGGGCTGATTGTCCTAATGGTGGTGGTGGGGTAGCAAAAGGCATGTTACAAAAGGGGGCTCAGTCAAACAGTCTACGGATGGTTCCACACACTGTAGGCTGGGCTCTCCTATACCAGTTAACAGTTAGAAAAGCCTCACAGCCAGGTGGTGGTGATGCACACCTTTAATCCCAGCACTTGGGAGGCTGGGGAGGGAGAGGAGGGAGAGAGGGAGGGAGGGAGAGAGGAAGGGAGGGAGAGAGGAAGGGAGGGAGAGAGGAAGGGAGGGAGAGAGAGAGAGAGAGAGAGAGAGAGAGAGAGAGAGAGAGAGAGAGAGAGAGAGAAACTGAGACTGTACTTTGGTTCCCAGCCACCCAGCCCCCAAAACTAAAAACTGTATTAATTACAACACAGTTTGGCCAATGGCTTAGGCGTATTCTTAGCTAGTTCTTACATCTTAAATTAGCCCATTTCTATTACTTTATATTTAACCACAAGGCTCATGGTTTGTTACCTCTTGCTTCTTGGGTGGCTACATGGCATCTCCTTGACTCTGCCTTCTTTCCTCCTCTATCTCTGCCTGGATTTCCTGCCGTGCTATATTCTGCCCTGCCATAGCAGCTTCTTTATTAACAATGGTAATAAAACATATTCACAGCATACAGAGGGGAATCTCACATCAGAGAGAGAGAGAGAGAGAGAGAGAGAGAGAGAGAGAGAGAGAGAGAGAGAGAGAGAGAGAGAGACCGAGACCTCATAGACTGGTCCCAGGCCAGTCTAACCTGGGCAGTTCTTCAGCTGAGGGTCCCTCCTCCTAGGTGACTCTGGGTTTGTGTCAAGTTGACAGCTGAAGCTCCCTGTGATCCAAGCGCATACACTGTTCATTGGCAGTGGATCTGTCTGTCTTCTGAAGTATTAGACAATCCCGGTTTTAGTTCCTGAGACACTGGCTCTTTGCTAAGGTCATCCTTTAGGATTTATAAAGTATTTCATGACCTTTGGCTCTCTCCAAAGATCAAATACACCTTGATTTTACTCTGAGAATATTGGGCCTGTAAGAGCAAATCCTGCAGTGGCAGGTAGAAGTCCTGAAGGTCAGGAGAGGGTTTGTTATTCTCCTGCACACACCAGGAGTTGCTGGTGTGACCTGTGTATGCTTGGAGGAAAACCAGCATGCAGTGGGTGAAGGGCGGAAGAGGATGAACTAAAAATGGACTTGAGTTGGAGAAAGAACTAGGGACTTTAAGAAGAGCATCTCTGGAATGATCTCTGTGTGTGTGTGTGTGTGTCTGTCTGTCGCCGACTCCATTTGCATGGGAATGGGAATGAGATTCATGGTGTGGAAGACGGGTTCCCTAAGAATAGCCAGCTTCAGCTCTGCTTGCTGTCTCAGGGATGTCTGAAATACCAAGGGATGCATTTTTCTTTATCTCTTCATCCCACAGCTCCCACCTCCAAAACCAGAGACCAAAAAGGGGCATGATGGAGGCAAAAGAGGTCAGGTAAGCATGTGCTCTCCACCTCGGTTGGGTGCCCTATGTGCCCTGCTCCCCGCCCCCTCACTTAGTATTTTGCTTCAAAGACCAGGACCAAGTCAAAGAAGTGGTAACTTTGCTCCCAGGGTGCCAATGTGGAGCTGGGGTCCCAGCCTTCCTCTTCCTGGCTGCAGGTTTCCTGGAGAGCCATCATCAACTGTTGAAAGCTTTGTTTATTTGGGTTTTTGGAGACAGGGTTTCTCTGTGTAGCCCTGACTGCCCTGGAACACACTCTAGATCAGTCTGGCCTCAAACTTGGAGATCTTCATGCCTCTGCCTCCTGAGTGCTGGGATTAAAGTGTGTGCCATCACCACCCAGCATTATCTGAAATCTTAAGATTGCAGGGTAAACTTTATGACTGGCAGGACTGAATTTAACCCTGCAGGTAAAAGACTTAGGAGAGAGACTGTCTGTATAAATAGCAGAGTAGCAAAGGATCATCTAGAAGTCAGAGTACTACCAACAGAGGGAGAAAGAAAAAAGCAGCGTTCACACTCGTGGAGGCCAGAGAATAACATAGAAAAGTTGGTTCTCTCCTTCCACCACGTGGCACTTGGGTGCCAGGCCTGGGAGGATGTGCTTTCCCCCGAGTTACCTGCCTAGCACTCATTAAAAAAAAAAAAAAAAAAAAAAAAAAAAAAAAAAAAAAAAAAAAAAAAAAGATCAGTGCTCCTCATCTAGAAGAAACCAGAACATAAGAAAGTCGGTTTGGGAGAGGAGGATTGACCAAGTTAGTGATCCATGGATGCTTACAGGGATAGCCTGGTGATTGATTGGTGGCTCAGGTTAGCCCCATGGAGAAGGGCAGAGCCAGTCAGGTAGAGTAGTTAGGTGCACCGAAGAAAGACAAGCAGATGGGGTAGGGGAATTAAATGCCCAGACCAGGGGTGGGGGTGGGTGGTTTAGAAGCAGATGTCATCAAAAGTGGAAGGAGTCGATCTTTGGAGACCCACATCCAGTTAAAACCCATGTCTGTCACAGGGTGAGGGTGTTCCAGCAACCTTAACATGCTGTGGTGACTTGAACCGTCTTCTTTGGATTTTGCAGCAGCCGATCACGGGCAAGATGTCCCACCTTGGCTGTCTAACTGTTAACTACGACACCATAGAGCAGCCGCTGCTTCTTATCCAGGGGATCTGCTCGAACCTGGGGCTAGAGCTGGGAATGAGCCTGCACCTGGCCATCAACTGCGCTGCGCACGAGTTAATGGACTATGTGAGTTCCCAAAGCGGCCACCCTGTTTGCAGGACGTGATTCCTACATTAGAACTTACCTGGCATTTTCTGAACAGATGCCCTCGTAGATGCATGAATAAAAGTGGAGTTGAGAATGCCAGATTAGGTAATGACTAGAAAATAATGGACTATTGGTTTTCTAAAGTAGCATAAAGTATCATGGTTACATACTTAGAAATTCTGCAATTAAAATGGACACATAAAATGAAGGTTTTAAAAATGAAAAAAAGTATAAAATCCCTTCATTTGTGGACTCCTTAGGAACCTACTTAATTGCATGATTTATAGAGTAATCATGAACGCTGTTGGGAAATAATTTAACAATCTGATACATTTTGTGAGTATAAATAATTTGGTTGGTAAATCCTGAATTTGTCAAGCATGAAATCGAGCCCTGATTCACACATGCTAGGTTGGCAAGTATTCTACCACTGAGCTACATCCCCAGGTTATTAAGTTTATGAGGAATATGTTTTTATCCCAACTAAATACATCATTGCCCCTGACCTGGACCATCACCTGGCGATCAGTTCACCTACAGAGAGGACCATTTAAAAGGAAATGAATGCTGCTCCCCGCCACAGACCCCAGGATAAAGCAGCAGCTCACCTCCATGCCTGGGAATCTGTGTGTTGAGAAATCTAGTCTCTTTCCATGTTACACGCTTGCATATACATCCCATCCTCAGACACGCCAAGGTTGGTTCTTGGTTTTACCTAATGCCCGTCATCCTGAAGCACACCAGTGCCGATTTGGTAATTAACGTCGGCTCAGGAGACACGGCCAATAGGATCTCACCTGGCTGCAATTCTAACTGCCACCACAAAGACAGTTTTGAACAGTCTAAAGAACCCTAAGTTTTGGCTGATTTCTAGAAATTATTCTACTTTGTACAGAAACGAGGCACATAAAGGGATGCTTGAAGTAATTTCCTATTCTTCACGTAATGATTGGTTCCCAGGCACACCATTGAGAAAAATAATTGCATGTTTGCATCAGCAACGTATACCCGGAACTATGAATATGCTGACTGCTAGCGCTAACTAGAATGAGTATTTATCGCTTATAGTCAGTAAAATGTATTAGCTTGATATCAGATAATTCTTACAATAATGTTAGTTCAAAGTCATTAGCATTTCTTCACTGACAAGATAGGATTTTTAAGCTTCTCATTATAGAAGCTAAAACTTCTCGCTGTTTTTTTTAATGTGAAAAAGGTAGAAAATCCTTTTAACTGTAGACTTCTTAGGAACCCGCTTAGTTCCAGTAGAATCCACCCTGTTAGCTGGAGCAGCAGGAGGGTATTAGCGAAGCAAACCGCCTACTTCCTAGCGTACCTCCCTCCCTAACCTAAGCATCCAATGCCACCACTGGTCACAAGCTTGAAAGAAAACTGCTTTGTCTTGCAGAACTAAACTGGATCCTTCAACCCTGTTTGCTTCCATACTTAGGTCAGGAATCTTTGCAGAAATCAATGAAAAGGCTTGCACCAGCGCCCGCCCCTTCCAGGGCAAGGGGCAGGCTACCTGGGAAAGAGCCACCTTGCCAGGACCACTTGTCACTACTGCTGGGTGTTAGTTTGCAGAAACTTCACCCTGAATTCAGAGTTTGCTATGTTCACAGAAAGGGGAACAAGCGACTTGCTCCCTGTGAGCGGAAGGAGAGTGGGCTCTCGAGTGGGCAGGCCTATATTGCTGCTGTGTGTGGCAGCTTAGGGATTGGTGTTATCGCCCACCTACCCAGGCCGCTGGGGGCCTGCACTACCATCTCATAACCCTAAATAGAAAGCATTCTTCTCCCACGCTCCACCTGATCTGTGTGTGTGTGTAGATGGCTCCATCTGAAGTCAGTGGGAATAACTCTCTCTGGGGCATCGACAGCAATGGTGACTTGCCTTCCCTGGGTTAAAAACTTAAATGAAATTTAAAGTACAGGGGAGGGGAAACTGCAGTCGGAATATAATATATGAGAGAATTAAAAAAAAAAAAAAAAAAAAAAGAGAGAAAGTACAGTGAGCAGTGGAATGTGCCCAGAAAAGAACCAGTGTATAATCATCAGTGTGAAATAGAGTTTGAATGACATGGTCACCCTCTGAAGAACCCATCATTTATCTTTCACTGCCTCCCTTACACACATCAGAGCAAGGGAAAGTACGAAGTGATGACGGGCACGTACAAAAGCATGGCTGAGATGGTGGACCTGTACGTGGATCTGATCAACAAGTATCCTGCCATCATTGCCTTGATTGATCCCTTCAGGAAGGAGGTAAGCAGGGCCCACCTTCTCTGTTCCCCAACATATATTTTACACATGATGAAGTAAGGAGCCTCACCTTCCACATTTTATAACAAAGCAGAATACAAAACCCATTCTTCTGGACGTCTGTTGCTGGGAACGTGTTGTAATTTGGGCTGGGCTGGACTGCTTTGTTTTGGCATTTGTGAAAAGGCACTTACCAAGCCCGTGAATAGCAGAAACACAATTACCTAGGAGCAAGCCCGTCTGTGAAATGAAACGAGCCATTCGCAAACCCTTCAGGAGTACCTGCGTATTTACAGCAGCCTGACGGCCGGAAGCCGGCCCTGCTGTGCCAGCCAGTGCTTCCATAGGTTAATCATATAGCATTTTCCTACGCTCATGGAAACAGGACTTCCATAAAGCCAGATATTCCCCAGGCGAAGGCCGGCTACTGTGTCTGCATACAAGTAGCACGGCTGTATTTTGAGAAGGTTTCAGATCCAGTGTATTCTAATGAACACATCTGACCAGGGCCATCTAAAGGCCTGGGAAGACCACATCCAAAACTGGACTTCTTGATTTTTATGGCTTTGAGAACCATCTGTATGTGGAACAGATATCCTCTCTGAGACAACAAATTAGATTCCAGACAATAGGGAAGCTAGATCGAATTTGGAGTTTCAGGGCTCCCCTTTCTCAGCCAGAAAACTTACAGTACTCTCAGAAACGCAGCTGAACTCAGGGCCCAGGACCTCACTGGGCCTTGTTGGGACAGTCCTGAGGCTGACCAAGTTCTGTCGATTTGAGAGGACCCACAACCGCACAGTCAGCAAGTATGGGATGGCTTGAAATCTGGTCCAGTGGCCAGGATAACTTTATATGCATCTAGGTATACGCATGAACACACATCTAATTAAATATTCCATGTCCTACAGTGGTCTCACCATCACCGACACAATAGTCTTAACAAATAAAGATGCTCAAGGCCCTTACAAGCTCTTTTTCAGGTGTTAGTTTGTTTCGTGGAAATAACTGAAGAGTCTTCTAAGCAGACAGTGTTTAACCGCACTGTGGACAAAGCCGTGGGTGGTGATACCCGGGCCTCAAGTAACTCTGTAGGCAGTGTGGGGAGTAATACTTAAGGCGCTAATGTTTTGGTTTCTTCACCCACAAGCTCTTTAGGCTCAAATTAAATTACTCAAAGCTTCTCTCCACGAAGCTTGCTAATTTGTTTGACAGTGGCACAAAAATCCTTAAGGCACAGACATCAAGGAAAATATTTTATGTGTTGAGAAAAAGGGTATGATTTGATTATATGCTGTTACTCCTGTTGTTCTGTGATAGCTTTCGATGCATTGTAACGATCACCTCTTAAATATTTGTTTACCCAGGACTCTGAACAGTGGGACGGCATCTATGCTGCTCTTGCTTCCAGGTGCTACATCATTGCAGGGGCTGCTTCCAGAAGCATCTCTAAACTCCTGGAGCACAGGAATACCAGCACCCCGAAATCCCACGGGCTGGTCATAAACCACACAAACCAAACCACCATGTCTGACTTGGTGGAAATAACCCATCTTCTGAACGGTGAGTAAAATATTGACCCGAGTGCCCCGTAATGGCTTGGTTATGCAACGAGCCAAACCCGTACAGTACGTCCAAGCTAATAAAAAGCAAGGATTAAAACTTGAAAGCAAAGGAAGTCCAGCCATTGGTGGGGGATCAAGTGTAACTCTACGCCTGGCACCAGGATGTTGTGTGACAGACTGGTTCTACGATGTCAGACCCTTCGCTGGTCACCACCGCTGGCAGCTCACAGTATCAGGCTTTCTGCCCGGTCTCCTCCAGAGGGCAGAGCCATCTTAGCACACCCATCCATTTGCTCTAGGCTGTAACTTTAGGGTACAGAGGAATATCAGAGACTCAGAAGGGGTACCCAGCCCTTACTGCTAAGCAACAGGTTTAAAGCTGTGACTCTTGCCCCGGGAAATCCCTGGTACCTTGGCCAGGTGGCCAGAGACAGCTGGACATTCACAAAGGTGAGGCTCCAAGCACCACGACCACGAGCAGAAGGACTGGATGTGTCAGCCTGCCACGCCCGGGGAGGCCCTATGAACGCCCCCACACATCAGGACCAGTGAGGGAGCAGAGGGCTGGATGTGTCAGCCTGTCACACCCGGGGAAGGCCCTGTGAACATCCTACACATCAGGACCAGTATGTTCACGCTCTTCAGCATGAGGGCCTGAGGTCATTTCCAAGAACCTGTGTAAAAAGTCAAGTACATGTTTCTAGTCCCAGTAATGGTGTGCCAGAAGCCAGAGACAGGAGGATCCCTGGACTTGCTTGCTGGTTAATCCAGCCTGCTCGGTGCAGATCTAAGCCAATGAGAGATCTCGTCTGTCCTCTGACCTCCAAATGCATATGCACATCCATATGCTCGCCTGTACACACACGTACACCCACATGGGCACACGATTAATTTATGAATCTAGGAGATTCTATGTGGAAGGGTAAGCTTCCATCCTTCCAAGCAGGCACAGATCAAGTGAGGATATGGCAATTAACTTGATTGAAACGTAATTGCCTCCAGACCTCCTGGGGCCATTTTATTTCACACTGGCCTGGGGAAGTCTGGGACTGGGCACAGTTGGGAGCTAGGTCACCCTTAAGAGGGGAGCTGATCACAATTAAGAAAATGGCAAGAAGACCCCATTTAAGAGGAACAGTTTTTCTGTGAGCCTGGAGAAGGAAGGCCCTGGAGAAGGAAGGAGGCTTCCTAACTGCAGTACCAGAAAGCTGCCAGCAGGTCGACAAAGCTTTATAGCTTCTGGGGGCCGGAGAGATAGCTCCGTGGTTAAGAGCACCCATGAGGCAGCTCATCTGATACCTTCACATCAGTGCACACAATCACTTTGTCATCATTTGTGTCCCAGCAATAACAATGATGCGATGCTGAACCATGCACGGACAGCCCGTCTATGGGGTTCTCCGGTTGCTCCTGTCCTGGGCGGTCCTAGATGTTCGTGTTACTGTCGCACCCAGGGTCCCACAGTCTTCCTCTATGCTGTCTGTGCAGCGTTTTGGGGGGCCTTCCTCTCCGCCTTATTCCATGCACTCCTCCAAACAGTGTTGGGAAGGGGAAAAAAGCATCTGGATGCAGGTCCCCAGCAAGGAATCTGGAAGGAACAGGATCCCAGAACAGGCACCAAGGGATGCCAAGTGAGACTCAAGGCTTTGTTGCCTGCATACTTGCGGCACCAGGGAGCGCAGCTGTGTGGTGGGAGTGGCAGCTGTTTCAGCCTCAGGGTAAACCTCACAGCTGAAGTAGCGGTACACAACGCCCTCTTCATTTTCCTGTTGAAAACTGAAGTTTGCAGAGGTTGAATCTCCCCTTCACCCCACTTGCCCACCCTTGCTCATTTTCAGTTCCAAATGTTTCAAAGTCAGGGCAAGTTGCCCCTTTGACTCAGATGCCCCGCCTTGCCCTTCACTTGGTCAGTTCCTCCCCATCCTTCAAGTTTTGACTTAAATGGACTGGTGCTCATGTTCACACCACACCTGACCTGCTGACCCTTAATGGTTCTGCCCTGAACTTTCTTCATTGCAATAGCAGCCTGTTTTCTCCCTGTGGTGATCACTATGAAGACCTGTGTAGTTGACGGTTGATATCCCCTGCACAGGCAGCAATCTGGCAAGGTCACAGCTGTCCTGATAACTTACGCATGGTACCCGACACACAGATACCATCCTCAGGGCTGTGAGCTAGGCAGAAGGACAGTCTTGGACCTGGAGCAGGGCTCAGAGCCAGCCTGGCAGCCAGGGGATGGGGCAGTTACCAGAAGGTGGGCAGAACTGGCGAGGAGGTGCTCGTTGGAATGCTTCCTGCCAGGAAAACACAAACCTTGTCACTATAGAACTTTGCCTTTTAGAGACCTTGGCAAGTTTCAAGAGGTTTTGGGACTCTTAAATGTCTAAATGCCAGCAACTCTGACATCCAGATGGGAGAAAGAAAGGCGGGCATTGTGGGGCAGCACCTGAGGGGAGGGGCTGTAATTTCCCCTGGATGAGTTGAGAAAGTTCTCCTGCTTAGGTAAGAACTCCACAGTCCATGTCCTTGAAGCATATTCTTATACACCAAGCAGCAACAGAACTGAATGTCATAGCTATGCTAATAAAAACTCAGATTCAAGCATCCTCCCTTCCTTTTAGTAGTAATAATACTGTATCTTACAATCAACATATCTTAAATTTAATAGCCTTTGTGGTTTCGTATGCATGTTCTATGTGGAGGTCAAAGGACAGCCTCAGGTTTTGGTCCTCTCCATCCACCTTGCTGCAGACAATCTTTTGGCAGCGACCCACTGTGTAGGCCAGGCTGGCCATCCTTAAGAGCATCCCCGGTTTCTTCCATCGCCTCTCCCTGTAGAAATACTGACGGTACCGTGGGATTACAGACATTAGCGGTGTTATTTGCAGCTTTCCCGGGGCCCCAGGGATCAAACTCAGGTCCTCACGCTTGTGCGGCAAGTGCTGTTAGGAGCATCTCCTCTGACTCTCTTTGTTTTTTATTAGCACGTAAGACACTGAAGGGAACTGAACAGATAAAGCCAGGGAGATAAAGCCACAGATGCTTGGGTGAGAATGTTCAAGTGGTCAGACCATGGGTTCCTTCCCCCAGAAACTCTGAAATCTCGGGGAAAATTGTCGTTTTGATCAGAGTCCCCGATGAGCATGAACTTCTTGTAAGTCATGTGTGACTGACGGGGGCGGCTCTTGCAGGTAAAAAGCAGCTCGCGGTCTTCGGGAGCACGGAGGCAGAGTCCTCTGATGACAGCCTTGTCGATCTGGTAAGTGCAGAGCGATGGTCAATTGCGGAATTGCCAAAACACCGCTTTTATGATGAATCGGTATTTCAGGGAAATGCAGTCTTTGGTGGAGAAAGTCGAGTAACCTTTTATGAAATAGACTTGCTTCCTCCCAGACAGCTCCCTTTTGCAAAGCGCTAATCTTTGAACTTTTTAAAAGAGACAAAATTGAAGTTCAGGGAAAATGGCGGGCACAATAAAATGAATGGGGTGTACACTTGCAATCTCCACACCCCCCACCCCCTGCGCCCAAGACAGGGTGCGAAAGGCCAGGCCATGTTCCGATGAAATCGGCGCACTCTCAAGACTCGTAAAGTGCCTGATGGTCTGTCAGGCACACCATCTGTTTGCCCTTCAGTGCTCAGCTTGCCAGCAGGCCACTTTACTCCCACAAAGATGAAGAGAAACCCCCCTCAACAGAGTCCTGCAGCGGTTCCCTGTCTCGTTAAAGGACTGCTCAAAACCAAAACTCTGCTATTTAAAATAAGTTGTTTTCCCCACTTCAGGCTGTTGGACTCGGCGCCCGGTTTATCAAGTTGGGGGGTCTTTCTCGGGGTGAACGAGTGACCAAATACAACCGCCTTCTCGCTATAGAGGAAGAACTCATCCAGAGTGGAACACGGGGTAGGCGCTGCTTTCTCGCTTTGTTTTCCCTTAGCCCTGAATAAGGGAACAAAGAGTGGAAGGGAGGGAATAGAAGTCCCTCAGCAGGAGGGCGGGACAATCCAAAGACTACAAATCAGCGCTGACAAGAGCAGGATGGCACTCGCCACAATGTCCATTGTTGGCTTAATGGATTATCTATTTACCTGAATGCTTAAGACTCTCACCACCCTTCTCCTGGCTGAATGGGCTGCTTGGTGCTTTTCAATAGAATTAATTGATTGGAATCTCCAAGCCTGCCTTTTGTTATGGCCCAAATTATACTTAAGGTTTCTGCAGCCGGGCCGTCCCTGGAAGTTAAAGGCAGATGTGTTCCTTCTGAAAACAACTTGTTTCGTTTCCCACAAGTAAGCAGCATGTTGATTCTAACGCGGCACCACAGAGAGGATAAGGTCCCCCAAGAAAGGAACTGATGGCTTATGAAACCTGAACTTGGTAAATCTGCACAGGGAGCTTGTTGTGTCTCTGTCAGAGAGAAGCTAACTAATACTTTTAAAGGCAGTCTAGAGTTAGTTTGTGTTGTTTACTGTGTTGATTATTGTTCTAAATATCATCTCATCTGTTTTTCATTCTGACTGTGCGGCCTTTGAAGACCTCTCCAATTTCCAGTCCCCCAGAACCGCTTCAGACCATCAAAAAGAACCCTGGGACACCGGAGGCCCAGCCACTTCTTAGGAGCTAGGCCAGTGCCCCTGGCATTCTGGAATGGATTAGGGCGATTAGTGAGAATTTCTCTAAAGCTGTTAGGCAAACACCAAGAACACCCCGAATTAGCAAAACAAACAGCTCCACTCCCACTTTTGAGGAAGCAATCTTGGCAAACTGTCAGCCACTAAAGTATGTTTGTTACTATATGTGGTTCTGCCTAGGATGGTCCCTGTCTGCCATGGTTTCCTTTGGGGTGGTTGGTGCTCCTTTGTATTCATGTGCAGGGCTGGCCTTTGCTGGTGTACTGAATGTCACAGTAGGTGTAACACAAACAGACCGGAGCAAGCATCAGGCTGTTCTGAGAATCTGGATCCTTTCTGGATGGGTCTGGTGATGACTTTTAATCCTGCCACACTCAACATCGAAATCAGGGCCACTGGTCAGGATGTAAACCTTATTTATTTATTTTAAATAGGTTTCAGTGAAGAACACAATTTTTCTTCCTTCCAAGAGGATGCTGAAAAGACACCAGAGGCTACTGCCACAATGGCGGAGGAAACTCTTGGGCCCCTGGACTCCATCTTCCCTACAGAAGTTGTGGAGGAATCAGCTAAGCCATGAGCCTCCTGGGGCTGGACTCTGGAGCATATCAACACCACAAGTGTTGGCTAGCCGGCGTGAAGTGTGTCTCCACGCTGGCTCGACTGCTAGCTCCACCAGTTTGGGCACGCTTTTTATTCTTTCAGCTTCACCATTGGATAAAGTAAACCTCTGGTGGTTTTACCTTAAGTTCCGTGAACTTCATTTTACAGCCATCACATTGCCATGGGGACACAGGTTCTACTGTCTAAATCTGAAGGTCCCGACTGAAGGCTAATACAGTGTGATGCTAGGCCCATACTCAGTCAGGCACTGTACCCTTCTCAAGTCAGAACAACTTCAATCGCTCCCAGTGCCCCACAGGCATCCACTGATTGTATTAGTACCTCTGCTAATTTCAGATGGTTTTCATAGCCAGCCACATGCACCAAGCACCACGGGGCAGCACCACAGGGCTGTCAGCAGCAACACTTTCTTTCCTCTTAGCTTCTTCCTACTCTTGATTGCCTTCCACCCATCCTTTCTTCTCAGGTTTTCGTCATTCCCTTATGACTTTCTCCTTAATCCTTTCTGGAACAGAGTTGGGTATAACTTAATAAGCACACTTGCAAATGGATATTCGTAGCAACGTCCAGTGCCCTCTTATTTACACCACAGCATGAAGAAAGGAGCAGCAAGTGGTTAAAACGATGATGACAAATTCATGTTGACAGACGCACCTCTTCTGTGAGTCAGTGCTGGGCTTTTAGCGAGAGTACCGAAGTGAATATTCAAACAAGGAGACAATAGCAGCCAACCCCTTACATTATCACGTCCTTTGTTAGGTGAGTTAGCACAAGGGCTGTTTGTAACTAAAGACTACATAAATCGCAGGGTCCTGGCCTGCAGCAGAATCATTTCAGTCCTGGCTTAAATAGTCTGTTTTGAGGAGAATGACCAAGGGAACATCATGTCCTTATGGGAGAGCCAGCCCCCTCCCTCTCAGCACTGCGATTTGAGATTGGCTCAGTGGCAGTCTCTTTGAAGCATGGCATGGGGAACTGGTAAGCATCATTCCAAGCCTGGGAAAATGTGTCACAGTTTGTGGTGGCCACTGTCTCTCCTGACACTTAACAACAAACAGTGGGGCAGAAGAAATTGAAAGGAAAATCCATTTTAAAGTCAGGATGGGGAAGAGGGGGTGTTTACCTGGCCCTAGCAGTTGTCCTCATGACATGAGTATGCCTTGCGATGGATATAAATTCTAACCATTGAAACCAGAGCGAAATAACGACCAGGTCAGTACCTTAGTGTCGGCCCAGAATGCACTCTGCTCATATTAGCTTTGCTGGAGGACAGTGCATCAACGGCTAGGTGTACTTTTCTTAGAGGGCTAAACACTGCCTCTCTTTGTTATTTATTCATTTTCTTATTTGCATGCTCCTTCCCTCTCTCTCCCCATTCTTCCCTTGCTGATAAAATACATAACATCATCTATAAAGAGATGAAAGGAATTCATCATAGCCTAGATTAAAAATGACCGTGCGATGGATATGAAGCCATTCCAGGGCTTCTATAACAGTAACAAATGGGCTACCCATCCTCCACAACTGTCCAAGTTGCTCTCTGCTGAAGGTGATTTGAACATAGTGGGTCTTTGCAAAAGCACTCCAGGATGTGTGTGAGACTGTGGTACAAGCTGTCGCTTGGCCAACATGCAACCTCAAGTGGTCTGGAAAGATGACCCACGGTCATGCTGACCTTCCCTGTGCAATAACCCTTTTACTGTTCATGAAAGTAGGGAATAAGTTACTTGGCAGAGCCATAATACACACACACACACACACACACACACACACACACACACACACGTACGCACACGTGCGCGCGCGCGCGCACACACACACACATACCCGGTTTAAGCAGACCAACCCTGTCAAGCAGATGCCCCAAGCTGGAAAACTAATGACTGACGGGACTTTGTGTGGGACTTGCTCAGACATAAGGGCTGCAGGCATCTTAATGAAAGTCCTTCCTCTCCCAGCAGAGGAGAGAGACATCATCCTTTACAGAGTGGCACAAAGGGCTGGCACGTCTCTGCGCGCCTGACTATGGCCACACAAGTGTCAGAAGCAGTCAAGAGAGCTACAGCAGAGACACATCTCATATCTTCAAAACAGAATGAATGTCCTGCTAGGGAAAAATGTGTGGTTCCTCCCAACTTGAAGACTGCAAGAGTTGAGCACACACATCCAAAAGCTCACCTTGAAGACAGAACAAACACACCACCTGCTTTGCCAACAGTCATCCTGCAAAGGGCAGAACCTTAAAGCTGAGGTGAAAATAAAAATAAAAAAAAACTGTAAGGAAAGAGTGAGCAAAGGTCTACGTCAAACACCTGTGTACTGCAGTCCTTTGCAAGGCGTTGTGGTACAGGGAAGGCAAACACACTTTCAAAAGTATGGAAGGCAAAGATGCTTTGAAAACACCAGGCATGGCTAGACACCTGGTCGAGCCAGCATATCTCACCTCGTGGTTAACTTCTGCTGGATGTGAGGTTGCTTTTAAACCGTGTTAATTCTGTTGACACTTGTGATGGAATGATATAGAAAGGTGGTGTGCCTGCTCTCATATTGCCAGATGCGTGTGAAATACACAGCAACAACCTGGTGGTAGACTCAAAAAACGTGGAAGAGAGCTGCTCAAAGCGAGCCGGCTCGTGAAGATTCCTGATGTTACCCGATCATATCACTCTTGGACCAAACCGTGCAGGACTGCGTTACCTGCGGCTGGGCAGGTAGGCTGGAAGCAGGAAGTTTGCCTAGCATACAAGAAGCAGAATTCTATTAAGTGACCCTCTAGGCTGAAGAACTTCAAGATGGCAATAACCACAACTGACCCTTAATGAGAAATCGTTGTGTGTCTCTTTTAATGTGTTGTGTTGAGGAGAGTTCAAATCACAGCACAGCGGAACCCATCTGAACAAACGAACCCACTTGCAGTGAGCATATCATTCAGTTATGCAAACACACGGTTGGAAAAAAATCACGTTTTAATTCCCCATGAGTAAACTGACAGGGAGTGATAAAATCAGCACTGAAGGAACACGGAAACAGTAAAACCTAATGAACCTACAGAAAGAATTGTCTCCAAAGTGAGGAAGTGTTCTCACCTGCCTCCCCACCGCCCAAGCCTACGCTAGCAGCACACGTGCAGGAACACAATAGGACACAACCACTGCAGTCGTTACTATCATTTCCTTCTGCCCTTAGGTGCTAAGCACCTGACAACTACATGCTGAGTCATGCTAACAAAACTAAGCCTTTCGCTTTCTTTAATAGTAAAATTACCATTACTGAGTCATTATCATAAAAAGTGCATTCAAGTACATTACCACTTATTTTAAATAAACACCAATTTTGAAACAATTGACTTGAAAATCTGCATAAGTTGTTTTTTTTTTTTAAATCCCTGATTACATTTCTATTTATTCCTCGTGGTAGTATGAAACATTGTATTTTTAGAAACTACCACTTAATTTCCTCTAAAAAAACAAAACAAAAAAGACCCATGTAATATAGAACGGCACTGAAGCAAGAAAAAAAAAGTGTGCTTGTCACTTATCTTCACTGTGCATAAAATCTGGAGTAAAATATGGTGCTTGTGCCACGTGAATGTGTGGGAAAACACAGGAGTATATGGTTTGCCAGGTTTGGGCTTCCATCTCATTGCTCTATTCAGCAGCCGGAACCCCGAAATCCCTGGCAAGCCTTGGACACAGGGGCATGTTTTTCACGTGTTTAAAGTAGTTAAATGTGATCAACTGAGAGCTAAGAGACCTTGAAGCTGGTTGCCACCTTGGAGCTCTCCCGTGGATGGTCTTAGCGCACCCTATAGTGATATTTTGTTTATGATCTAATAAAGTTTTCCTGAAGATCAGAGGGCAAAGCTAGCCACACTAGTCAGCTACACAGGCTGGGCAGTACTGGCACACACCTTTAATCCCAGCAGACACACTAGTTAGCCACAGAGGCCAGGCTGTGGTGGTGCACACCTTTAATCTCAGCACTAGACAGGAATATAAGGCAGGATGAGATAGGAACTCGCTCTGTTCAATAGAGGTTAAGAGTTCTCTAGTAGCTTGGCTCCTTTGCTTCTCTGATCATCAGGCAACTTTGACCATAAACAAAATATCCCTATAGCACTCTACAAAACAGAGATGCTACTGGGCCCACTGACTTCCAGGCTGCTTCAGTCTCCCCATCCAAAGAGCAGCACCCCAAAGAGGCTCCTTTAGGGAGCTTTTAGGTGGAGAATAAAGACTGTTTAGATGGAGTCTTGTAATGTGACCCAAACTGAAGTCCAGGCTCAAGCAATCCTCCTGCCTCCGTCTCCCTGGTGCTAGGGCTGCACGCAGAAGGATTGGATTAAAGTTTGGTGGCCTCTGTCTATCCAGTTTCTGGCAGCCACCTTGAATTTCATCATGGATACATTTGAAGAGTAGTGTGCACAATTCCCAACAAAGACATCAACACCCAAGTTTCCCGTCACCTTCTCGAAGAAGTCACACTCGACATAGAAACCAGAAAGAACCCTTACCCCATAAAGATAAAAAAAAAAAACTACCCAGAAGATGCATCTTGCTAAACAGCTTACTTATGTTTATACTTGCTACTTACAAGTGATACCAGCAAAGAAGTGTGTGGCCAGAACAAAGGAAGTGTCCAACGGTCCTTGACAGTAACCCAAATGAGCCACGTGCTTATGGACAAGGGCTCGCAAACACGCTGGCCTCTGGCTTCAGATCAGCAGCTGGAACTGTCCATCTCTCCCGCTTTCCCACGGCTGTCCTCCTTGTCTTCGGGCTGTACTTCACCTCCTTCCTCCTTGCATTGAGTTGGGTCTTTTGCAGCAGCCTGGTCTTTGGTTTGGGGTTCATGTGTGGAAACAGGATCTAAAACTACAACTGGCTCAGCTTGCTTCTCACTGCCCACACATTGTCTCCTGTATCCACCTTTACTGGGAGGCCTATAAGAGGAGAGAGTTAAATAGAAAACGTACTAAGCAGAGAAAACATTTGACTTTCAGATTCCTGGATTCAGGAAAATACAACAACAAAAAAAAACCCTCCTAAGTCTAACCAACATGCATAGCATGTAGTCTTTGAGATGCAAGCCATTAAAAAAAAAAAAAAAGAAGAAGCAGCTACTAGATTACATAATAGGAGCAGAAGGCCAGAAAAGAGAAGGCAGGAAAAGTCAAGGCGATTAACTACGGAAGTAGTACAAAGCCAGATGCACCTACCTGCTTAATGGCATACTCCTCTCAGGAAATACGCAGCCCTGGCTCCGCTGTGCATTCCCAAACCCTGCCCACGCCAGTCCTGCCCTACCTACCACCCTGGCTCAGCTAGAAAGAATTAAGCCCGTCCCCCACTCCCTCTTGCCCCCAGCACAGCTGTTTGCAGCTTAGCTGTGAAGAGCTGTGTGGAGAGGGTTGGGGATCACCCTGGCTCAGTGATGGGCAGATGAGAGTGGCAGCCAGCTGTGCCCACCACAGCCATTACCACCCAGGAGGGAGTCCCGACCTCAGGAGGAGGTGGGCGGAGAAAAGGGCTGCAGGGAGAGCTCAAGGAATAAGCTCCAACACCGCGATCGGAAACTTCTCTAACCAGGAGAATGTGGGACAGTTTCCTGTCCCTCGGAAGTGACCTCCCTTCTGATGCAAGAAGCTGCTGTTCTTCACGCCAGGCAGGTGGCATTTCCTTGTGGGAGCGGAGGTGTCCCTCAAACATATTCTCTTGCCAAGTGTCAGGCTGGGGCCGAGTCCTCTCAGAAGTCATGGTCAGCACCTGCCCTGGGTTGTCGATTCTGGGCTGCAGGACTTGCCTAGAGAAAGTCCAGCAGCTCTGATCTCTCAAGACGATTCTGGTCCTCCTGGCCAATTCCAGGATATGACTTTTTCCACCCCTGAGAACCATGAGTCAGGAAACCATGGAGAGAGCCTCATGTGTGATGGAGAGCTACTGCTTTGTCTGCTCACTGTTCTACGGTCAGCACCGATTCCCACTGCCCTGGCCTCCTGCAGGTCAGGTCTTCTGAGCTACTCTCATAGTGCTTCTCCCTTCCGGAACTTACCACAGTTAGATGTTTCTCGTCTGTCTCTCTGATAACATATGGGGCAGGGGCTGCCTAATTTCGTCTAAGATTCTATCCCCAGCACCTAGTGCTGATCACGTGTCAACAAATAAATAACAACACACTAGAGAAGATCCAGAGTGAAAGCTTTGGTGAGAGGAAAGCAGAAGGTCTCTTCTATGCATGGAAACAGAACAAGCCATCTCTTAGGGAAGGTGGCCTGCGTGACCTGCTCACAGAGCACCAAAGTCTGAACCCAAAGACCAAGCTTATCACTAAGAGCTCCTTCCAAATGCTCGAGAGTCGCTCTCTAGTTATCAGGTCATAGCAAAGGCATGACTTGACCATCACTCCGTGTGATTACCACATAGCATAGGGAGTAGAGAAAGGAAGGCGATCCTCAGGAACGGAGAGAACAAAGACCTTCTACTTCAAAACACCTTGCTACTAGGTCCTAGAGATGGGTTGGGATGCCGTTTTCTTGATAGTACCTGTTCCGGTCCAGGCGACAACTTAAAGCTCACTATCACAAAAGCAGAGCCACTGATAAGAGGAATGAGATCCCAGGCAACAGGGGACACTATCAGCTAATCTGTGGGAGTCTGCTGTCTCTATGCATGAAGTTAGGTGTAACTGGCAGAGCTTAAAGACAAGCTAGAAATGCATCTGTGTCTGACAAAGGCAGACCAGGCTGATGCACCAGCCCTGCAGGGCGAGCTGAGCCCTATCGCTTGGAACCGCACATGCATCAGCTCCAGGGAGTGGGCAAGCTGGCGAAGCTGGGAGGAGCTGCAGGATGGATCCACAGGCCGGTCACTGCCACATGCCAGTCAGGCGAGTTTGCACATCATGCCCTACATAAGCTATCCCAGAGATGGCTATACATGAACCTTCTCAGGGTATGTTACGACCTCACTTCTGCCTTGTTATATCTCATGCGCATTTCGCTCACGGCCAACCAGAAACTGGACACAAACCTCCCAGAAGGTAAAGCTGCAGCTTAGTTTTAGTCTGCAGGTCAAGTCCAGTCGGCTTCACCAGCTTGCCTGTGAGCCCCTGCTGTCAGCCAGCCAGTCTGCCGGAGCATGCAAAGGTGTTATCTCTCATTCCGCCACTCGGAGAGAGCAACTACCACCAGTTCATACCGACCTTGGCCGTTCCGATGGACTACTGTGTGTTTGCAAGTCCCTGTGTGTCTGCAGGCGAAGGATGGTTAACAACTCCTAGCAAAAGCTGTCTTCATCAGCTGGGGCTTAGACATTTCCAGGAAGTGCTCTCAGCATCCTGTGGCAGCAACACACAGGCTGATTGAGCTGAAACCTCGTACTGTGGGGTTGAGACAGTTTTGGGACTGTCTCTGTCACTGTTTATCTGTCCTCAAGCTGCTTATCTGCATTGTCATCTGAGAGGTCATTCGCTGGCCAGCCTGAGAACCCCAACCCCATGGGCACAGTGGCACTGCCCGGGAACCCCAGAGCAAGGTGGACAGGGATGAGAACCTGGCCTAAGAGCACGCTGGCTGCTCATGAATAGCAGAGACAGTGCAACAGTCTGAGCTGCCTCTTTCTGCCTACTCCTTAACGTTGAGCTATTTCCCAAATATAACGTTGGTGCCGCAGGCTAACTGTGGACACTTTTACCAGTGTGCTTCCATTTTTTCCACCTGCAACTTTCAAATCAGCAAGGGTCAAAGCCCACCGCTCCAGCTGCAGTTTGTAGACCTTCCTGGTTTGATATCACTAGGTCCCTTGGAGAGCTGCTCAAAGCTCCAGGGATGAGAAGCCATCCTCCCAGGGCGACCTTCTCCTTCTATCCCCATGGTGTCACTCCAGACTCACTCAGGAGACAGGGCTCTGAGTATGCTGCATGCCGGTGTGGAATTATTTAGACTCGGTAAATCGAGGCGGGAGGACGTGTCCTGAACGTGGGCACCACCATTCCCTGGGCTTGTATCCTGAACCGAATAACAGGGAGAAAGAGCCGACCTGAGTGTTCATTGTCTGCCCCACTGCTTCCTAACTGTGGATGCAACGAGAAAAGCTGTCTCAACCTCCAGCCACCACATCTCCCCTTTCACGATGGGCTAACTCTACCTTCAAACTGAACCCGAATTAGTCCTTTCTGAGCACAAATAAGCAACTAAAGTTCATACACATAAAAAGCGTGGCAGCCTTTCTCTTGAGGAGCAGAATCAGTAAAGCAAAATTGCTGAGTCACAGAGAGTGAGGAAGACTGTGAATCAGTCCATCTCTCCCCTGTCAGATGCACCCTCCAGGGGAACAAGGGAAGCTTCTACCCATGCCCTGGCACAGAGCCTGGATCTGCTGTCTTGGCCCAAACTGCAGAATTTTAGCCAGGATTTCTCTTCTTTTCCCAAAGACTTGTTATCTGTGATCCACTCAAACAGACCTTACCCATGGGTCATTCTGGACCACGTGTTCAACAGTTGTTTTCAGACAAAAACAAGGAAAAGCTAGGATTCAGGAAGAGCCAGAAGAAAGGGCTCTGGCAAGTGAACTTCAGCTCCCGCCCTATGCTGGTGAAAGGAGGGATTGGACCCCAAACCATACTGAACCTGCCTCCAACAGTCTTCACCACAGCTGAACTTGGTAAAGGGATTCGGTGATTTCTCAGTCTGTGTAACAGGAGACTCTCGGAAGAGAAGCACTCTGCGCCCCCCACCCCAAAGCCCATCACTGTTTGCATTCAATGACAATTCCTTTCAAAATCAACTTTCTACCTCCCACTTATATTCCAAAACATTCTAGCTAACATTTCGGCTGCAATTCAAATTAACTAATGCCCCAAAGAGCCCCTAATCGACACGGTTCTGAGCTCAATTGAATACAATCAAAGCTCAGGAAATGAAGGGGGAATGCTTATTTCATGCAAATTCTGAATATCGCTCCAGCTTAATCTTACTGATAATATAAAGGTGGGACATTTTGAACATTACAGTGAATGAAACCTTTAAGCGGTGAGAGTTATTTTATAAAATGCTACCTCTGAAAAGCTGATTGCCAAACAGTATAAAAATGGTTTGAGGCATAAATGCCAAGTTCATTTCTATTTCACTTCCGAGGTAACTATCTCTCAAATCGCAACAGCTGGACTATTTAACACAATCTGGTGAATCACAGCACAGCGCTTCTCTGGGCTCCCAGTGGGACGTCTGCATTAGTCCGTGGCAGCCATCCAACAAATGACGTACAGCGGCCCGTCTGAACTCTGTTTCATTGACAATGAAAACGGGTAAAACGACAACCATATTTACCACCTTCAAGGATGGAAAATGGAAAGATTTAAATTTGTCTTTATAAAGGAGTTTTCTGGTAAAACTCCAAAGAGGAAGTCGGTTTCTGTCTCCCTAGAGTAAAAACAAGTCTTGCCTTCTCCCCCCTCCTTCCCATCCCTGCCCTCAGTTAGCCGAGCAGTAGAGAGAAGTACCGTTATTGAGGCTCAATGTTCATTGTTTCTTCCAGAAACTCTTGTTTTCAGAAACATTACATCTTAGACATAAGCTGGGAATTTCTAATCGCTAGCAAGTTTCACACTTGTGTAACTGGAGGCAGAACAAAGCTTCAAGAGTTTTGGTTTTGTGTACTTTTTAAAAATTGCATTTCATCTGTGTCTGTCAGTTTGACTCTGCTTTTACTAGTAGGAAGACAGATTAAAGTTTAGAAAGTGTTCCTTGCCTCCGGATTAAACAGGTTCCTTTTGGCACAGGTAACAATAGCTGGGGAAAGATCCCGTGCCCACATTCTGCAAAATTTTCCTTTAGTTTTTTTTTTTTTTTTTTTTTTTAACTACCATGCAGTTTATGTCCCAGCCCATGGTGGTCCCCGCCAAGGCTATAACAGCTTGTTTATTCTGCTAATGTCAGCCAGACCAAGGACAAGTAATAGGTTATGAACCTGGACAGCCCTCACTGGTAAAGCCATGTAGGCAACCCATGAACTCATTACAAAACACTTTTTGTAACATATGATGCTTTTCTTTCGATGCTGGGTTGGTTTTTTACTGTTTTGTTTTATTTTCTTTCAATAATTTTGCACAGCTTTTAGTTCTTATGAAAATTTCATTTAGATCCTAGGTATTTAAGAACTTAGTGTTATTTACAAGAAATATGTTAAAAGACACACAGTCTTCCACAGCAGTCACTAGAGTGAACTCTGGCTCCTTGCAAACAAGCTGGGCACAACACACATTTTCAAACATACATACATTTTAAGTTTTCCTTTCAATTTACTACATTTTGTACATCAAACTTTTAAGATAGGACTGAGAAGGAATTCTGTTTGTTACCTTATACTGTCCTGTACTACCATGACATGATAAAGTATATTGCCAGTGAAATGTGTTTTATCTGGTTTAAGAAGTTGAATGGGTTTATCCCAGGATCTGAAATTGCTTTTTCCATCTTGGAAGTTATTTTTCTTTCAATCAAAACAGAACAAAACAAAACTTCACTCTTCCCTAGGAAGCACAAATAAAAGGAAATATAAACACTGTTAAGAAACAGTTTTTAAAAACCTACAAAGTACCAAGGGCAATTTGCAGAAATGATACATTTTAGACAAAGTCCTGTAAAATCGGAACCCTTGTAACTGGAAGCAAACATTAAGAGGCGATTAATTCTTTGAGAGAGTGGAGAATTACTCAGCAGCACTTGAACAGTAATTTTGAGATTTACTCAACGGTATTTTACCAGTCATTTCTTCACTAGGTGTAATACATCCTGAACAATTAATCTGGAAGAAGTTGCTGTCTGTACAGCCCCTCGGAACACTGAGACAATACCAGGGCTGAGCTTTCCGGCAGTCCCCAGGATAACTCCTGGTGTGGGGAAGAAGAAAAGACCAAGTTGGGGGATCTCAGCTTCCAGAGCATCCAGTTGTTCGGCTAATTTTGTTGTTAAAACTTAATTGTCCATGTACCAGTGCACACGGGGCTCCATTGTGGTCTGGCTCTGTGGAACAGAGCCATTTCCTGCAGTGTCTGTACACAATTCAGCAGGGCTAAGATTACAGCTGCGCGCCCAGCAAATCCTTTAATTGTATAAGAGCATCAGATTAAGCAGGAACGTCCATGCGGCTCACTCTGCTAGTAGACTCTTCTCGGAAATAAATGTTTACGAAGTACAGGGAAGGTGCCTTCCTCCCCGTCTCCTCAATGCAGAGCCTACACACAGACAGACAGACAGACACACAGAGAAGCACACACACTTACACACACACATATGCACACATACACACTCAGACACACACAGGCACGCACATACAGACGTGCACACACATTTAGACACACACACACACACCCCAGAAAGAGAAAGAGGAAAAGGAAGTGATGAGGAATCGAGGGCTGAAAGTAACCAGAAGAAAGCACCCTGCTTCCCCCACAGGGACAGGCATCTTCCCTGTCCTCCATCTGAATAAAATGTTGACCCAAGCCTCCCTGAAAAGATGGTTATATGGCCAACAAATAATGCTTGCCCCGCTGAGACCAATGTTAGAAAGATTTTACATGAAGTTGCTCTAAAAGTAAGTTTAAGAATAGAAATTTCTATTTGAGAACATATTTTAAAAGCTGAAACTCTTCCTCCTCCGATTGTGAAAACCAGTACTTTTCCATTTCATTTTTAAACATTAGATTCACACTAGAAATAACAAATAAAACTGAAAAGACGAGTTAGAGGTCAAACAATGATTAAAAAAATCAATCCGATTTTTAATTAAAAACTCGAAAGGCAATTAGACTTTTTTTTCCCTCTGTCATGAAAAGGTTTGACTGGTCACACCAACCAAGAGACATCTAAAATTTCTCTTCTATCAGCTACCCTCCCTATTCAGAAAATGGGTTACATAGGGTGAGCTCTTGCTAGAATAGATCTGTATGGGGCCAAATGTCACAGGTATTTAGAGATACCACAGATCAGGAAATTAAATGTAAATTAAAATAAAAAATGGTTTCACTAGAAAAGGACACTTTCCTATTGAAATTGAAGTCCTATAATTGCTACATGGGTTTTGTGATTTTCTTTTTAATTCTCCAAGGGCAGAAAGTGACCTGTGTTGAACCTCCTAAACAAAAAAGCAAGCTAACTGTCTGCCTGGCGGCTCAAAGGGATATTTAAAAGAGCTTGAAGCTTCCAGGGTGGGAGGGTCTGGGACTCAGAAGAGCGGATGCTTTAGAAATGTGTTGGCTAGAGGAGTCTCCAGGAACTGTGCTTAAAATGACCAAGAGAAGAGGGGCAGTCTGGGAAATCACTGCCTATCACTCCCCAGTCGTGGGGTTCCATGTGACTCTGACTTTCAGTCGCAAATGAAAAGTCACCTTTGGGGACGTTGTTGTTTAACTGCAATTCCTTGGAGGATATTCACTTTTGGGAAAGTAATTCATGGGCAGAGAAAGCCCAGTTCAGACCAGCAGAGTCACTTCCAGATGAGGCTGGTTCAGAGACGAAAAACAAAAATGGTGACAGCAGGAGATGCTCACACCTCTGCTTGGTTTGTGAGGTAGAGATCGGTGAGATCTGCTCAGCTTTTCCTCCACATGGAAGACTCACCTGCTCCTCCACTCCTGCTCCACACACACACACACACACACACACACACACACACACACACACTACCATACATACACTTCAGACCCAGACCAAAGTTCTAAAAAGGCAAACCATAAACTGAAAATAATGATCAGCTGGGCAGTGGTGGTACACATCTTTAGTCTCAGCACTCGGGGGCAGAGACAGGTGGACCTCTGTGAGTTCAAGGCCAGTCTGGTCTACCGACTGATTTTTTAGGACATCCAGGGTTACACAAAGAAACCCTGTCTCGAAAAACAAAAAGGAAAGAAAGAAAGGAAGGAAGGAAGGAAGGAAGGAAGGAAGGAAGGAAGGAAGGAAGGAAGGAAGGAAGGAAGGAAGGAAGGAAGAAAGAAAACCTGTCTCAAAAACCTCCAATAAAATGATGATGATGATGATGGTGATCAAACGCACCAGAGGCTAGAGAATTCATGATTTTAAAGCAAACGGTGTCACGGGCATCTTTCCCTCACATCGCTGTAGTATGTTACCACTTACTAACATCCCTTTCTGATCCCCTGCTCAGAGGCAGATATAGTCAATATAGCAAGTCTGAAACATCCAGGACAGTTTTTAAAAGCTGTGTAAATGAGGGTTGGGGAAGTGGCTCAGTGGGTAACAGGAGTGTTTCCTGTACAAGCATCAGGACATGAATTCAAATCCTTAGCAATCAAGTAAAAGCTGGAGATGACTTTGTATGCCGAGACTCGGCAGGAGAGAGCACAGACAGCAAGATTCCTGGTCAAAACGGCAAGCTTCTGGCTCGACGAGGAACCATGTCTTAATGTCGTTGAGTGGAGAGTGATAAAAAGATATTCAATATTCTTCACTGGCTTCTGCAGGCAATGCATCAGCATGCACGCAACACACACGCGCACATGCATGCAAAAGAGGAAACCAACAAAAGACTAAAATAGTTGGTATTGTGATAGACCGATTTCCCAAGCTTTTTTTTTTTTTTTTTTTTTGGTTTTTCAAGACAAACCACAGGGTTTCTCTGTGGTTTTGGAGCCTGTCCTGGAACTAGCTCTTGTAGACCAGGCTGGTCTTGAACTCACAGAGATCCGCCTGCCTCTGCCTCCCGAGTGCTGGGATTAAAGGCATGCGCCACCACCGCCTGGTCCAAGCTTATCTTTATATTATTGAAGAGTACCCTTTTATTGGCGGTATGGAAAAATTAGAACAATCTCTTCCCAATCCTTCGTTAAGACTACTTGCTAGCCAGAGTGGCTGTTTCAGAATGCTTTGCACTTCTGGGAAACACCAGAACTTTCCCATTGCTCAGGATGGACATAGGAAGACAAAACAGAAAAGCTGACGTGATGAGTATGTCCGGTCAGAGAGCAGGCTTCAAGGAGCAATTTAACTGCAGAAACTCTACCTTCTACAAGGAACATCTCATGTAAGTCTCCTTTCTTCCCTAACCTCTTAATACACTGGATGTGCTCGATCAGGATTTGAAAGGCATGAGCTTTGCAGAATTTAGAGTTACGTTATTAATTATTAATAACTATTAAGCAGAAGCATAATTTTGGGCGATTTGTTTACTTCCTGAGCCACTGTTCACTCATGTACAAAATGGGAATAATGTCCATTCTATAGGTTTGGGATGAATAAAAGAACACATGAAAATACCTGGTTTAACGAATGTTGGTGAGAAACAGTATCAATGACTAAACATTATAGAAGCAAATCCCTAAATCTTCAGCCCCCAAACTGGAAAAATGGTCTCCATACATCCTGCCTACTAAGGTTTGGACATTCCTCTCAATATGTATTATTTTAGTGTGAATGTCTATTGACAAAAAGGAAATACTGAGTAAAGCACACACATGATGGTGTGGTATGGGCTTTTCCTGAAACCATATTTTCCCAGAAAATGCACATGTATTATTGAGAACATCCAATTTATACATATTGGTGACAACAGATTTAAAATGTTTGGGACACCCTGCACAGGATTAAGATGGAGGACAAGGTCACCCAAACAGGCATTTGGGTATCTCATATTTACTGTTGAACTTATGTGGGATACCTGCACAGGATTAAGATGGAGGACAATGCTACCCAAATAGATATTTGGGGATCTCATATTTACTGTTGAACTTCTGCTTCTATTTCTGAAATACTGAAATGCCTGCCTGCCATTAATCCAGGGTTATTTAACTGTCTGAATCCACACATGTTGATTACACTTTGCAGGGGTGGCTTGAAGGCTTTTAGTTTTCTTACGCAGAAATTCCTTGGCTTCTACTTTTGCATTCTAACTTACCCACTGGCAAGTCAGCCAACACTCCAGCCCTGCTGAACCAATTGGGCAAGCATAGCTGGAACTTTGTGCTAAGCCCGTGCATTGTGGAATCTGATGACTTAATCTTGAGGCGGTACAATGATGGAGATGCGCAGCACTGAGCTAAACGCACACAACTCCTTGGACTCTAGAGAATGTTTTCCTGAACTAAAGAATCCAACCCACAAGGAAGTCTTACGTTTCAGCCTGTGCATGCCTGTGGTATGGAAATGCTGGTTATATGCTATTCTAGTCAGCTGATATTTGACCACTTAATTAAAATTAAAGAACAAGCTTCTCCATCCATCCATTTATTGAGAGCCTACCATCTCTTAGGGTGTGAGGGGTACGCTAGCCTTGTACCCATGGGGAAAGGGTAGGGAGCTGAGGAAGCCTTGAGTGTTTAAAAAAAAAAATGAAGTCTGGAGTGATGTACAGTGTTGCTATGGCCACAGCCGTGTCAAGGACCAGTGCCTTGCCCCTGCAGTGAAGCTCAGACTGTGGTAAATCCTTTATCTAAGTGGGAATGTTGGCAATTATGCACAAAACCTATCAACTTCATCAAAACCTATGCAGCCTCCTCCTCCCAAGAGTTTACAACCTGACAGTCCTGTCTACAGAGACCTCCCATTGGTACTAGCCAACTCCTTCCCTGTGCTGCATGTATAAACCACACACAGCTGAGTTCCAGGCTTTGAGTAGTTGGTGCCCTCCATCAAAGTCCACACACCACCCCATGCCAGCTTTTCTGCCTGTGTATATTTCCTTTGTGCATTCTTTACTACCCCAGTCAGATTTCCAGGACCTTGACGTGAAGGACACAACAGGGAAGGGCATTCTTGGTAAAATGGGTCGTGTAGGCACAAGGCTGGAGAGCAGGCAGTGTGAGCACCAGGTCGTAAGTGTAATGGAACCTGGACAAAAAGGCTTAAGTGGAAGAAAGAGAGGGGAGGGTATCAGGGGCTACAGTGAGGCAGTGTGCAGGTCTGTGTAAAGTTGGGGTGATCAATCATATGTATTAGAGGCCGCTAAGACTGACATCCTCCCTAAACCCTGTCAAGAGCTGGGAGTGCCACTCACCGGAAACACCATGGTGGTGATGTCACCGCCAAAACGAAGGGGCAGTTACTAGAGCTCAAAAACTCCTTAATTAACAGGAAGAAGTACACGATACATATGTAGAAAAATACCACAATGAAAGCCATGACTGAATTGTAGCCAATTTAAAAACAGTGACTGGCTGGGTAGACGAATCAGTGGGTTAAAGGCTTGTTGAGTAAGTTTGCGAACCCAATTCGGATCATCAGAGCCTCTGGGAAGCTAGACTCTGTTGTGTGCACTCTGTGCTGACGCAAGGTGGACATAGGAGAATCCCTTGAAATTTGCAGCCCAGCCAGCCTGGTGTACACAGCAGTGAGCAAGAGAGCCCACCTCAAACAAGGTGGAAGGTGCGGACTGGCATCTGAGCTTGTCTTCTGACCTCCACACACCCACTACGGCATGTGCACCTGCCCCCTCACCCGCCCAACACACACATGATCTCATCTCTAAGTGTCATGCTTGCTCAAGCCCATGAGGTAGGGCAAGGTGGCCACAACCACCATAGTGGTTAGTATAACTGAATGAACTTATTAGTCAGAGCCCCACATAGTCCTGAAAACAACCCCTCTGGTTCCTAAACAGTTCTCCTGGCTGGTAACACACGTTTTCACTTGTAGAACCTGCAGGTAAGCCTGTCAGTTATCTCGAAGCCAAGTTTAAATGTAAGTAAGGGAAGTGAATAATGAGCCTGCAAATTCACAGAATTCTGAGTCATTTCGTCCAGCTGGACTGCAGCAAGGGGTTTCAAAAAAGGGCGCTCTTTTTACTAAATGACTGTCAATATGAAAATACACGGCACCGGTTATCTCAGCTAAACAATCCAAGAACGGAAGACAGAAGCATTGGGTTACAGAGTTTAAAAGTTAATACAGCCACACACAATACTTAGATTAGTGCTTTAAGTAGATAAATTAAGTTGCAATGTGTCTCTTAAGCAGTCATTGAACAAGCAAGATGAGAAATAAATTGAGTTCCACATTGGCCTTCCTGGCATCTAACATCTCTCTGTCAACACGCTGATCCTTTTTGCTGTCAATTCAACACACATTTTGCAGACCCTGGGCCTGCAATTATTTCATTTCCTTTCTTGGAAATGTAATTTCCACTTACTTTTGGAGAATAAAAGGCAGACACAAAAGGAGGAAGGAGCTGCAGTATTTTCTGATTAAGATTATCTGTGCAAGATGGTGAAGAGGGAGAAAATCTATACACCCGTTCTGAAGCATTTCTCAGAGACCAACTTGTCTCTGCCAAATTGCTTTTGTGTCTGGATATTGGTTCAAATGCTGCCAGATTGCTGATGTCAAATTAGGTGTTAAACAAACTTAATAGCAAAGGCAAAGAATGAATACAGATCATCTTTCTGGGAGATGTACAAACAGCTCCTGGCAAAGAAAGGCAAGGGGACTGTGAGAAGACATGCTTTAAGAAACCACAATGAGATTAGGTAAGACTGTAAATCAGCAAAGAAAGCCATTCATTCCAAAGGAGAAGGGGGATCTCGAGGGCCCCACTGAGAGAAGAGCACGAGAGGAAGAAAACACTAGTTGGCAAAATAGATCCAAACTGAATCTCAACTTCATTAGTCCAGGTTTCACCTTTTAAAGCTAAGACAGCAAAAACTACAAAGGAGGGGCTCTTTCTCTCCTGACAGAACAGGAAATCAGAGGTTTAATTAACTGTGATTACAAGATTCGGCTGATCTGATTGGCCTCACCTCTTCCTTTTCATTAAGTGACAATCTAGGTGACACGCTGGCACGAGAAAAGTGTAGACTGATTTCAAATGGAGCCTGCCATTGTTATAAAACAAATTGATCCTCTACTACACTGGTTTGCAACACGGTCAATAGCAGGATTAACCCTGACAAAGTGCCACTTGGAAGCTGGTCTCTATAGATAACCCTGTATGTGGCACAGTCTATCTCCGGGAAGACCAGGATAAAGGCACACCTTCCAAGGCTATACAAACGCAGGCTGCAAAGGAGTCGGAAAGATCTAGTACCTTCTTCAGGTCAAGGAGGCGCAGAGAGTGACAGCCTAAAGACAGGTGTCTTCGGGTGCAGAAGCATCAGCCTGGTCACCTCTTTGTGTAGGAGGAGGACCCAATGGATGGCCAGTCCAGTAGGTGTGGTATTTGCTTTGGAGCTGAAGGAAATCACCAAGCTGGGAGCCTAGAAGCAGAAGCTGGCTCAAAGGAGAGGGAAGAGGGTTTGGAAGGCCACATCAAAGCCTTTCTGAAGAGCAACAGATCAAATAAATAAACGCATATTATAGTCATGACAGATTCGTCTACATTCTACTTAATAAAGAGCATCGTTACTTACTGAAACGTAACCTTGGAATTCGTGCATCCTTCCAATTTACGGGGCCCTTCACCTGGCTCAGGTGTTAGGGGACACGGGCTGTTGAATTCTGCCTCCAGAGTTTTCTTGTTCAAGGCTGTTTTTACACTGGATACAGAACCCAACACTGGCATGGATTTGGACTCTGAGGTGGCTAATATCCCGGTAGGACCTTAAAACCAAACACATACCTCAAGTTTAATAATTCTGTGTGATGCTTATTAATGGTATGAAAGATTAGCTGAAAATGACCATAGGAAGCAAAGAGGCCAAGTTGGTTAAAAAAAGTTTAAGCACATGCTAAAAGAAAAAGATAAAGTCCCTACCAGCAGTCTACTTGCTTTGGGAGCAAGTCTAACTTTCAGGGCACCTGGACCACACTGGGAAATTGTGTGCAGACATTTAAGAGGCTGCAAAATCCCAGGTCACACTCCCTTCACTGACTTGACTGGTCCTTAGTAATACTGCAATTATGGACACTCTTTCTTATTTCCAAATATGGCTTTTCTGACAGCCCTGCTTGAACCATTTTGCCTCTCAAGAGTTAATTCTTCCGAAAACTCATCTCTGCATTTCAAACAGAAAATGGACCAATGTCAAAAGGTTCTTTCTAAAAGGCTCATGAAGACTTCTTAAGCATTAAACAGCTTTTATGAACATTTTCATTTTAATGTGAATGAGCAGTAAGTGGATTTATTGCCTCTTAAAAAAACAGACACAAGATTATAAAAATTAAGTGGCAAAGAGTTTGGGCTGTTTACCTTCTGGTCTCTGCTGCTCTTTGGGACAGGATTTAATGACTACACTAGGACTTGCTACTGAAAGTATTGGCTCAGCATCCCAGAACTCCTGGGCTGAAGCTAATAAGCCTCACCTTGAGTTTTTGCTAGGTAGCATGCTATAAAGAACACCTACCTCAAAACTTCAGAAGGAATGTTCTTAACAACCGGACTACACAAGTCACACATATGCAAATTAAATAATGTCAAAATGAAGTCAGAAGACAACCTTGAAGGGTGCCATTGAAAAGTGGGCTGACTTGGGAGATTAGAGCGTGTCACAGGGTCGCGATGCGGCTCAGGTGGAGAAGTGCTTGCTCAGCATGGAGTCAAGGGCTCCATCTCCAGCACAGACTGGGCATGTGGTGTAGACCTGGAACCCTAGGACTTGGAAGGTGGAGGCAGCAAGAGCAAAAGCTCAAGGTGACCCAGAGCTACATAGAGACACTGTCTCAAAAAATATAGAAGAATCATCTCCCAATCTGGTATTACACAATACAAAATGTTAGCAAATCCCAAAGGAATTTAGCTTTGGGGTCATAACCTTTCATGTGGCTGTGAAAATGTCTGGAGAACCTAAGAGGGACTGAAAATGGGCTCAGCAATTCAACTACTCCTCCCTTAGTTCAACTCCAAGACACAGACCAACTCTGGTCTGGTGACAGGTGTGTGACTTTCTTACTTTGGGCAGACAGGATGGTGGCATGCCCGAGGGCTCTGTTTAAAAAGTCCCTTTCCTTCGAGCTACACTAAGCCTTGTGTTGCATGAGGATGTGGAAGACAGAAGAGAGGGGCAGAAAGATCAAGCAAAGAGGATTCTGGGAAATATGAAGTCTAATTCAAGATTTGCCTCCTCTCAGGTGCTTTGTCCTTGGTAACTCGGCTGCAGCACTAGACTGTCCTTGTGGGAAGATCTCCTTCTGAATGCGCCAATGCTTGCTGCTTATTTCTATGTCTGCAGCTACTTAAAAAGGGGGGCAGCGAGCTGGGCTCCTGTTTTCCATATATACAAAAAGAAATGAAGAAGGCAGTGTTTGCGACGTTGATTATTGCGTTCTGTATTTCCTAAGGACCTCTTGCAGCTCTCTGTCAGTCTGGCGGGCTACCAGGCTGGGGGTTGGGGAAGTGGGGACAGCAATGAGTCCCAGGAAAATAGCAAACTGGTGGGTCCAAAGGGCAGATGCTCAACAGCTGGGGGCTGGGTCTACAAAGCCTGGCTACTTCCTTAAGTCTCCTTCTTCCACTTGGTCCCTCCCCTATTTCCCAGAAGTCTTAGCGTGCAAGGGCAATGTCACAGGTCCTGTACAGAAGACTCAAGCCTGTGCATCACTGATCTCTGTCACTTTCTTCCTGTCCCACACCTGGTGGGTTTGGCGGCCTTCTTGTTTTCTCCCCATGGAATTTTCATCTTGTCATTTCATGAGCTTTAGAGAAATTTTCATGTGACAAATTCTGTTTCATGCTTGGAAAACTGTGACCCATTGAAGGGGGAAAAGAGGGTTTTGTTTGTTTAAGATAGTGAGCAAAAGTTTGTCAGATTTCTTGTTTCCTTTTTTTCCCCCTTGGCTATTAATTACAACTCACCCCTCAGTGTGTTCTGACTGTCTACTTCACCAATAACAGATCATATTTCTTTGTTCAGGGGTTGAAAAAAATTTTTGAGGCAGGCTTGCATGTGGCACAGGCTGGCCTTCAAGTCACTATGTAGCTGAGGATGACCTCCTGCCTCTAACTCCCAAGAGCTAGGATTACAGACATGCATCGCCATACTGTTTGTATGGTTCCTTGGATCAAATCCAGGGCTTTATATACTCCAGGCAAACATTATACTAACTGAACTACATCCCTAGTCCCCAACTTTATTTGATTTTTATATTTTATTCTAATTTTCCTGGAATGGGACACTGAGTATTTGTACACTGGCAAAAAAATAATCAATCAAACAAATAAATAAAATGAAAGACTCTTATTGCGTCTCTAAAATGTGTTCCTTCCTCCACTTTTGGAAGTATTCCTATCTCCATACTGACTGGAACCAAAGTGCTTCCTCATTTCTGCTGGAAATGAACTCTGAAGCAATGAGTGATGTGTGTATCTAGCTTAATCCACGAATGGAAATGTTTTTGAGAAAAGAGAAGGATTGGAGTAAAACACACAATATAAATCACAGTCGTGGAAATGTCATACAGTAAAGCCTCAGTAGAGAGACCTACAGAAGAACCTCAGTGGGATTCTGGGAAGGCTGTCAAGGTACGAAGTCACCAAATGGATGAGGTGAGGTGGCTAGTTCTAGTAAAACCATAAAAATTGTCTCCGAATACCCCTTTAATGTTCCTTTTGTCCCTTTCAGGTTGTTTGCTGGGTGGGAACTCCTTGTATGCCATTTATCAGTAGAATTCTCAAATCAGACCACACACTATTTTTATGTCAATGTCCTTCCTCCTGTTTGGAAGTAGGGTAGCTCACTGTTCTAGAAATCAGTCTGGAGGCTCAACTGGCTGTCCAGTGTGGGGATCCACTTGGCTCTACCTCCCCATCGCTGGATTACAGATTGTGGATTTAGCAGTATGGATTCTGGGGTTTGAACTCAGGAGGTAATTACTATCTCTTCGGATGGATGACTCTAATGTTTGTAAGTTTGACTGCTTATCTGGCCGATTCTGATTTGAGGAATCACTCATTTGAGTCAATCTCTATGAAAAGCAGAGCTTGACCATCACCGTTCCATTGAGAATATTCTAACAAGTTCAGCTAGGCAGGGTGGGTCAAGCCTATAATGCCAACCCTACGGAGGCTGAAGCAGGAGGGTCATATGAGTTCAAGACCAACCTGGGTTATATAGCAAAACCTTGTCTTTAAAACAAACAAAACCCTTGCCACGTCAAGTTGGTCAATATGATTCAACATTTTATAGATTTTAAGCGTTCACAAGGACTGTTTTCGACTAAGCTGAGTCTTAAAAACAGCTCAGCTCAGGACCTCTGGTTGCTGATTCTTAGTCTTCCTTTGTGGTGGTTTTTCAGAACCAGCTTCCTGGCTAGCTCCCATGGGGAACCTTCATAAAGGTTTCCGTTAATCACCATCGCCAAAATCATTCAGACAACTGAATCCACCCAAAGTTTGGAACAGATCCTGCAATGTAAGACATGGATAATGATGTGACTCAAACACCCAGTGGCGACGGTGTGCTCACTCGTGGGGGCAGAGCTGGAGTCTTTCCCTCGGGTGGTCCAGTCAGATCCAGGAATGAATGGGTGTGAAAAATGCAGATGATTTCTCTGTGTTTGCTGTCACTGAGGTGTACTTCCCACTAAAGCTGCAAAACTAACTGTGCCAGGCAGAGTGAGGGTGGGCAGGGCACTACCTCATCTCGAGAATAATGTCACAAAGTCACTAGAGATACACGGAGAAACTGAGGCACGGAAATGCTGGATAGCTGGCCTAGGACAAGCAATGGGCAAGTGACAGGCTGGGACTGGAACTCAGACCCTCCACCTGACACTGCATTGTTGACAAAATCCACCTTGATGAGGGAAGAGCTTAAGGCCCACAGGGAAGGAGGAGAATGTTCTTGGGCCCTATGGCCACTAGTCAGCTGCCCATGTTCCTGTAAACAACACCCCCCTGACTGATACTCCTACACACAGCAATAACGAAACATGTAAACAACCAAACTACAAAAGCAAACAAAACTCATGAAAATAGAAGGGTGACAAGCTAGAAAAACAAGATCAGTGGAAAGGAGGGGGACAAGAAACTGGAGTGAATTTGATCAAAACACTTTGTATACATGTATGAAAACCCCACCCTGAATGTCTTTATAAGGGTCAGATCCACAAATAAAGATGCGGATGCCCACGTGAGCATCCCAAGAGGTGCCACAGACACTCTTTGCCCAGCCAGTACTTCTCACTCACATTAAAAAAACCCTAAACATTCAATACTGATTATTTAAAAGATGATTTCGCATTAAAGGGGTTTAAGGGAAGAAGAGAAGGAACACGGAGGATTCGAAGTGGCTTACTACTGCTATCTGCTTCTGCTGTCACCTTCCTGCGGCGTAAAATCCTCTCTAACTCAGTTTCACTGTTCTCGGGGCCAAGGGATTTTAAGCTTCTGGAACTAGTGGATTTGTTAAGTGTCCCCTAAAACAAAAACAAAAAGGTTAATATAATATGCAAAAGAACATAAAATGCAAAACAATAAAACATCGTCAAAATCTGAACAGAACTAGGAAACAAAACAAATTACACACAAATGTATATGGGTTTCTCAAATGTGCTCATACATCCTCAAAGTACTCAAAAAGATGCTGCGGATGGTGGTGACTGTCACTTCATCTCAGAAGAGCAAGCAATACAAGACCAGCTCGTAGGCAGAATACCGCAAAGGTCAACCGGAAGGAGATACTTGCCCACGGGTGATGAAGATGCCGATAGGTGTCCACGAAGGAGAGAATGAGTACATTTCACTCACCTTGGAAGGGTATCTTCAGACAGGAGCTGTGAACTACCGAGCACAAATCCTCTGGGAGCTAGAATTGTGTGGCCTGCGACTGAGTGAGTGACCCTGGCTGCACACCAGGTGGTACTGTTGTGGCTGAGAAGCAGGCACATAAGGGCCCCCAGTGGTCTACCGAGCTACAGTGACATGGGTGTGGGAGAGGAATGCTGTGGTCCTATAGGGATGGACTGGTTTCCATGGTCCTGACAAACAATAACACAGATGCACTTTTCCAGTGCCCAGAACATACTGTAGGCACCGAAAGACCATCAGTTTAGGCTCCTCCTGGAACTGGCCTGGCTTTCTAAGAAGACAAAGACCAGAGAGTCATGGTTTCCCATCCAGGCCCTTCTGGAAGTCTATGCCGAGGGGGAGCAGCTTCCCATCTCTTTCCCCACTCGAGTATCTGAACAGTACAGTGATAAACTTCTCACTTAGAGGTGAGTGTGTAGCTCATCATGAAGTGCTCCTCCTCAGCTATACCATAAGCAGGGTTGCGGAGATCAGAAGACACAAGATACAATCAGAGGAAGCAAGCAACAACCTGCCCGATTGCACGTCTGGGTGAGAAGAGGCTTTGGTTCAGCATGGATTAGTAGCCAGCCCAGCCTTTGTATCAGCTGTGAACTTGCTACAGGTTTTATTTCTATTCCCTCCTAGCTTCCAGTTTCCAGAAGGGTTCTTTGAATCCTATTGTTTAGGCATGGAAATTTTCTAGACCATAAAACAACAAAAAAGTTCCTTGTGGAAACCAGATAGTTACAAATCTCTCATAGAAAGGTTACAATGATGCTTTCATTATCTCTAAGCAGGGACCACACCTGTTTACAGACACAGACTGGGTTGGGGTGGCCCACAAGGCTAGGAGCCTGTGGCTGCTGTTAGCTGCCTAATGAACTGATTCCAGCCGACATGCTTGAAGAAGACTCTTAGTTTATTTAGGCATGTGGCATTTTTCTCACTGGAAATGCAACATTTTGCTTTTCATTTGCTACAAAAATTTATAAAATATCCAGACGGAACAGACGTGTAATTTTGCAACAGCTCATTTAAGTTCAGGAGTGAGATGATTTGGTTCACTAGGTTGTAGGCCTGTATCTACTTGTTGCTAGAGAGATACAGTGAGGTATGACTGGCCCTGGGAATTAAAGAGAATGAATGGCCACTTTCCACACACTCGAAAAGAATGCAAAGAACAAGCATCCCCACATTATTTCTAAGCTTCTAGGAAACTTAGCATTTGAAACACTTGTGAGTAGCTATTTAAAAACCGTACGGTTCTCACTATGGAAATAACTTATAGGGCAGTCAGATTGTCTGACTCTCAAGGCCATTGTATCATTTTCCCCAGTGGAAATGGCTGTTGGAAAGGAAATTACGTGCTATCTACTGTTATTAAATTTATCTTTTCCATGACCCTTCAGCTCTCCCTTTGGATAGCAGTATTATTTCCCCCCAAATCCAGGCCATCATGAGCCGGGTGCCAAAATAATCATTTTCCAAGTTGAACCCCCAACTCTTTGTTAATTTACTGACTGGTATGATTGATGCAGCTTATGTATGTAGGAATAAAGCTTAGAGGCAGTGGGGGCTGGAGGACAGAATGCTTCTGCATGACTCTCAAGTAAAATGAAGACGAGCTCGGCTAGTTCAGCTCCTGAGATTAGTCTACTTCTGCATCTGACTTCTCTATTGGACTCATAAAATGTGCCAGCCAGAAGCAGGCTCAGAAGCCATATGGTACACACAGTCACCTCACTTTACAAGCAATGGAACCCAGTGAGGCTTAGGGCTGTGGTCGGGTCCCACAGTAAGCCAGGGGTAAGCCTGAATTTTAGAGGTAGATCGAAACCCCAAATAGTAGTCTAACTACTTCAAAGCACCACTGTCACTCAGCGGTCACCTCACATGTTAAAAATATCACCATACTAACAACTTCCAGGTAACCAATATATACTGGCCAACAATTGCTGCACCTGCTCAGAACGGTGTCCCTTGGAGCTACAGAAGAAATCTGCAGATGAATTTGTATCTGCTTGTTCTTTGGAAATTGCCAGAGTGGCTTTTAAATGACAAAGAGGCAGGGAGAAGACCAGGAACAGAGTCCACTTTAAAAAAAAATTAATGCAAAGAAATATTATTCCAGAATCATTACGATGAGTGATACATGAATATCAGAAGAGACAGAGGTCTAAGAACAAACCCTGGACAAGGATGAAAGAATTTTCTAAAATTATTTTTCACAAATAGTAAATAATTCTGCAAACCTACCTGCAAGAAGTAATATAAAATTATAGTGGCTATTATCTGAAAAGTAATATTTAAGCTGTGGATGTAAATCAGTGATAAGGCAGAAGCTTACCATGTGTGCAGTACACACATGCACACAGGCACACATGCACACGATGATGTTTAATTTATTAAACTTGCTACCATGAACCCCTATCTACCACTGATGCATTTTTTGTAATCAAACATAGATATTTGATTTTTTTAATAAATCAAAATTTTAACAATATGGTTGACTCTTCAAGACCAAAACTGCTCTTCTTTCTCACTCTCATAGGACAACAGGGACGTCCTCAACCACAGGAATTAGCATTTGAATAAGAAGCAACAAAAGGGGCTGTCATAGGGGGCAGAACCCTGGTCAACAAAGTCTTCCCATCATAGGATTCGCAGGGGTAATAGCTGCGTCCTGGGGGCGTTCTAATCCGTGACTCTGTAGGTAGACCACCACTGTTAACCAGTGATACACTGCTCTTCAGGGCTAATCCCACTCACTTAAAACTAAAGCAAACTAATTAAACCATTCTGTGTGAAGTCTACTGCTTAAAGTCATTCTTGATGAAAACAATGCTGTTTACCGTCATTATGTGCACGTCTACAGGATGCTTAATTAGCCTAGTAACAACAAACAGGGGAGGGATTGTTCCCGCACCTCCTCCACCCCGCGTTTGTTGATTTACTATGCATAATAACTGGGGTCGGGCTGGAACGAGTCTGAAATAGAGCTCGGGCTGAAGCACTTCCTACGTGACTGCTGGAGAGAGGAGCCAATAGCGACCCCAACAGCCAAGCTCCCACTAGGAAAAGAGACTCAGGGCCAGAGGTGAGCAGGCGTATGCTCACCAGCAGGCAGGACGCACTTTCTGAGAATGAAATTGGGGACAGAAAGACTTTCAGGGAGCTGGAACTCTAGCTCGGCTGATACAAAGCTTGCCTAGTTCGGAGGCTTGAAGCCTTGGGATAGATCTCCAACACCCTATACAAAGAGTATGGTGGTGCACGCCTGTAATCCCAGTTCCTGGGAGGCAAAGACAAGATCATGTCAAGTTCCAAGCCAGCCAGGGCTGCATATGAGGACAAGAAGATGGGAACCAGTCCCCTCAACAGGAGGCCATCGTAGGCTGGAAGTGCAGATTTACTTGTAGGTGTCAGGCGTTCCACTCTCCTGCCTCCGTGCAAACACTCGGTCTATTACAGCTCTGTTATCAGAAACAGGAGCTGGTCCTCAGGTGGGCCAGAGACTGGACGTCCTGCAGCAAGGTTGGGACTGGAGTGCAGTGATAGCAAACAAGGCATTTGATACACGCGCTGGAGGTTACCATACACACAATCCGGCAAATATTTCAAAGAAATGACCCTAATAATCAGTGGACATAAAGCACACCAGAAACAACTATCCACGAAGAGTCAGACTGGTTTAAAACACCTCCACTACTACCCCGGAACACAAACAGTGACTCTTACCAGAATTCCCTTCAGCTCGTCCACCGCGCTCTCTGAGCCCTTTAAGGAGTCTGGCTGCAATTCAAAAGGGAAGAAGAAATTACTGAATGATTTGATTTTAAAATATGAAAGATTTAAAAACTCTTTATTAAGGATGTGGAGGAGGGAGGGGGGAGCAAACGACCTGAAGGAGACGTTTCTTCCATGTGGATCTCAGAATTCAAATATGGGTCATCAGGCTCGGTGGCAAGTGCTTTAATGTAGAAAGGAGGCTGCTCTTTCGTTTCCCAGCCGCCCAGACCCGAATGATCACACAGAAACTATCTTAATTACAATACTACATGGCCAATAGCTTGTGTGTATTTCTAGCTAGCTCTTACATCTTAAATTAACCCATTTCTATTAATCTGTGTATCACCACGAGGCTGTGGCCTACCAGTAAAGTTCTCTGGCATCTTTTTCCTTGGGCAGCTACATGGTGTCTCTCTGACTCCACCTACTCTCTCTATATATATCTCTTCTAGTCTGGCTATATTCTGCCCTGACATAGGCCAAAGCAGCTCTATCCATTAGCCAATAAAAGCAGCACATATACAGAAGGACCTCCCACATCACTTTAACCGATTGAGCCACCTATCTTGCTGGCCCCAAACGGAGATGCCTATGTGATAAGTTGTTGGTGATCTTTGTAGGGGTGGAAGGAGTATGTGTGTGTGCTCATGGTTTCTGCACAAGAACATGCCCCCATGAGCACAGGGCCCCATACGTCCTCCTTTATTGCTCTGCACTTTGCTCCCTTGAGACAGGTCTCTCACCATACTTGGTTCTTGGCCATGCTGGCCATCAGCAAACCTCCTTGATCCTCCCATCTGGGCTCTCTGTTCCGGCCCCAAGCTCTCCAGTGCGTCCCCCACCCTGTGCATGTGCTAGAGTTACAGGCATTCACAGTTGGGTGCTGGGGACCTGAACTCAGGTCCCCAAGCTTGCATGGCAAACTCTTATTGAGCCTGAGTTGAATTCCCATGGTTCTTTTAGTTCCAGAAAGGGCAGCTGATAGATGGGTCTTTCAAAGTAAGACTACATCAGGAGAACAAATACTTCAGAAGGATACCACCTACAGAAGAGTGTTAACACCCCTGGGTGCTGGAGCCTTCGAACCTGACCACCTGAGCTCAATTCTGGGTCCATGTGGGAAAGGAAAGAACTGATTCCCCCAAGTTGTCCTCTGGCTCCCTTTACACACACACACACACACACACACACACACACACACACACACACACACACCAACAGTCAAATGTAATAATAAAATTTATTAAAAAAAATAATCCCAACAAAATCTACAAAGAACTCAAGAAATTAGTCATCAAAAAAAACAAAAACAAAAACAAACAAACAAACAAACAAAAAACACCCCAAATAACCCCAGTTAAAAAAAAATAGAGTACAGACCTAAACAGAATTCTCAACAGAGGAATCTAAAATGGTTGAATGACACTTAAGGAAATTCTCGACATCCTTAGTCATAAGAGAAATGCAAATCAAAACAACACTGAGATTCCATCTTACTCACATAAGAATGGCCAAGATCAAAAACACTGATGACAGCTTATGCTGGAGAGGTTGTAGGGAAAACGGAACACTCCTGCATTGCTGGTGGGAATGCAAGCTGGTACAGTCCCTTTGGATGTCAGTGTGGTGATTTCTCAGAAAATTAGGAAACAACCTTCCTCAAGACCCAGAAATACCACGTTTGGGTATATATCCAAAGGATGTTCAATCATGCCACAAAGACACGTGCTCAACTATGTTCATAGCAGCATTGTTTGTCATAGCCAGAACCTGGAAACAACCTAAATACCCCTCGACCAAAGAATGGATAAGGAAAATGTGGTACATTTACACAATGGAGTACTACACAGCAGAAAAAATATGTCATCTTGAAATTTGCAGGCAAACGGATAGAGCTAGAAAACATTACATTGAGTGTGGTAACCCAGACCCAAAAAGACAAATATCAAATGTACTCACTCATACGTGGTTTTTAAACATAAAACAAAGAAAACCAGCTTACAAATCACAATCCCAGAGAACCTAGACAACAATGAGGACCCTAAGAGAGACATACATGGATCTAATCTACATGGGAAGTAGAAAAAGACAAGATCTCCTGAGTAAATTGGGAGCATGGGGACCATGGGAGAGGGTTAAAGGGGAGGGGAGAAGCAGGGAGGGAAGCAGAGAAAAATGTAGAGCTCAATAAAATCAATAAAAAAATTGATCCCATTTGCATTTTTTAAAATCAGGACAAAATTGGGCTGAGATGTTAAACTTTTACAGTCACGGTTTCCTGAGAAATGAGCACCCCCTCAGTATCAGACATAAACTCTAAAACACCAGTGTTATCTAGGCCAGTTCTACCTATCTTCACTATGAAGAGAACTGGAAAACAGGGCAGCAAATATCCCCAAGACAGGTTTCCTCTTTCAAAAAAACCAGCATGACAACTGTGCCTTCTGAACCAATGCTCTGCCTAAAAGCAGACTCAGAAGTGCTGCCACGCACCAGCATGGTCCTGGCTGCTGAAGCCTTCTGAAAGCTGGACCACACACTATCAGACGTGACATTCTGGGGCTGGAGGTCCTGGGGAAGAGGTTTGGACTCAAGTGTACCCAGACCATACCAGCAGAGTTCAGACCTACACAGTCTGCTGACAGTCAGAGAAAAGCCCAGCTGTCCACTAAACCTCTCTGATGCTTCTCAGATTTTGAGCTCACATGAAATAAGGTCCAGTTGTTGCAAGAGAAGAAAGCAGGAGAAGGGTGTCTTGAGGCGTTGACACAGAACAGTGTTGCTTTAAGATGCTATCTGTTTGGTTTTTATTTTGTTCTGTTTGAGGTAGGGTCTTTCCCAGACTGACCTCCAGCCCACAACCCTCCTCCTTTCCAGGCCTCCCAAGTGCTAGGACTGCAGGCACCAACCCCTGCACCAAGCCCACCATTTTCACTCTACACTAATTTGGTTTATTACGACACCATATTTTCATCTAGAAATAGTCTGCTCTCATTTATTTTTCCATAATAGCTGTGACATAAAAAGTAGAAAAAACAAAATTTCTTTGCAAGGTGGCACCCACACCCTTCATTGTTCTCATTTGTCATTTCAGTTGATCCTTACAATAGCCCCACCGAGTCACACACGGAAGGGACTGGCTGCAGCTGCAGCATCCAGACTTCCTGCAGGTTCGTTCTACCCACTTCCTTCGGTCTCCACTTTCTTCCTCGTGGAACCCTGCTTCCAGGTCACTGGCTCACATCTCCACGGCACGGTTGCCTGAAACTCTTGCCTGCTTAGATGTGAATCTGCTCTGTGAGCTGAGTGAGACTTCCCTCTTTCCAAATCCAGGTCACCATGGCCTCTCCTACCTTGCCTGGCTGTCTTGCCTGCTGGTGACCAACTGGCAACTTTAGAGGCACCTTAGAATGTCCACTCTACAGTTATCACACTGGGAGTTCAAAAAGTTAAAGGGAGCCGGGCGGTGGTGGCGCACGCCTTTAATCCCAGCACTTGGGAGGCAGAGGCAGGCGGATCTCTGAGTTCGAGGCCAGCCTGGTCTACAAGAGCTAGTTCCAGGACAGGCACCAAAGCTACAGAGAAACCCTGCCTCGACAAACAAACAAACAAACAAACAAACAAACAAACCAAAAAGTTAAAGGGGAGCGACCTTCAGACTGAGAAGGAGGTTTCAGTGGTAAAGGGCTTGTCAGCATGTGGACTTGGATTTGATCCCCATTGTGTTAGTTTATAATCCCAGCCCTGGGGAAGGGGAAATAGGACAATCCTTGGGCTAGCCAGCCAGCCTGGCCTAATCAGCCGACTCCAGATCAACGGGAGACCCTGTCCTGTCTCGAGACTCCGCAGGTTTCCCTTGCCTCTCCCCACAGGCATGAGAAAGTACACCCACAGATGGATGCATCTACACAAACATACACAGACACAAGGGAACACATGTACCTTCATGCATGCACACACACACACACACACACACACACACTCACAAAAGAGGAGCAAAATGGAAGGAAAACAGAAGCAAGCCACGGAGTATGATGAACAAAGAAGGAAGTCTGTCCATAACTCATCAGAGTGAGGAGAGAGTATTCTTTTCAAGAGCAATCTCAAAAACTATTACTGGGCCTGTTTGAATGGGATAGACAGCCATGGGAGAGAGGAAGCCTGCAGTGTACTCTCAGCATGGGTCCCTCACTGTGCTTCTCAGGAGGCGGCTGCTGGCAGGCAGGCAAAACAGCTTAGCCTACCTATTCTATTTGGCCTTAGTTCTCTTCCACTATTACTGTGTCGTGTTCTCTGCGCATGCGCGCGCACACACACACACACACACACGCACACAGGCACACACACACACACACACCGAAGCCTCCCGGGGGCAAGGGTGTTGTCTGCCTTATCCCTGGTGTCCACATTGGTATCTGACATAAGAGAACAAGGAATCAACTCTCAACTATTAGTGTCTGATATGATGACTTTCCTCAACTCCCCTCTGGAAGAGATGGCAACTCTGGGCAACAACTCAACACCCCTTCCAAAACAGTTCAGGCTCACCCGCAGTGACAGAGCCCCTCTAAACAGGCTTACTCAGAAGAGAGAGCTTTTAGGACACCTTAGTCTTTCAAGCCTTGGCAGTCAGTCTTGATGTAGCTTTCATCAAATTCCAAACTTTTACATTAAAAAAGGGGACTGGAGAGACAACTCAGTCATCAAGAGTACCAGATGCTGTCTCAGAGGACCAGGGTTTGACTTCCAGCACCCACATGGCAGCTACAACCACCTGTAACTCCAACTTCAGGGACTCTGCTGCCCTCTCTGGCCTCATGGGATACCAGACATAAACACAGCAATGCACAGTCATACATGAAGGCAAAATACCCACCCGCTCATAGCCCCAGCTCTGTATACAAACACAAGCAGAGTGTGTGCACAGCCGCATGTACCTTTACCTTGGGTCTGGCCGTCTGGTTAACTGGTCTAAGATGAACTCCCCGTTTAATTCTGTCCATCATCTCTTCCACTGCTTGTCTCTTCAGGTCTGTGACTTCCTCCGCTGTGTGAAGAACACAGATAGAAATCATCCGAGGTTATAAGAAACAGCGAATTCCTCCTTCTGGTAACTTGGAGACACTGTGCCGTGTAATTAATAGAAATCATTTTTTCAGACAGTGGCAGAATACCAATAATTCTCCAAGGGTAACAGCTACTCTGTGGATACTAAGTAATGTATTTTTTAAATAAGAAAAATTTCTTATCAGAGTGTTTAGAATTATAACTATCAAAGTCAAGTTTGTAGCACGGAAATCAATATCTTCTCACTTATGAGAAACAATGCAGATTTGGTTCATTCATTAACACAAGAACGAATCTTGGAGACATGGATATCTCCAGGTCTCCCCCCGCCGCCCGGTGTGTGTGTGTGTCTGGGGCATGTGCACATGTCTGCGTGCCTCTGTGCACACATACAAAGAGCATAGGTGCACACATTCGGTGTCTTGCTCTATCACTATTCATGGTACTCTTTCCAGACACGGTCTTTCAGTAAACCCAGGGCTAGGCTGGCGGCCAGTGAGTCCCAGCAGCTTTTCTGTCTCCCCTTCCTGGTGCTGGTATTACAGGAACTTGTGTAGTCAAACCCTGTTCCTTAAGTGGCTGCTAGGGATCTGAACGCAGGTCTCCACACCAAATGTTTTTACCCACTGAGCCATCTTTCCAATCTCCTCCAGGTTTTGCAGAAATGTAACCTTTACCTAATCATTCATTTTTGCCACAAAGATGGTTTTTTATAAGTTATATCAGCCTGTACGTCAAAGAAGGTGAACAAAACCCGTCTAAAAGATCAAAGAAACATTCTCTCTCTCTCTCTCTCTCTCTCTCTCTCTCTCTCTCTCTCTCTCTCTCTCTCTCTCTCGATAGGGCTTCTCTGTAGCCCTGGTTGTCCTGGAACTCACTCTGTAGACCAGGCTTACCTCAAATTCAGAGATCTACCTGCTCCTGCCTCCGAAGGGCTGAGATTAAAGGTATGTGCCACCATTGCCTGGCCAAGAGATATTCTCTTTACGAGAAAGAGAGTCAAGGAATGAACAACAAGTAGGCAAACCTATTTTTAATTCCATCTTTTCTTTGGGAATCAAAGAATAAAGAAAACATTTACACAAATCTTTTTTAAAGCTTTTTAAAACTGCTCCTGGTTTAAAAATAACAAACATGCATCCAGCGATAGCTGAAATGAAACAGTCAAATGTGATTATGAATTTTCGCTTTCAGAGTTGGTGTGCGGCTGAGGAGCAAAGTATGTATGGAAAATTCAAACCTCCTACTGTCCAACTTTGTGTGTGTGTGTGCATGTATGTGTGTGTTGTATACACGTGGAGGCCAGAATAGGAGGCCAGGTGTCTTCTTTTGGTTCTCTGCCTTACTGGCTTAGAAAGGGTCTCTCCCTGAACTTGCTGCTTGTCACCCGGTTAGTTCAGTCAGTCAGGAGGCTCTTGGAATCTGCCTGACTCTGAGGCTCTTGGAATCTGCCTGACTCTGTCTCCAAAATGTTAGGGCTGTAGGCTTGCAAAAGTTTTTGCCTGTTTTTTCTGGATTTGAACTCAGTTCCTCACGCTTGCAGAGTAGTGACATTCTTACCTGAGCCACCTCCTTAGCCCCTATTGTCTTATTTTTGCCTGGCTTTGTTGCATATACCAGAGTCGGAGGGATACAAATGAGTAAAACTGAAATCTGTTGACCATTTTCTCATGGAATTGCATGACTGAGGCACGGAATCATTTGGAGCATCCGTCACCATTAACCTGCTTCTACACCTATATAATTTCTGGTGGACTTGCTTCAGCTGATACATCCAAGTAGGTTCCATAGAGACCTAATCTGCATGGCGAACACTCAAGTCTCTCGTGAGACTTGACTTCTGAAATCTGGGCTGTAGACAGATGTTATATCTGTACTTTTGAGTAGAGATACCTAAGCCCCTCAAAGGCTGCCTTCTAGATAACGGAGACCATAGAGTATCCCAAACTGATGAGCGCTAGTTTCAGGCCTAACTCATGGCTTCCTGTCTGAGGAGACTTCATGTGGCCCCTAAGCAGACATTCCTCTTCTATGGGAACACCAGAATTTAGAAGTTTCCATTGTCCTCAACTCTGTAGCACCAATGGCTGCCTTGCTGCTACATTCACAGTACAATCTGACTTCAAAGAAAATTCTGTCCTCAGAAGCTATTGAAAAGCTAAGAATTAAAATGTCTCCTTGTGGAACATGTTTCAGATCCAAGCGTCCTATCTTTTGACAGATGTCTTAGTTACTTTTGTCATCGCTGCAACAAAGTATCTGAAAAAAGCCGCCTGAAAAGAGGTTTATTTCAGCTCAGCACAGGGGAAGCTCTTCAGGAGTGTGAGCCACTGGTCACACATCAGTCAGTTAGAGGAGGGTAGATGCTTGCTTTCCCTTTTAGTCAATCCAGAGCCCCACAGTCGGGACAGGTCCTCTCACCTCCACTAACCTAACCCAGAAACTTCTTCATGGGAATGCATGGAGGTTTGTCTCCTGGGAGATTGGAGATCTTGCTCCACAGATAATCAGTAGCAATCATCACAAAAGGCAGCGTGGGAAACACAATCACAAAAGTTAGAACTCACCAACAAACGAAAAATGTAGGATGGGATGCTTTGGGGTAACCAACTGTGTGCTCCTAAAACAGCGTTTTGGGGGTAGAGAACTTATTCTCTACAAGGGGCAGACAAGAAACTCACCCCCAGTCATTCCGTTTATGTACAAACATCTACTGTCCACACACAGTGTTTTTCTGAGCCTGCTCAAAAGGAGATAAAAACCAGGTCTGGCACATAAGCACCTGGCACAGGATATGACTTAGTCCTGGGAACTCAGAAACCAGCTTCAATGCTCGCCCCATTTTTTGTTTTGTTTTTCAGAAAGGCTGCCATTTTGAATGAGACTAGGAAGAGCTGCATGGCAAAGGAACACCGCCTACAAACAGATTAGCACTCTGCAAGGAGTGACTGCAACCCAATTAAATGCACCGTACAAAAAGTAATTAAGGCAGACAGATGGAGAATTACGGGCCACCACCATTCAAATCTGCTACAGCATCTACCAGCAGGAATTTAAAGTAGTTCCTTATATTTGCTTGCCAGAATCATAGTGACAATTCAGAGAAGTGCCACTATCTGTATTGTGCACAGATTATAAACCAGGCTTTAATTTCTCAGCCTTTTTTCCCCAAATATAAAGGCTTAATTGGTCTTAAGGAAAAGAAATCACTCTTATCAGATTCCCTACTCAGGCGCAACACAAGGGCAGCGCTAAGCTAGCTGCACAGCTTTCTTCGTCCCACCGACCTGTTTTTGAAATAGCAAAAAGCAATCTATATGAACTTCTGAACTATTAAGCAGTTCTAATAAACTGGCACGAGTCACCTACGGAGCGCTCATGGTATGTTTTGTAATTCTTTCTGCAATCACACAGTTGGTAATTGTCTCACAAAAGCATGTAATCAGGGGGACAATGGAAATATGCAGGATGCTGGAGATTAGAGAAAAGGGACTAATGAAGACAACAGGTCTAATGTTATTGAACTGCCACGGGCTAAAAAAAAAAAAAAAACAAAGGTTCTTTGAGTTAATGCTTCAAGGTCAGTCTTGGATCAGAAAGCTACATGTAATTAATTGGGGCTTAAATTTTAAGACCCACTCGGAAAATAACTTAGATCTTAGAAGAAGAGAGAGAGAGACCCATAGACAAAACTGTCACCTCAGTACTCAATCAAATCTCTGGTTATTACCAAGAAGAAATGAAATTTATTTTTACTTCCCTGTTTTGCTATATTTTTAAAGAAGATGTCAAAAATTGTGATGTTAAAAACTACCAAAAGGGCACATTATGTTTGAATAAGTTTAGAACTGACCTACAGGTTATAAAATTAAAGGAATTTCTTGACTACAGTATTGCCTCTCCCCAAAAGGGATTATGGGGTTGCAGAGGTGGCTGAGTAGGTAAGAACACTTACTATATAAGCATGAGGACCTGAGTTCAAATTCCTAGAACCCATGTAAAAAACTGAGTTTGGCTCCGAGAGCCTATGACCTCAGCACTGTGGTGGACAAAGGAGGACTGAAGGAGCTTGCTGAATGCCAATCTAGTTCCTGGTTTAGTAAGAGAATTCTCAACTAAGTACGGAGGGGGGATGGAGCAGGATATCTGTTGTTCACCTCTAGCCTCTGCACACATGCAAGTCTGCACATCTGCACCCACGCATGTGCAGACACCACACACACACACACACACACACGCACACACGCGCACACATGCACGCACGCATACACACGCGCGTGTGCACACGCCTGCGCATGTGCGCATGCACACACATACTTCTTGCTCAGAGAGCAGACCGAACTATGTGGAAATGACTTGAACGCCAGAGCCCAGCACAGGCTGAGGAAGAGCCAATGAATCCTTAAAGCAATGGAATTTAAAGTGAATCAGATATCCTAGTTAGCTTTACCATTAACTCGACACAACCCAGAGTGGTCTGGAAAGGGAGCCTCAACTGATTACCCAGATCAGATTAGCCTACGGCGTGATGGAGGTGGGTCATCTTTCTATCTGTTGTTTCATTGGTTAAGTAATAAAGAAACTGCCTTGGCCCCTTTAATAGGACAGAAAATTAGGTAGGCGGAGTAGACAGAACAGAATGCTGGGAGAAAGAAGCCAAGTTAGTGAGTCGCCATGATTCTCCCACTCCAGACTGACGCAGGTTAAGATCTTTCCTGGTAAGCCAGCTCGTGGTGCTACACAGAATATTAGAAATGGGTTAGATCAATATGTAAGAGCTAGCCAATAAGGGGCTGGAGCTAATGTTTAAAAGAATACAGTTTCCATGTAATTATTTCGGGGCATAAGCTAGCCATGCAGGCGGCTGGGTGCCAGGGACGCAGCCCCGCCGCTCTTATTACTACAACGGCGGACTGTCTTGATTATTGATTGATGTGGGAAGGCCCAGTCCACTATGGGTCGCACCATTCCCTGGGCAGGTGATCCTGTGTATCACGATTAAGAAAAACCCAGAGACAGAAATTGGGGTTCAATCTGAAGGTCAGAAAAGAAAAACAGCCAGCCACTGGTTCTTACCTCTACCTCAGTCCAAAATGGCGATCCTGCCTCCAGGAACTTCAGAATGAGACTGTGTGAGAGCTGTCTCCTCCTGTTTTATAATCCTCTCTAGTGCTGGGATTAAAGGTACGCATCATTACCTTCCGGTTTCTATGGCAACTAGTGCGGCTACTGGGATTAAAGGTGTGTGTCATTACTGCCTGGTTTGTAAAACTGATCAGTGTAGCTGTTTTACTCTCTGAACGTCAGGCAATCTTTAATAATTAAAATGCAAATGAAATGTCATTACAATCCTGGGTTGTATAAGAAAGCTGGCTAAACCAGAATTGTGGCATACACCTTTAATCCCAGCGCTTGGGAGTCAGAGGCAGGTTGATCTCTGTGAGTTCCAGGCCAGCCAGAGCTATAGAGGTGAGGGTGGAGGGGTCAGGGTATAGGGTACAGGGGAGTATGACTTAAGAATAAACTGTGAGTCAGCAAGCAGCTTTCCTCTATGAAAAGCTCCTGCTTGAGTTCCTGCCTTGACTCTCCTCAGTGACAGACCACACCCTGTAAAGAGAAACAAACCTGTTCCTCCCCCTGTACTGCGTTTGGCCAGTGTTTTTATGCCACCAACAGAAATCAAACTAGGACTGGCTAATGAACCACTTGTGTGGGTTATAAATATTAAGAAGTAAGTGGAGGCAGAGGAAGACCTGTGAGCACACAGCATGGAGGATATAGAATTCCAACAGTATCTTGCTGAGGCTCTGGCTACAGGAAGGAGCAGCAGAATACGGCCAGAAGCAGCCAGTGTCTGCCAGGGAGAAGGTCGCTCCGGGGAGTGGGGCAGACTTAGGTGCTGAGCAACTGTCTCGGTTCCAGTTTGGGTTCCACATTGTAAGGAGGGCACAGTGGGTCGGGATCTAGCCCAGTTTCACAGCTCTTCTCTCATGCCCGCTGCCCTCTGAGCTCGGCGCATGGGCTCTGAGTCAGCCACGGGTATTCCTGCTCAATGCCTAGGTCCTTCTCCTTCCAGCCCACCTCACATGGTCCTAGACCTGCATTTCCAGCGACTCTCAAGATGCTGTGCACTCTACCTTCCTAGCTGGATGACTAGGTACCTACTTCCTGCATCCAGTTTTCTGTCTAGACAGCTCTCACCCTGTCTGAGCCTCCTAGTCTAATGCACCAGCATTCCTCTGCCTGACTGCCATGGCCACCCTTCTCTTTTCTTGTTTTTGCTCTTCCCAAACTTCATCCAGAGTGACTGTTAGCAAAGATAAATCTCACGGCATCCCTACTTCAAAGTTCTCTTGAAGCATCTGAATCTTTTTTTTTTTAAGATTTATTTATTAATTATGTATACAGGGTTCTTCCTGCACATATCCCTGCAGGCCAGAAGAGGGCACCAGATCTCATTACAGATGGTTGTGAGCCACCATCTGGTTGCTGGGAATTGAACTCAGAATCTCTGAGCCATCTCTCCAGCCCAACATCTCAATCTCTAGCACTGCCTTGGAAACCTGTTCCCTGGCTCCTGAGTCAAAGATGCAGAGTGCTTGAATTTATGGTATACAAAGCTCCTTTCCTGTTCAGCCCTTTGAATCCACCACTGTGCTATCTGGGCAACTTTTACCCTCAGCACCCTCTCACTTATGCTCCAAATCAACTTGAATGTTGCCTTTTGACACCAGCAATCTGCCATCATAGTTTCTTAAAAATGTGTTCTTCTTCCCACAGTGTTTCCCGAAGACTGTACTAAATGATGTCACATTTACATGGAGAGCCACTTGTTTATACCATGTCTAAGTACACAGAATGTGACTTCAGTGTCTTGTGTGGTCAGCACGGGACACTGTAGTAGCACATGCTGATAAGGTCTTTGATAAGATCTTGACTCCCTTTTGTCGCCACTGATAAGGAGTCTTTCTCCAAATCTCCTTTGGAGTTACTCTCCCTCTGTCATGCCCAAATGAACTGTTCCCAAACAAAAGCAAATTTTTAAAACCGTCCCTTTGTAGTGAGGGACATGGGCATACCTAATCTCCTCTAGACAATGAGCTATAGGAAGGCAGTGCCCATTATTGAGTTTCTTCTTGGGTTCTTTACACTTCTCTTACAACAGGCTCTTCAGAGTCTATCGACAAGCTGTCCACCATCACTCACTTCCAGGAAACCAGAGGCCAAGCTTACCTGTTTCTGGCTGAGTGGCCTTTTCCTTCTTAGCACTGCTGCCACTGGGGTGGGATCGTTTCCGGATCATAGACATGAGAGATCTTTGGGAAGAAGAAAGAGATTCCAAAAAAGTTAGAGGCTGCCTTATGGTCAATCTGATAAAATGAGTATTTCCTTCCTTCCTTCCTTCCTTCCTTCCTTCCTTCCTTCCTTCCTTCCTTCCTTCCTTCCTTCCTTCCTTCCTCCCTCCCTCCCTCCCTCCCTCCTTCCCTCCCTTTCTCTCTTTCTTTCCTCCTTCCTTCCTTCCTTTTCTTTTCTTTCTTTTTTTTTTTTGAGACAGGGTTTCTCTGTGTAGCCCTGGCTGTCCTGGAACCAGGCTGGCCTCGAACTCACTCAGAGATCCACCTACCTCTGCCTCCAGAGTGCTGGGATTAAAGGTGCACACAACTGCAGTCAGGCAAAAATGGATAGTTCTTCTAAATGGTCAGGGATAACCTAACTCTCCTACACTTGCATGATTAGAACTTAAGCAGCCTGCTTTCTGCTTTTCAATATCACCATTTTCATCTGCTTACAGGAAAGGAAAATGTCTTAGTTTCCTATATAAAACTATCTGACCATGAAAAGGTGGGACTGATGGTCACCACCAATGCACACAGCTTCATAAAAAGAAATGGATGGGGCTGGAGAGATGGCTCAGAGGTTAAGAGCACTGACTGCTCTTCCATAGGTCCTGAGTTCAATTCCCAGCAACCACATGGTGGCTCGCAACCATCTGCAATGGGGTCTGGTGCCCTCTTCTGGCCTGCAGGCATATGCACAGACAGAATATTGTATACATAATAAATAAATATTTAAAAAAAAAGAAATGGATGTAGAAATTTTTCATACATGTGTAAAATACAGAACGAGTTACCCAAGAAGTACTGGTTACGTATGAAGTACATTCCAGACACAAGGAAGGATGAAAGACTTAGGGTGTGTTTGACATAAAATAGGAGTATAGACCATCCGACTGTGTACAGTGTGGGCCATGTCCCTGGGAACAGAACATGTCTGCACTGCTGTCTCTCCTGCCTGGGTTTTTAAGAGTTCATAAAAATCTAAAGAATGACCAACTGGGCCACATTAAAATTTAACAAAACCATGGGCTACTAAGATGCATTATGGAGAGTAAAAAGAAAAATTAGCAAATAGATTAAATTAATTCTATGAATGAAATCAAACACAGAATACAGCCCAATAAAAATAGATAAAAAAAATCTTGAAAAACCATAAAAGATGATGCTCCAGTTTCCAATACACAAAGAGGTACTTAATTTTCTTAATTATTTTTTTAAAGTCAGACTTTCTAATTTGTACACTTTAATTTTTTTAAATCACATTTTTATCTCCAGTATTGTGAGAAATAAAATGCTATAAGCGTGGTTTTTATTTTTTCATGCTACAAATGAACTCAAGAGGATTCAAAGTCCACTTGCCAGTGCATGGCGGGGTGGGGGTATCCTCAGCATTCAGAGGCCTCTCCTCATTTGTTACCACACTCTAACGATGTCCTGTCTGGGTACACTGAGCATTATTGTATGAAAAGGTGACAAAACAGAGATTTATACTGCTCAGACTACTTATATATTTGCACGTATGAAATAAGAACACACATTCTTTATTGTTCATCACCTAAGTGGATGAGAAAAATGTCAGCTCGCAGTTGAAGCCTGAGCTGGAGATGCGGTACTCAAGGACAATCCGTTACATTGATAGAGGACAAACTATCAAGATAGAACTTAAATGTTGTGGAATAATTTTTTTTCCGTACACTGTGAAGATGTGTCACTTGGATTGACTTAATTAAAAGCTGAAAGACCAATAGTTAGGCAGGATTTTGGGGGCACAGAGGACACTGGGGAAGAGACACCAATAGATGGAGAGCAGCAAGACCTGCAGGAGGAGAGGTAACTGCCACGAGCCACGTGGCAGCATTTAGAGTAATAGAAATGGGTTCATTTAAGTTATAAGAACTAATTAGGAACTAGCCTAAGTTATTGGCCGAGCTTTCATAATTAACAAAAGGTCCCAGTGTCATTATTGAGGAGTTGATGGAACCAACATAAAAGTCCGACTACACATTCTACAAAGAAAATACAGAAAATGGAAGTCACTCAACGGATGAGATGAGTCAACCAGGACATACAGGACCACACATTCAAACTTCCAATGCCCACCCTACCACTAATTAGCTTGGTAGGCTGAGAGGCATGTTTCCCTCCCAGACGTTGACCTCACCCAATCACTGAAAGCCTCCTGCCTTGAGCAAAGACTGGCAGTTCGTGTCACCAATTAGAAAGAATCTCTTCTGTCTTTTACGTAGAACACCTTTACTTCCTGGGTCTCAAGGCTGCCAGCCCTCGGAACAGCATTCCCACAGGTGCTCAGGTCTTGGACTCAACCTTGAATGACACCCAGCAGGTATCCTGGGTACTCAGCTTGCCCACTTGCCCTCCAGATCTTGGGACTCTATCATCACACAAGTCAGTTCCTTAGAATGAATCTATAGAGTCATGTGCCACCGCTCGGTCAACGACAGGTCACATATATGACAGTGGCTTTAGAGGCATTTTGTTTGTATTTTAATAAGTAAACTTGCCTGAAGATCAGAAAAGTAAAACAGCCACACTGGCCAGCCTTACATGTTACAGGGGCCACTTGTTGGTTCCCAGCCACTTAGCCCCAAAATAATCACACAGAAACTGTATTAATTAAATCACTGCTTGGCCCATTAGCTCTAGCTTCTTACTGGCTAACTTTTATATTTTAATTTAACCCATTTCTAGTAATCTGTGTATCACCACGAGTCTGCAGCTTACCAGATAAATTACTGGCATCCGTCTCTGGTGGTGGCTCCATGGCTTCTCTCTGACTCCGCCTCCTTTCTCCCAGCATTCAGTTTAGTTTTCCCCACCTAGCTCTGTTCCCCTGTAGCTCTGCTATAGGTCCAAAGCAGTTCCTTTATTAACCAATGATATTCACAGCATACAGAGGGGAATCCCATATCACTTACACACTAGCAGTGATGACACACACCTTTAATCCCAGTAGCCACACTAGTTTGCCAAAGAAATTGGGTGGTGCATACCCTTAATCCCAGAACTAGAGAGGATTATAAAATGAGAGGAGACAGCTCTCAGACACAGTCTCAGTCTGAGATTCCTGGAGGCAGGATCGCTATTTTGAACCAAGGTAGAGGTAAGAGCCAGTGGCTGGCTGCTTTGCTTTTCTGACCTTCAGGATGAACCCCAATATCTGTGTCTAAGATTTTATGAATCATGCTACAAGAGGTCTCGGAAGAGTATGTTGCCTATTAGGTTGACAGCCATCTCTGATTGTGTAAGTCAGCACTATGGTGTTTGCATAATGAAATAGCCCACTTACTAGTAGAATCCCCATGCCTAAGCATGCATGGCAATGCTTATTTGCATCTCTGTCTACATACACATCCCATGGGCTCTGCCATGCTGGAGGACTCATTCCTTTCCCCATGAGACTTGCTTGTCCAAGACCTAACCTACTTCCTCTCTTCATTACAGCATAACCCAGCCACCCTTCCTTCCTCTATTGCTTCTCTGTCCTCTAGGTCAAAGGAATGGGAGGAGCTGAAGAGAAGCCATAAAGCCACCGCTGAAGGCATGGTGCTGAGACCTTCTCTATCCATACCATGTTCTTTTCTATCCATGATCTATATTAGTATAAAAACAATGGCTTGAGAACAAAGTTGGAACCATCGGTGGGTTTAGTATCCATGAAAGCTCAATACATATGCAAATATATCTTTGACAAGAAAGTATTTTTCACCAATTATTTTTTTTCTGAAAAGTTATATCCCATACTATTTAAATCTATCTTAAAAGTTATTTGTATTATTCAGTGAAAATTTTCTTTTAAGAGTCTTATAAAAAGTCAGTAGTTGAGGCATATTGATTCTTATATTCATTTCTCAGTATAACTGCAAAGAGTTCTTTGGAGGAAATTCTATTTAGATTATACTTTAAATTCTAGGGGCTCTCAGCATTTCTAAGGCTAAAAATCAAAGGCCGACAGCAAGACTGTAATTGCTTTTTAATAGTTCTCCCTTCTCATAGGAGTGACCTTTCTTATCAGCTCAGAATTCTAGACCTGAGAGAAAAGATCAAAGTGACGCATTTCCCATTTTAAATGTCACCTTTGGAATATCTCCTACAGACTTAGCTACCCAGGAGAGAGCAAATTTAAAATACCTGAAATTCTTTCAATTGACTCTTGGACTCGATCACCTGTAAAGATTATTTAACCTCAACTACTTCAATAGCTTAAAGTAGATTATGTCATACCCAGCTCGGCAAGGCAAAGTAATGAGACGCTTTTTCAAAAGCCAAGTCCCATTTCCATAGTCGTGTGGGAGGAACATGCTACACAGTCTATTCAGCTGGATCAGCTAAGGTGCAAGGAGGGAATAAAGAGCTTCTCTGTGTGAAAGGATTAAACAAATCGCATGAGTTAATGAAAGCTAAAACATCCAGCAAAGGTTTAAATGCCATTTGTTCAAGAATAAATTATTCAAAGGCAGCTAACGAACATCATGAGGAGGTAGGCAGTCACCAAAATAAGTAGCCTGACTTATCTAATTCTGGATGGTGGTGGATAGACTCAAAGAGGCCAAGTCTCTCTAGAATGTACGTCAGAGAGAAGCAAAGATGACGAGCAAGCCAGGCCTAAGAAAAAAGTGGATTTCTGCTTGCATATAGGATTCCTTCTCCAAGACCTTAAACAGTAACTTTTCTTCCTGAAGGTTCTACTCTCAGAATTACAAAAGACTTAACTATAAGGATTAGGATAAAAGATATTTAGTACTTTTAGATTAATTACTAGTTTATAACAATTAGTAGGTCTAAGTTTTAATTTAGAACTTTTAAAAAATAAATAAGCTAGAATCTCCAAATTCAAATTAGCGAGGGGAAAAGAGTAAGACACTTTGGAGATCCTCAAATTTCCTTGGTCTCATAGGTAAAGGAAATCCTAGTGTTAGGCAAGGCATTTTAAAATGAGAAGTATCTAAGATAAAAGATAAATGTCAAGTTCTTTGAGTTTGTAACATTGACAAGGAATCTAGGTTCTCCAAGGACACATCAGCTGTGAGAATTTCCTTGAAAGATGACTTAAAACCAAGGATATACAAGAATCAGGAAAAACAATGGTCTCTAGGAAATGTTCTTTGCTGCTCTTTACTGTCCCTCTGAGGATGTATCTCAGTTGGTGGAACAGTTCCCAGTTCCCAGCATGAATGTATGAAGCTGGGCCTGACGGAGTGTCTATGATCCCATTACTAGGGAGGTGGATGTCAGAGGACCAGATTCAGGGTCATCCTCAGCTACAGAGTGAGCTCAAGGCTAGCTTGGGGTACGTGAGACTCCGTCTCAGAAAATAAAGGAAAAAAGAAAAGAAAATAAAAAAAAGACCAGTGTGACTAGCAGGGCCAAGGACAAGGACGTTGCGGTAGCAGGAGGTTCCTCCATGATACTCACCGGATTGGATTGGGCGGTGGAGGGGGGAGAGGCGGAGGAGGAGGAGGTGGGGGAGGCACCGAATTCTCCGACTGGTTCACTCGTTTCTGGAGTTCATCCACTGTACAGGGAGCAAGGGTTCAGAGAGACCGGAGATGAATGACTGAACACTGCTCACATGACAGAAAAACACCGCCTCTCTCAGATGACGATGGGGGCACAGATAGACTTCCTGTTGTTTAGAACATCAGTGACACCATAGCTGGCCTTTCGTCTGTTGAAGTTCACTGTCTTATTTCCCGTGTAGACAAAAGAACGTGGCTAATGCGTGGGGAGAAAGAATCGAGCAGGCTGAAGGAATATTTCTGACAACGGACTTCACTCCTCAAAGACCAAGGAATTCTTCATGCTAGACTTTGAAAGCGTGTGGACTGAGGGCTCCTTTTAAAGATGACATTTGCAACGCATTTTAATAATGGCATTCCTCTGACCTACGCTTAATTTCCCTCAAAACCAGCAAATACTGGAGTTTTAACTAGGTCCACAGTCCTAAAGGCCTGTAATGTAACAAACTTTTTGTTCTTCTGAAGAAATGTCATTCATTCAGTCAGTCATCATAAGACAGGCATTTATTAGACACCACCAGTGGGAACGGAGCAGTGTACAGAGCTGGGGACAGCAGTTCTTGACTCTCAGGGGCTCAATTTAAGTTTCTATCAGAGTGCTGGGGGTGCAGTTCTGTTCTAGAGCTCCTGCCTAGCAAGCACACAACCCAGGGCTTAATTCCCGGCACCATGAAAGGGAAGAAATAGATACTATGGCCTAAAAGGTAATGGGTACACATACTGGATGTGTTCAGGTCACGCTTGACTCCTCAGTCCTGAAATAGGCAGCATGGGCTAGGAAAACACTCTCCCCAACACACATGTGCATCTGTTACTTTCCAAAGGGATCTGGGGGTCTTCTGAGAGAGATGGAGAGAGAGAGAGATGGAGAGAGAGAGAGAGAGAGAGAGAGAGAGAGAGAGAGAGAGAGAGAGAGGGAGGGAGGGAGGGAGGGAGGGAGGGAGGGGGAGGGGGGAGAATGAATGCGTGTAGGTCAACTATTTGATATGGGAGATCCACTCTACACTGGGACCATGCCTTCTGGTAGCAAGCCAAGAAAAAGCACATGGAAGAAGGAAGCTTGGGTTTTTGCTCTTTGCCCTGCTCTTGCTGGCAAGTTCATCTCTCGTGATGCTGAAACACTCCTTCTTTCCTGGAGTTAGAACCCATTTCTTCAAGTTTCTAAGATAGTCTAAAGACCAGAAGCTCTGTGGAATCCTCCTGGACTCCAGCATCAGACTGGGACCACTGAGACCTTCAGGCTCATGGACTAAACAACTAAGATTCTTGTCCTTTCTGTAGAGAAATGGCCATTATTATATATTATATAGATTATCTGGACCACATCCTGTAATTCAGATTAATAAATCTCTTATACATGTCCTTCCTATCAGCCCTGTTCCTTCAGAGAACCCTGACCCTAGCCTAACCCTAAGCCTCCCGAGAGCTGGGATAATGCTCATTCACCGCCATACGCAGTACATATGAATGGACTCTTTCCTTCTGCACTTTTCAGACTTATTTTATTTGATTATAGGAGTGTTTTGCTTGCATATATGTGTGTTCACATGTATACAGTGCCTGCAGAGGTCAAAGGAGGGTGTAGGGTCCTCTGGATGGTTGTGAGGGAACGTGTGGGTGCTGGGAGTCAAACCCTCATCCTCTACAAGAGCAGCCAGTGCTCTGAATGCCAGAACCATCCCTCCAGCCCTTCTGCATTTCCCATTGGGCCATGATAGAACTGACTTCTAACATCACAGATCCTAAACAAATCAGGTCAAGCTAGGATTTCAGACATCTGCAATGCCCGCTCCTTCCATGTACTATAAAGATGGCTTTGCCTATAGGCTACTCAGACAGTTACTAAAAAAAGTTGACATTTTCTTAATTTTGGATTGATTTTTTTAAGTAAATCGTGATCTTTTTTCATTGTGAATTTTTAAAAAGTATTGAATGGTTCAGAAAGGAAAAAAAGCCTACATGGTTCTTCTGCACAGATTTCAAATTTCTATTATAAAACTAATGGGAAATATCTGAAGGGAGCATTGAGGCTGTGATAAAGAGAAACGTACCCGCCGTAAATCACCTACCTTCTCAGAGACTTATATCTGGGTTGTAATCCAGCTCCTACATTTTCATGAGCCTTCCAGCACTGAATGAATAAATCCTTTGATTTCAGAATCCCTGGTGTTTTTAAAAGTTTTCCCATTTAATATACATATTGTTGCCTATTTCATTGTTAGGCGTGGCATAGAAAGTAATATTTCATACGTATAATTAAACCCCAAAGATGAAGGAGACACAAATACCAAAGATGAGGGTATTATTTAAAGAAAAAAAGGAAAGAAAGGAGACTTCAATTCTTCTTTGAAAAAGCACTCTAAAATGAACAGACTAAGTAAGTGTTCAATGAGCAATCCTTTGAAAGGCCCAAAGATGTTGGCAGTTTGGGTCTTCCATGCTAATGGCTCCGCTAGGCCTTGGTTCTGTGCAGGAAGCTGACACAGGCTCTATGTACTTGTGCTTTTTTTGTGACTTGGTTTGATGACCCTGCTCTGCTTCACTGTGATGGCTACAAATGAAGAAATTTAAGACACAAGTCTGTAGGTTGCAGAGATCCCTTGGTTAGTATGACACTCACTGTGTAAGCAAGCAGGACTCGCGTTTGAGTACCCAGCACCCAGGAAAAGAGCTGGGTGTGGTCTATAAGCTTGTAACCCTGGTGCTGTGAAAATGGGGTCTGTGGGACTCCCTGGTCAGCACGCCACGTTACTGGAAAACCCCAGACACTACTGAGAGGTATCTTATCTCAAAAAATAAAACCAAAACCAAACAAGATGGCTCAGCAGCTGAAAGTACTCGCTGCTCTTGTGGAGGACCTAGGCTCAGTTCCCAGCATCCACGTGGTGATTCATAACTGTTCATAATTCCTGTTCATGGATTCTGATGTCTCTTCTGGCTTCCACAGGCATCAGGGACACACATGGTGTATAGACGTGCATGCAAGTAAAACACTCATACACATATAATAAAAATAAATATTTAAAAAGGAAAACAGGGTGGGCAGCTCCTGAAGCTGATCTCTACTGTCCACATATAGGCACACGCGTGCGCGTACACACATGCATGCGTGCGCACACACGCAATAACATAAATAAACAATAACAAGCAACAAACAAGTTTGGTTCTTTCTTCTCCCGATAGCACGCAGAACCAGCTGCAGGGCAGGCTTTGCTGTGGGCATGACCCACCTGAATGCTTCAAATTCCTGGCTTTCTCCTCCGAGCTCTGGTATTTCTGCTCCAGCTCCTTCTTGTCCTCTTCCAGGAGCTCCAGCTGTTGTCTGAGGTTGTGGATCTCTTTGTGCAGTGCCTCATTCTCCAGCTTCTCCTCTAACTCTTTGACCTGTAAGTTAGACACAGCTGGAATAGGGCCAGCATTTCCCCTTGTGGATGGAAAGGGGCGGAGGACGAATATTTTCACTTGACTATTTCATAGCAGAAAGATTCCTACTCACCTTAAATCACACGGATTCTGGGTGTAGACGACACCAGCACTGGCTAAACAGCTATTTTGCATTCTATTAGTTTTACTGAGAAGTCAGTTATAGACTAGAAGTCACAAAAGTAAAATAACATCTGAAACTTATTTTAAAACAGACATATTAATTTCTATATTCTTCTCAAAAATTTGATATCAAAAAAAATTTGATAATATTTTTAAAAGACTACTGGGACCCTCGGGGAGGGGACAGGGAGGAAGAGAGAGACCTTTTTGTCAGTAATGGCATTTTTTAAAATGATATTTTATGTGTTTGCCCGCATGTATATGTTCATACCACATGTGTGCAATTTCCTTAGAGGCTAGAAGGGGGCAGCAGACCCCCCTGAAGCTGGAGTTGCAGTGGTTGTGAACTGCTGAGGCATTGTTCCCGTCCCAATAGTAGGATTTTTATGTATTTGTGACCCAGTGTTCAAACGCTTGCTTAGTACATGCAGGGCCCTGGATTCGATCCATAGCACTCAACACTAGCCAGCCAATAGCAGTGAGCCTTAGGCAAATGTGAAAACACAGCCTTTAAGCGTTTTTGAAAACCTAAGGATAACCTAAACAATGCACCAGCAGTATTATTTCACAGACTATAAGGAAACACTATACAGCCATATAAAACCATATAGTTCAGCTGGCACTGGGGAAGCACTCCCTTAATCCCCGCACATAGGAGGCCATAGTACACAGATCTGTGAGTTTGAGGCCAGTCTGGTCTATAGAGTGAGTTCTAGGACAGTCATAGCTGTACAGAAAAACATTGTCTCAGGGAGAAAAAAACAAACACAAAAGCCCCACATAGTTCAATACATACTTAGGTGAGAAGATGTATTACTAACTGAAAAAGTTTAAAGAAGGCCATGCATCACATAATTCCATTTAAATAAACCATATATACATAATAAAAACATGTATTTATATAAAGTTTCAAGTTGCCCATAAGTATACATGTTGGATTTTTAGGTAATCTTAATTTTCTTTTACCATTTTTAGATTTAAAAAAAAAATGTGTTTATAATAAGGAACATACACTATTTTAAAAATGCCAAAGCAAAGTATCTGTGTTTTAAAAAGTAATGAATCTATGAGGGACTTTTGTGTTCAAGTAGGAGCTATTTGTACCACACAGAGTAGTAAGTACCAGGATTAGGACAGGAGGAAGCCTGTAGAACTAGTAATTGCTACAGTTTCAGCCACAACGACCTCCGCCCCCTTGCCAGACAGGATCACAGAAAACAACTCAATCCTAGAGTCCAGTTCACTTCAGCGAGGCCCAGGCATGCATTACCCACTAACCAAGTTAACAACAATTACGGTTTGTCTTCTCAGGACCAAAAGTTAAATTTTAACACAAGGTAAACACACACGCACCCACAGACAGACACCCCCCCACCTCCCCCACTCCCGCGTGTGCGCGCGTGTGCGCGCGCGCACACACACACACACACAGATTCTTTCTGAGAAAGCAATTCCTGCATGTGGGAGCAGAAAAAGAAATTCTCCACCTTTGGCCTTGGGGAGCAGAAGCTTTGTGAATATCTGCCAACGCTTCCCACGGAGGACACAGAAAGCCAGCTCGACCTCACTGCTAGAGGTAAAAGAACGTCAGAAGTGGAGAGGATGATGCTCTGGTACCTTTGCTCTGAGATACTGACAGGTGAGAGTTGGTTGCAGCTAACAGTCTTTCCTCACGAAGGAGGTCTGCTATAAGGACCCACAAATATTGACATCGCCGTTCTGAAGTGGCTCCTGCAAGTCTTTCTTCTGCCTTCTCCCTCTTCTCTCCCCTACCACAATGGCAAGCCTGTCCGCCTGACACAGAGGGACCTGGGCTGTGTTGACCTGAAGAGCGGTACTCCTGCAAACTGAACAAGCACTGCGGAGTCCTTACTACGTACATCTACACAAACCTGCATGGTCAGGAGCTGTAACCGAGAAAGCAATTACTAATGCAAGCTTTCCTTCCCCCTCCCTCTCAGAATAAGGCCTCTGCAAGACCAATACACTCTCCTACGTCTCTGAAAACCATACCTTCCCAAGCAGACTCCAAGACTGCAAACTGCTCAGCACACTGAGTCCTGTCCTTTGCTTCTCCGAACTCATTATTAATGACTGACTTCAGGGTCATTTTAAAGACCCCATGCCAGTGAGCTATAAATTTTAGTTGGGCAGTACATTAAATTCACTTGGTAGCTATTGTTTTCTCAAAGATATTTAGAATTTAGTAAAGAAGGAAAAATATGGAATTCTAGAAAGCCTCACTAGCATCTGTTTTAATGTATGATTACGTGTACGTATATGTGTGTGTTATGTCTGTGTGAACATGTGTGTATGTGCGTTTATGTGTATGTGTATGTACATGTGTGTATGTCTGCACGAGTGTACGTCCCAGCTCCAGAGTAAAATCAGTTACCTTTTGCTGATGCTGGATCCTCTCTTCTTCGAGCTGCTGGATGAGTTTTGAGTTTTCGTCTAAAGCTCTCAACAGCTGCTGGTCAGGAAGGGAGCTCTGCAGCAGAAGCTGGCTTTGCCTCTTCAGCTTGTTTTGCTCAATGAACATCTGTAAAAGTTAATCACAGAAATGTCGGCACCAACCCAGCCCACGCAGACCCCCAGTGCAGCCTGAATGGCAGTGAATGGCGTTCTTAACGACCCCGAAGGAAATGGCTGAATAGGAGCTCCTGGAGCAGCCAAGGCCATGATGCAATTCCACCAACGTCAATACCTAAATTGCTACTCTAAACAAGGAGTGGATACACTAACTGGATTCTATACCTCAATTTTAAATGTTCTCTTACTGCTTTGAAGTGCACTGATATGAACAGTGGCAAGTATGTGTTGGTAATGTGCCATGTACCAGGCACCTGCTATGCTTTATTTTCATCCTGATGCACACCCATGTATCCTACGAATTAACTTTCTACTGTGACTAAGTAACCCTCACGAACCGCTATACAATATGGTAGATTCTGCTCTGTGTGCATACATCTTTCAATACTCAGAACAACACTGCCAAACAGATACTACGGCCATCGCATTTTTCCGATAAAGAAGCGGAGGCTCAGAGAGAACAAGTGATTTCCCCAAGGGGTATGTAGAGCTGGAGAGATGACTCAGCCCTGCCTGCTCTTCGAAAGGTCCTGAGTTCAATTCTCAGAAACCACATGGTGGCTCGCAACCATCTGCAATGAGATCTGGATGCCCTCTTGAAGAAGAAACCTGGTCAGTTGTTCTCATCAACTTAGACCATGAACCCTAATAGGGACAATTTCAACAGAACTGCCATACACGGGCTGCCCATGCATGCTTCAGTATTGCCAGGGCATAAATTACATATTTTTTCACATAGGTATCCAGACCAGAACTTAAACTCATTGATTTGCCTCCTCAGATCCTTATTAGAATGACATGAGTAAGAAACAGTTCTGGAGGGAGACTGTACTAACATGTATTGAACGCTTCATCGAGTTGCTTATGAATGCAACTTGCTAATTCTCCCATGTTGACACAATTGACAGCAGAATTATTTTCTATTGCCTGTTATGTATTTTCTCTTCACCATGCCAAGATGACTAGTGGGCAATCCCAGGCGTGAGCTATTTAGCAAACTCTGCAAGTCTCTGAACAGTGATGTTTTACACTGTCAAGATCTTAATGGCGTCTTATGTAGCTTAACTCCAAGCTGTGCACACTGTGACGGTTTACTGCAGACCATGCATGCAACCTCATCTGCCATGGAACACAAAATGTCAGGAAGTGTAACTCAGGACAAAGATAAGATTCCTATAATCCTCCATGTGAAAGAACTGTAGCTTCAATGACTCACACCGCCTGACAGCCAAACCTGTCGTGAACGTACAATACAAATAAATTCATGTTTTATTCCCAGCATGTCTTCCTAGAAGAAGACAGAAGTGGCTAGCAGGAGGCTGGGGGATGATTCCGTTTGGAAGCGGCAGCTGTGTAAGCATGAGAAGCTAAACATACGTGGAAAAGCTGGGCACGGCCTCACACATCTGTAATGGTGGCTCTGGAGGGAGAGATGGGAGATAGGGAACTTCTGGAGCTTGGTGGCGGTGGGCGAGTCACTCTAGCCAATCAGTAAATTCCAGGTCTGTCTCAAAAACCAGAGTGGAGAGTGAGAGAGAAAGACACTCAGTGCTGACCTCTGGCCTCCAAACAAAGACGCACTGCACACAAATGTGATTTCCATTCCCACACACAGAGGCTGAGCTTTCACCCCTTTCCTGCGCAGGATTTGTGAGGAATCTACTGAACTACTACAATGTTGTGCAAAATTAAGACACACCACCAGCTCAAACAGGTAAAGCACACTATTTTTTAAAGATTTGTTCTTATTATTTATGTGTACAAACGTGTCTCTCTCTATGTGTGCATGTGTGTGTATATGGGTGTACCTGCACAGGCCAGAAAAGGGTGACAGATTTCCCTGGAGCTAAAGTCACTGGGGGTTGTGAGCCACCGGATGTGGTTGCTGGCAACAGAAGTCAAGTCCTCTGAAAAGTTGAAGTGAAGCACAATCTTGCAGAATATGTGGAATCTATACTCCTCTGGTGTTACTTCCTCCATGTAAGCATTAAAGGCACAGAGACAGCCAAGGCATAAGCCAAGGCATTCTACCCAGGAGACTCAGACTCCAACCAACAGGGGAATCAATGATTCAGCACAGTGACTTAAATGTTTGAGCAGTGTCTAGCTGCAATGAATTATTTTGGTTCTATCATTATTACTACGATTCTGACAGTTTTCTTCCTCTATTAAAACTTAATTAGCCAGGCTCCCTCACCAGCATCTTGTCACCTCGAGAGTCACCTCGAAGGGTAGCTAACCCCCGCCGAGGCAAAGCTGCAGGTTCCTTTTCACTGCACGTGTTCCTGGTAAAGAGTGGTTAGTACAGCTATAGCCACGATGCAGGGAAACCAAGCAGGGACCCCCACTCACCAGAACCCCTCATGATCACAGGGGTGCTGTTCCATCCTCAGAGCAGTAAAACCAAGTAGGGATCCCCACTCCCTGTCACCAGCTCCCCCCATGATCACAGAGATGCTGTTCTATCCTCAGAGCAGGGAAACGAAGCAGGGACCCCACTCCCTGTCACCAACTACCCCCATGAATGCAGAGGTGCTATTTCATCATCAGATCAGGGAAATAAAGTAGGAACCCATTCCCTGTCACCAACTCCCCCATGAACACAGAGGTGCATGCATCCTCTCTCTGTGATTCTCTGAGATTTGTTTCTCTTGGGAACGAGGAACATTCTAGAACACTACATGCATACAAAGTAGCTCGACTGTGGCACTTTGAAGACAAGCCAAAATACTACATCTGAAAGATCTTCACAGTGTGAATCCCTTTCTCAGAGACCCTATGACATTCCCCAAACAGTAGCATCCCACCCGGACTCAACCTCCAGCATCACAAAACCCCCGTGCCATTGCAAGCCTTTAATCCCAGCACTCAGGGAGGCAGAGACAGGAGGGATCAGGAATTCAAGGTTATCCTTGGCTACACATCAAGTCTGAAGACAGACTGGGCTACGTGGGACTGTCCACAAGAAGAACCAAAAGACGCACGGTGGAGGGTATAATCATACTACCTTCCCTAAACTTCAAAGTGCAAAATTCAAAACTCCCTGAGCGTGTCCTCTTCTAGAATATTTAGTCACCAAATGCTAATGAGTTTTGGGTTTGCTGTGGCAAGAATGTCTCAGCGTCAGAAGACTGGTCTCTTTCGAGGAGAAGAACACCACAGGTATTGGAATTTCTAAGAAATTTCATGTGTCTCTTAAGAGTGACAATAAAAATGTTATGCTAATACAGAATTCAAAGCAATATTCTAATATTGTCCAAATTATCCAGGAAAGAAATCGAATAGCAAGAAAAACACATTGAAAAATATAAGAAAATCACATGAAAAGTTTAAAACATGGTTGGCAAGATGGTTCAGTGGGCAAAAGCACTTGCTACATAAGCTGGAAGACCTGAGTTCAATCCCTGGAACCCATGAAGGTAGAAGGGGAGAAAATACACACACACACACACACACACACCAAAAAATAAAATCATATACGCACACCATAAATAGGTAAATTTTTAAAAAATTTAATATGTAGATGAAAAATTTAAAAACAGTTCTCTGACTCCTCTTGTTAAGGAACAGAAAAGGTTTTGTTTTGCTTTAAATAAACTAGTATGAGTAAGAGGACAGGAAGTTCTCAGTTTCTGATTTATGTATTTCAGAAGTGGCTGCGATTTTTTTAAAGCACACAAGTGGCTGTTGCAATAAAATACACAAGCAAATAAACTTGGATGTTTACTTTTAAGACTGTGGACAATAAGCCCCTCGGTTTCTTCTCCAACATGCAGTTGTCACACAGTACCAACGTGGTGCTGGGCGCAACCCCTAGAACATGCCCAGTGGGGCCTTCTGTGAAACAAGCCTCATGCCGTTGGCAGTGGCCATGTGTCAAAAGCCTGAGAGAACCTTCCTGCCCCGACGGAGTTTAAATCTAGACACCAGGCGCTGCTACGCCTATTCATGTTGCCGGTCACAGAAGCCTCCCCTCCCCGTGTTAGCTCAGCACGGAGCCCGTACTGCCCCACACTGTTTGGGCTCCAGGTCCACCAGGAGAACCTGTGGGAATCATTCACTTGCAGGCTTTCCTACCAGAATCTCCCTTCTCCTGTCTTTTCTGCTACCACGAAGCCTCTAAGATTTTCTTTGAGCTGCTTTGCATTGTAACATTATCGTACAAAAAACAAGTAGAAAACTGAAAATGTCTTAGTTAGACCCTGCCGTTCGGGTCATACTCAGTGAGCCTTTTCAGCTTCACAGCCCAGCTCTCCACATTGTCCCTACCTGCCCTCCCCAACTGTCGGTTTACCTGCCTCATTTATAGCCACGCGGCTTTTGTTCCAGAGGGCTCTGACACACTTCAATTCTTTTTTCTTTCTTACAGGTCAACAGAGAACAATATTCATCTAGCTTTCAAACTCTGAATAAAATGAATCACAGTATTTCAAGTCAGATGAACCTAGATTAAACATTCTGGAGGTCAATGTTAGCCCAGCTATGTTTAGGCACAAAAACCCGAACAAAATAAAACAAAGCAAAAAAAAAAAAAAAAAAAAAAATCCTACACAGAAACAAAATCTGACTTTCAAATGTCCTTCTCCCAACATCCTGTCTTCTTTCTCCATCTAGGTTACCTCTTCCTGGGATGACTTTCAGCTCCTTAGCTGCCTCCCTCAACACACGGTTCTTTACACTGAGGCCCAAAATTCCAATAGAGACGGAGATCTTGCTGATCGAAGCTCAATATTTGAGTTCAGCTATCTGGTGGCAGGTCATTGCCCCGGAAACCAGCTCCAGAGCCATGGAATACTCGATGCTGGCAAGTCAGCAAGGTCAGGTGGAACCAGAGAAGCTCAGCGCTCATCTCTAACCCAAGCGGGAAATCATTGCACTGGCGAGTGGCTGAGATAATGGGTGTACAACATGGCCACATTCCATTAGCGGAGAAAGAATCTGCTCACATAATGAGAGCACCCGACGACGGCCAGGAGAGAAAGGCAGATACTGTGACATTGTCACCCGAGCCGACACTGAGACGCAGCCGGATTCTCAAGGCTATCTGAGCTGTGTAGACATTCTGCGCACGCTGCCCATTACGCTGCCCGTCACCACGTTACGGGTCTCTCCATAGAAATTCTTTCACTGCACGGTGCTCTGTCTGTGGTGCTTTTAAAAATTATTCTGTTTTGGTGGGGTGGGGAATAGCTCAGTTTGTAAAGTGTTTGCTGAGCAAGTATGAAGGATTGAGTTCAATTCCCCAGAACAAAGGCACATGCTCAAATCCCAGCGCTGGATGAACAGTGACAAGTGGGTTCCTGGGACTCAATGGCCAGCTGGTCTACCACACGAGCACTCTACAAACCAGTAGGAGGTCCTGTCTCAAGAACCAAGGTGGACAGAGACTGAGGAAGATCCCTGATATTGATCCCTATGCTCTATGCGCATGCACGCACAAACACTTCTCATGGCATTCTAAAATATCCTGTGTTCTGTTTACACAGACATCTATTCTACAGACGGTGAAGCGCAGCCTGAGAGGGTGAGGACAGCTGAGGTTGCGTGCAGTGACAGACATGGCAGACTCTCAACCCACATCTGAACACCTAATGCCATGATGCAGCTTCCACCTAGTCACTTACAATCGCTAAATTCTAGTCAAATGTTTTCTAAAACTTTCAGTTGACTCATGATGATTGCACATATTCATGGGGTGCCCCAGGGAAATCCGATGTATGTATATAAGCTATAATACTTAGATCTAAGTCAACACAGCTCCATCTCCTTAAACATTTGTCATCTGTGGTGCAAAGTGTCAAATGGCTCTCTTCTAGGTCCCAACAAATTACACAATAACCACTGTAAAGGAGTCACCTATGCTGTGAACACTGGGACTTATCACCACCTCCTTATCTGACTGGCTCAACTCTGTTTGCCCACAGGCATTCTGTAAGACGCCTAGTTTCTGTAGCACACCTGATTGCCCATAGGCATTCTGTAAGGTACCTGGTTTCTGCAGCACACCTGATTGCCCGTAGGCATTCTGGAAGGCACCCGGTTTCCACAGCACACTCACCTCTTGTGCAAACGATTCCGCTTTCTTGCGAAGGTCTTTCTCCAGCTCCAGGTTCACCTGCAGCTCCTCATACTCTTCGACGGCCAGCATGGACACTTAAGCAGACAAGAAGAGCAGAGACAACAGGCTGTGCAAATGACCAGCGGTGTGTGAGGAAAAGATTCTTCACAAGACACATGGATGACCTCATCTATCCCTGGCTGGTGCAGTGAGGAGTCTTATGGAGGGTTTAGAAATGGGATTGGAAAATCTACTGGAAAAACCATTCAGACTCCTAGACTCAGCAACTAAAGTGCATCCTAAAAGAGCAAGTCAGGAGGACAAACCTGTGGTTGCAAGCATGTTCTTGGAACTACTGTGGAAATAGCAAAGGACGGGTAAAATACAGCACAAGCAATGTTACTCCACCATCAAAATCGTACTGTGAAAGCAAATCTCAGGAAAGATGTATATTTTCAAATAATCCAACTGTGAAAGTTGGTGCAAAATGATTACATTTCTGGTTATTTAAATTTTATCTTATGCATGTAAATGCTTGTTACTGCTGAGGTCAGAAGGTATCAGGTCCCCTGGAACTGGAGTAACTGGTCATTGTGAGTCACCATGGGGGTGCTGGGGACTGAAACCTGGCCCTCTGCAAGAAGACAAAAGTGCTCTTGGCCACTGAGTCATCTCTCAGCCCCCTCATTTCTGCCTTTTAAAGACCAAAGACAAGAAGCACATCACAGGCATTTCACAGGGCACACATGACGGGTCAACAGACATGTGCAAAATGCTAGTCAGTGCACACACATACAAAAGAATTACTGTAGAAAAGGTCCTGTCAAATAAACGCAGCATGAAATCTTTGCTGCTCTCAACATTATGTGGCCTACTTTGTTAAATAACGATGTGGGCAGGGTGCTGGGAGCTGTGACGCCATTAGGAACTCGGCACAATGCAGGCAGACCGCCACCGAGGAGCTTCGCTCTGAGCTGAGTCATATCAATAAACTCCCGCCAAGACACTCTTAATGGCTGCTTTCACACTCTGTTCCACTGGGCACTTCAATCCTAACCGACTAAGGATGGGTTTGCTGTGTAATGACATAGAATTTCAAACTCTGTTCTGCGTAAACTACTGCCTCCTCAGACAGAAGCAGAATAGGCTAACTCAAGGAAAGTAATGTAAGTGGCGGTTTGTGCCGGGAATTATAGGTCCCTAAGGACTAAATGACTTTCAAACCTACTTTAAAAAGAGAAATTTCACAAAGAGAACAATGAAGACTACGAGTATCTGAAGCCCTGGGCAGGACGATCGCCTCTCTTCTTCTGTCCAGAACGCTATAATAAAAAGTTAATTTTCCCGTGTCTAGGTCCCTTTGACTTGGATTCTGAAAGGAGCTAGTCTGATCCTGGTGGCATGTTCACGTATCCTCGTTTCTTTCTAGACAGGGGGCTTCCTGAAGGCAAGAGCCATGTGGTGAATTCCTGTTTCTGCCCAGCACATGGAGAATGCGAGTTGTACACGCTGAAGTAGGACCATCTTATCCGTCTCCCGTGCTTAGCTGCCAGGCCTTTTCTTCAGAAACTCTAGCTGATAAGCAACACAAAGGATGAGAGCCAGCAGCAGGGACAGTGTAGAAAGTCCTGTCCGTGTTCTGTCTTCGGAAGTAGGAAACCGAGTGTCTTGGGGACAGGCCAGAACATATCAGTCCTCTGTTGTTGTTTGGATGCGGTATTTCTGCTGGTGATGCACAAGTGCAAGTTTGGTCCCCAGCATGTTAGTGTTAAGAGGTGGGGGGGGATCTTAAGGGAGGGGCTTACCGCCAGGTAAGGCTATGCAGGGGCTGCCTTGTCTCACAAGAAGTAGGTTCTCACTAGACTGGGTACCAATGAAAAGTACAGACCAGTATGGTTCCTCTCTTGCCAACTGATCGCTCCCTCACGTCTCACACTCCTGCCGTGATGGTAATGCTATCACTGCGGTATGACTCCATCAAGGGGGCATTCCCAGAGCCAAGCAGATGGTGAGGTCATACTCCTGGGTAAGAGCTGAAGCTGGGATAGCAACAGAAATGGACTGATTCAGCCTTCACAGTCCTCCCGACCAGAATGGCTTCCACATCGCCAGCACTAAACTGTAAGTTAAGAAGCAGTACCCACGAGGCTCATGCCATGCTTGACAAGAAGAATGAGATGCTGACCAAATAGCATCATATTTTCTTTAGAAGTAGCCGGGTCATTTGTGTTTATGTAACTCGTCTAAATGGTTATGAATCCCTTGCTGTGTTGGCCACTAGAAGTTTGGAGTCATATTTCAGAAACAAAGAGGGATTATGCGAGACCCCAGAGAAAGGAGACACTTAGCATGCTAATCTATTTTAAACAGAGTCTCAATATGCACCCCTGTCTGGCCTGGAACTCACTCTGTAGACTAGCCTTTCCTCAAAACTCACAGAGATCCACTTGCCTCTGCCTCCACAGTGCTGGGATTTAGGGTGCATGCCACCACACCTTATGGTATATTAATATCAATGCTCATTTTCCCACTGGCCCGTTTTCTATATCTGCTAATTTAAAATGCTTTCATGTGTCAGCTTTCTGAATCTCCCCTAGAGTCAGATTTACTGACTAGCTATAAATCCTATCAAGGCTAAGGGGGTAAGCAAAAATGGTTATGGTCCCACAATACACACAGGACAGCAGTGTTTAGGTTTGAAGTTTCAAAAGCAAAACACAACCTAGGAAAAACCACTCTAGGCACAGGTGTAAGGAAGCACCAGATGTACGTAAGCAAAATAAGTTGGAAAAAAATGAAGACTGAGAAGACATACCTCTGTTGCATTTTTCTAGGACTTTCCTCTGCTCAAGAACTTCTGAATTTAAGGCGGCCTTTTCTTGCTTAACTTTATTTACCTACAGATAAAACATGTGGAGAAGAAGAAACACCCAAAATTGTAAATAAGACATACGGCTACACAGGACCCTCAAACAGCTGTTCTGCTTTCAATACGAACATCTGGGGTTAAGTGGCTATGCCCATCGGCTCCTCTACCAAGAGCATTAAAGACAGCTCTTCTGTGGAACTTCAAGCCACACCTGAGCACAGCTCATTTAAATATTCAATCTGTCATGGGGGGCTCCCTGCACAGGATAGTGCTCTATCCATTCAATGTCACCCACTCATACTTTTAACGCAAAAATCCAAGTCGTAATCAACCACAAAACACACCTATCATTTAGCAGGTCAGCAAGTATTCACCTTCAGGTTCAGTTAGGACTTTGATTTTATGTTTAAAGAAAGCACATGTTAAACTAATTTTTTAAAGATAGCTTTAAACTTTGATGATTTTTTGACCTATCTGTGATGTTCACTCCCAAAGTTAAATTTCCAAAATAACTGATTAGTAGAAAAGCCCTACCAATAGCAGTTTTGTTTTGTTTGTTTGCAGTGCAAAGCCACCCAGATCAAGGTGCATACATCTTTGAGGCATTGTGCTGAATTTTAAAAGGCGGGCATACTTACCGGTTGTAAAGATCCTCAGAATACCCTGTACTGCTCTAAGCAGGTAAGAACACACTCTGGAATGATAAACACCATGTTCAGAACACCAGCTGCTTAGGGAGTGAAGAGGCAGCTGCAGGGTGGTCCCCGCATTTGACCGGGACTGTGCTGGCGGGCTGTAAACTAAGCTGAGCTGATGTGTGCAAGATCACTGTCTTCTCCTTGATGCTTTTGAGATGTCAACACCCCTAGGGAACCGGGCTGATGGTAACAATGTGTTCCCTTCTCCTCTCCTGTAGTTACACACTCAAGAAGCAAAATACAGTACAGGCACCCACCACAGCCTCGGTCCATCAGCACCTCCAGAAAGCTCAAGAACTGGTTTCTCTTCATATAAATCCATTTTTTTTTTTTTGTTTTGGTTGGCCTTAGTAATCGGCATACAATGTTCAACAGGGAAATCCCTCCTAAAATTGCCCCCCTTTCTCCATTATTACTCTGTTGGGGTGAAACAAAGCAAAAACAGTTTGAGTAGGGAAGCTGGAGGGCATGGCTGCCCAGTCTTTGTGTGTGACAGTCCTCAGGGAGTTGATGGTGTGTGCAGTAAGGGAGCCAGCCAGGTGAGGCTGCTCACTCACGGGCCACTCAAGACACACGTGGGGCTGCCACAATACTGGCACATGCTGGTTGGGAAGCTCAGGACTACAGAGTCACAGAGTCAGAGACCCAAGGATGCACTTGTTAAATCAAGGTTGTGAAGGCAGATCCTTGAAGCCTCATTACAGATAAGATTGAGTAACTGAGTAGCCCTCTGCTTATGCGCAGATAAAAGCGTGATAAAAAGCAAGATAACAAGGTTCTGCCAAATCACCCTAGAGCCTCCCCTCTAGCTATTTCTATTCTACAGGAAGGACGCACAGCAGGGGCCCGCCCCCACTAAGATGTCTGTCCACTGAACTCTCTACCCTCAGCTTTCTTCACCAGGGCAATAGTGTATGTGACCTGAGACAGGAGTCACCTTTTTACAAACCTGCCTCTCACCAGACAGAGTGGGTGACAACATGTGACCCTGCACACCAGGGCTGCCTTACAGTCTGATTGGCTGAGCTAGGGGGTGATGCGTGTTCATGATCTGAATGACTGAAAGAGGCGAGGGAAGGGAAGCTGACAAACCCATGTGCCAGTATCAAAAGTTAGCTCTCAGCAGCAAGTTTGTAACTTAGGCAACCCCGAAGCTGCTGTCAGTTCAAAAACCAAGGACTTGGCCTCCTGGGCCTGAGGTACCCACTTCCTCCATCGCCTCCACAAGTTTGCTCTTGAGATTTTCCAGCTCAATGGCCAGCACCTTCTTTTCTTCTTGGACGGACACAATTTGATCTCGGAGTTCTGCAATTTTAAAGGAAGGAAATTTAAAATAAACTTCATTTTGCTTTTTAATTGGCGAAGTAACAGGCTTCCTTGTGGCATTTTTATTCATCTTTTGTGTTGGTTGATTCTCCATCCCAACTCATGCCTCTCTACTCCCCGCTTGTTCCCGTCAGACCCCAGGGCTCCCCTTAAGTCTTTCAGCATCCACACTGCTTAAGACACCATTTTCCCCCATCACGGACCTCTAACTTCATGCCACCTTCTTACCTTCATTCCCTTACAAACACGCAAAGATAAAATGAGATGCTAGAATCTACAAACAAGACAGAACGCATGGCATTTGTCTTTTTGAGCCTTAGTTACCTCATTTAAAATATTATTTCCAGTTCCGCTCTTTTTCCTACCATCCATAATTCCATTTTCCTTTCTATTGTGTGCATATGTGTGTGCACGTTCATGTATGTGACTGCAAGTATACACATGCTAACACACATGCAGAAAGCAGGTACAGCTCAGAGCGTAGGTTGGCCACCTTCCAACCTGTTTGAGCTGAGGCTGGTTGCTGGTTACCTCTGAGTAGGCCAGGCTAGACGACCCATTCACCTGTCTCTGACACTCATGTCCTAGAAGTGCTGGGATTACAGACATACGCTACCCTGTCCACCTTGACATGGGTTAGATCCCAACTCAGGCCATCACCCTGGAGGAGAGAGCACTTTACCCCAAGGTCATATTGGCATTCAATAACTTTACTTTCCCTTACAGCTGCATAAAGTCCCAGGGTTATATTACCCCATTGCCACATTCTATTCATCTGATGATGGACAGCTAATTCTGGTTCCTTGCTGCTGTGGTTATGGCAGCAATAGACATAGATGTGCCCGTCTCCGTAACGGATGCAGGGCCCTTCGGGTATGTACATGGCTGGGTCGCCTGGTTGCTTTCCTTTATCTTTTTAGTTTTTATTTTTGGAAACCTCTGTACTGATTTCCATAATGGCTGCACCTGAAATAAGTTTAGTTTTAAGAGAAGATAGGGATCCGGTCGAAAGAACTGAGAATGCAGTTTGTGGTCAAGGTTAAGAATTAATTCAAGGGAAATAAAAACCAAGGGACAATGGAAATGCCACATGGAAGCCCACCCCAGCCACACAGTAACTCACACAGCATAGTCTCAATAATCTCACTATGTTAAAGGGACCAGAGTGAGTTTTCTTTGCAATTTATCAAAAACTCACACTCTAAAGGACTACCTGACATTTTAAAAAATGAAAAAAAATTAGGCTTTCAGCAGAGACAAATGGCATCAAATTCTCTTCCGTTTCTCAATGGCTACAGCAGTGGTTCTCAACCCTCCTAAGGCTGTGACCCTTGAACACAATTTCTCACGTTGTGGTGACTCCCAACCATAAAATCATTTCCATTGCTACTCATAACTGTAATTTTGCTACTGTTTTCCAATGGTCTTAGGTGACCCTGTGAAAGGGTCATTTGACCCCAAAAGGGATCAAAACCCACAGCATCAACAGACAGCTGCATAGGTAACCTGAGATTCAGGGTTTGGGAAAACAGAAATATTTTTTTTGTTTTGCTTTTGAGACAGGGCTTCTCTGTATAACAGTCCTGACTGTCCTGGAGCTTGCTTTGTAGATCAGGCTGGTCTCAAACTCACAGAGACCCTCCTGCCTCTGCCTCCCAAGTGCTGGGATTAACGGTGTGCAGCACCACCGCTGGGCTGATGACAGAAACGTAAGCAAGCAATTTCCTGTCCAGAGTTACGGGCATTCTCTTTAATCATTTATTATCCCAATTTAGTGAGAGCGTGCTACAAGGATGAAACATATTAGCAACTATAACCACAAGGGTTAAATCGAAGAGATTGTGTCACTGAGATATCTAAGAAGCTGTCATGACCCGGGCTTCCTAGGCTTCTACTCCAGCCTACCTCTCTGTCAGTTTCGTTTTTTAATAGCTTTTCATTCTTACCCTTCTCCCAGGGCGATAAGAAACCCATTACATCATTACTTATAAGTTGAACTAATTTTTTTTTCTAAGTCGCTCTCTCCAGCAGCTGACTAATTCCAGAAGAAGAACATGAGACCATATTGTTCAAGACTCAGAAGGGAGAACAATGGACAGAGGGAGACCTTGACACCCCCTTTCCCACACTCTATTTTGTCTTAACATAAGAAGTTGAGGAGCCCAGTGAAGTCAGGGAGCGTCCTCTCCTCCTTACACTTCCATCTGAAATTCTGTCTCCCTGCAAAACAATAAGTCCGACTTCTGAACATGTACCGAGCCGCATGTTAGCTATTGAATTGGGGACCTGTTTTCCGGCATCTTAACAAAAGATCTCTTTCCATGATTACAACAGAGACCCAAGTAACACACACACACACTCACACACACACACACACACTCACTCTCTCTCTCTCTCTCTCACACACACACACACACACACTTCAGTGCTGGGAATTGAATTTTGCCCTTTACACATGATATACTCTCGCCATATTTCCGGCTATACCGCTGGCAAAGTGAGAGAAAGCTTAACCACAGTGTGTCATAGCACTGCACGCATGGTGCACACACATACATGCGGGTGAAAAACTCATACATATAAAGTGAATCTTAAAAATGAAAATGAGGCCATGATTCAAATTCTTAAAGTTACAGAGACTCCCATTTCCAGCCAGGCCACACTTTTGAGGGTGCCTCATTTCAAACATGAAAGCAACCCACCAAGCAAGAAGGAGGAACAGCACTCTCACTCAGTTCTCCTGGCTCCTCTGGCTAATTTAGTCAGAAGTTTTGGTGTAGGACCCAGGCAACAGTACTCTGAAAAATTCTTCCAGTGTATGTGCATGATGTATGTGTGCACATGTGTGTATGGGCACATGTGCCAACACACGTGTGTATAAAGGCCAAGGAAGAAGTCAGTTTGTCTTGCCCTCTCATTCTAGACCTCATCCTTCCCAAACAGGGCAGCTAGCTGCTGTCCTGGCTAGACTGGCTGGCTAGCAAGTCCCAGTCATCCTCCTGTGGCCACACCTCCCAGTTCTGGTATTACAGGCATGTACATCTATATAGGCCCTTACGTGGATGCTGGGAATTTGAACTCGGCTCCTCATGCTTGCTTAGCAAGTGTTCTGACCCACTGAGCCATCTCCCCAGCCCCATGCGTTTTCAAAACTCCTCCTGATAGTCTGCTGTACCCTCAGAGACCTGAAGCCCTGTTGTGGCAGAAACAGCGGAATCCCACCTTTGATTTGTTTCTGGCACTGAACCGATACACAAGTCTCGACTGCACCGTCCGTGTCGGTGGCCGGGTCGTCATCGTCAATGCTGATCTCCTCTGTTATCACGTCTGGCCCCAGTTTGGCCATGTATAACATGCTGATTCTTTTCAGTGTTTTATTCTCTTTGTTTAGCTAAAAAATGAAATAGAAAAGAATGGTGATTTTAGCAGTCATCAAATGAGTATCTTGGATTTGTAAACAATAAATGAACTGTGTTTTTTGTGCTACATATGCATTGACATTCACAATAGGATGTAACAGGTAAATTCAGTCAATAAATAAATTACTCACATGTTTTAATATTAAGTTTATTCCTTTAAGTGAGGTCTCATTCCTGGATTACAGTGACAGTGAGTGGAAATGCTGGTTTTAAACATTAAGAAATACAAAGGGGGCTGGAGAGAGTCGGGGGTAAAAGTTCTTAAGCCTGAGAACCTGTGCCCAGCTGCAGGGGTCGGATAGCCTCTTCTGGCCTTTATGGTTCATCCCCAGAACTCACAGTGAAAACAAAGGGAACCAGTTCCCGAAAGTTGTCCTCTGACATACACATGCAGGCTATGGCGTGAGTACAGCCACGTTCATAGAGCACACACACACGTACACGCACACACACACACATACAGGCTATGGCGTGAGTACAGCCATGTTCATAGAACACATATGTACACGCACACACATGCAGGCTATGGCGTAAGTACAACCACATTCATAGAACACACACATACACACACACACATGCAGGCTATGGTGTGAGTACAGCCACATTCATAGAACACACACACACATGCACATGCACACACACACATGCAGGCTATGGCATGAGTACAGCCACGTTCATAGAACACACACACACACGCACACACACACACATGCAGGCTATGGCATGAGTACAGCCACTCATAGAACACCACACACACACGCACACACAAATGAAGAAGAAAGAAACATAAGGAATTTAGATAAAGTACCAGAATTTCTAGCTCCTAATAGTCTTAATATAAATCACTTTATTTCAAGCAAATTTTCTATTTGATGTTGTGCTGAGAATATCGAATACAGGTCTGTTTTCCCAGCTCCCCTTCCTTTATGTTCACCCGGTTTCTGTGGGAAGACAATGTCATTGGCCACGGCTAATAAACCAGAAGTGGTACACACGACCCACAGTTAGCCAATCAGATCTTTTCTCTAGAAATATGGATGCTGGAGAAAAAAAAAAAGAGTTTCTGTATGTCTGACCATGAGAGGTGACGCCAGCCACCCTCCACTACAGGACTGAGGGTAGAAGGGATCCCGCAGTAAAATCCTAAAGCAAGCAATACGCAGAGAGAGGCAGGGAGCCCGGAGCCCCAGAACACTCTCATCCTTTAAAAGAAAAATACAAGATTTAAACAAATGAAATCTCAGGGATTATACATAGATATTTGAGGAGTACAAATTCATGCATTTTAGGGAACAGATCCCAGCGTCATCATTGGTCTGGTTGTAGAGGTGATCCTGTGTACTCATTTGACATTCTCTAAATCCCAAGGCAAAAAGTAAACCTGCCTTCACCCTACATTCACTGAACTCGCTACTATATAGAAGTTTACACAGTGATTACACTGGGCACAGTGCACAAAGAAGGGGGTAAGTAAATAGATGTGGGTCAGACAGCTTCAAATACAGGGTCACTTACCAACGTCGCCTGCATACCTTAGCAAAACAGAGGAGCCACACTTGTAAGAGATTGATGAGGTCAAATTGTACCATAAGAATGGCCCATTTGGCCAGGTGGTGGTGCACACCTTTAATCCCGGTACTCGGGAGGTGGAGGCAAGTGGATCTTTGTGAGTTCAAGGCAAGCCTGGTCTACAGAGTGAGTTCCAGGACAGCCAGGACTACACAGACAAACTCTGTCTTGAGAAAAAAAATTAAACGAAGAAAAAGCAACCACAGCAACAAAAAATTTTCTTTTTATTTTTTTTAATTTTGTGTGTATGTATCTAGATGGGTATGTGCAGAGAACACATGTTCCCATAAATCCCGCCGCAGCTGGGGTTCTATATGAACTGCCTATGTGGGTGCTGGGAATTGAACGTGGGTCCTCTGGAAGAGCAGCACACTCTTAACCATTGAGCCATCTCTCTAGCCTCTTAGCTCCATTTTTAATTTTCTTTCTTCAAGTCCCAAAAGTTCGTCACAGATCCTTAAAAACAAACTATGTGTCTACTTTAGAAAAGACTTCTTAAGGATTAGAATGTCGTGCACTAAGGGGCCCATTATAAGACGAGGCTTAGGGGCAGAGAGCACAGTGACGGATGAGCAGACATAAACCACCCGTCACCTGGCGGCTTTGCAACCTACTAATGCCTACACCACACCTCACCATGGAATAGTCCTAAGAAAGCCCTGATGATTGAAGAAAGACAATTACAGCTCACAGGGATGAAGCCTCTCACCGAAGTCACTTGTTAAAACGAGAGGCTTGCTGGGAAGACGGACGGACTGTTGGGCAAAGCGCTGGCAGTAAACGCATAAAGAATGGAGTTCTGATCCTTGGCACGTGAGTAACACAGCGGGTAGAGTGGAACAGACTGTGACTCCCGTGCTGGGGAGGTGGAGACACGCAGGTGGAGGACTTGCAGGCCAGCCAGCGCAGCTAAACAGCTCCAGGTTCAGTGAGAGACCAAAAGTGACAAAGGGAAATGCTCTAATGCTCCCAGTTGAGGTGATCCCAGAATTACAGACACCAGTGCACAGGCATACCTGCACCCACACATGTACACACACACACACACACACACACCTATATAAGCATATACACAGACATCATGACAGAGATACACATACAAACACACAAAAGAGGAGAGATAAAATAATGTTTAAAGAAGGCTATGTTTGGACCAACAATTTCAGAGCATCTTGAAGAAGAATCACCCTCCACACGCCATAAATGTAACCTCTATCCACCTTGTCACCCAGGTGAGATGACCAGAGAGCAGAGCTAGCCTGCTCAGAGTCTCGTATGCCCCAAATGATGCACCTAGAAATGAGACAAGTGTGCACATGCTGACCTGAAGCTCTTGCTTTCCATACGCCCTGCCAGTCCTAAGAAGCAGGGGTATACTCATCTGGATGTACGTAACAGAGACACCCTTAGGCACGGAGAAGATTCGGGGAAAGCAACCTTGTCCAAATACATTGAGTCTCTGCTCATCCCAGAAGCAGTACAGGAATGAAAAGAGCACCCAGGATCAGGGACTGAAGTGCTGGGGAGATTGAAAGCAATGTAAGCGTGCCTATTCTATCCGTGTTTTCAAAGCAGCAACCCATAATGCTATGCATGCATTAGACCAGTCCCAGGAAAGAAGTTGCACAGGGAGATTCATGGTCCTCGTTACGCTCTGATTCAGTATCTTATGAATCCTAGTACAGGTCACTATGCAAACAATTAAGCAGATACCGTTAGCAAGCACACTGCTAATGCATACAAATTAGATACATTTATTTATTTATTTATCAGTAGCAGGACTTCAGTCACATCCAAAGAAATACTTCGGAGGTGAGTGGTATGGGAGTGGGGGGTGGGGGCACACAACCAGCATCACTAATGAAATTTGGTTGGAAATTGCTGTAATCCATTTTCTGATGGACGCTTTTTACCCAAAATACATAAGACAGAGATAAAAACATTCTTTAATAATAATGTAATTCTGATGAGACAGAATATAGAAAATTACACACTTGGTAAAATCATCAGCCAGAGGCAATCAGTGGCGCAATGGAGGTCACCTTCCACATGCCCTCCCTCTGCTTTCACAAATAACCATCTGAAATGGAAAGCTCAGGCTGACTCTCTCATCAGACTCCAGCAGAAAATGCCCAGAGCTGTGTGTGCAGCACCAGGTCCATGCAGTGGTGTAACCACACGGCTAGGTGGTGGGAAAGGCTAGCCTAGCAGTCTGCCCCATGGACTGCTCCTCCCAGGTCAGATGGGCACAGTGCTGAGAACACACACACACAAAACACACACACACACATACACACAAGCACCCCTCCACACAAACATACACACAACACACATACCCATACACACACGCACACACACATACAAAACACACACAAGCACCCCCCCCACACACAACACACACACAAGCACCCCCACATACAAACACACACACAACACACACAAGCACCCACACACACTACAGACACAAACACCCCCACACAGACACACACACAACACACACAAGCACACAAATACACACACACATAAAACATACACTCACAAGCACCCACATACACAAACACACATAGAGTCTGCTTTTATAATCAGAAAAGGGCTTCTATGCAGGCAGAAGCTTACAGAATCATGCTGCAGGATCTGGGACTTTATGCCTCCCTCTCAGAACACATGAGTGGGCAGAGAATTAGAAACAGAGCAGGAGAGACGCAGTTCCTTAGAAGACCAACAAGCGCAACTCTGGCTTACACAGCTCACCTTTGTTGCCAAGGCTTCAGCACTCTCCCGACACGTCTTCTCTATCTCAAGATGGTTCTGCATGAAATTCACTTCCTCTATGACCATGTGAGAAACTAGGAATGAAGAGGAAAAAGAGGCTCAGCATTCAAAGATTAGTCAGCTATTCCAGAAGCCCACACACTGCCCCATGACCAAGAATGCTTCAATTCTTCCCAAAGCTAGACCTTTGGCCACGATTAAAAGTTCCTCAGAAGCCGCCTTTGACTAAATCTCATCTAATGTATGTATGTAGAAAGAAAAACACACAAAGTACAAACTTCAACTATTACATACGTAAAATTTTATAAGACTTTGTCTTTAAAAGACAGACATCTGAATGTCTGTCTCTCTCATCTGTGTGTATATGTGTGTACATGCACACGTGTGCATGCATGCCTGTACACATGCATGTGAAAGCCACAGGCCAATTTTAGGATTCATTCCTCAAACGTTATCCACCCTGTTTTCATAAAGCAGGGTGTGCAGGGTGTCCCACTGGCCCGGGGCTTGCTGATTGAGTGAGGTTCTCTGGCTGGTGAATGGAGGGGAGATTCTTGTCGCTGTCTCCCCAGCACTGAGATTACAGGCACATACCACCACACCTGACTTTTTGTGGGGTGCTGGAGATCAAACGTGGGTCCTCGTGCTTGCCCAGCAAGTGTGTTACCTAGACTGAGCTGGCTCTCCTGCCCCTAAAGTGTTTGTTTCTTATACTGCTGTTTCCATGGCAATAAACATATACTCAAGTAAATAAAAGAATCTCCCATAAATAAAAAGTGATACTATGGTAGCTTTTGATCAGTCTAGACATAACTTGTGGGTCTAATATGAAAAATGAGCTGCTTAGTAACGTGGATGACTGGCTAAGTGTTGTGATGTTCATCTTCAATAATGACAAAAAGTTCCTGTTATTTCTTCAACTACAGGTCAGAAAAGTGTAGCGCCAACACTTATCAGTCATGTGATAAGAAAACAGGTACTCATAAATTTGTTATCGCAAAATAAAGTACCATTAGAAGAAGAAAAATCAAATTTTACTTGGTATTTTGCCAACACTTGAAATTTATTTTAATCTTTAGATTTTTTTGGTTGCTCCTTTATGCAAATTGAGATTTAAAGACATGTTAATTCAGACCTGGAATGATATTTTGAAGATTAAGCAAGAAAAAAAATGTGAATTTTCCCACCCACATTTCTAGTCAGAAGAAGAAAAAATTCTCAGAATCTCAGCCCTAACTCTACATATGTAGACTGACTTTCATTTGTTTGGCATGAGGAGAAAAAAAATTAAAGGACACCCAAATGTGAAACCCAACAAAGTTAGCAAAGAGCCCTGGGCTCATCTAACACAAAGACAGATTACTTTCGCTTCATTTAAGCTTAATTAACCTGCAATTATGATTAAACTCAGGGGGAAAATTTTTTCTTTCTAAATTAAATACAAAAAAAATGTATTACTTCCTAAGTCTGTCCAAAGTTCTTATTATGTTAATATTCAAATTCATAAAGCAGAACTAAATGGCCAGAAACATCTCTAACCTTGACATTTTTTTCAGGGGTAATAATCTGTTGCAAATGCGGGCCAACCAAAAACCACTTAACTAATTAGTAGTTGCAGTCACCGAGAAAAACATGAATCAACACTGTTATTACAAGTGGCACATTTGAGTGGCATCTAATTATGACTTGATGAGCGCGATACTTGCATTATCAACGCGACTACCGCATCCCATCGGGGCCTAAAAGCTGCTGATGGCATTGACTTCGAGAAACTCCCACTCAATGGTGCTGCAGCACCCAACAATCGGCTTGGCAGGGGCCCCCCTCACTAAATGACACGTTAAGCGTAATTACTGGTAGACATTGTAAATAAACAGGATTGGAAGTGAAAATTGTACCAAGTGCATAAGACACAATCTGACACATTGGAAGTGGCAGCCTTAATTGAGAGTTTCTTTGACTGCTCAAGATCATTTCAGCCGCATTTCTCAGAGGACAGTGATTATAACTGTGGAGACAGACGGCATAATGGTGTCAGCATTGCTGACGGAGCAGTGAATTAAATTGTATCTGCTGTGGAGTGAAAGCCGTGATGAGAGGTACAGAGGCCTTAGTGGTCTTATCATTATAACACAATGGTCATGTTGCCATCAACCTTTCTGGCTCCAATTGAAAAGAAATGATTGTGTGTTGAAGCTCCCCCCCCTCACACCACCCCCCCTTGTCCTCTTCTATCTCCTGTCCTGAATAGAACCAATTTCCAGAGAGCTATGAAATCACGCAATAGGTCCTAAAATGCAGCTGCTTGGCATACAAACGGGTCCCCATTAAACTGGAATCACACACAATATGTGTTTATACCAGAGAAACAAATAGAAGCTGAACACGGGCCAAGTTTATTCACACACACAAAGCCCATGTAGCTCTTCATCAATGTAATTGCCTTTTATATTGTAGTTTAAATAATAGGCTCTATTATTTCCTTAAAATCCTAATATTCCTGGCATTTTATCACTATGTTTACAAGGTAGGTTCTTCAAAAAATGTGAAGGAAAGAGAAAAGAAACCTATACAATTTTTACAACATCAAATATTACTTTGAATTTTTTTAGCCTTAACTACTTGACATCTCCTGCCACAATCTGGTATTTCTAGTCTCATAACAAAAACATAAACACTCTGCATTTTTCATAGGAATTTGACTTTTTATTCAATAACATTCTTGCCCATGAAAGTAAGGGAAAAAATCATTCTGCAGTCGAGAGGCTTAGGCCTAGCAAAACATAACAAGGAGGAGCAGCCGTATTTTCTGAACATTTTGTAAAACGCTGTCCTGTGGTTTAACTTGCTTCTTCAGACACCGGGTACACTCTGTCTGGTGGGGGAGGGGCATCCCTCTTCCAGGGAGGGAAGCAGCAGCACATTTTAAACTGTGCCACAATTTTTAGTTTCAGAAACTCCCCTCAATGCAAACTGATAGCACAGAGATCTGCTTATCAACTGTATCCCTGGTTCAGAGACTATGCAACAAGGGCCGTTTATATCTATTAAAGGGAGGGCATCCTTTCCAAATCCAAAACTCAGGCCAAATGACAGAAAACAAAAGTAGTTCTGAAGTATGAATTTCTTTGTGCTTTTGTTTTAATTTTGTTATATATATGTGTATGTTTGTGTGCGCAACCACAGCGCAGTGTGGAGCTCAGAGGACAACCTGCTGCAATTGGCGCTCTCCTTCTGCCATGGAGGTCCCGGGAATTGAACTCAGGTCATTGGGCTTGGAAGCAGGCAGGCACCGTCATCCACTGAGCAATCTGGCCTGGCCTTATTTGTCCTTTTCAAAGAATCCTTAAAAAAAAAATCTTTAGCTATTCATTTAATAATTGGAACTTTTCTCTTATCTATGACTACCAGACACTTTACCTATGATATTCCATTTTTGTATGATACAGTGTTTAATAAAGAAAAACTAGGCCAGCAGGGACCAGTGGCACACATCTTCAACTCCAGCAGTCAGGAGGCAGATGCAGGCAGATCTCTGAGTTTAGGCCAGCCAGGTCTATAGAGTATGGTCCAGGTCAGCTAGGACTACACAGTGAGAGCCTGTCTCAGGGGGAAAAAAAAAAGAAGAAAGAAAAATAAAGGGGCCCTAAGGCTGTAGTTATGCTTTTGAAACAAATAAAAATTCATAATAAGATATTCATTGCCAGCAAATTTTAAAACAATACAAAGACTAACACTGGCTTCATTGTATGCACTCAGTCAGGTGAGCATGTGAGCAACAAGGACTTGAGATGGTACCCGCTGGGTCGTGGATACAGAAGGGGCTCATGGTACTATCTTCTCATTTTTCTATCGCTTTGAAAAATTTCATAAGAAAAGCCTTTAAGGGCTGGGGATGTAGCTCCATGGATAGAGTGTTTCCTAGCATACAGGAAGTCCTGGACCCATCTCCAGCATCTCTGGGAAAACGGCACACAACGTAATCCTGTCTCTCGTGGGGTAGAAAGACCAGAAGTTCAAGGCCATTCTCATCTATGAGGAGTTCAAGGTCAGAGTGAGATACATGAGACCTCACCTCAAAAATAAAATGAGACTCAATTAAATTAAGGCTTCAGGAACTCACATGTATAACAAAGGTACACTGGCTGTTCTTTCTACCATTCTGGTTGAATTAACAAAATTCATGTCTCTTCATCTATGACTTCAGAGTACTGCACTCTTATATACAGGCACTGGAGAACACATCACACTGTAGGGCTTGGGGGTCTACTTAACCAATTCTCGTCTTCTACAAAACATGTACTTTATTAAAATAGGATTTTATTGCTTTTTTTTAATAAAGTCCCAGAATTTGCTCTTTAGACCAGACAAGTCTTAGTCATGGCTATGGTCTCGTCTGTGCTTGTGAGCGACAGAATTACAGGCATGCATCACCACACCCAGCTGTAAAACATGGATTTGGGTTCATGTATGTCTGGTTCTCTTACACTTTGAACAACACTACCTACAAAGTAGGCCCTTTGGTTTGAAAAGCTGAAGATGGATGCCAGATCTGCTAGAGAATTGCTTATCATTTACTGGGCCTGTGTCTAGCCTTGTCCTAGGATGTATGTTCCCATGAGTTCTCAGAGACATCCCTACAAGGTAGACGCAATCCTGGCATTTTATCTGAGAACACTGGGACCCAGGGGTAAAGTAATCCTTTCCCAGTGCAGCGCTGACCAATAAGGCCCCGTCAAACCCATTCTAGGACACTCCAGATTTCCGTGGTCCTTCTAAAACATGTTACAGTTGAGACTGTCAACTCCGAAGATCTTGTTGCTTCAGCAAGTCCTTTCCACAACAGAGCAACCCGCACGCTCTTTGAAGTACAGGCCCTGAATATACTCTTTTCTTCAGTACCAGATTGTTTAAAAAAGATTTTTGTTGTTGTTGTTGTTGTTGCTACAAGAAGTGGGGCTTTTGCTGTCAATGTTGTTCCATTTTGTTTTGTTTTTAGACGGGATCTCAGACTCATTGTGTAGACAAAGATGAACTTAAACTTCTGATGCAGCTGCTTCTGCCTCCTAAATGCTGACGTGATGATAGACCTGCACACCACACCTGATTAGTATAGTTTCAGGGATCAAACCCAGGGTCTCCTACATACAAGCCAAGTGTTCTCCCAGCTGAGACATGCTTGGCTCCCAGACAAGCTCTCACGTGGTATGAGAAGAACCAAGGAAGAACCCATGCAGAAAAACACGTGCAGCCTTAAACACAACCCAGGGTCTATCACTACAGCACATGAAGGGACTTTACTGTGGGCAAATGGCTTCCCTCTTTGTGTGGGGAAACTCAGAGACAGGCTAAGGATGAACTGGCAGAGGGTCAAGAACAGCATGACGCCATGACCAGAGTTGTAGTTACCCTAGGAAAGGAAAGCCAAGCCAGGCTGAGGAAGCCTGGACCCCGGCAGAGCCCTCGCCTGGCGTCCTCGGGAGGCAGACCTGGTGGGTAAGCCTGACAGGCACTTCAGGGCAGTCAAGCAAACCCGTGCAGCTGCAGGAGCTCCACGTTCGGGGGGTGAGCACCAACCTGGCAGCCTGACATCAGAGGCTGGATGCTATGGCAGCAAGCGGCATTTTTTGAGCACCTATTATATCCCAGCTCGCATGGCGAGCTCTTTCCTTTTTGGTTTTTGTTTTGCTTTGTTTTGTTTTTGAGTGAGAGTTTCTCTGTAGCCCTGGTTGTCCTGGAACTTGCTCTGTAGACCAGGCTGTCCTCTGCGTCTTTGGTGCTGGTCTTAAAGATATGTGCTGTCATCAGCAGGGGTGAACTCTTTTATGTATATTTTCTCACCTTTTCACTCAAATTTAGTAATTCACCCCAAATTTACTAATGCAGAAACTTGTTCAAGGTCACATGGGCTCATGACTAATAGAGCCCACACTGAAGAAATCAGTAATGTTCTCTTCGAAATCTCAAAGTCTAGCCTCTGTTCAAAGCCATGAACTATTAAAGAAATAAAATTTTCCTTTGTTTTGAGGTCGGGTCTTGAAAACTCAACCCAAGGATGACCTTGAATGACCTTGAACTTCCAGTTCCTCTTCCTCCCTGAGAGTTGGGATTAAAGGCACGCACGAGCATGCCTCCTTTTTACGTGGCATCAAAGAATATAACCTACAACTTGGCGCATTCTAGGCAAGCACTTTACCAACAGAGACACATCCTTAGCCCTCCAGAAATAAAACTCTACTATTCCCATTCTCTCTTTAAGACTGAGAAAAGAATTCACATTTAGCTGGGTGGTGGTGGCACGCGCCTCTGATCCCAGTGCTTAGGAAGAAGAGGCAGGAAGATCTCTGTAAGTTCGAGGCCAGTCTGGTCTACAAAGTTAATACTAGGGTAGCCAAGAAACCCTGAGAAACCATGTCTTGAAAAATGGAGAGAAAAAAATTAGAAATTGGCTGGGTGATGGCGGTGCACGCCTTTAATCCCAGCACTCAGGAGGCAGAGGCAGGTGAATCTCTGTGAGTACGAGACCAGCCTGGTCTACAAGAGTGAGTTCCAGGACAAGGCTCCAAAGCTACAGAGAAACCCTGTCTCGAAAAAACAAACAAACAAACAAAAAACAAAAAAGAAAAAAGAGAGAGAGAAAAAAAAAATAGAAATCACATTTTGGGCCAGCAGAATGGCTCAGTAGGTAAAGGAACTTGCCACTAATCTTGGTGACCTGAGTTTGATCCTGGAACCCACATGGTCAAGAGAACCAACACCCACAGGTTGACCTCTGACCTCCACATGTGTACACGCACTCACAATTAGTGTACAAACATAATCTTTAGAGAATTCACATTCTGACTTCCTGCCATTCGGACTTTAACTAACCAGGCTTAATAGAAGTAAAAATTAAACGCATCTAATAGCGACTATTGTGTTAGCATTTCAATGCATCCTTTCAGGTCCTAATCTGAGTTGCTCCTAGAACGATCAGCGTCTTTAGAGGAAAAGCCTCTTTTGAAGGGACGTGGTAGGTGAAAGCAACGTGGGGGAAGCTGTTTTCGTTCTTGCTGAATACAGGAGGCAAATACCTACCGCCTACCTGTATCAAAACATGCTGTGCAAACTGAAGCGTAAGAAACCTGAGCCAGGCCACTTCACATAGCACACCACTCCGCTATCAATAATTCAAGCACACTAACTAGCCACAAGACCATGGGCTTGCTCTTTCCAAGTGTATTCATTTGGATGCTATCAGTCCTACGTGAGAGAATGAGAAAATTCAATGCACCTGCCGTTCACCCACTCACAGGAAAGTGGTATTTCTGCCCTAGTCTCTGGTCTTCCACAGTGATACCCACAAAATTACCCTGTGATGGTCTTTGTTGTAGTGAGACAATGAGATAAAAAGGCTGTTGAACCATTGCATCGGACAGTTGTTTCATTTTTCAGAGGGGTAAAATGTCTTTCTGAGGGCTGACTGTGTTGATATCCGTCTCCTGACATTGGAGCCTCTGCAGAACGATCTAGAAAGGTCCAGCTTGCAGGGGAGAGGGTTATTTTCTTGCAACGTCTGGTTCTTTGCCCACAACATATTCGCATATGACACTTTTGGATCTGAACATCTATGTCCTGACTTTGTAGATAAATTAACAGATTTATGTCATATAGAAAATAACAGTAAAAATCTGGAAGAAAATTACTATTGCTTCACTGAGGATATAACAGTCTGAGTGTTTTCAAACTCTCTAAACTCCAGAAAATGGTAACTGCTCTTGGCACGTTCCTTAACCACTTTACTGAGGTCTAAGTGATGAGTAAGTAGTTTATATAATTAATATACATGACTTGATGAGTGGGGGATAAAAAAATCCTTCACGAAACCATTGTCCCATGGAGGTCATGGACACACTCATTGTCTCCTACAGTCTCCTTCCATAGATTGATAGGAATTGATTGACTTGAAGTGGTGGGACTCAAACCTCCTCACACGTGCTAGGCAGGAGCTATACGACCCAACTGCGTCTCCATCCTCTATTTAGAACAATGGAAATAAGATCTCCCCTGCTAGAGTACACTTATAAATATGCAATGAAGTTTTGGTAGCTATATGCCCATATCGACATAAATCCCTGGCACAATTCCTTTTCCTTGAACTAACCTATGAAACTAATCAGCATTATTGATAGTACTTTAAAAAATAGAAACATTCAGCAGGGCAGTGGTAGCACATGCCTCTAATCCTAGCACTCGGGAGTCAGAGGCAAGCAGATGAGGCAGCCTGGCCTACAAAGAAAATTCCAGAAAAGCCAGGGCTGACATAGAGAAACTCTGTCTCGAAACCCCATCCCCTAAAATAGAAACGATGACAAGAGAACAAAGTTATAGCACTTATTACTATATAGATAACATATTATATGTAATTGCTAATAATGTTTGGAAGACGAGCTGCCCCAAAATGTGCAGGGTGCAATAATAAGAAATCACAACACATTCATACACTACACTGGGCAGTGAAAATTATTACAGTTATATATATAAATACAAGTATATGACAAATGATACCTCAAGCATGCACCAATAAATACTTCATATAGTTACATTATACATATTATTTCATGATCCATATAGTATAAACAAAAATGTAATACCATGAAATGACAGATTGCAGATACAGCTGTGGCAAAGGTTGGCCCTTAGAAGGCAGGGAAGGGCAGAGAACTTTACAACGTTATAGTTTATATACTTGTATGTGTATTATATACTACAGACTAAAAAAATACAACAATTAGAACTGACCTGCATTTCTGCTGACACATAAAGACACACTGTTTACTGAAAGAAGGAGGCTATAAAACGGAATCTAAAATATACATTTTTTATAGAAACACATATTTCATAAAGGCCACACAGGATAAAATACAAAATACTAACTTTGGCTTTTCTCAAGGAGTCTAAGTAACAAATAAATTTTGTTTTTCTTTGATTTTTTTTCCATAGCAAACTTTTCTTACCACAAGCTTAAATTTTTATAAGACATTTATAGATTATTAACACTTATTCCATTGCTTGGCTTTTTTTCCCCCAAAATGAGACTGTTTTTCTCTTGCTGATACAATCAGGACACCTTCAGTCAGCCTTCAGTCAGCTTGGTCTCAATCCACTCATACAATCCCCAAAGTCAAGTGATTATTACTCCACTAGAAATGCTTACATACTTTTCTGAAATTCTTCCAGTTTTTTAACAGCTTCATCTCGTTCTTGCCTAATTTTGTCACACTGAAATGAGAAAGAGAAAGAAACGTTACATTCACACAATAAAATTTCGCTGTGACCAAGTGAGGAGCAAAAGCAAACTTACACACAGCACCAGTACTTTTCCTCCCACCTGCCCTGGACACAGCATCTCTTGGGGGCTGGAGCAACGCTTGCAGCCATTGAGTGCAGACTGCTCTTAAGAGCAGAGGACCCCGGCTCAGTCCCCAGCACCCATTCCTTGCAGACCACAAGTGAGGAACCCCAGCTCCGGGGTTCTGGTGGCCTCTTCTGGCCTCCCAGGGTACTGTATTAGGATGCACACACTCACACAAAGACATACAAATACAAAATTAAAAATAAAGTGAATTTTAAAAATCTCTCCACAGCTCCAGTGTTGGTACTGCTCACCTAGCAAGAGATGCATGCATGGTACCCAACTGAGTTTCTAGAACTTTCTATAAGGTAAACAGTCATCACTGCTCATTATCTCTTTGGTAGCAGACCAACGAACTATCCTTGAGTTAAAACGGATTCCTCCTTTAAGAGAATACATATGGCCTGCTCCACAAAAGAATCACCGAGCGGCTGAAAGCCGTCTCAGGGATAGGAGATGGGAGACGGCTCAGTGCTAGATAATCCTGAGGATCTGAGTTCAAACACTCAGCATCCATGGAAGAGCTGGGTATGGGAAGATGGAGACATGTGGAGACTGTGGGAGAGCTGAGGAGTGAGACAGAGCATGGCACCTGATATTCACGTGCCTGAAACGTCACACACACACACACACACACACACACACACACACACACCTGTCTGCAGGGTACGCCACACATGCAGCAGGGGCCTGAGTCACTAAAGCTGACCATCAGATTCTAGCGGAGCCCTCTTTCCCATAAACAAGTCAATGGACCAAAGATCATATTCACCAGAAGGCGGGATGTTTAAGGTTCCCTGTGAGAACCCATCCTCTGTAAAAAGACAACCTGCCCCACCTAGTTCCTAGCTCCAGTTTAACAGATAAACCACACTCGTTGTTGCCAGTTTTTTTTAGTGTATTAAAAGTTATCTTCAAGATTCTCGAATCCGTTTCTAACACATGAAAGAGCAACAAAGAACATACCAACCAGCAACCAGGACACTGCCCATCAGCTGCTTCTGGAATGTTCCTCTTTCTGTAACTGACTCCTGTTTGCGTTGGACACGCCCCCCAAACTCCTCCCAGGCTGCCCACCCCCCTCCAACAATGCACAGTAGAAGACACAAATAGAATCCAAACTTCTGCTGAGACCAGAGGCCTCCAGAAGATCCAGGCGTGATCACCCGGTGCGGCATAGCTGGTGCGCACTTCCTCGTTGACTTTCCGTCTCATCCTCTGTCACCTCTGCAAGTAAGCGGTCCCCTGAAGAAGACTCTTCATCACAAGACGGCTCCAGGATAATGCTGTAACTTTGAGGCATTTGAATCTCCTGCTGAGCCTCTCAAAATTCGATTTAAAGGCATATCCAGTTCCCACTTAGGTGCACAGTTTTCACCGAAACTTGTTGAGAATGTAAACAGGGATGGGGCTCAGCACTCTGCCTAGTCACACACCAACCACCACCAAGTCTCCCATTTCCTGGTCAGAAATAACACGTGGCCTTCACAGGCAGGCCCGTTCCAGCTGCCCAGAGGGAAGACTTGATGCTGGTGCTAACTGCTCTTAAGAGCCAGGTAGACACTCTGGTTAATAACAGATCTCAGCCCAAGGTGTGGGGAAGCGATTCTGTAGAGTCTGGCACGCGCTAACCTCTAGTTGCCCACACAGCCACAAGCTGTCTCCCAAGCCCAGCTGCGCTCTCTCAGGGGCTTCGTGTTGCTTCGCTTTCTATTTTCTGCAACCACATTATGATAGAACTGGCAGTCACTGAGTTTACCATCTGCTATGTTGAAAGGCTGAAAGGGTGGGAGGGGTCACGCATACGGCAAGCGCAGCCTACTGATTCCACACCAGAACTGATTGAACCATGAAGGATGCGCTTGTTTGTACAGCATCATCTCAGGAGAAGGCAGAGGCATCCTGCAACCTTTCTCCCAGTCGACCAGCGCAGAGATATCGCAGGGACACAGGCCCTGCAGTAGCGTTGGATCTTTGTGCCACAGAGATGCCCCCATCCATCCCACTCTCTCCTCTGCCCTGCTCATACAGCTGTACCATCTGTAAAGGCCGTCTCTTTTTGTGTTGAGAATTGCTCATGAAAACTTGGTAATAGCAACAGATGTTCTTTGGACGACATCACTTAATCAGGAAGCTCGATAATTCTCTGTAGCTCAAGGCTGGAGCTGAACCCGGCTGCCTGAGCGCTGGTTGCTTTAAGCAGACTGAATAATGTCACAGCTTAGACTGAGACGCTGTTTTGACTCTTTGGAGAGTGGTAAATTGACTGGAGGTTGGTTTTGGTGGTTTTGAAAGCCCATTGTATGAGAAGCCCAGGCTGTTTTCCAGATCTCACCATTAAGGCTCATCTCGGCCTGTGAAAGCTCACCTGGCTCGTGAAACCAAATGAGGGTCTGAGAACACCGGCCGGCTGGGTTGCAGCTGAATGTTCTTCCAGCATGAACTAGCATCTTCCCTGGTCCCCCATCTACCTATCAGCCAACACTGTCAACATAAACGTCTCTTTATCTGGGATCAGCAGAAGCTCTGAACTGATGTAGAAAATACTTAACAATCAGCTGTGTGTGTGATTTATGCAATAAGAACCTGAATGCTCCAAACTGTCTGATTTCCACTAATATTTTATCATCTGGGCACATGGGTGCGAGCGAAGTGTCATCTAGTGGAAAGGACAGTTTGAAGCCCGTACATTGTCTCCACACACCTGGGGAGAGAAGACGACAGACGGACAGCCAAACACCTTAACAGTGACTGACGTGGAATTCCGAGCAATTATTTCCTGGAACCACTGGGTGTCTCTGCACTGGACAAACCTACATCTAGTGTCAGGCACTATACCCAACACTGACAGAGACCTGGTGGGTAACACCTAGATTCTGTAGTTTCACGAAACTTAGGATCCCCAAACAAAAACCAACAATGAGAAGAGCAGGGTATAAGGACCAAGGACATGGGCTACAAGACAGGAAGGCTGCAGACTAGTAGAGACAGAAATCGGGCAATTATACTGCCTGCAGGAAGGTTTGGCCCACACCATCTTTTTTAGAAGTTCGTTCCTCTTACATCCCGGTCACACTATTTTAAAATGGAAACGTATAGCATCAGAACTGGACATCGGCGCCGGTGCCTGCTTCAGGCTCTTCAGTGGGAAAGTGAGAGGACCGCCAGGTCTGCCGTTCCATCTAGGCAAGTCTGGCTTCTCTGGATCCGCGCTCACTCATTCCCACCACATGGAACCCCTTTGCTCCATTTCTCCTTTGGAGTTCTTCTTTTCTTCCAATTCAAAGTTCTTTCCCTCCAATTTTCACAGGCGCTAAAGGGGGAGTGGCCGCCCCCACCCAAGCTGTCGTGCAGCAGCCTCCGAAGTCGAGGTATTGTGTGTGAGCTGGAAACACATGTCATCAGAACTGAGACCCTCGCTCTTTGTTTCTGGATAGATTGCTGTTAATGAGAGACTCATTTTCACTTTCAAACCGCTAAGTAATTACTTTTTCTCTGGCACAACCACTTGCCACTCTGTCTCAAAGAAGCCGCATGTATGTGGATGTATTATGCATGAACAGTTATCATAATGGATGCAGATCTTGCTCTTTAGAGTGGCTTCTTTATTGATTTTTTTTTTAAAAAATAATATACTTGGGACCTTCACCTCTGAATATCATACGAGAGGATGGAATTGTAACAATAGACAACCGAGCCAAGATGCAAACACTATCATATATCTTGCTTCTTGAGACAAGTCTTGGAAATGTCTGCCTCAATCTCTTTTCATTCATTGCTCCTGGCAGGCTGACAGAACCGTCTGATGCGCGGTGACAGTAGCTCACCCAAACGGTTTCTAATCAGCCACTTAAACATTTATGCATTTCAAAACTCAGTCTCTGAACATAATATTAAACATAAATACTATTTAGTAGTAGACACTCTTCTATCACACAGATTCCCTTCTTTCTACACATACTGCGTGTGCACACACACACACACACCACCAACCCCCTGAGAAATGTGAATGTCATTCCATTCAAAGCTCCATGAGGCTCACACACACACACACACACACACACACACACACACACACGAAAGGAAAAGAGAAAAATCAAACCTAATCGGTTATGACAAAGATTTTGAGCAAGTTACAGGAGAAGGTCCTTCGATTGGGGCAGGGTGACTAACACTTAAACATTGGTGGCAACGCCCTAAGGAAGCACGTTTTGTTTGGCTGATTCCAAAGTACACACACTCATCCAATTTTTGCATGCCCCAAATACAGATTCGGAAGAGTTTGTTAACACCAATGTGATAGGCTCCCTGCCTCTTTTCACACACTGCTCGCTGACGATGCCATTTGGAAAATGGGCAAAAATAATGGAGAGACGAGGCCATTTCACAGTCCCCACTTATCGTCACGCTAAAAGATCAGAAGACACAAATAAACAATCCCAAGGTTTTTATGTTTCCCCAGGACCCACAGCACATGCCTCTTCTCCTGTTTAATGTTGAGCTAATAATAAATTCTCTTGATGGATGTGACAGGCATAGAGGAACACACAGATGGCTTATCACAATGTAAGAGAGCTAGAGGAGGCTTAGAGATAAACGACATTTAAGTTTGTAATTAAAAGAATAAAAGTTTGCGCATGGAAAAAGCAGGGGTCAGATCATTTTGTCTTTTCTTGTCCTATCCAAGCTGTAGAGACTCACACAATGATGACAATATCTCAGCTATTTGTCAATTGTCTGTGTCCCCTCCCTCATTAGTGGTTTTACTAACAGGTAAAAACCTCATCTATTTTCCTTGATGTGGCCAGAAGGCATTCAAGCCAAAGATTTCCCCTCAATTACTTTCCTTAAAAACTCAAACAGATTCTGGTCCCATCTCCAAAGACGTCTATAAAAACCACAAAATGACCAACATCCATTGTTGGGGTAGAGAAAAGGACTACAAAAGGAAAATTCAGTTAAAACATTAGTCCGGAGTTGCTAGAGCAATTGCCTCCTAGTCTGGTGGCCTGAGCTGGATCCCTGGGCCCAGACAATAGGAGAGCCCTGGCTACTCCAGCAGGTTATTCTCTGACCTCCACATATGCGCCGTGACACACACACTCATGTCCATATACATACACCAAGTAAATAAATATAAACAGCAACAAGAACCCATTGGCCCACCACTAAATCTTTTATTCCTATTCTTTGAGTGCACGGTGACAGAATTTATATGTATACACACATATGTGAATTTTTCTAATAAAAGATTAATTTAATACTTAGATTTCAGTTTTTCAATACAAACTAACTGATGGTATAATCATGACCCAGAAAATGTACTGGGCCTGATAATTTACTGTGCATATTTCATACATTAACATTAAAAACACGGCTAAAGAGAGATGTTCAACCAGGAAAGTGCTTGCTGCCCAGATATGAAGACCTGAGTTTTATCCCCCGAACCCAGATTTGAAAAAATAAATAAACCTGGGCATGGTGGCACACACCCGTAACTCCAGGGCTGAGGGGGCAGAACCTAGTGGACCCCTGGGGCTTGCTGCCTGGCTAGCCTCGCCTACGTGATGAAGCTGTAAGCCAATGAGAGAACACGCCTCAGACAAAAAATGCACCAGAGGAAGGACACCTGAGGCTGCCCTCTGATGTCCTCACACATGCATGTGCCAATTCCTACTTGCAGTACACATACACACATACATGTACACGCACACATTAAAATAAAATGAGGTTCTTTCTGGAAAGAGTCCATATACTCTCTTAAGTTTACCTGTTTGTAAAGGAGCAGGGAGGGCATAGGATCTGGGTTTAAACCCGGAATCTGTCACTAATCACCTGTAGGTTCTCAGGAAACTCATTGTTCCTCAAGTCCTTATGTTTGCTTGTGTAAAATGAAGCTAACACAGTCTGAACCATTCTGTCATGGAAAGAAGAGGGCACAGAGGTCCCACAGTCATCTCTAAGTGAACAGTCTTTGTTCACCTGCCTCCTCCGCAGAACCTATATCCGTGGGGACATGCAGCAGCCACCAGAAGGTCCTATCCAGAGGGACCAGGTCTGCTGTCTCTCCCCACTGAGGTTTCTGAACTGGCAATGAGGAAAAATAAACTTGCAGACACACGGTCAGGAGTAATACCTTGCCATTTTTTCCCCTCCGATTTTGCCAAATATCCCTACATCGAATCAACTACAACAAAAAGGAATTCTTCCAATGAGTATCCATGATGAGTTTAATTTAACTCCAGGCTGGGACCCCAAAGAGGAAAGATGGCTGCCTGTATTTGTTGATGCAGACTCGATAAAGCCCAGGCAGCCAGGCACAAGAAAGTGCTTTCCCAGAAAAAAGTGTCCTCCATTCGCCGCCTCCAGAACTAAAGCTGCTTTTACTCCTTCTATGTCGTATAAAAGGCTTTTATTATATGCTTCTCTCCTTTGTAACACCCCCCACCTTGGGGAAAAATCTGCAGTAATAAGCAAGCCAGTCTTTTAATAGAAGGTAAACAGAGTGGGGTGGACTTAAAACCACTCAGTCTTCTTTGTTTTTCCCAACACACAGCATTCCATATTGCTTTCATTTCTTTTCTTCTCATTCCTGTTAATAGTTATTTTTAAAGAATTAGGACAGAAACAGGTCAATAACGCCCGCAGATGCTGCAAATGCGTCAGCCCGTCTTCTGCTCAGAGAAGAAGTAAACAGTTTACTGGGCCCAGGTCATTTCCAGTCCCTCTTTTAGCCCAACCTATATCCCACGTGCACAACAGACAGTTCACTGCAAACCCCACGGAAGAAAGGGGCTCTGAGTTAAACAGCTATGGTGGCGCCAACGGGGAGAGCAGGTGTCCACATAGCCACTTTTTAAAAGGGCATTTCAAGGTCTATAGATAACCATGGATTAGAAACAGAAAAGAGAAAACAAAACATGCAGGGTGTTCCCTCTTTCTCTTCCACATGAAGACACACGAGCTTTCTATCTCCCTATCTTCCTCAAACCTGCTTTTCATTTATTCTTACTGTGTGTATATGACGCATGTGTGTATGACACATGTGTGTACATGCATGCACATGTCAAGTGGAGATCAGAAGAAGACAACCTTTGGGAATCGGTCCCCACCTTCTACCAGGGAATTCAGTGATCAAGCTCAGTGAGCCATCCTGTCTGCTCCACCTCATGTATTTAGAAAAAGTCAAACTGTCCTGCAGTATGAACCCCTCCAACCTGCTTGGCTCTTCCCCTCCCTGTTAGCCCCAAAGCAGATGCAACTCACACCCCATGGACCTCTTCCTGGAGCTGGAGTCTGAGCAAAGGGCAGCACACTGCCGACCCTGAGCATTCCCCAGGAAGTATGCTTTAAGATCATGATGTGCCCGAGAGCAGGGTCTAAGCATACCCTCTTCACTACCTTACATCCCCGGGACATCTGTGTTTGGGAGACTTACGGCAACAGAACTGAAAATCTTCTTTTCAAACTATTCTCCATGGCTTTCTTGCCTTAGAAAAATTTACATATCAGCTCCCTTTCTGCATGGATTTTTAAAATCAACCCCATCTACAATCCCCTCGGGTAGCCTGAGAGAGGAAAGGAAAGAAGATTTCAGAGAGCACCGAAGATGAATTTACAAAGGTACAAAGGAGGGGCTGGAGAGATAGTGCAGTGTTTGAGGATGCTTGCTGCTCTTACAGAGGACCTAGTTCAACTCCCAGCACTCACACTGGGTGCCTTACAACTACCAGGAAGTCTGCTGGCTTGCTCGGCCTCCTCACAAGCACAAACCCACGTTACGGACTCACCCATGAATATAATCAAGAGAAAATAAATATTGTCAAAAACAAAAGAGCCTTATAGATTTAAAACACTGACCTAAAAAGCAAGTATAATTGTGTGTGAGCAAAGCCCTTGCTGTTACAGCCACCAGTCAATCTATGCCTAGGCAGCTGGCAAACGTAATGACTGAAAAGGTCTAATAAGTGTGTTAAGAGCACAATAAACTAAGTCCAAACATGCTACAGACTTTATAACTAGTTATCTGCCTGCTAAGTGTTGTTATTACCCTTGTTCTGAAACTACAGAGATGAGACATCATAATCTCATTCTTAGGTAAAAACCACCTCAGGCTGCTTTATTTATTTCTTTTCTACCAGAGATACATTTTTAAAAATATTTTGCCTATCTTATTTGATAAAATCACCATATTTAGTGATGGCAAGTTAAAAACGATTACATTTTAAATTTATATATAACTTTCATTTATATTTTAAAACAAATCCATAGTCCGTGTTCTTCTATCCTATTTTCGGTTTTCTATTAGCCGCTCTATCTTTCTCTTTTTCCCCTAGGCTGACAGGAGGACAAAAACACACATGCACACTCAAGCATGCGTGTGTATGCACATGCACACAAACATTCACAAATCTGCTTGCTTTCCAATACAGGATCTCAGTCTGTAGCCCAGGCTAGCCTCGAACTCATGGCAATCCTCCTGCCTTCACCTCCCAAGTGCTAGAATTACAGTCTTAAAGCTCTCATACATAGCAAACACTCACAAATCTTAAGTAAACAGTTTTAGAGACAAAAAGGACAGAGATTACAAAAGTAAACAGAATTCTCTTATTTCATAGTTCAAAACAAAACGTCCAGATCCTGTGAAAATATTCAGCATACTTCTCCTGTACAAACACTGGTGTTTTTCAACTTCTAGTATTATTATCTACCTATCTAGCAGAAGCAAACACAAGCGGTGTACAGAGATGGCTAAATGCCAAAGCCCAGGTCCCTCCGGACCCACCGAGCCGGGGTCCTAGGAGCAAATGTCCCCAGGCTCTGAGTCCATCACCAGTGTCCCCAGTGTGACTACCAGGAGAAAAGGACAATTCCTGAGGACTTGGAAGGCTTGGCCTAGTGCCTTGAGACACATTTAGCTGCGTACTTAATCTCCCAGGGCTGTGCCTACTGTGGCAATGCCTGCTATTCTTTACCATCTGGAGCCCAGACTTGATATTAGCTTCAACCACACATGCAAGAGAAAAGAAAAGAGAAAAGAAAAGAGAAAAGAAAGGGGGAAAAAAACCCTCTCATTCACATTTAACTGAAATTGGTGGCTGAACAATGCATTATGCTGCCTAGGCGTTCAGGCTTGTAAGAAAAGGGAGGGGTACAGTACGAACCTTCTCCTTTGTTTTCTGGTTCTCTGCTCGAAGGTCTTCATAGTCGCCTATTGCTAAAGGGAAAAGAAAAAGAAAGCGACATTAGAACTCTCAAAAATTCACTGTGGGAAAACCTGCGAACTCAGCTGACCCCCCAACAACTCGCCACTAAGTTCAGCCGAGTGGAGAGACCACCAAAGGGCCTTTGCTTTGCAGTCTCTGCAGATGTGAGCCCACGGCACTGAACTCCCATTCTTCCCCGAGGCCTCAGAAGACCCACGGGCCAGAAGGGGCCTTGAAAAGTCCTCCTCTGTGATCTCAGCACCTGCAGTGAGAGCACCCAGGCCCCTGCTGTCCCCCCCCCAAACAGTACCCACCTGGGTGCTAAAATTGGAGGCTCACTTAGAAATTAAAGTGAGCTTGCACACTCAACACAATGTCATTTGTGTACTTTATTCAGTGCAGAGGTTTGTGGGATGGACATTGGACTGAGAATATCTGTCTCCAGGCAAGACAGGCAGTGGCCATGCCATGGTCAGCAACCTTCATTTCACTAAGGTGGGAGTGCAGACTCCCAGATATGTGGGGTGCTCATGATGTAACCTGAACCCCCACGTTCACATTTTAGTAAAAATACGATTTTTAGGCCTCCTTGGAGTTGAGCTTATGAAGTTTGTAACAATGACCTAAGGTGACAACAAGGAAGAGCCTCTGAGGCCAGTCTAGTCCACCAGCCACTAGACAGGACTGTCACTGGGAGCTAGGTTATCACTGGGCCGCATGTTCACCTGTGCAAAAATTTTAATTGGGATTTATCTTTTAAGAGTAGCTCTGTTTTTTTTTTTTAAGTTTCCCATTCCTATTAATATCTGAAGACAGAAATAAAAGCCTGAGGCCAATAACTTTAATGGATCCCGGATGGGTGTCAAGATGGAGACACATGCTTGTAACTCCAGCCTTAGGAAGATTGAGTGCCAAGCATGGAGACACATGCCTGTAACTCCAGCCTTAGGAAGATTGAGGCAGGAGGCCCCACCCTGGCCTCAACCACCCTGTCTCAGCCTTCCCTCCCACCTGAAAACGAACATCCCATAGAACCTGGTCATCGGCTCCAAAAAACGTATGTTTCCCAGAAGGGCAATACTACCCCAGAAACAAGCACCTAACCGGGAGAGGGACGAGCTTCAGAGGCCAAAGGGCTGGGGTCGCCCCGCTGTGACAGTGCTGCTAAACACTGAGGTCCTGACTTACAAAAGCCACAGACCCAGTGACAAACAGTTCTGGACACACACATAAAGATGGAGCCCTTTCCATGCTCAACCGGAAGGAGTTAATAAAGCACAAAGTGAAATCCTCAGCACCCCGTCTCCTTATCAACGCCCGTCACACATATTCCAAAAACTGAGCATGAACCAAATCACCCTAGGAGCTAGAAAATCATTGCAATGTGCCCCCTTTAACATAAACAAAAACTAAGAGTGTATTTGAGATTTCTAAATACACGTTGACGCTATATGGGTAGTAGACTATGGTCACGGCCCCAAACATCATTATTCTACCTAATGCAGCTTCAAAACAGAAAAGATAAAAATATTTTATTGACCGACTTTGGCTTAAACTACCTAGGGGCTGGAGAGATGGCTCAGTGGTTAAGAGCATTGCCTGCTCTTCCAAAGGTCCTGAGTTCAATTACCCGCAACCACATGGTGGCTCACAACCATCTGTAAAGAGGTCTAGTGCCCTCTTCTGGTTTGCAGACATGCACACAGACAGAATGTTGTGTACATAATAAATAAATAAATATTTTTTTAAAAAATAAAGATTTAAAGTGAAATCCAAAAAAAAAACTACTTAGCATTTAAATGTATCTGCAGGGCTGGGCAGATGGCTCCACTTGCCACTCAAGTGTCAAGAATGAAGCCCAGGTCCCCAGAACCACATAAAGATGGGCACAATCCCAGCATTCCTATGGAGAGATGGGAGGCGGAGTCAGGATAATCCTTGGTGGCTTGAGGGATGGCTAGCCTGGCACATACAGTGAACTATAAAAACAAGAGCTGCTGTCTCACATAAAGGAACTGACACGCAAGGTTATTCTCTGCACCCCCTTTGGTTTTTCGAGACAGGATTTCCCTGTAGCTCTGTCGAACTCAAAGATCTGCCTGTCTCTGCCTCCCCAGTGCTGGGATTAAAGGCGTGTGCCACCACCCAACCAAGGTCGTTCTCTGACTGCCATGTGTGCCTGTATCCATACACATAAACATCATACTCACACACAATTTTTTTTTACTTAAAATGTTTTAAAGTATCTGTAGATGAAATTTAAAAATCAAAATCGGGGCCAGTGAGATGACCCATAGGGTCAAAGTACTTCCATCAAGACTGATAACCCAAGTTCAATTGCCAATATCCATGTGGTGAATGGAGAGAGCCGGCCCCCTAAGCTGTCATGTGACTTCCACGTATGCACTATGGCATGTGAACGCACATACGCACATCAAAATGGATTTACCACTGCTTTATTAGTGACCTACTTTACAGGCGTACACATACACAGTAATGGCTTATAAAAGTATACTCTCAAACTGACATTAAGAAATAAGATTTTTTTTTTCTATTTACAACATCAAATAATGGCTTGGGAAGCTTTTCTAAAACTACTCACACCGTGCTTCCATTATAGTACCGATAGACCAGACAAAACACGGCAAACTCCTAATTGCTGGCTCTTTATTACAAGGCGTTAATTAAGAACCCTTCACCTATAATATTTTAATAGAAACCTCAGAAAGCACGCTTTACTTATAGCTATGTACAACTGCAACAGACAACAAAAGCAAAGACTTAAGTAGGGAAAAACAGAAGGAGCACAATGACCTTGGTCACAGCCGGGGACCGCAGGGGGATGGGGCACAAAAGGAAAGAAAAATGTTGATTTCTTTGAAGTTAACAACAACAACAACAACAAAAACAAAGCTCACTCCCAAAACAACATTCATGCACACATACACACAAATGCATACATATGAATATGTGTCATCCTGACACAGGGGTATCACTATCAACGGCTATGAAGTGGCCTCTATTTTTCAGGAACTTCATTTTTTGAAATTATGGATATGTATGCCAGGCAGCTCCTGCAGAGGCCGGAAGGGGGCACTAGATCACCTGGAGCAAGATTTAGGGGTGGTTGTAGGTGCTGGAAACCAAACCTCCTCTGTAACAGCAGTGAGGACTCTTAACCTCAGAGCTATCTCTCCAGCCCCCTCAGCTACTTCTTTTACGGTATGTTAAGAGGCTTCACAGAAAGCAGTGTTTTACTGCCTCAGAACTGGCTAGCAGTTTGAACATTTAAAGCAAGTGTGCACAGCTCAAGAGGTTTGGCAATGCTATCCTTTGAAGCAGTGCCTCACACAATGTGACGGGTTCCTTCCCATAGGAAAGACACAGCTTGGGAATACTTCACACTTCGGCTTATCAGCTTTATAGATGTCTAATTAAATGAGCACGTATTGGCTGGGAGTCATCTCCCGGAGCCTCGGGAGATGACGCCTCAGCTTCCTGCTATGGATTTGGTAGTCTTATCCTGGGAAGTAAAGGAGCTAACGTAGGCTGGTGTTGTCTAGTGTCAGCCATGGTAATTGCTACTTAAGTTGCAAAGCTTGCTAGATCCTGAATAAACACCCAAAGAATGTCCTGGGTTTCAAGGTTACTTTTATTTCTGCCCACCCCCCAAATGGCTGACCGAAAGCAATCTGTGAAAGCAGAAGACACCATGTCACCAAGCAAAAGCAGGGAAGCAAGCTAAGGCTCTAAAAGCCATTTTTTTTTCTCATTTTTTTTATTCTTTTTTAATTAAAATTTCCAACTGCTCCCCATTTCCCATTTCCCTCCCATCCTCCCACATATTGCCCCCTCCCCCTAAAAGCCATTTGTCACAGCGAATCCTGGCAAGGGTATGGAAGCATGCCTGATACCAGACTTTTCAATCCTAGAAGCACACTTGAGCCAGCTGGAGAGCTTGGCAATCATGGAGCCCTGGACCCCTCTCTCCTCAGTGGGTGCCTCTGGGGTTGATCTACTGAGTCTAGGGTGGAGTTTGGTCATCTTTACTTTTTATTAAGAAATGAATTCCCTAATGTGTAGTTAGTATGAGGAACAACCACTTAACAGTGTAAAATAGACAAAAAGGAAAATCTGGAAGAATCTAGGGGAATATCGGGGAGAGCATGTGTTTAAGAATCACGCTAGTTTTCCATTCTCTAGGTCGCTAATGCTGAAGGAAGCCATCTGTAGCAGGCTTTGTCTTTGGGCCACCAACCAGCTCCCAAATAAAGACACAGATACTTATTGTTAATTATGAAGGCTCAGCCTTTAGTTTATGCTTGTCCCACTAGCTCTGATAACTTAATTCAACCTGTTTTTCTTTATCTATGTTTTGCCTCTGGGCTTTTTACCTTTCTTTCATTCTGTATGCCCTGCTTTCCCGCTTCTTCCTGTCTGGCTGGCCAGCTCCCCTTTTCTCTCTGTCCACAAGCCCCACCTATCCCTCCTCTGACCAGCTATTGGTCATCCAGCTTTTTATTAAACCAATCAGATGCCTTCGGCAGGCAAGGTGAAACAGCAATGCATCTTTACATAGTTAAATATTGCATAAACAAAAACAACACGCTGGAATGTGATGTTTTACTCTTTTGGCTCTTTAGTCTTTTGACATGGCAGGGTGGGGGTCTCATCACCCAACTCCCAAATAAAGGCACACATGGAGGCTTATTCTTACTTATGAATGCCCAGTGTTAGCTTGGTTTTTTGTTTGGTTTTTTGTTTTTTTTTCCTAGCCAGTTTTTCTTAACTTAACCCATATACTTTTTGTCTCCTTTTCTTACTTCTGTATATTTTACTTTTCACTCTTACTCCATGGCTGGCTGTGTGTAGCTGGGTATCTGGCCTCTGACATCCTCCTCTCCTTGTTCTCTGACTGCTCCTCCTCCTCGTTTCCCCTTCTATTTATACTTTGTCTGCTTCTCCTCTGGTAGTTATTCACCGCCAAACTAGCACTTGAATGACCACCATAAATACTTTCAAGGACCCACCAAACTCCTCCAATCTTTCAGAAGTGTCTCACCCATATGTTATTCCCCAGTAGCCAATATCAGTGTCCTAACTCAGACCTTCCACAGTGACACCCACTTATCTACCCTTTAATTTCCTATTCCCGGTTGGTTCTTGCTCTTTTTCCCCCTTCAAAGTTTCATTTTCTTAAGAACCTCCAAAGACTTTGGCATCACTCTCTTAAACCCTACTTCTCTTCTGACCACTAGGTAAACAGTTCTGCTCTACCCATGAGGGAGCTCTTCTTGTATGTCTAGGGCAAAATCAGCAGTTATATTTTAATATACTACCAGAGCACCCTACTCATACAGAGGCTGAGCACCCTGAACACCAAAGTCTGAGATGTAAAAAGCTCCAAAATTGACAACTTTCTGAAGGCACGGTTCCAGATTTTGGACCATTTGGGACTTCACATTTTCAGATCAGGGATGCTGAAATGGTAAAGTCTATACAAATATCCACAAAGCCAGAAATATCCAAAACACGAAACAAGTATCGTACCTCTACTTGAATCCCTGTGCACAACACAACATTACAAAGTCGTCTGCACACATGTGCTCTGCCTATGTCAACAGAATACCAAGCACAGAGTCCACACCTATGTTAAACAAATGAACAAAAGGCTCATACAAACATACCATGCAAAATGATTAAGCCAAATATTAACATCTCCATTTTAGGAGTGAGGACACAGATGCACTGAGAAGTCACATCTGTAGTAGCTTTGGAGGCAGATCCTGTTTACTGATTCCCAGAGCCACTCACAGCAACTGACATTGCTAAGAGTGACTGTGAGGAACCTGATAGCACACTAGAGGGGAAATGGTCCTTTCGGGTAAAGACTATGCCTTTACCCGCCCATGTGTCTGCATCGAGGACAGTGCCTGGCTTAAAGTAAGCATGGTTCTTGATCAAGAATGAACCTGCAGTCCGGAGAGCATATCGTCATCAGCCAACCACTCTCACCAGGCAGGGTCTCTCACACAGATGTTACATTAAGACACAATAAAAACAAAGCCTTAAGTAACAACCAAATGTATCTAGACCAAAAAGCACAACACTGTTTCCTGATATTTTCTAGTGCGGATTTGTATCCACAGGCTGAGCCTGCCTGTCGGACTCAGGGAGCCCAGAAACCTGACTAATGGGAGGCGATGACTGGAGCCACAAAGGCACTGTTCAATTAGGACAGCCTCCCCTTCTGCTCGTCCCAGTGGACACCCCTCCACTTAGAGCCAGAGTTGAGAGGGAAGCCATTTATACCCCACTTGTTAATTAAATCATTATAAAAGCCAGGGGCGGGGGACCACTGGGACAGTTGATCAAAAAAACAAAGGTGACAGATTTCCTATCAGAAAAGGAATTATGGCAAGCCTGAGCTCCATTGACACTAGGTGGAACACATTTCAGTGCTAATAAAGAATGCTGAAGAAGAACTCTCTGCAAACCGTATGAATGGCTTCAAATTAAACATCCAGAAGGGGAAACTAAGTATCTTTACAGTCTGTCTGTCTGTCTATCTATCTATCCATCCATCTATGCATTTATCATCTATCTATCTATCTATCTATCTATCTATCTATCTATCTATCTATCTATGTATCTATCTATCTACTACATATATGTGTGTCTAGTCTCTAGTACGTAGGCTTGTACATCACACAATCTCCATAACAACAACAAAAAACAAATAAATGGTACAGCAACAATCCTCTTAGATCCATCAGAGAATTGAGATCGCAGGGCAAGTCTCACCCCTGTCACTGGAGACACAAGGGCAGCATAGAGAAATATCTTGTGGCAGTGAATGGCTTGAAAAAACCCCTGCTAAAGATCTGAAAACCAGACAGGAAAATCTTGCCAGAGGCTTGGTTTGTACAGGTTGAATTTAAAATGCCCTGGAGGTGGGGAGGTAGAAGGGCAGGTTAGTGAGCAAAGGGGGAAAGGATTTGGGGAAAGGATTTGTTTTGTTTCACATCCTAGAGGTTCCTGCTTTTAGATGTAGCCACTCTATGACAGATGCTCAGAGAACTCTGTTCCTGTTTTTTCTTTCTCTCTCGCTCTCTGTCTCTCTCTCTTTCTTCCTTCCTTCCTTCCTTCCTTCCTTCCTTTTTTTTTCCTGACGCAGGGTCTCTCACTACATAGTCCTAGCTAACCTGGAGCTCACTACAAAGACCAGGCTGCCCCCAAACTCGTAGATAGCCACCCCTGATTTCCTGTCCTGTGATTAAAGGCATGGCCACCATGCCCAGCTTGCCACTCTGTTCTTAAGACCTGATCTCAAGAGAAACCGCTTTGCTAGAGCCTAACAGACTTGGAAGAGGGAAGCACCCAAGTCAATCCCACCCCATCCCCCCTCACACCCCAACCCACGCCTTCCTGCTCCCTGGAGGGCAGGGCTAGGGTACAGGACACAAAAATAAAGCAGAGAACTTGTGAGATCACAGCCCCAGGGCAGGTTCACTAATTCCCTATCCTGGGCTGAGGCAATCACAGAACATAGAGACATCCAAGCCTTACTAATGCAAATGTTTACAGAAGATTTATTCATGATTAACTAAATTCAGGCCAGCCCAGGATGTTCTTCAGTGTGTGGAGGAATAAACAAGCTGTGGTAGATCCATAAAATGGAATATTATTCAGCAAAGCGATGTGATTGATCAAGCCACAGAAAGACCTGCATACTGCTAACATAAGAGTTGATCTATAGGGCCACATGTATGGCATGAGTCCAACTACAACATCCTGGAAAGAGCAATAACAAAATCTGTGACCATTAGCAGTTAGAGGAAGAAGCAGGGAGGGGCTCGAGTGGATGGAGATTGGGGAGCAGTGAGACTATTCTGTGTGCTCCTGTAATGGCAGGCACATACCATATACTGCTTAGATCCCACAAAAGTCCAGTACAAACTGAACCCTAGTTGGGCAAGATGGACCTGCTGGTAAAGGTGCTTGCACCAAGCCAGGCGGTGGTGGCGCAGGTCTTTAATCCCAGCACTTGGGAGGCAGAGGCAGGCGGATCTCTGTGAGTTCGAGACCAGCCTGGTCTACAAGAGCTAGTTCCAGGACAGGCTCCAAAACCACAGAGAAACCCTGTTTCAAAAAACCAAAAAAAAAAAAAAAAAAAAAAAAAAAAAAGGTGCTTGCACCAGGTCTGGTGACTTGAGTTTGACCCCCAGAACCCATGTAGAGGTGAAAATAGAGGACCAAATCCACCAGGTTGTCATCTGACTGTCCCATGAGCGCCATGGCACATGTGTGCCCACACACTCACACACATACACACACATACATACTCACCCACATACATAAACACACACCACAAACATACACACTCACACACACATATACACACACCAACAGATACACACACAATACATACCCACACAATCACATACCCACACACAGACACACCCACATACCCCCCCCACACATACATACACAAACACATATACACACACCCACAGATACACACACAATACATACCCACACAATGACACACTCACACACATACCCACACACAGACACACCCACATACCCCCCACATACATACACACAGACCACATACACACACATACATATACACATACACACACATACACACACACATACACATGGTATTTTTTTAGAAAAAAATAAACTGTATTGTAAACTGTAGAAATAACGCACTAACATTGGCTAAATAATGTTAACAATAATGCACTAACATTGACTTAAATAATGAAATCACAAGCACAGCAGAATTCAAGATATACATGCTTTTTAGATCTATCATTAAATTTATCTTGAATTTTTCTTGTACCCCGTAATAATGCAAACAATTATTGGTAAATTTTAAAAAGACTATTTTTCTCCAGCCCCACGAACATAGAAATGTGTATAAGAATGTAAGCGACATTATCATTTCAGTAAACTTCAATTTTGTACACGTTAGATACAGAGCTAGGGAGAGGGCTCAGTAGGTGAGAGTGCTTGCTGTGCAAGCGTGAGGACCCACGTAAAACACGAGCCAAGTGTGGTCACACGCATGCTTCTAACCCCAACACTGTGAGGGTACAAGCAGAGACAGGAGGACCCCTGGGCTTGTCAGCTACCACCCTAGCTCCAGTCTCAGGAGAATAAAGCAGAGGGATAGAGCAGGACAGCTCTGTATCCTCTGCAAGTGTCCCTGAACACTTGCGACATGTGCACATGCATGCACCCACATGCACACACACACCTGCACCTGCTTCTGCACACCTGCAACTACATACATACCTGCACACGTGCACAAACACACACCTACACATGTACATTTGCACACCTGTAGCTACACACATACCTTCACACATACACCTGCTTCTGCACACTTGCAGCTACACACACAGACACACCTGCACACACACACAAACACTCGCATGCACACATGCACACCTGCATGTACAAACACACACACAAAAATTTAGATACGTCAGAAAAAAAACCCAAACTTCAAAGACAGTAGTCATCAGGGAATTTTCCTCTGGAATAACCATGAAAACTCAGATCCCAAAATGCTTCTTACAGTTGGTTGTTGACACATGGGCTTAGAATTCCAGCACTGGAAAGGCAGAGGCAGGAGAACCATGGCAAGTGTGAGGTCATTCTGATCTTCATACTGACTACTGGGCCAGCCTGATCTATAGAATAAGACCCTAAGGAAGGAAGGAAGGAGGAGGAGAGGAAGAGGGAGGGGGAGGGAGAGGAGGAGGAGGAGCAGAAGGAGCAGAAGGAGCAGAAGGAGCAGAAGGAGCAGAAGGAGCAGAAGGAGCAGAAGGAGCAGAAGGAGCAGAAGGAGCAGAAGGAGCAGAAGGAGCAGAAGAAGCAGAAGCAGAAGCAGAAGAAGAAAGAAAGAAAGAAAGAAAGAAAGAAAGAAAGAAAGAAAGAAAGAAAGAAAGAAAAGAAAGAAAGGAGGAAAGAAAGGGAAACACAAAATGATGGGCTACCTGCCTGTAACCAGCAATTACCCTCCTGTAACCTTTCACCATCCCTAGACAACGTACAGTGCCAATTCAATGTGAAGTCTATGGAAATAGTTGTCATATTACATTATTTTACATGAATTATAAAACTTCTTTCAGCTATTTTCTTTATAGAAATGGTATATTATTGTTTATATGTGCATGGATGCTTGCTTGCCTGTGTGTCTGTGTACCACATGTGTGCCTGGTGCCCACAGAGGCCAGAGAGGAGCATCAGATATTTTCAATCTGAAGATATTGAATCTGTTGGATCCGTGGACACCATGGGCAGGGTCTTAAGAATGTGAAGAGTCCCTGTGTATCCGCTAGTGCATTTTGCATTAATTGGAACATTTGTTAGATTCTGGGCCCTATTGACACACTCTGATAACCCAAAGTCCACATTTTATTTAGATTCCCTTAGTTTTATTTATGTCTATAGATGGATTTTGATTTGGGTGGCCAGCCACAAAAAAATGATGTGGAGCCTTATTAATTATGAAAACTTGGCCTACAACTTAGGCTTGTCCCGCTAGCTCTTATAACTTAAATTAATTTATTTATAGTAATTGATGCTTTGCCTCACAGCTTTTTACCTCTGCTCCATCTTGTACCCTCTGTTCCTCTCTGTGTCCTGTGGTGCCTCTCTCCTGCCTAGATCCATGTCTTCTCTCTCTGCCTGGAAGTCCTGCCTAACCTCTTCCTGCCTAGCTATTGGTCATTTAGCTCTTTATTAAACCAATCAGAGGACACCTTGGCAAAGACTCATCTTCTCAGTGTACAAAAAGATGATTCCACACATGTGTCCTGTTTCCAGCGCCTACACTGCGATATCACATCCCACTTCAATGTCTTATGTCCTTGGGTATTTCTTCGCCTTGGTCCCCACTTTTTCGACCTTGAGAGTTCTTCTTGTTGTTGTAATAAAGTATTTTTTTATATGGGGTTTGGTTGTTTGGTTTGAGTTTTTTCCCAGTGAGACGGGAGAGACAGAGACAAGGCATCAAGTAGCCCAGGTTAGCCTCAAACTCACTGTGTAGCTAAGAATGACTCTGAACATGAGACGCTCCCATAGCCCTCCCATGCCGGGACTGTGGCACTACCATGAATTGTGACACTCTGGACTGTGGCACTACCATGCCCAGACTGTTGCCTGTCCCTTTGCCGAGAGCTTGTCAGTTTTAAGGAGTGAATCTACCTCAGCCAGGTTTTTTTTCTGATGTTTTCCTTAAAAATACACAGGACTTCAAGATTTTGAAGGGAAAACCACAGATAAAATGTCATTTCATCACATTCCACACACTTTATTTCACCACACATATTACTTTGTGCCCTGGGTCACATTTTGTTTGTTTTAATTGCTCCAGCGTTGGGCAGTGAACAATTCTTCAGTGAGCTTCCGTGTCTCTTGGTCCCATCATGTGAACATCTTAGTCTGAACACTTCCTTAATTTTGGGACCCACAGAATGCCCCAGGCTTGGCTTGCATATTTGGCTATCTCAATCATAAAATCAACCATTTCCCTTGAGAATCCTGTTTCTCTTAACAGAGGGCACTATTAGCAACCATGTTCTAAGTGATAAATATGCTCAAATACATATAACATAAGTATAGACCTAGTTCTATATGTAACAATCTGTGTCTACACTAAGCTAATACAAGCTCACACAGATGCCTTTAACTCTAGTCCATTACCAAAAGCATGGCTTTCAATAGGAAAGAAAACTTGGCCCTGCCAAGGTTATAGTATATTTCTTCTCTGCTCCTTAGAATGAGAAAAAACGGACTAGAAGAAAGAGAATATCATATATTTCACTTTTACTTTATGTTAATTTTTTTTTTTTTTTTGGTTTTTTGAGACAGGGTTTCTCTGTGGTTTTGGAGCCTGTCCTGGAACTAGCTCTTGTAGACCAGGCTGGTCTCGAACTCACAGAGATCCGCCTGCCTCTGCCTCCCGAGTGCTGGGATTAAAGGCGTGCGCCACCACCGCCCGGCTTATGTTAATATTTTTAAATCAAAGTAAGAGCCAGTTCCCTGGGAGGAGTGTTAACAGAGAGGGTTTTCCAAGCTGCAGGCCTGGCTCCAGCTTGTGAAGGTCCATCTCCTGGAGGGCCTGGACACTATCTATTCCCAGCTTATGAAGGTCCATCTCTGGGAGGGCCTGGACACTAGCTCCTCAGTAGCACTTAGTACCTTGGAAGTAAACTACAATTCTAATAATCATCTGGTGACTCAGAAACAGGCAACTCCTGGACCACACGTAGAAAAACCGTGCTGACATAATCCAATACAAAAAATGGAGTACAGACCTAAACAGAGAACTCTCAACAGAGGAATCTAAAATAGCTGAAAGACACTTAAGGAAATGCTCAACATCCTTAGTCATCAGAGAAATGCAAATCAAAACAACTCTGAGATTCCATCTTACACCTGTAAGAATGGCCAAGATCAAAAACACTGATGACAACTTATGCTAGAGAGGTTGTGGGGAAAAGGGAACACTCCTGCATTGCTGGTGGGAATGCAAGCTGGTATGTCAGTGTGGCGATTTCTCAGCAAATTAGGAAACAACCTTCCTCAAGAACAACAATACCACTTTGGGGTATATATCCAAAGGATGCTCAACCATGCCACAAGGACATGTGCTCAACTATGTTCATAGCAGCTTTGTCATAGCCAGAACCTGGAAACAACCTAAATGCCCCTCAATCGAAGAATGGATCAGAAAAATGTGGTACATTTACACAATGGAGTACTACACAGCAGAAAAAAATAACGACAGCTTGAATTTTGCAGGAAAATGAATGGAGCTAGAAAACATTATTTTGAGTGAGGTAACCCAGACACAGAAAGACAATTATCACATGTACTCACTCATAGGTGGTTTTTAGACATAAAGCAAAGAAAGCCAGCTTACAAACCACAATTCCAGAGAACTTAGACAACAATGTGGACACTAGGAGAGACTTACATAGATATATTCTATATGGGAAGTAGAAAGTATAAAAAGACAAGATCTCCTGAGTAAATTGGGAGCATGGTGACTTTGGGGAAGGATTGAAGGGGGAGAGGAGAGACAGAGAGGGGAACAGAGAAAAATGTAGAGCTCAATAAATATCAATAAAAAAAGAAAAAAAAACAGTGCTGAAAAGTCAAGTTCGCACACGAAGCCAAGGCAGCCATGTCATTTCAGATGGCCTTCCACTGAGTGGCTCTGAGTGTACTGCCCAGGGCTGGTACCTCAGTTTCACACACTAGTACGGCCATGCCATGCCTGGGCCCTTTGAATTGCAATAATGCCCCACTGTTTGCTCCCCCAGGAGCTAAAGGAACCCCAGAAAAAGCACCCATGAGTCAGTAGCTTAGCTCTAGGAAGAAGTTGAATCTTAAGAATGAGATCTGAATTAACCAACCATCTGCACTGGGATAAGGTGATACACATTGTCCATAGTCTGAATACTCAGAAAGTGGAGGCAGAGTCAGGAGTTCAAGGTCATCATGTTATACAGTTTGAGGCTAACCCGAGCATCCTTGGGACCAGGTGTCAACAAATAAAAATCTTATCGTGGAATATTTGTTTTCAGTAGTATTTGCCCAAGAATGGCCACGGCTTTTCATTTTTTCACTACCATTGTTTGGTCTTTACTGAGAACACCCTTATTACATAGTTCAGTGGCGGAATACTTGCCTAGCATATAGAAGGGTTTGGGTCCCATCCTTAGCACTGAGAAGGATGAAGGGGAGAGGGAAAGAGGGAAGAGAGGGGAAAGGCATATCATGAAATGGAAATCACTCTTCAGTCTTCACCAGGGTGTCTCAACGGCACTGCCATGCAATATTGACCAGTTTAATCTTTATCTATTGTTTGGGTCAGGCCAGTCAATGGTGGTGGCCCATTCTGCTTTGGACAGCAACAGTAATCTGTGGTTTTTGTGTGGGATGCCATTCAAGCCCCTCCCTGACCAGAAGGTCAAGACTCCATGACCCATCCAAGCCAATCAGACTAGTCTTCCTGGATTTTATACTGTCTCCAGACCCAGAACTCATCACCAGCAGGGGCCAGGCCTTCTTCGCTGGTCTCTGATGCTCTCCTGGCGCCTGGCTATGAATATTCAGGGCATGCATGTTGAATGAATCACACAGAAAGCCGTGCACCTTCAACAAATGCTGAACTGAGTCTATCATTTTCCAAAAGAATTCTACAGAGAGAGAAAATTGTATGATGTTTTGTGAGGGAAATGTCCACTTTGAGAGCTGGGAAATATGCATCGGAAATAGTACCCTAAGTTACCATTTCTCTGTGCATTAACGATGTCAATCAGCCCAATAAAATAAAGCCCGTGGGGGGAGAAAAGACAAAAGGAGAATTACCTCATTACCTCAGCATCTGCTTGAACATAAAAAAAAAAAAATCACACACTGGCTAATTTTTTTTAAGGGACATAATATAACTTTCTAGAAAGACATAATCTACCTAATTATAGCATTCAGTAGACGGGAACATACAATGTTGTGAAGTAATTCAGAAGTGGGTGTGATTTATAAGACACAGAGCGTGGGGACGGGTACATAGAAATTAGATTGTTCATATTATGACAGGCTCCTTCACTGCGCTTCACAACTGTGGCAGGCCCAACCTTACTCTCATTACTGAAGGCTCCCCGCTAGGGACGACGGCTGTCAGATCCACCACCCACAGCAGCCTCCTTCCTGAACAACCCTCTGGGGAAGAGGTTCAAGGTTTAGACCTAAAACTCATTCAAAGGGGGAGTCGCATGAGGAGACGAAAATGGCCAACAAATACGTGAAGACCAGAACATCACTGATGGTCAGGGCGACAGACATTTTAAAGGAGACATCTTGCCAGTTCCAACGGCAAAAATTGAAGAACTTGTCAGGCTGCCCAGCTGACGATTACTGTCAGCCAACGCTCACCAGAATCTGTGATGAGAACACTGCTGGGGGAGGCAAACTCGCACCACTGTTGGCAGAGGAGTGAGTGCCTGTGCACCGGATGGCACAATTTCATAACATGCATGCCATCAAATCCAACCATCCCATCTCTAAGAACCTACCCTAGAAAAAATAATAGTCTATTTATTTGCATGCCTCTTTGATTAATGACTGTCTACCAGGCAAGAAACGTCCTAAGAGCCAGGAGAGTCTGATTCACCATCTAGCCACATGCTCTAGTACTTGGGCCCCACATAGAAGTAATTGGCAGTTGTTTAAAGACTCAAAAACATATGTTTACTCAGCATTAAACAAGGGAAATAGAGCAACCAATCAAAAATGGTCTTCTTGTCCATATTGAATGGGGAAATTAAAATTATGACTCACCACAGCAACAACCCACCATCGACATAAAAACAAGGCCATAATACTGGTGTCCCCAAAGACCTGATAGCCATGTTTATCCTCAAATACCTGGCTTCCTAGTTAATTCCACATCTCAGACAGCCATTACATACTCTTAAATAAGTCTTTATCAAAGTCTGGCTGACAAACACATTCTGGTTTTAAAATATGAAACTCTCACAGTAGGTTGAACAACCCTAACACCCATGTGAGCAATCTCAGTGTCAGGGGTGCGGGGAGGGAAACACAAACCTGGGTTCTGTTACTTCTGGTTCAAGTACTCCATCAGGAAAATGGAGCCTTTCGAAATACCAAGCCACGGATTTGTTTTTTTAACACAAAAACACAACACAAGGGAAGGAGCTAGGAACCTAGGAGTCCTCCCTTCTTAAATGTCAGTCCAGCAAAGGGCCAGAGAAGGTGTTTGTGGGTGTCACCATCGTTAGCGTACTCTGAGAAGTACAAAGAGAATAAGTGTAAATAATATTTTATTTTGTTTTACAATCATTCACAAACTTACCATCCATCAAAAGATCTGGTATTGACCAAGGCTGAAAGTTTCCTAAGTCCAGAAAAATGAATCAAAAGTGTTGTGATAAGACACAGGAATGTGTTATCAAAACTAATACTAGTGAAATTCAGTTCTCGTTTTTTTTTTTTTTTTTTTTTAAAGCAGTTGATAGATTCCAAATAAGGCAATCTGCCCAGCTCCTAGAGTCTCAGGTGCTGTGTGGGTTGACTTGGGGCTAATTGTGGATAAGCAATTAACACCTATTCCAGGTTTCTAGATGCTAGATAGAGAATTTCAGCGAGGTTAGCCAACTCCCTGAGGTGGCACAGTACAGTGCTGTGGAGATCTTTCCGCCCAGAGTGTGGTGGACACTATGGCTGATGAGCTTGAAAAGCCCCTTGATAGGACCTCTAAACCAACTGACTTAGCCCCTGTCTTCAGTCACAAGGCTCAAGGAAGGGAAGGCACCAACTTCAGAGCTGGTGAACTGAGCCAAGAGAAGCGAAAGGACCAGGCTGAGCCACTGAGCAGGCCCCTTCCAGGGTCAGCAAGTCGCTCAGCACAGGCATGCCCTGTACACTTTTACTTCCTAAACCAGTGTGGTTCCTCTTTCTTGACCCATTTTTTCAAACCAACCTTTGAGCAAAATAATTACCTGATTTTTTTTTTTTTTTTTTTTTTTTTTTTTTTTTTGAGTGTGTCAGGTTAACTGGATCTAGGATTTGGCTTTGTCCACCAATGTACTGAGTGACAGTCATCAGCTCCCAAGCAGTAGAGAAACGCTTGCAATAAGGCCTGGCTTTCTGGCACCCAGCATCAGCCCGCTCCCTCAGAAAGCCCCACACAGGCAGGGTGTCGACTCACTGACTAATAAATTGCTAAAAATGGGAAGTGATGAGAACACGTCGGTGGCCTAAAAAAATCCCAGCAGGGTAAAGAAAAAGGAACTAGACCGAGCCCCAAAGAAAAGCTGGAAAAGCTGCAGGCCCAGGAACGCTGAAGTGTGCAAGGGTGGGGCCTCAGCTGGGAGCCAGGCCATCCGAGCTACCTAATCCGGCGCCCAGCGATCTTGTCTTGATCGCTTCTCCCGAGTGGACCGGAATGCGAGCCGTGACCCTGTCCACGCCCGATGCGTGTCCCTTCCCATCCCCCGGTCCCGCAATCCCTGCAGGTCGCGCTTCTCCCACTGCGAGAAGACCCTCCAGCTCCTCCGCCCTGGGCTCTGCATGGCGCGCCGAGCTCGGGGAGCGCTGCACCGCGGCTGAGCTGCGGGGTGGCTGCGTCGGCCTCAGGATCCCCGGAGCCCAGGCTGGCACCTGCGGCAGCGCACGGAACTGTCCCGCCCGAGGCCGCGGCTCCCGCACCTGCGCCCGCGGGCCCGCCTACCTTGCTCCTTCAAGCTGGTGATGAGCTGCAGCTGCTTCTCCTCGTCCGAGCTGTTCATTTTGGCGGGTGGGGCTGGGGATAAAAGGCAAGGAGGGAGAGGCGAGGGGGACACGGGGGAGGGGGAGCAAAAAGCAAGACGCTGGTGGCGCGGCGTGCGGCTGCACTACCCGGAAGTTGGGATCGCTCCCGCTCCTCCCGCTCCTCCTCCTCCTCCTGGCGCGCAGCACGCGGTGAGATCATCCCGCGCACCTACTCGCTGCCCGCGGCTGCTCCACCTGCGGCGGGCGGGCCTGGGCGCTGGGCCCGGGAGGGGCGTGGGAAGCGAAGGCGGGTCAGGTGTAGAGGCCCCAGGGCGCCTGTGCGTCCGTGCGTGTGGCCTCCGCTGCGCCCTGCATTGCACCCCCGACGCGCAACGCAGTGGACTCCCCCCCGGGGTTCGCCACCCCAGAGCTTGACAGCGGATCTGAGCCGGACATGACCAACCTTAGCTGCCCTCTATTACTCACTGGTCTCTGGCCACGGCTGGAAAACCTCTGTTGCGAGCTGTCTGGCTAATTGAGTCACCGCACAATCCTGGGGGGGGGGGGGGGGGGCGTGGCAGTCTTGTCACAGTTCCTCCGCGGGTTTTCATCTATCATACCAGTGTGAAGAGGGGGATATCAGGACCTAGGCCCTGCGTCAAGGACCTCACCATGCCTGAACTGCAGGGAAGATCATCTGGTTTCCGTGGGAGGATCTTCTGTTTTGGGGAAGCCTGGCACTGCACGCTGAATACCCAAAAGTCACTGGGTTCACGCAAGGAGCCTAGTGTGTAATGATAATGATACACAGCCCTTGTGCCTCTTAAGGACCCTCGGTTGTGTTCACACCCAGGTCTGGAGTAGGCCCAGACAGGCTTGGCTTTCTCCAGCCTCTGCTTGAATCTTCCGCACTCTGGAATCCGTCTAAAGGATGGGAATAATAATGTATACTCTCCAAGAATTTGAAAAATTGAACAGGAAGAGGAATTTGATCACAGCATCAAATCCAGAATCAATACTAGAAGCTCTTATCCAGCATGCGCCAAGGTCCTATGTTCCATCCAATAAGGGGGATGAATGGCTACGAACTGCCCTGCTCTGGATTCTGCGCCGTTTTGTTTTTATGATTACGGGTGTTACGGCTGCTAATTACAAGTTGAGAAAGGCAGAGTTCTTTATTAAGCGTCCAAGATAAAGTCAACTAAGGAAGCCTTCTGCATATCTTAGATTATTACATCATCATCTCTAAACTCATCAAGAACATCGATTCAGGACTTCTGGGCATGTCTCATATCACAGCTTAGGCAAATGTCCAAGAGAAGGGGAAGAGTGTCGGCATTTGGGTAGATCCTGAAGCCGGTATGGCTCTCCTTACCACATACCATCCATGATGACCTTTGAAGTGGGAGAATGGCTTTTTTTTTCCTGTAATAAATGGCAATGTAGTATTTTAGAACACATGGTTTAGTTGGTAGGTGTTCTGAATTGGCAATGTAGGTTTCTAAATAAAAAGAATTGAAAATGAAACTTTATGAAATAGTTTCAGTATGGGGATTTTGCTGTTCAATCCTTCCTGTAATGTTTCATAAGATAGTTAAAAGTATTTCCCAGTCAGCTACAGTGATGATTCCTAAAGATAACCACATGACCTTCCTCCCGAGGTTACTCTTTTAGTCCTCATACTTGAAAGGCAGGAGAGGTGAGAGACTTCAGTCAACTGTGTGACCATGTGAATGTGGGCTGCCACCCGGTGTTTTGTGGAATGAATGATAATCTGCCCCCAAGAAAATAAGAATATATCCAGGAGAGCCAAGTGACAGACAATCACCACTTAGCCTTTGAAGGGTAGCCAGGGTGCTTGTCAGACCCAAGGGGCCAGACTGACTGCTGACCCAAACCCAAGTAACCAGAAGTACCTTCTCCAATTCCACCACATGGAAGTAAGATGCCCAGTTGATACTTAGATTGGTTTACAAATTCCCATTCTTCTAAATGGCTGGTGGAAGTGTCGGCCCCAGCTATACAGTGTACTGTGGTGTTTGGGGAGTATGAGACGAATTAAGGACCCAGTCTCAAACTGAATGCTCTGGTCTCACTCTGAATCTGTAGCTCATTGAAATGAACCCCATGCACTCCCTTTGAAATTAAAATAGCCACCTGAAAAACAATGCCCTATTATCCCGAGGGCATGCTATGAATTATTAGGATGCCTATTAGATTTACTTATTGGGATACACAGCTTCTGTTACATCGTGATTTATTTATACGACATGAATATTGATGGAAAGGATAGAGTGATATAATTAGTTTTTGTTCTGCTTAATAATACATGCAGGGATTTGTGTTTCGTTGTGTCAAAGCTGTTATTAACTGTCAAACAAAATCTAATTTAAAACATCTTGAGGGCTGGAGAGATGGCTCAGAGGTTAAGAGCATTGCCTGTTCTTCCAAAGGTTCTGAGTTCAATTCCCAGCAACCACATGGTGGCTCACAACCGTCTGTAATGGGGTCTGGTGCCCTCTTCTGGCCTTCAGGCATACACACAGACAGAATATTGTATACATAATAAATAAATAAATATTAAAAAAATCTTGAAATGTACATGCACACATACATAGACACACGCGTATGAGGCCAGGAGGTACTTCCTAAAGATGAACTGAAAGATTTGTCGCAAACTCAAGATTATGACTGCCATGAGGGATAGAGGGCAGAGGAACTGACTCAAGGGAAGGAGGTGGAGTCGGGAGCACAGTGGTCAAGAGGCTGTTTCGGACTTGCTTGGTATTTCAGGTCATTACAACAATAAGTGTAATCTGTGGTGCACAAATGATAAAACTGAGGTGTAAAGAGAAATTTGTCCTCTGACCCATTCATTCTACGTGAGGGAGTCACTCCTTAGAGACTTGTCTTCAGGGCTATTACCATAATATTAGCAACGATATTAAATAGTAACATTTGAATGTTATTTGGCAATGCAGAGAAACAGAGTTGTGATACATGACCCATTATGGGCAAACGTTGAACACATTAACCTAAGTAGGTGGGAATAAGCCAACCAGAAAATCCTATTGCCTTTATATAAAATGCTCACAAAAAAAAAAAAAAGTTGACAAATGATCTGTATAGAACTGGGGATGAAGAAGAGAAGAAAATAGAAGATGGCTCCTGATAGGTGTGTGCATTCTTTCGGGGGATGGTAAACTCTGAAATTCATTGTATTTCTGATTGCATTACTCAGGATATTCTCAAAAAATTGTACATTGTGTCCATTCAGTAAAGGCTTTGATTGTTTCCATCCATGATGCTAGATACCTTTTTAGCACCCGTGATTTGATGGCAGGTGAAATATAGCTCAGAAAAGTGTTATTTTTTCAAGAGTTATTTTATTTTGATTATGTATATGTGCATGGGGTATACATGTGAGTGTTGGTGCTCTCAGAACCAGAAGCGGGTGGCAGATTCATCTGAAACTGGAGTTACAGGCAACTGTGAGGTACCGGAAGTTGGTGCTGGAAAATGAACTTACGTCCTCTAGAAGAACATAAAGTATTCTCAACCACTGAGCCATCTCTCCAGCTCCAAAAGCTCTTTTTGTTTTAATCCTTTTATAGATTCCCAGAGCCAGATGTAGTGATGTACACCTATAATTCCAGCCTTTGGGAGGCAGAGGCAATTGGATCACCCGTAAATTAAAGGCCAGTTCAGGCTGCGCATTTCCAAGTCAGCCAGGAATGCAAAGCCACACCCTGTCCCAAAATGAGCTGGGTGTGGTGATTCGCACCTTTAATCCGCACTTGGGGGCAGAGATAGTCACATCTCCTTGATTTCCAGGCCAGTCTGGTTTGCACAGAGTTTCAAAACAGTCAGAGAAATGTAGAGAGATGATGTCTCAAAAAACAATAATAAAAAAATCTAACCAACAATTTCCAGGAGAAAAATACTTAAATAAATAACTATTAAATCAATGTTTCCTGCACAAGTATTTTTAAATTGTCAAACATTTGTGTAAAAAATTGTTCTCCTTTTTACTAAGCAGTAGTTCATATTCTTAATCTTGTTTCAGTTTAGTGTGTATGCTGCATCATTCTAGCATATCAATGAATAATTAGAAGTTTTTGAATTCTTAGATAGTTGTGTTGTTACTAGTATATGTCTGTTTATAAATGATGCTATTCTAATATACGGAACACATCTAGTACAACATAGTTCAAACACTAAAACTAAACACAGTATTAAAGTCTTAGAAGTAACTGAAGAGGGTTCAACATATAACTCTGTTGTAGAGTGCATGCCCGGCTTGCATGCACCAGGTGCTGTAGAGTGCATGCCCTGTATGCATGCACCAGGTGCTGTAGAGTGCATGCCCTGTATGTATGTGCCAGGTACTGTAGAGTGTGTGCCCAGCTTGCATGCACCAGGTGTTGTAGAGTGCATGCCTGGCTTACATGCCTCAGGTCCTTGTTTGATCTTCAGCATGCCTCCTCTCCCTCCAGGTAACGAAAGACACATTACACATGTTTGTAATAGCACTGGAAAATAAAGAGCTTTGGTGTAAATCTAGAAAAATTTATGGGAAATCTAGATGCTACAAAGTACAAAGCATCGATGAGAACAAAGATGTAAATAAATAGACATGCCATGTTCATGAGCTGGAACTCTAGACCCAGGGCATCTTCCATCATAGGCAACCGTTCCACCACTGAGCAGTTACCAGCTCCCCCAAAGCATTTGTTTTTAAATTTCTTTTTTATTCCCTTTCATGTTTGCATGTGTTGTATGTGCACACATGTGTGTAGGCTTGCTCATCTGTGCATCATGGAGCCAAGGGAAGATGACTGTTGGTCTTCCTGTCGTCACTGCTCTATTCCCTTGAAACAGGGTCTCTCTCAATCAGGAGCTAGACTGGCAGCCAGCAAGCCCGCCCACTTTCCTGTCTCTGCTCCACACCATATTGCACTGGGGTTAAAGGCAAGGGTTTTGCTGCCCAGCTTCTTACATGGGTGCTGGGATTTGAACCCATGCTCTCATGCTAGTGCATCAAGTGTTCTTACCACCTGCACCAGGCCCCAGCATGAAAGTTAATAGTGAAATATTATATATCCATTAGGGTAGCTAAAAGTAAACAAGGATGACCCTAAGTGCTGACAGGGATGCAGAGCAACCGGAACTCTGAATTGCTGAAGTAATTTTAAAAGCACTGGCACTTTGGAAAACAACTTGGCAGTTCTTTGTTAAATTACACATACATATTTCCAACAACCCATGCCTACCAGCTTGCCAAAATGAACTGAAAACGCATGTCCACAGAAAAAGATCTATGTGTAAATGTTGTTGAAGCGTTATTCCTAATCGTCAATGGCTGGAAACAATTAAGATACCCCTCAATAGGTGAATAAATAAATGAATTATGGTAGAGTCACAGAGTGGAATCTGTGAATGTGTTCATCAACTGAAAGACTGAGCTACTGATACATGGAAAGTCTGGATAAGTGTGTGTGTATGTGTGTGCGCGCACACGTGTGTGTGATGCTGTGTGTGTATGTGTGTGCGGGTGTGTGTGTGATGTTGTGTTGTGTGTGAGTATGTACATGTGGTGTTGTGTGTATGCATGTGTGTGCGTGTCTGTGTGATGTTGTGTGTGTATATGTGTGCATGTGTGTATGTGCATGTGTGTGCCTGTGTGTTTGTGTGTGTGCGTGTGTGTGTGTGCGCATGTGCGTGTGTGTGCATGTGGAGTCTGAGGTTGACAATGGCACTTTCTCTCACTGAGCTGAGCTCATCTTCTCGGTTAGGTTGACTGGCCAACTCGGATCTTCCTATGTCTACTCTCCCCATCAGTGCTGTGTTAGAGACCTCCTGCTGCACCCAGGGGCTGTATGAGTGTTGGGACCCAAACTCAGATCCTCGTCCCAGCACAGAAAGCACTTTACACACTCCCAGCTCCCCAGCCCAGTACAGCTAAGTTTGAAATGTACTTCTCTAACCTTAACAACCCAGCCTGGCTCAATTTATACAAAATCCTGAAAATCCAAAACTGTAGAATGGAAAACATACTTGTGTTTCCCTGGTGCTGAGGGAGAAGGAGGAAGCAGACCACAAAGGGGCTGTACTGGGATTTTACTTTGTTAGATAGGGTCGAACTATGCAGCCCTGGCTGACCTGAAACTCTCTATGCAAATCAGATTAGCCTCAGAAGTAGACCGGGAGATCGGTCTACTTCTGCCTCCTGAGTGCTGGTGTTAAAGGCATGTGCTACCGTACCCAGCTACACTAGGGATCCTAACGATGGTAGAACTTCTGTGTTTACTACTGGGGTGGAAAGTTTATGACTGTATGTTTTATCCAGAAACATAAATACCACCAAAATGGACTTTACCATATATAAATTTAATTTTAAAAAATTCAATCATGATAGAGAAATTTCAGATGGGAATGCATAAAATAACCAAAAAATCCAATGTGTCACTAATTCATCATGTTACCTATTAAAGGGGGGTCCTGGAGAGATGGACCCACTACTAAGAGCACTTTCTGCTCTTCCAGAGGACCCAGGTTCTATCCTAGTACCCGCAAGGCAGTTCACAATTATCTGTAACTCCAGTTCTAGGGGCTCTGATAGCCTCTTCTGGCCTCAAGGCATATGCATAGTGTACAGACATACATGCAAGCAAAGACATGAAATAAATAATAAAATCAAAAAATTTCGAAGGAAGGGACAAAAAGTACTTAAATCTAAGAAACTCAGAATATTTTGACTGAGCCAGGCAGTGGTGGCTCATGCCTTTAATTCTAGCACTTGAAGCCAGAAGCAGGTCAATCTCTTGAGCTACATAGTGAGTTCCAGAACAGCCAGAGCTTCACAGGAAAACCGTGTCTTGAAAAAAACAAAAGGGTGAGAGACTAGCTAGCTGGTGCCACCACGCACCACTGGGCTCTGTGTTGATGTTCATGGCCTGAGTTACCACCAAAGGCCATGTGAATGCCTGTGGGTTGGACTGCCACCTAAAACCCTGCCCTTCCCCTGCCCTGAGAAGGAGTGGTCCCCAGGGAAGCCTAGGATTGACCAACTCAGCTTCTACCCAGGCCCACCCCAACATCTACCCTTTCTATAACCTGCAGGAGCACATGAAGGGACAGGTCCTGAGGAACCATAGCTGTGGACTCTCCATGACTTAGCAACAGCAAGATATCCTAGAAGAGTTTTGGTGAGGGTCCAAGATTGATGGCGTACCAGACGTCAGGGGCCTTGAACCTGACCAACAACTCATTGCAATGAACATTTGAAAGAAAAGCTATGTGGGCAGAAGGGTCTGCTATGACTACCATGGCTTCCAAGGCCATTACAACAGATGAATGTGACGGAGAGGGGGGCAAGGCAGAAACGTGAAGTGGGCTTTGTTATTGTTTAGTCATTGCCATTATTTTTAGTTATTTTATTTTCTTTGTTTGTGGGGAGGGAGGCTACAAAGGTAGAGGGCAGATGGAGAAGGACTGGCAAATGAGAAGGATTGGTTGCATGATGTGAAATTCCCAAAGAGTAAATTAAAAAGTTACACTACAAAAAGAATATTTTTTCTGAATGCTGTAAGGCTAAGAGCAGAAGAACCTGCACACAAACATGTGTCAAGTTGACAAATTTACCTCATACAGGAATATGGATTTGCAGTTCTAACAACCACCCTCCAGGTGTAGTCCGGTTGAATAAATAAATCAATAAACTGTCAATAACGGGAGGTGGTTTCTCACAGAGAGTGAGCTACAGTCAACTCTGTTACAGCGTGGCTTTATGTGTTCTTAAAAATTGCGCTGTGCAAACTGCACAATAAAAACCGCAGGGGTGACGGCGTAGACGGGATTGGAGATGAAGCACTCCACACATCCTCTGCGGTAGACGAGAAATGACAGAACTTCATAAAAACAGCAGTTTTGCTCAGGCTAAGTGATTACAGAATATTGTTTTAAAAAGTTAAATCACATTATTTTATGGAGAGGCACACATCACAGCACACACACGGAGGTCAGACAACAACCAGTGCAACTAACAGGAGCAGGTTCTCGCCTTCCATTATGTGGGTCCCGGGAACAGAATCAGGTTGTCGGGCATGGCGGCAAACCCCTTCAGCAGCCAAACCATCTCACTGGCCCTGAAACCATTATAATTAATGCTACGATGTTACAATCCACTTGGCTTTAGAAACATGCAGTTTTTCTATGAACTTGGTCCTCAGAAACGGTACAGCTTTTGAACCCTGATGGGGTGACAGGATTTCCAGACTCCTGAAGGAGATGTCACCACCGTCTATGGATGGACATGACTTCAAGCTCATGGCTAGCCAGTTGGATCCTGCCTTTCAACCATGCACTTCTCATGTTTTCCCTTACTTTGATTGGCAGCTCTCTCAAAGAAAGCATTTAAAATAAAACTAGAATTTTAACACACCAGATGACCTTCTTCTGTTAACTTCAGTTAAATCTTTAAAATTACATATATTTATTGTTGGTACATATGTGGATACGTATGGGTGGAGGTCAGAGGACACCTTGTAAGGGTTGGTTCTCTACTTCAACCATGTGGGTTCTGGGGGTGTCAAACAAGACACACCAGGCCTGGGGGCCTGTCAAGGGAGGTTGACGTAGACTTTCTCGGGAAATTGAGCTGCTGTCCCTCAGTGGAGATGAGGAAATGAGCGCCTGTATATAGCACGTCACTTTAGGTGTCTTTGCCATTACCATACCCTTCGGGATCGCTAACAGGAAACTACAGCAGCCTAATCTAGGCAGGATAAAAGTGGTCTGAATCTTCAGAAATTTCACATACAAAACACAGCAGACAAGGTATTCTATAAATGCATGGATAGTAGCGTTGGTGGGATGGCTCGGTGGATAAAAGCCCTTGTCATACAAGCCTGCCAACCTGAGTCTGACCCATGGGATGCATGATGAGGGGGACAATCGAGTCCTGAAGGTTGTTCTCAACCTCCACACACGCATAGTGGCATGTACACACCTCTACTCATGCACACGCAATAATAATAATAATTAATAATTTAATTATAAAAGGGATTATACATAGAATAATTACCTGCTCCAGAAATGACCGAGTGCTGTTCCTTCCATGATGTAAATTACCCAGTGTTAGTAACCTGCCACCAGGGACTTACTGGTCACCCTGGGAGTGGTGCCATATTGGTATTGTTGTAGACTGAGTACTCTGCCCCATTTATAGCCACAGCGGTCTTGGTGACCAGAAGCCCATGTTGTTGAGTTCATGCATAGCCTTCAGCCCTGCTATCGTGGCTGTTTTGACTACGAGTCTACTGTGAAAAGACAGAGACAGCTGGAGAAAGGAGCTGGATACTCTCCACAGAGCAGGTCATCCCATCTACTTGATTATTGAAGTCCTTTTCTTCTGAGGTCACCTTTGCCAAGCTTTTACTTGGCTCACAAACATCTTCACCTTCTTTTCCCATTCAGTAAAATCTACTGTTAACTGAAGTTCCCAGAAGTAAAGCCATACCTTGTTAAACACGCTACAGGGTTAATTAACTGGTTAGGACCTCGGTGGTTGTGGGGTTAGAGCACTGCAGGCATAAAGCCAAGTGATCACGTGCCATCACACCTCTTAGTCAATGGCCCAATTTTCTCATCATTACAGAAGAGGCAGAGACGTCTGGAGAAGCGCTGGGTTCTGATTCACACGGCTACTTAGTGGCAGAACTCGGGCTAAAGAATAAGTGCCTTGGTCTTTGTTCGGTGAATGTAAGGTTTTTGTGGACTGCTACAAGACAATGAAAAAGATAAGGAGGAGGGAGGAGGCTGTTTTCCTTGGTGAAGATGATAAGGGCTTGTGGGAGCCCACAATGACTCTTACTTCCATCTTGACTAAAGATCAGAGAGTTCAGGTTTGTCAAAGTCAAATAGTCAAATAACAGGTCTTCTGGCCAAAGGCGTGGTCACTGGATGTTTTGCTCCTCAAGGACAAATAACAGGATGTTTGACTTAGGTCTCGGTTACTAGATGTTTTGAGGTATAAGGAGGTAATTAACACTTGTTTTTTCTTGTATAGGAGGGAAGTCTTTTGCCCTCCCCTTTTGATTGGGGTTTATAAGGGCTATGAATAACGAGGCTGTTACAGTATGCACTGGAAGCCCTCCTGAATGGACTCTAATATTCTGTCCCTTGTCTATTTTTTTCTCAATCCTCACTCCCCTTCTCAGGACCATGTGATAAGTCAGCCGGTCCCCACAATGGCTGGCACCCATTGGTGCCATGGTCAGGATTCTGTGACATACAGTATCTCAGATAGGGTTATCTTTGCTGTGATGGGACACAGGACCAAAAGCAGGCTAGGGAGGGAAGGGTTTGTTCGGCTCACTCTTCACATCATGGCCCATCATTGAAGGAAATCAGAAAGGGAACTCAGACAGGGCAGGAACCTGGGGCGGGAACTTACTCTCCATGGCTTGCTCAGCCTGCTTTCTTACAGAACCCAAGGCCACCATCCCAGGGATGGCACCACCCATAATGGACTGGACCCTCCTCAATAATGACTAATTGAGAAAATGCCCTACAGCTGGATCTTATGGAAGCCTCTTCTCGACTGATGCTCCCTCCTTTCAGACAACCCCAGCTTGTGTCAAGTTGACAGAATCAGCAAGCACACACACCTGAATAGGCTGTCGTGGTGATGCTGTTGTCTTTATGCTCACAGTCAAGAGCCTCTCCACAACTGCTCTTTCCGTCCTACTAACTAACAGGGATTAACACGCCCTGACAATGCTGCTGAGGCTGAATCTCTGCCAGATCTCAGAAAGGTTTTAAGATGGATACCATAAATTTACTCCCTCTTTCTCAGATAGTACTTCGGATTTATTTTACATAATCTTTCAGACAAATTCACATCTCCTAAATGTGGCCTTTCATAGATGAGGGTGGATGCCCAGTGTAAGCTTAGAAAGAGGGAAAGGTTTGGAGATGACGGCAGTGACGGTGGTGCTGTGCCGGGAGTCAACGCCACAGTCGTACATTGCTTTATCCACAGGTCGTAACTACACAAAACCAAAACGGGTGTGACTCGGTGAAGAGCGCTTTCACAGGAAAGGAAAGGGAGTAAAAACCATCACTAGGAGAAGAGTGTGGAGAAAAGAGGAAATGTGATTGCGTCTTGTTGGAGCCCAGAAGACTCTACCGTGAATGCACAGCTGACTGACCAATCGGCAGATCCATGGGAAGTGTATACATACATGTCTATTACATACATGTCCACATGGAGCAACCAGTTTTGCAGAGCTGCAGGAACACTTGCCTTTTGGAAAAGTCACTGTTATATTTGTAAAAAAAAAACCTTGTGAAGCCGTGATTCTTCCTTCAAAATGGGATTCATTCCCAAAACACCTCAGCAGTATGATTTCTACACAGGCAATGGAGCCGCCTTGCTCCATTCCCCCACACCAGGAGGCCTTCGAGCGATAATATTCATTCTTTGTTCTAAGAATCAAATTTACACAGAGACAATCTCACAAAATCACCTACTAACAAACCACATAGAAATTTCTATAGAAGGCAGGCACTGAGCAGGAAGGCAGCATGCCTTGCCTTTGCTAATAAACAAATCTGGGCCTCCCCAAAGCTGGTTATCACCAAAGAGATTAGTTGAGGAGAAAGAGTGAATCCAGGACTCAGGGTTGTTTAGCAACTTTATCTAATGGTTTAGAAGGTCAGGTGCTTTACTTTGGGTGAGGGCTATTTCCTGGGTTGGGTCACCTGTTCCGGAGTACTGCTTTGTCAGGTTTTACCTGCCCAACCTTTTTTTGTGTCTCTGATACACATATTATCATTGTCCTTGAACTGTGTCCTTAAAAGCTAAAATGCCCACAAGATCACTCTCTTTTATCTACCCTCTCCTCCACGCCCACCCCTCTTCACTCCCCCCCCCCCCCGTGAAAAATAAAGAACATGCAGAGGTAATGTATTTGAGTTCATTTTTTACCCTCAGATTTTCTCCTGCCATAGACATCCAATTCTGAGCCCTGAGGGGGTACTGAGGCTGGTACTCAAGGTCCCCCCGATAATGTCTCAGTGTTGCGAAAATGAAATGCTCTCCACTGACACGTTACCTCCATAACCGTCTCATTAGTCTGCGGTCTGCATGCCAAGTGGATTTTTAAAACCACAGAAGTAAGTGTTCGAGTGTATTTAAAAAGTACCTCTTCCTACCCACTGCCAAACCCCTGCTGTCTACTCAAGAGTGGTCATTATCAATGAGAATGTAACTCGGTTGGTGAGGTGTTTGCCTCTCATGCACTGGGTTCAGTCCCCAGCACCGTAAAAAACAGGCATGGTGGTACACGCCTGTGATGCTAGTACCATGGTGGTACACACCTGTGATGCTAGTGCCATGATGGTACACACCTGTGATGCTAGTGCCATGATGGTACGTACCTGTGATGCTAGTGCCATGGTGGTACACACCTGTGATGCTAGTGCCATGGTGGTATGTACCTGTGATGCTAGTGCCATGGTGGTACACACCTGTGATGCTAGTGCCATGATGGTACACACCTGTGATGCTAGTGCCATGATGGTACGTACCTGTGATGCTAGTGCCATGGTGGTACACACCTGTGATGCTAGTGCCATGGTGGTATGTACCTGTGATGCTAGTGCCATGGTGGTACACACCTGTGATGCTAGTGCCATGATGGTACACACCTGTGATGCTAGTGCCATGATGGTACACACCTGTGATGCTAGTGCCATGGTGGTATGTACCTGTGATGCTAGTGCCATGGTGGTACACACCTGTGATGCTAGTGCCATGGTGGTATACACCTGTGATGCTAGTGCCTTGCGAGGTGGAAGGCAGGGGATCAAACGTTCAAGTGTCTTCAGCTACACAGGGAATTTGTGCCAAGCCTGAGGTACATGAGACAAGAGGAGGGGAGGTAGGCAGGAAGTCCCATCCCTAGTTCAGGGATATTGAGATTTTAAAACTCTTTTAAACTATGTGTATATGCACACACAGGCATAGAGTTGCCCGTGAAAGGTGGAAGGAGGTGTCAGTTATCCCTGGAAGCTGGAGTTAAAGGTGCTAGGAAGCAAAGTCCTATCCTCTGGAAAAGATGCTCATCACTGTCCAGATCCTCTCTAATCCCAAGTTCATTGCTATTAATCTATAACCAGCTTATGAGAACATACTTTGCTGGTTTTCCCTTATTGTAGCCTTAATTTGCCTTATTTTAAAGCTTCCTGGAAACATGTATGTGTGTGTGCATTACTTATCTACTCACATGCAAACCTTACATGTGTCACAGACACTAAAAAAAGAGACCTTGAAACCAAATAAAATAGACCACAAGCTACTTTGATAACAATCTGAGTCAGAGTAAGATAATCCGTGCCAGATTCTCTTTCAAAACTGTAGTGAGCACGGCATGAAGCATCCAATCTTGAAATTTGTGCTGAGTGTTTTCTCTACCAACTTGAAATCAAAGAAGTCATTTCATTTAGTGGGGAGCCTAAAAGTACACAAATAACCTGGCAAAAGCATTATAGCTTAGGGTTTTATTTTCCTGACCTAGCGGAGTGGGAAACAACAGAATTGACCCTGATATTCTTTGTAACGGTTGAGCACAGGGTCCAAAACACTTGTGTACAAGTGAGAAATAAAGTCAAAGAAGCCTGTGGTGAAAACGGACAAGCAGCAGCAAGTAGGCGTGACTGTTGCCTTGTGAGACTTATCCTTAAAGACTGGTTTGTTTTTATTTCATGTGTCCGATGATTTCCCTGCATGTATGTGCGCCATGTGCATGCAACACACAAAGAGGTCAGAAGAGGAGCTTGGCCGCCCTGGAACTGGAGTCGGGAACTGATACATGGGTGCTGGGAACTGAACCTGGGTCCTCTGCAACAGCAAGCACTCTTCAATGCTGAGTCATCACTCTGGCCCTTGTGAGACATCTTCATGAGAATCTTAGTTTTACCATTTGGAAGCAAGAAGAAAAGCTGCTTCCGAGGGACTCAGTTTGCTGGGTGAGGTGGTTCACACCTGTCCTTCTTGCAGTTGGGAGTCTAGGACAGGAAGATTGCAACAAGGCTTAGGCCAACATGGCAGCTACAGCGAGTTTCAGGCCGGCCTAGACTGCAGAGTAAGACCTTGTCTCAAAAAACAAACAAGGTAGGTTTAGAGGTGTATTTCTTTAATTTTAGGACTCAGGGGCAGAGGAACGTGGCTCTCTGAGTTTGAGGTTAGCCTGGTCTACATGGTATGTATAGAGCAATCCTGCCTCAAAATAAAACAAACCTTTGAGCCGGGCGGTGGTGGCGCACGCCTTTAATCCCAGCACTCGGGAGGCAGAGGCAGGAGGATCTCTGTGAGTTCGAGACCAGCCTGGTCTACAAGAGCTAGTTCCAGGACAGGCTCCAAAAACCACAGAGAAACCTTGTCTCAAAAAACCAAAACAAACAAACAAACAAACAAACAAAACCAAACAAACAAAAAAAAAACCAAACCCTTGAGCTATCTCATAAGATTTCCCCCCATGTGTGAGTGTGTACGTGCTTGTGTGTGTATGTGTGTGAGTGTGTATATAAAAAGGGGGAGGGAGAGAGAGGGAAAGCAAGAGAGAAGAAAAAACGGGGGAGAGGAAGAGAGAGAATCAATAAGCAATTAATCTATTGATAAAGAGCAGTAGGACACATTGACAACTTCCAAAGCTTGCCAGGTATTTCTGATGGACTACAAACTCCAAGCCTTTCTGTAAGAGATGGGGTAAGTGTGAGAGCTCAAGTTATGAGGGTCTAAGAAAGTGATTTAAGGTGTGTAAATATACATTGTAAAGGTAGAAGAAAGTGATTTAAGGTAATGACAAATGGTTCAGATTTCTTTCCTTCTCACTATGCTATGCTAATTATATTAAGATTTCAAGTGTTCAGAGTTCAGTTTTAACATCAATCAATGGAGTTCTGATAAGCTATTAACCCAGCCCTGGTAAAGCCCCAACTCCTATTATCATAGTCCCAAACTCAAAATTTTTAATTTCCTTTGATTGTCTTCTAAGAGTAGACTTAAAAGTGCTTCTCATTGTGCTAAAAAGACCTCTGTCCAATCTCTATCTCCAGCCCTCCAGAAAAAAATGTTAATGCTTTTAACCCAGAATCTTTTTGGATACCCAACCTTTTACTCTGATTTCAGTATGGATTACAAACAGCGGCAGTGCTACTATATCTAAAACGTTTATCTCCTTTTTAGTAAACTTAAAAAATTTCAAGTAAGCTTCAGGGAGTTGACTTGGATTATCACAGGTCAAATACCTGTCAGAGTCTGGTGCTATCCTGGACCATAAATTATTTCTCTGAACCAGACCCCAGCATCTCTCTGGACCAGCATGGAGGCACGGGAATAAAGGCACAACTCACAAGGTTTTATCGGGAGGTAGATTCTCAGAGATCCCTCATGTAATCCTGAGTTCACATCCTGAAGAATTCCTCCTGCTTTATTCTCCAAACAGCTTTATGTATCAAAACATAAACTGAGGGGGAAATACACCAGCATTCTGTCTCCTAGGTAACCAGGTGAATGGCTTTTAGTCACAACTACCTGTCTGCTCTGTATGCTTGCTGTCACATAGGTTTGAATTAGCATCTCTATCAGACATCCTCCAAATTACAAAGAAAGAAGCAAAACAACATCCTGACCTTTTATTAGATTAGCAACAGCCTGTCTGGAAGGTTACATGACTGCTCTGGATACTAGCCATAGCCTGAAAACTTGGCTGTCACACCATGTAGAAATATGGGCCTACAATAAATAAATAAATAAATAAATAAATAAATAAATAAATAAATAAATAGATAGATAAAGTGGCAGGCCTAGTGGTGCACATCTTTAATTCCAGCACCTAGGAGGCAGAGGCATAGTCTATGAGTTCAAGGCCAGTATGATGTACATAGTGAGTTGCAGGCCAGCTAGGGCTACATAGTGAGTATCTGTCGTCCCTCCCCCCAAAAAAATGGAGGAAAAGAAGAAGGAGGAAGAAGAGGTGGAGTAGGAGGATGATGACAATGCCAACAGCAAATTAAAGGAAGAAAGGAAAGGTGAAAAACTCCTCCTTTGATGAGATGGATGCCTGTTGATCCAAGAAGCTCAAAAAATTCTTAGTAAGGTAAACTCAGAAGTTTATGCCCAAACTTGTCATAATCAGACTGTCAAAACTCAAAAGCAAAGTAAACATCTTGAAACAACAAGAGAAAAAGCAATGTATTGTGAGAAAATATCATTAGTAAGAGTCACAGTAGGTTTCTCATTATGAACTGTAAAGGACAGATGCATTTGAACTGCTGAATTAAGCACTGTCATCTAGAGTTTAACATCAGTTTATAGAGTGCTTGCCAAGCGCAAGAGTCTGGGTTCAACACCCCTATTGCATAAGCCAGTTATGGTGCTACATGCCTACAATCCCAGCACTAAAGAGGTGGAGGCAGGAGGATCCGAAATTCAAGAGCATCCCTTTGCCATATAGCAAGTTCCAGAACAACCTAAGCTAGAAATCCTGTCTCTAGATCAAACTACAACTAAGAATTTTATCTCCAACAAAACTATCTCCTCAAGGTTAAACAGATGTTGGGATTTAGAAAGTTATCCACCTATCTATATGACTGAATTAAAAAAAAATGTAGATACATCAGAAAACTGAGGCCGCCAGAGAAAGCTCTACCCCCCAAATTGGTGAGAAACAGGTAGGTAAAGAGAAGCACTGCTAACTGGGGTACAGACAAGGAATGGGAAATGCCAGAAAAAAACAGTAAGACTAGGAAAACTCAAACTATCTGCTGAAATAATAGAGGACAAGCTTGAGCCTTAAAATCTTCAGGCAGCCTCAGACTTGGGGGAGGACCACATTTCTTTAGCTTTTGCCACTTAGAGCTCTACAAAGTTCTTGCAATAAATATTAAAATACCTTTATGCTTCCAGCACAGGGAGCAGATGCTAACCATTTTGGAATATACTTGGCACATTCTCTCCACCTTCACAAGGCATTCCTTCAGAAGAAATTTGACTAGAGTTCAACCCACTAAGGCATGATCAGAACCCAATTGACAAGGGGATGGACATGCCCAACTCTGTCCATGAAGAAGGACTCAACAGGCCCTGTGGTCTCTGATTTAGGGAGAGAAATACCTAACTAGTCCCATCTAATCTGCCTTATCAGAAGAGGTAAACTATGAAACATGCATAAGGTCATAGGCTAGGGCCACAGGACACTAACAGATGGATGCCTAATTATAGAACTATGAAAAACTTCCCTCTCTGAACCTGTTACCAGAATAGAATCCCTGTGTAGTAAGGAAATTACAGTGAGAGCATTCCATTGCTCCTACTAGTTATGAAACATTTCAAGAAACCCATAGACATTAGGGGGACCAAGGCACAGGAGGAAATCTTAGCTTCAGATGCAAACATCTACAGCCCACAGTGACTATAACCCAGCTGTAGTGTGAATCTAGTTGGTTTTAATAATAAAAACCCAGAGTCAGATATGAGTGGGTGAAAGCTGAAAGATCAGAGAAGTAAAGCAGCCAGCCACTAGAGCTCTTACCTCTACAAAATCCTCAGACCAAAATGGGCCAAGCTCCTGCCTCCACCTGCCTTATATTCCTCTCTCTGCCCAACCACATCACTTCCTGTTTCCTCCTCCCTCATGCTGGGATTAAAGGCCTGTCCTTCCCAAGTACTGAGATCAAAGGCATGAGATCCCAAGTGCTGGGATTAAAGGTATGTGTCACCACTGCCTGATTTCTATGGTAAACTAGTGGCTAGCTCCACACTCTGATCTCCAGGCAAGCTTTATTTGTTAGCGCACAGCAAAATATCACCACACCCAGCTTCTAATCAGACACACTTCATACTAGCCACCTGTTTATGTATTGCGACTGTTTTAGCCTACTATATGCCTAGCTTTGAACAACAATAAAAAATTTACAAGTCGTCCTACAAACAAAATCCACACATCTTAAAGAGGCAGCGTAAGCCTCCATCAGATCTACATATGTGTGGCTCATCAGACTGGGAATTCACATAACTGTGAATGGGAGTGTAGGGGTGTGGGTGGAGGGTGAAAGAACTGACGGGGGCTGGAGATGATCATAGAGTACTTACCCACAGTAAAAGACCCTGGAATCAATCTACAGCACAAGGACACACACACACCTACACATGTGCATACACACATAGAGGAGGAAGAAAAATGAAAAATAAAAAAGGGATTTAAAAAGACAATGAAAAATAGTGATTTATATGCCAAGAGAACTATTGTAATTTTTTATCATTTATTAAAAAGTTTAAACTCAGGGACAAATATTAAGGAATGAACCTGAGAAACCCACAGAGTGACCCAGACACAATCTTCCCTCTCCACTTCCTGGATCCAAGCACCCAAGCAACCCTTTGGCCCCACCACTTCCTCCCCCATGTGCCTTTCTATCTCCTCTCTCAGTGGGAGAGGGAACTCAATGGTCCCCTCCAGTCAGCTGAATGTGGACTTCCCCCTCAGAACCAAGGTCTGCTTTATTGGTGGTCTCAGAGCAATCAACATGAGAAAATCCTCCCCAACATTTCCCCCTTTCTGTCTAAATAAAAGGGAAGGGTTTTAACTCTAACATAGTAAAGCTATATACAATAATAACAATTATCAGGTATTGTCTAAACAGAAAGAAAAGGTATTAACTTTAGCAGAATGAAACTGTATACAGTAAGAACAATTATCAAGTAAGAATTACATTCACAATGTCCAATCCATTTTTATTTGGCAAATTCAGAGACTATTCCATTAACTAGCCTCTGTTGATGAGTCCAGAGTTTTGTATCTAATTACTTCCTATCATAACTAAGAAAAGCTCCAACTATACAGTCTTCAACTCCATCAAATACCCAAGAAGGATTTAATATTACCTGCATAAACAGGAAGTGCAGTGCAAGCAGCTCCCAAATAATGACATAGAAACTTCTTAATTATGAAAGCTCAGCCTATAGCTTAGGTTTGTCCCAGTAGATTTTATATCATATATTAGCCCATTTATATTAATCAACTAATTTTGCCTCTTGACTTTTTACTTCTCTTCCATCTTGCACCTCCCGTTTCTTCTCCGTGTCCACTGGCATCTCTCTCGTGCATAGATTCATCTCCCCTTCTCTCTCTGACCAGAAGTCCTGCCTAACCTCTTCCTACCTAGCTATTGGCCATTCAGCTCTTCAACAAACCAATCAGAAGGTGCCTTTTCAAAGACATACCTTTACAGTGTGCAAAAAGATTTTTCTACAACAGAGCACTAACGAAGAAAGTGGGCAGCAGGTGAGAACAGGTGGTGATCCAGAGAGCTAGAAACACTCTGAGTAAAAGGGAATACTGGAACCACAAACCACAACACACCCTAAAAGACTCAACAATATCCAGGCGCTTCTGAGGAAAGAAGCAGTGAACTTGAAGCCATATCAGCAGAAACATCCCACACTGAGAAATATAGAAGGGAGCTGATTCCCACCAATGGTCTTCTGAGCTCCACCCTCACACCCCAGCATGTGTGTGTCCAACTCTACATACAAATAAATAATAAATGTTTAAAAAGTAATTATTCTTGAAGGATAATCAAGGTCCTGCCACAAGAAGGACTACATACATACCAAGCACTATTGGATTAGTGGATAAGATTGATAAACACAACGTGGTCCTCACTCTCCAGCAAACCAGTTAAGGAAGGTAGATATATCAACAGGTACTTGTGGTTCAGTATGCTAGGGCTATTACGGTGTAGTGTTCAGATGCAGCACTGAGATAAAGGATGCTGTAATTAGTTCTCTCTGGGAAAGTAATGCACAATTCTATCCAACTGTAACGGCTGCTTTCAGTCATCAACTTGACTTCTCTACCACAGTGAAGCAGAAGAAACACATCCTTGCCTTGTTTATTTTGTCAGGGTGCTTTATCACAGCGACTAGAAGGGAACAAAGACAACATCTACTTAAGGAATGGAATCCCCCGTAGCTTTGGATCCTGTCCTAGAACTAGCTCTTGTAGATCTCACAGAGATCCACCTGTTTCTGCCTCCTGAATGTTGGGATTAAAGGTGTGTGCCTGGCTTCAGCCTGTTCTTAGAGGATGAATAATACTTCCTGGGATATACAAGATAAAAAAACCCCTCTTAACATGGATATATAAACATGAAATAAAAAAGAAGAAACTGTTAAAGATCACCTCCATAGTGATTCTTAACCAATTCTCAACTGAGCTAATCCTCTTTTTCTAAATTAGGGTCATCAGATCACAATGGGCAAACAAAGGACGGTCAATGCAATGGTTACCTGCTTTGTCAACTTGATTGGACTTGGAGTCACCTAGGAGACACACTTCCATGTGTGTCAAGACAATGTTCCCACAGAGGATTAACGGTAAAGAGAAGATTCACCTTGAATGCCCATGACACTGCCCTGTAGACCGTGGTCTTGGACTTTGAGTGGGGTGGGGGGTCGGTAAGTTGAGTACCAGGATTCATGTTTCTTTGCTTCTTGACTGCAGATGCAGTGAGAGCAAATGCCTCATCCTATCTGCCAGCCTTCCACTGTGACGGACTGCATGCCCTAAAGTCATAAGCCACAATAAATCTTTGCTTTGGGTCTCATCTTTTCAGATGTCTGGCTACAGCAAAGAGAACGCTAATGAACACAGTCAAGTTTCTATGAGTGCAGATGCTGTTCACAACTGTAGACGGGGCGTGGTCCAGTGGGAGGGAGGGAGCTATCAAATCACTGCATATATAAACAAACCCAGACAGTAAACACATAAATAAAACCACAGCAGTAACTCCTGAAGTATATAATTAACATTATGAATAAGATTTAAGTGGGTTTGCATGGCTCGGGGATGTGAACGTCTCCATCAATTCAATCAGACCAAATAATGGCCCCAGCATAACTTCTCTGAGTAAATAGGAGCCCGTATTGTTTTTCTGTCTCAGCAACTAACTAATCAACCTTCATTCATAAAGGGAACATCACTCTGATTGAATATAAATTCCAGATAGGAAGAACCTATTATACAAGTTTCCCAGTTGATTAGGTGCATAGGTGCAATCTTGCTACTGACCCCTTCTCCCTGGCTGACTTCATCAATAGGGAAAATGAAGACAGACCACTGATTGGAGGGCAAAGCTGAAAAGGATTAAACACTTGGCATGGCATTCTGAAACACTGTCATTATGGTGCAATTAACCACGCTGCATATTAACGTGCAACTCTGAAATGTGTTCAGACTCCCCAATTATAATTAGTTATTCTTCAAAGAATTTCGCCGCCCACACTGAATTTCTCTAGTGCTTCTTTGTTATAATTCAGGTGTGACAGTCACTAATATATCTAAAAGGACAGTTAATAAGAAGTAGACATTCTTTACTGTAAACCTAACACATGCATGCCAGGTAATACCCAACCATTAGTGCTAATCATCATGTTTCAGATGGGCAGACCTATTATGCAATTGGACTCGGCCCCCTCTAAAACATATTTAATGGTCAGATATAAAGAGGCAGTGTGGCTGAGGTGCCAGCAAAGCCTAGACGAGAGTATAGACATCTGCTTCTGTTCTTAGTTTTTCCAAATGAGTAACTTGCTTAGCTTGATCTTAATTTCATCATCTGTCTATTAGGGCTTAGGTCTAGTATCATTTGGGGATGGGGACTGGGAGGATGGCTTGGTCAGTCTTGCAAGCATGAGAACCTGAGTTTGAACCCAAGAACCCACATTTAAAAAAATGCTGAGTGACTTGGGATGTTCTTCAGTATATGTTTTGCTTTTATTGGTTGACAAATAAAGCTGTTTTGGCCAATGGCTTAGCAGAGTAAATACAAGCAGGAAGTCTGAATAGAGATAGATATATATATATAAAGAGTAAGTAGGGTCAAGTAGACACCAACTAGCCAGCCGCTGAGGAAACAAGACATGTAGAAACTGAGGTAATGCCACAGCCACATGACAATATATAGACTAACAGAAATGGATTCTTTTAAGATGTAAGAGCTAGCTAGAAATATGCCTGAGCCATTGACCAAACAGTGTTGTAATTAATATAGTTTCTGTAATTAATTTATATATATATATTCGTGACTGGGCAGCCAGGAAATGAAAATACAGTCTCTGTTTACAGCTCAGCATGATAGTGCATGCTTGGGTCTCAGAGCTGGCAAGGTAGATACCAGTAAAGCCCTGGAACTGGCTGGCCAGTCAACCTAACTGACAAATTGGCAACTTCCAGAGCCAGTGAGAGGAAAATGAAAAGGAGCAGCCTCTTGAGGAACAATACCTGAGTCTGACTCCTGACTTATACACACCACACACACACACACACACACACACACACACACACACACACACACAAACACACAAGCTTAGTCAACAAGGGAACTATCTAAAATTGGTCATTATCGTAGTTTCTTTTCCTGTTGTGGCTGATAACTGCCCGAACAAGAGCAGCTTACGGGAGTAAGTATTTAGCTTGGCATTCCGGGTACAGCCAGTCCATGATGGTAAGAACGTCAACTCAGTAGGAGCCTGAAATAGCTGGTTGCTTACAGCTGGTTACAGGACATCCACACTTAGAAAAGAGTAAGTGCATGCTGGTTACTGCCGCTCAGGTTGCTTCTCCATTTACAGGATCCAGGATCCCTGCCCCAAGGATGATCTTACTCAGAATGGGCAGGTCTCCATTGACACAATCAAGACAACTGCTAACAGGCATGCTTGTGACCCATCTGCCAGCTGCTCCTAGACTCTGTCAGGTGCTCAGCACCACAGTCATTCTATCCAACCCTGTGACGTCATGCTATGATAGGACTAGATTGCATTTGACGGGAGGTGGGAAGCCCGAGAGGATGGCTGACACCCAGAAAACAGTGTCTTCCATGCACATCAGAACAGACTCACTCATGAGATCACAGAGTCTGTGGTAGCAGACACAGGACCTGCACAGGTTCAAATTAGACAGAACCTCAGCAATAACAGGGAAAAATGGACATGATCTCCCTTCCAGAACCAAGACACTCTCTCCAATTGGCAGCTGCTTCCAAAGGCAAATCAGTTTTCCACAAAGGCATCTCACTGGTATACAAACCACACTCAAGAGCGGAGCCTGTGCCCAACAGTACGCGGACAACACAAAATGAACTCAGCCGTGTCTTTTTTTTTAGATTTTTTTTTTTTGTCTCATACTGCTTTGTTTGGGAAATTTTTATCTTACTGGTCTTTTGTTTGTATATTGTTGTTTCCAGTTTTGTGGTTTTTGTGGATTTTGGTTTTGTATATGAGCATTCTGCATATTTGTTTCTCTTGTGCTTTTCCACATTTTTTTTCTTATTTGGTTTGTTTGATGTTTTTATTTGTCTGTTTTCTAAAGAGAATCAGAGATAAAGAAGGCACGGAGTCAGGTGGGTGGGGAGGTGAGGAGGATCTGAGAGGGGATGGATGAAAACTGATCTGAATATATTGTATGAATTTTTAGTTATAACAAACAAGGAGAAATTAAAAGTCATGGAACTGTTTGATGTCATAGTGCTATTAAAAAATATTACTATAGGTGCTGGAGAGATGGCTCAGTGGTTAAGAACATTGCCTGCTCTTCCAAAGGTCCTGAGTTCAATTCCCAGCAACCACATGGTGGCTCACAACCATCTGTAATGAGGTCTGGTGCCCTCTTCTGGCTTGCAGGCATACACACAGACAGATATATAATAAATAAAAAATAAATAAATAAAAATATTACTATAGCCTAAACCAAACAGGAGGAAGTCAGAAGAGCAACTGATATACTCTATATCATGGAGACCCACTAACCATCACCCTGTATTACAGGCAGCAGGAAGATTTGAAAATGGGGTAGAAAATGGTAGTGTATGGGGAAGAGTAATGACATTGTATGGTATTTCGCTAGCTTTATGCTGTGGGACAAAGGTCTTTTATCCTGTCACCTTCTATTATTTTTAATAAAACGCTGATTTACCAGCAGTCAGGCAGGAAGTAGAGGTGGGGCGATAAGATCAGGAGAATTCTGGGAAGAAGAAAGATGCAGTCTGCAGTTGTCACCCAGACAAAGAGGAAGAAAGATTAGAACACCTCACTGATGAAGGTACCAAGTCACGTGGCTAACACAGACAAGAATAATGGACTAATTTAAGATGTAAGAATTAATTAATAAGAAGCCTGAGTTACTAGGCCAACCAGTTTATATTTAATATAGACCTCTGTGTGTTTTGTTGGGACTGAACAGCTGCAGGACCGGGTGTGACAGAAACCTCTGCCAACAGAATGACACCCAACATAGACAGCTAAATCCACTTAAAACCCTGAGAGATCTTGGGAAGTAATTCTAGAAACAAAAAGAACAGAGTTAAGCAAGGCTTCTTGATAGCATTATCTCAGGTGGGCTCTTTTTGCTAGAGGCAAATATACCTCATTTAAGAGAGGCTTCCTGACTCAGATTTAGAAGCAAAATCCTTGCAGCTCTTTTAAGAGACCTTACTACCAAACACTAAAATAGTATTTATGAGTAATTGTTAACATGCTTCTTGGTGGTGGTAGGGACTTTGAAACTTCCTAGAGTTGTGGCAATAAACATGGCTCTGACCAATACCTCTGCCATGAGGCTAGACTCTCAGAAAGCTAAGGAATGGGGTGGATCCAGCCATCAAGGACACAGCTTAAATACTAACCATATTTCTTAGCAAATTAAAGGCTCATGTGTACAGAAAAAGAGAGATATACAGTAATGACAGATTCAAAGACAAAGAGAACCTCTAAATGGTTTACAGAGTTTTTAAAAATATCTGTAGGCTTGGAAGAGAAAAGAAAAAGGATAAACTCCTTAAAGAAGAGAGTAGTTGAGTATGGTGGCACACACCTTTAATCCCACCTATTTCTGTTCTGCCCTGCTATAGGTCCAAAGCAGTTCTTTATTAATCATTAATATTCACAGCATACAGAGGGGAATCCCACATAACCCCCCCTTTTCTGTTTGAATAAAAAGGAAGGTTTTAACTTTAACATATTAAAATTACATATAACAAAATAGGTATCAAGCAAGAATTACAGTTACAATATTTGTATCTATTTTATCCTTCATCATAGTTAAAGAAAACCATAATTATATATATTTTTCAACTCCATCAAAGACTCCAGAAAGATATAAATTACCTAAGTAAACAGGAAGTTCATTGTAGGCAACTTCCAAAACTCTAGAATTGACAGACATGTTGCTGCCTGGACAATTACCCAAAGTTCTTCTGTAATGTTTGAGCATCCAATCTTTAGCCCACAGGCCCATAGTATCCAGTAGAGTTTTCCATAAAGCAGGAAATTTGAAGATATGTTTTGCCTTGGAATGGCAAAGTCCATCAGTTGCTTTCTTCTGTGTCCTATAGAATATCTGGCAGAATCTTTTATAAAGCAGAAACCCCAAAGGATTGCCTTACCTTTAAGCAAGTTCAGCAGTCATTTCTCTGTGGATCCCACATGTCCAATTCATCAAGAAGTCCAGGAAAGAACAGTTTCTTGCCCAAATGCCTAACAAACTCCATGAGGAAACTCTTAGATGCTCATCTTCCTCTTGAAGTAGATTGGTGCTGCCAGGAGCAGATGTGTCTCTTTGTCATAAAAAGTCTAAGCTCTTAAAACATTTTAAATGCTATATTCTAGCCAGGCAGTGGTGGCGCACACCTTTAATCCCAGCACTTGGGAGGCAAAGGCTGGTGGATCTCTGTGAGTTCGAGGCCAGCCTGGTCTACAAGAGTTAGTTCCAGGACAGGAACCAAAAAAGCTACGGAGAAACCCTGTCTCGAAAAATCCAAAAAAAAAAAAAAAAAAAAAAAAAAAAAAAAAAAATTTAAATGCTATATTCTATAGTCTTTGAAAGATTTGAAGAATCCCTATCTATCTGAAATATATCTCTGTACATCAGGAAAACCTAACAAGACTACAAGCTTGACTATTATAGATGATTATCTATTAACCTATATTTCTTAATTATACATTTTTAAATGAGCTCACAAACACAATATCTTAATCAAGAGCAGAAATATACATATGACAAAATTAATCTTAAATTTGTATCAATAGACCAAGATCCATACCAATGCAATTATCTATAGCATATCCCCCTTGATGTGGGATTCCCTTCTGTATGCAGCGAATACCATTGGTTAATAAAAAAACTGTCTTGGCCTATTGATAGGGAAGAACTTAGATAGGTGAGGGAAACTAAACTGAATGCTGGGAGAAAAGAGGAAGAGTCAGAGAGAAGCCATGTAGCCCCAGCGAAGACATATGCCAGAACTTTACCCAGTAAGCCACTGCCACGTGGCGATACACAGATTAATGGAGATGGGTTAAATTAATATGTAATATGTAAAAGTAAGCCAATAAGAAACTAGTGCTAATGGGCCAAGCAGTGATTTAAGTAATACAGTTTCTGTGTGATTATTTCAGGGCTGAGCAACCAGGAACCAACAAGCTGCCTCCTCCAACAAACTGGTGACCAATGGTGGGCTCAAACCCACGACTCTGAGATTAAGAGTCTCATGCTCTACCAACTGAGCTAGCTGGGCAGTCAGGAATGAACGGGCAGCCTCCTTTAATACCCCCTTTATATGTAAACTAACATTTGTAAACAATATTTGGGAATGTGGGCATAGTTCTCTCCAGACTGCTTCCTGCTGTTTATTGGGTGAAGTAATTGGGAGGGGGGTATTCACAGTGACCTTTTGGGGGATCGTGGTCCATCAAGCCACATTAGTCTGGAAGGATTCCACAGGTTCTCACCCTCTGTGGAAACAAAATAAGAGTCTAATTTCCAAAACTGCATATACTTAGACCCAAATTTTGAAGTCAAGAAATCTTTAAAATATCTATGCTGGTTTAGCTTAGCAGCCCATACAATGAAATGTTTCTCTGTATTTAGCTCCTTCACAGTAAAAAAAATCAAAGAAAACATAATAATATACATAATTCAGATGCTCTGTATAATTCCATCTTTAAGTGGCTTATTTGTTTTTATACTAATAGTTTTTAATATTTATTTTATTATCTTTACTCCTTTAATCTATGACTGTACTCTGTCTCTTTAAAGACTTTGTTTTTTGTTGTTTTAACCCATTTATTTTTATAACTCTCTATACTCTTTTTCTTCTCTCTCCCAAGCCTACATACATTTATCTAGCACTGTGACCCATTTAGAGATCTTTTCCATCTGGATTTGTCTTTATTGCATATCTATAATCCTTTTCTGATCAGAACAGCTTCTTAAAATGCTAAGCACTTCTTAAAAAAATCTAAGTGACAGCATTGCTAGGGCAAACAAGGCCCTGCCTGCTTGCTTGCCCAGTCCAGCATGACAGAACTGTTCACTGCTTCTGAGAGCCATGCTCATAGGCACATTTTTAGGCACACAACCAGTCTATGTTGTCATTAAGCAAATTGTAGCACTCTGTTCACAAAACCCATTTAAATGCTTTGTAGCTGGACCTCTTGAAAGAGTCTGGATCTTTTGAGCCATTCATGCAGGAGAACAAGAATGCTGCTGTTTAAGAAGAACCCACACAGTTTTTATTACACCTCTCTCTCTTAAAGTAGCCTATGTGTCCCTGTTCGCCACAAGCCCATCAGGCAAAGTTTTATCTGGCTCTGTCTTCAGTGTGTGTGTGTGGATGGCATGGCTTCTCTTCTGACTCCACCTTCTTTCTCCCAGCATTCAGTTTAGTTTTTCCTGCCTATCTCTGTTCTGCCCTGCTATAGGTCCAAAGCAGTTCCTTATTAATCAATAGTACTCACAGTATACAGAGAGGAGTCCCACATAGTAAACCCATGCACTATTATCCATAATAGTAAAAAGGTAATCCAACTATCCACTGGCAGATGAATAAAGTATGTGAGTTCTCTGGAAGATCATTTTTTTTTAAAGAAAAAAATCCTAACAAGATGCTAAAATACAGATAAATCTCAAGGAGTTATGTAAAGTCACAGAATAACAGGTATTGCTGGTACACATCTATGTCCCATTCACAGATACAAAATAGAATGTGGTTACTATGGGCTGGAGGGAAAAAGGTGTCAGCAGTTGTTCAATGAATACAGAGATCCAGTTGTAGCAAACCAGCTGCTTAGCCCCAAAATAATCACACAGCAACTGTATTAATTGTATTAATTAAATCACTGCTTGGTCTATTAGTTATAGTTTCTTATTGGCTAATACTTATATATTAATTTAACCCATTTTTATTAATCTGTGTATTTTCACGTGGCTGTGACTTACGGGCTAAAGTTCCATCTGGCTCTGGTGGGGCACATGGCTTTTCTCTGACTCTGCCTTCCTTCTCCCAGCATTCTGTTTAGTTTTCCTCAGCTACCTAAGTTCTGCCCGATCAACAGGCCAAAGCAGTTTTTTATTCACCTATGATATTCCCAGCATACAGAGGGGAATCCCATATCAGCCAGTTGTGCTTTTTTTTTTTTTTTTTTTTTTGAGACAGGGTTTCTCTATAGCTTTAGTGCCTGTCCTGGAACTAGCCCTTGTAGACCAGCCTGGCCTTGAAGTCACAGAGATCTGCCTGCCTCTGCCTCCTGAGTGCTGGAGTTAAAGGTGTAAGCCACCACCTCCTGGCAGTTGTGCTATTTTTGAGAGTTTCATGAAACCAAGATTTACATAAAACTATAGTATATAGCCAAGGAGAATGTTTGAACTTCATTTTTAATTTTTATTTTTAGGTGTGTGTGTGTGCTTGTGTGCATACCTGGGGAGGCCAGAAGAGGGCATGGAATACCCTAGAGCTGGAGTGCAGATGTTTGTGAAGCTGCCTGATATGAGGACTAGAAACTGAACCCATATCCACCATAAGAGGAGCAAGCGCTCTTAACCACTGAGTCACCACTCCAGCCTCTAACCTTTGAACTTCTGATCCTCCTGCCTCCACCTCCTATGTTGGGATTCAAGACATTCACCACCATATTCAATTTGTGGGGTGCTTGAGATTGAATCCATGCTTCATGAACGCTAGGGAAGCAACTCTAACAACTGAGCTACAGTCTGACCCCAAGACTGAGTTTTGTAAGATGAAAAGAGTTCAGGAAATAGATGGTAATAATAGTCACATAACACAATGTGGCAGTGATTAATACCATCAAACAGTGCACCTATAGATGGCTAGGATGGTAAGGCCCATGGTACCCAAGTGAAAACCAGAAAAAGGGGTCTTCCAAATAACGATAATGATGAATGCTGTTGAGGGTGCAGAGAAAGTGGAGCCCCATAAGTTGCTTGTGGAATGGGGGGCTAAGGTAGTCATCCTGGAAAGTGGCCTACCTGCTTCTTACAAAATTACTTCAACTATCACATAACTAAATAATTTACATTTCTGGGCATCTATTGCTGAGAAACAAAACTTAGGTGTTATGTAAAGACCTTTATGTTCATAAGTACATTAATATTTGTAATAGTCAAAGCTCAGCCCAGTCATCCTTTCATAGGTGAGTTCTAAATACAATGTAGACCATCCATCCCATGGAGCACTGCTCAGCTGTGAAGAGGAGCCAGCTCCTAACATTGTGTAATATGGATGAATCACTAGAACGAAAAAAAAAAGCCAGTTCCAACTTAACATGCACTGTATGAGTCCATTTATGAAATTCCTGAAAAGAAAAAATATAGAAATAGAGGACAGATTGGTGGTTGCTAGGGTCTGGTGGTAAAGACCAAAGGAGCAGGGCTCTAAAGGGGCAACAACGATAGAAGAAACTCCATCACCAAACTGATCTATATTTACCTGTATCCATGTCAATATTCTGGATGTAACATGATATTACAGTTTTGAAAGATTATTATCATTGAGGGAAAACAGAAGCTATTGGTATTGTTTTACAAAATGCTTTAAATCTATAATTACCTCAAAATAAAACTTTTCACTTAAAACCCTGGCTTATACTAACATTTAGTATACTTACTGTTGCAATTTTAAATGAAGAAAAATATATTTTTACGTTTCAAATGTTTGATTTTTAATAAAATAAATGCTGATAGATGTGATTGCATTTTCCTGAGGAGACATGAGCAAATATCTCCTTACCATAGACGGAGCACCAAGGATAGACCAAAGTAGTGATTCCTATACAAGTCTTGCTGGTGAATTTACTTCTCAGAGCATGAGTGACCACAGAACAGCTGCATAACTGAAGAGTCTTAACTCTGCATGGTGACTTCCCCAGGAGTAGAGCTCTGCTTCAGTAAGACCTCCCTCTGGCACCTCTGAGTCCACACGCAGTTGGGCAGAATTACACACAGTTGGAAAGGGAGGGCCTCACAGCTGACAGAAATGGCCCCGGCTGTTACGCTCAGAGAGCAACATTTCATAACAATAACTCACACAGAGAAGACTGTAGGTTTGAGTTGGCTTAGCAGGTGGACACCTGCCACCAAGACCGACAACCTGAGTTCAATTCCTGGAACCCGTATGATGAGGGGGAGAGAACCAACCCTTATTGGTTGTTCTCTGACTTTCACATGCATTCACACACAAATAAAATTTAGTAATTAATTATTTTGAAAAATGTCATGGGGCATCCATAATAATGTTTAAGAATGGTGTTCTACAATGCACAGAGAGAGAGGGAGAGAGAGGCTTTGGATCACTCAGCCCTAAATGGGATGCCTTCATCAAACTCTTCCCCCCAAATCTCAGGGATCTATGTGGAAGAAGAGGCAGAAAAATCTAAGCCAGAGGTGGAGGATGTCTCCAAGGGAACCCTATCCAAGAAGCTATGTGTAATTGATACCTGTTGGGAAAGGAAGAGCGGTTTTCTCAATGAAGCATCACTGGGCATACTAGGCTTTTACTTTCAGGCCACCAACCAGCTCCCAAATCATGACATGGAGAATTATTGTTAGTTATGAATGTTTGGCCTTAGCTTAGCCTCTTCTCTTGCTAGCTCCTTTAACTTAACCTGTTTCTCTTCATCTACACTTTGCCCTAGGGCTTTTTACCTTTCTTTCCTTCTGTGTGTTCTATTTGGTGTCTGGCTGGTTGGTGACTGCCTGGGTTCTGGCCCTGAGTGTGTCCCTCTCTTTCTCCCTCATTCTCATCTCCTTCTCTCTCCTTTTGCCTAGATGTCTCCTCCTACTTAGTTCTCTCTACCCGTCAACCCTGCTTATCCCTAATTGGCCAGTCAGCTTTTTAATTAGACCAATCAGGTGCCTTAGGCAAGGTTAAGAAAATTTACATAATTAAACAAATGCAGCATAAACAAATATAATACATCTTTACATTATTAACAAAGGCAGCATAAACAAACATACACAGCTTTAAACAGTTAAAGTAATATTCCACAACAGCTGGGTATCTCAACCACACCCTAGGATAGGTTCCATGACCAGGAGAACACAAAACAGACTCCATGGTTTTTGTGTTGGCTTTTTGTTTCATCTTTTTCTATTTTTGAAAGTGAGAGAACATGGGTGGGTAGGGAGGTAGGGAGGATCATGGAGGAGTTGGGGAGGGGAAAATATAATCAAATTATTTTTTTCTGAAAAAAATAACTTCTTAAGATTTAAACATCAGAAGGAGAAGAAGGAGCAGGTGGAAGAGGAAGTGGCGGTAGCTCTGGAATCATGTAATTTGTGAACTACCTGTCTGCCACAGGTCAATATGTTTAGAGTTATTTCTTTGTTTCTGGAAGGACAGGAGTAACTGCACTTAGCCTGGAATGCAGGTGACTTCTACAAATGAACAAACAATTGAAATGCGGTGCACACCTACCCCTGCCTGACTCTACAGCAGCTACCTGCAGGGAATCAACTAAGAAGACAAGCAGAAGTGTACACAATACCCAAGCACCTCACCTGGGGTAGACAATGCGGAATACAAAAGGCATCCAAGCACAAGCAGATGAAATTGTTTCCCGATAGCTGTTCTAGCTGGAAGCTCACTGCCTACCCTATTAGTAGGTCTTTCAGATGTTAGTGGGACAGAACGCCTGCAACATTTTAAATTGCTTGTGGTATGAGAGAGGAAAAGAACCTTAGAAACAGGAGTGACTTTGATAAACCTGCCCCAAGCAGACTAACTCTGCACAGACAACCCCATTAAAGACCTTGACCTCTAATTTAAAAAAAATTGAAAAAAAAACAACACACAACTCATGCTGTGTGAGCATAGGAATCTAATTTGGAAGAAAAGACAAATGGTCAAGGTCTGTTGGCATTGTTCATATTATGTTAATCCACCATTATTATGTATATTCAAGACAAGCCCCCACCCCCCCTTATTCTATCGCCTGAAAGTTTACGTCTAGATAACTGTTCTCTTTTCAATAGACTTTTCTCCTGAAAGGGCAAGCCATACACCACTTAAGTCTCGGAGAAACCCAACCCTGTCAGCACCAACCAGTTGGCCTCCTTCTACAAAACACACTCTGTGCCTCATTCCCAAGAGCACGCACTAATGCGTGTGCAGGGTTTGCCTCTCTGAACTGAACTGTAGGAGGAATATAATGGTATTTCACAGGTTTGCTTCAGATTTGAATGATTTCTAAACACTATTTAGCTTTTACATAGCTATTAACCTCAAAAAGGGTCAGATAGGGACTAATAAGGAATTTCAGCTCTCTGTCCTGGAGAATTCTTTTCCTTTCCAGGCAAGGTGGCCTTCAGTACATTATTAGCGTAACATTTTGTTCTGTTTTGTCAACAACAAGAACAAAACCCCAACCTGAGACACTTTATAGCAACAACTTTGTTTTACCCTCTGTGTTTTTATTTTCACTTCTTTAATAAGGGAGTAACCCAGGTTAGCCTCCAACTCATTATATAACTGAGAAAGACTGTGAACTCCTGAGTCTCCTGAGTCTGCCTTCTAAGACTGAGATTACAGGCATGTACCCTCATACCCAGTTTTTATGGTGCTGGGGTCCAGCCCAGGGCTTCTCAAGCCCTCTGCCAGCACAGTTATATCCTTAGTCTCTCTCCCTGTGTCTTTGCTTACCCTTGGGAAAATGTGGTGCTGTGTTCCACGACTGTTGTTCACCTAAGTATAAAATTGGACATTTGTAATAAAACTCACATTTCATACTCCAGAACCCCAAGGTGGACACTACGCTGTGATTAGTAGACCTTTGGGATGATCAAAAGTCAGCACTGACATACATTCTGGTTGGTTTGTTTTATTTTGTCAACTTAACTCAGCTAGAGTTATCTAGGAAGAAGGAAACAATTGAGAAAATGTCTCCATGCAATTGGCTTGTAGGCAAGACTTTGGGGGCATCTTCTTGATTGGTGATTGATGTGGGAAGGTCCAGTCCACTATGGAGTGGTGCCATGTCCAGATGGGTGGTCCTGAGTTGTATAAGAAAGCTGGCTGAGGGGCTAGAGAGATGGCTCAGCAGTTAAGAGCACTGGCTGTTCTTCCAGAGGTCTTGAGTTCAATTCCCAGCACTCACATGGTGGCTCACAGCCATCAGTAAAGAGATCTGGTGCCCTCTTCTGGCCTGCAGGTATACATGTAGACAGAACACTGTATTCATAATAAATAAATGAAGAAGAAGAAGAAGAAGAAGAAGAAGAAGAAGAAGAAGAAGAAGAAGAAGAAGAAGAAGAAGAAGAAGAAGAAGAAGAAGAAAGCTGGCTGAGCATGAGGCAGAGGGATGGAGCCCATAAGCAACATCCTTCCATGGTTCCTCCTTCAGTTTCTGCTCCAGGGTCCTGCCTTGAGTGCCTGACCTGACTGCCCTTGAAGATAGCCTATAACCCTTTTATAAGATGAAATAACCCCTTTCCTCCCAAGTTACTTGTTAAAAATAATCCTTAAAAAGAGCCTCTCCACCTGCGCAAAGAACTCTAATCAAACTAGATTAGATCAAATAAAAAATGCCCACATTTAATAAACACCACATTCCCAGGTGGATGGGGACAGCATGGTGGGGAGAGGACCCCACACAAACACAGAAGACCACATGTTCCTTTTTCCTGCAAGAGCCTAATTACCCTGTGGGAGTGGTCCTGACCCTCTCTGGGGAGGGGTCAGCGCTTGGCAGGTTGGGAGTTGGACTCCAAGCGCTTTGCAGGCTGGGAATTTGAGTCCAAGACTTGGCAGGCTGGAAATTGGAGTCCAGACCAGGGCAATTCCCAGGCCAGGGGCTGGGGTGACACTTCCAACTCAATATTACATTCCAGACTCTTGGAATATAGGGGTGTTAGAGGACTGGGATCTCACTTTTGACCAAGCCTTACTTTGGGGCATGGTGTATATCACAAGCACAGAGAGCAAACTGGGGAAGAGATCACTATCAGCTGTGTGTGGAAGTCTTAGCAGGAACCCAGGAAGTCTGTTTAATCTGCCTTCTCATTCCCTGTCGTGGCAATGACGGTTCTGTCTGGCCTGTGAGAGCAGAAACTGAGACTGTCCACAGTCCTCCACGGTGGTAGAGTTGATCGGAGTCAATGAGACGCAGAGAAAGCCTTGCCACAGGTTTGTGCACCGAAGCCTCTCAATCATCGTTCCTGATGCTTTTCTACTCCTCCCTGAGCTCGTTTCTCTTATGGTTCTGCTAATATTAGCATTTGCTTACCCCGTCCCACTTAAGCAAGGCAATCTGAGGGACAGCAGCTGCCAGGCAGCCCTTCGCATCTGAAGAGAAAGGAAACTCAGGAATAACATGGAAGAGGGCTGTGGTACAAAATGACCTTTGCAATGGGCCTATCGGCTTTTCCTTTGCTTTTGAAAGACATCGCTTTTGGGGAGGGCAGCTTGCAGTCCCTCACCCGTCCTAGATCTGTATCGCCTCGTGTCTGTAGCCTTCACTCATCCCTCATTTTTATTCCAGTAATTCAATAAATACATATACAGTGCACACCAGACAGCAATAACAAGATAGATATGGTCCTTGGTTTCCCGGTTGGAAAAAGCAAGATACAAAGAAATAAGCTACATAGAGAATTAAACTCAGCACATGTGACAGTGATTGCATGAGCACATGAGGTTGTATGAACAGGGAGCACCCTTCCAAAGGGGTGATATTTGCACTAAGATGCCAACCAGGTGGAGACAGAAGACAGCACCAGGACAGGAGCAGCCCTGAGACAGAGTACATAATGCTCCCACCACAATCACGTCATGATTTTTAACTATTTTTCTAAAAATGAATTTTCTAAGACCCAGATGCCCATTAAAGACATGTTTATTGTTTTCTTTTACTTATCTGCGTATGTGCATGCAATTGCGTGTGCCATGGCACCTGTATGGAGATCAGAGGACAAATGGTAAAAGTCAGTTCTCTCTTTCACCACGAAGGTCCTCACTATTGAACTCAGTCATCTGGGGTCAGCTGTCTCTTGGGCACAGGATTATCATTCACTGAGTTCTTACCACCCCCCCTCCCCCACTACACTCACAGCTCTGTGAAACCCAGGAGCTAACGATGAGTGCGGGACATGGGAACCTCCATTCAAACACTTACGGGGCTTCTCAGCAGATGCCATTCTCCTTCCTCCCTGTTTCTCCATCTGTAGTCATTTTCCATTTGTATTTTAATAGATAAACCTTGCCTGAAGTTCAGAGAGTAAAACAGCCCCTCCGGTCAGTCTTAGAGATCAGGCAGTGGTGGCACACACATTTAATCTCAGTAGCCACACTAGTTTGCCATAGAAACAGGGCAGAAATGGTGCACACCTTTAATGCCAGCCCTAGAGAGGATTTACAAAACTGGAGGAGATTGAAGAGGTGGATTAAGTCAATCCAAGTAGAGATGCAGCATTTGTTTCACAGGGAAACATTTGAAGGACCCAAATGTAGCAAGTTTCATGGCAGTTTCAGATTCAAACTGCAACAATGAATCTACTGGGCATTCTCAGTACTTGAACATGGAACATGTGTGCAGGGAGTGGAAATAAAACATTGCACTATATATGCACTGTTTCCTGAGTGGAAAATGCAGTGTCTGATAAAACAAGTGGAAAATGCAATGTCTAATAATAAAAAATATTTAAATTGGCAAAAAAAAAAAAAACCTGGAGGGAACAGCTCTCAGACACAGTCTCATTTTGAGATTCCTGGAGGCAGGATCACCATTTCGGACTGAGGTAGAAGTAAGAGCCAGTGAGGCCAGGCGGTGCTCTGGATAAGGGAAGTGCAGCCCCAAGCTGGGGAAGGGGAGAACTTTTAAAGGGGAAATGCCATAATCGGGGAGTTCATGTCTGTTGTCTTGGGATTGGATAAGGAGAGCATAGGGTAAGGTAGTTTCTGAAACCATTGGTCAGTTTTGGGGCAGGAAAAACCAACAAAGAGCCATTAATAACTGACAAGGTATCTTCAAGGACAGGAGGCTTCCTAGAAATATTTGGGCATCGTTAAATTTTATGGCCCTGATCCCCTGCTCCTTAATTGGCTATTTTTTAGGGCATCAGTCCAAATTCTGCTATCACAGCACATCTCTGAAGCGGAGATCAGCCCCCGCTCATTCTATGGCTTAAGATGAAGCCCCTTCTTCAAAACAGAGTTTGCAAAGTCAGGTCCTCACACAGGCTTGGGAAGTTAAGAGAATATGGTCAGAGCTGTAAGCAAGGAAATGAAGATGAACAGGAAACAAACCAACAAAGGGAGGATAAGAGAGAAGTTGAAAAAATGTTCTAGACAGAGGGAGCAGCAAATGCATAAGGCCCAAGATAAGAAAGAGCACAGGGGCCAGCGAGATGGCTCTGTGGGTAAAGGCGCTTGCTACCACCAAACCTGATGACCCAGAGTTTAATCCCTGGGACACATACACACACACACACATGATATGAATGCATGCATACACACACATACATGCATACACACACGAAAATGTAACAAAAAATATAAACAAAGGAAGGAAGAATTCAGAACCATACACTTATATGGGAACATGAGCAGGCACCAGCTGCCGAAGGCTTTGTCTTGAAAGTTCAAGTCTTGAAAGCACTGGGGAGCTAATGAAGGGCTCTCAGGAAGGCTACAATACAACCACACTAAACACTAGGAGGAGCCCCAGCTGATGACCACTTCAGTCAGGGAAAAACTGGTATCCCGAACCAAGATGGCACAGGGAAGGAGGGGCTAAAGTGTGTGCAGGAGACAGAAGAGGAAGAAGGTAATGGCGGAGATGAGGCCCTGTTTCTGGAGAATTGGGTTGTCAAGGTGTATGATTTGCTTAGAGGGAAGCACAATGAAGTCACTTTGAGCCCCAAATGAGTGAAGTTAGAGACACAGAGTCTAAAGCACTTTGAGGCCCCCAAGCTCACCCCTCAGTTCTCAGTTAGATACTTGGTGCTGAGCACCAGGAGGAACTGGACATGGAAACAAGCTTAAGGGCTAACAACTCGGAGTGGGGCCGGAAGGGGGGCGGGGCGAGTGCTGCGATGGGAGGAGCTTTCCAGCTTTAAGAGTTCAAGTCCAGTGTGGGGTGAAACAAGACCAGAAACCTGGCTTGTTTTATTGATTTTATTGAGCTATACGTTTTTCTCTGCTCCCCTCCCTTTCACTCCCTTCCCCTTCAACCTTCTCCCATGGTCTTGTCTTTTTCTACTTCCATATAGATTAGATCCATGTATGTCTCTCTTAGGGTCCTCATTGTTGTCTAGGTTCTCTGGGATTGTGATTTGTGGGCTGGTTTTCTTTGCTTTATTCTAAAAACCACTTATGAGTGAGTACATATGGTATTTGTCTTTCTGGGTCTGGGTTACCTCACTCAATATGATGTTTTCTAGCTCTATCCATTTGCCTGCAAATTTCAAGATGACATTATTTTTTCTGCTGTGTAGTGCTCCATTGTGTAAATGTACCACATTTTTCTTATCCATTCTTTGGTCAAGGGGCACTTATTTGTTTCCAGGTTCTGGCTATGACAAACAATGCTGCTATGAACATAGTTGAGCACATGTCCTTGCGGTATGATTGAGCATCCTTTGGGTATATAGCCATAAATGGTGTTGTTGGGCCTTGAGGAAGGTTGTTTCCTAATTTTCTGAGAAATTGCCATACTGACGTCCAAAGGGGCTGTACCAGCTTGCACTCCCACCAGCAATACAGGAGTGTTCCCTCTTCCCCACAACCTGTCCACCATAAGTAGTCACCAGTGGTTTTGATCTTGGCCCTTCTTACAGGTATAAGATGGAATCTCAGAGTTTTTTTGATTTGCATTTCTCCGATGACTAAGGATATTGAGCCATTTCCTTAAGTGTCTTTCATCCATTTTAGATTCCTCTGTTGAGAGTTCTCTATTTAGGTATGTACTCCATTTTTTTTATTGGATTATTTGTTCTTTTGATGGCCAATTTCTTGAGTTCTTTGTATATTTTGGAGATCAGTCCTCTGTCTAATGTGGGGTTGGTGAAGATCTTTTCCCATTCTGTAGGCTGCTGCTTTGTCTTGTTGACCATGTCCTCTGCTTTACAGAAGCTTTTCAGTTTCAGGAGGTCCCATTTATTCATTGTTTCTCTCAGAGTCTGTGTTACTGGGATTATATTTAGGAAGTGGTCTCCTATGCCAATGTGTTCAAGTGTATTTCCCACTTTCTCTTCTATAAGGTTCAGTGTGGTTGGCTTTATGTTGAGGTCTTTGATCCATTTGGTCTTGAGTTTTGTGCATGGTGATAGATATGGATCTATTTTCATTCTTCTACATGTTGTTATCCAGTTATGCCAGCATCAATTGTTAAATATGCTCAGAAACCTGGCTTTTTTTTTTTATTGAAAAAAAATTTTTTCGCCTCCTCCCCGCCTCCCATTTCCCTCCCCCTCCTCCCGCCCCTCTCCCCCTCCCCCAACTCCTCTTCTCCTCCCTCTCCAGTCCCAAGAGCAGTCAGGGTTCCCTGCCCTGTGGAAAGTCCAAGGTCCTCCCCTCTCCATCCATGTCTAGGAAGGTGAACATCCAAACTGTCTAGGCTCCCACAAAGCCAGAACATGAAGTAGGATCAAAACCCCGTGCCATTGTCCTTGGCCTCTCGTCAGTTCTCATTGTCCGCCATGTTCAGAGAGTCCGGTTTTATCCCAAGCTTTTTCAGTCACAGTCCAGCTGGCCTCGGTGAGCTCCCAATAGATCGGCCCCACTGTCTCAGTGGGTGGGGCACCCCTCGTGGTCCTGACTTCCTTGCTCATGTTCTCCCTCCTTCTGCTCCTCATTAGGACCTTGGGAGCTCAGTCTGGTGCTCCAGTGTGGGTCTCTGTTTCTATCTCCATCCATCGCTAGATGAAGGTTCTATGGTGATATGCAAGATATTCATCAGTATGGCTATAGGATAGGTTCATTTCAGGTTCCCTATCCTCAGGTGCCCAAGGCACTAACTGGGGACATTGCCCTGGGCACCTGGTAGCCACTCCAAGTTCAAGTCTCTTGCCAACCCTTAGGTGGCTCCCTTAACTAAGATATGAGTTTCCCTGCTCCCCTATCCAACCTTCCTTTATCCCCAATCATCCCGTTACCCCAAGTTCCCCTCATCCTCTCCTTCACACTTTTCTCTCCCCATCTCCCCTTACCCCCATCCCACCCCACCCCCAAGATTCCAATTTTTTTGCCTGGCAATCTTGTCTATTTCCCATAGCCAGGAGGATAACTATATGTTTTTCCTTGGGTTTACCCTCTTGTTTAGCTTCTTTAGGATCACAAATTATAGACTCAGTGGCCCCTATCCATGGCTAGAAACCAATTATGAGTGAGTACATCCCATGATCTTCTTTTTGGGTCTGGGTTACCTCACTCAGGATAGTATTTTCTATTTCCATCCATTTGCATGCAAAATTCGAGAAGTCATTGTTTTTTACCGCAGAGTAGTACTCTAATGTGTATATATTCCACACTTTCTTCATCCATTCTTCCATTGAAGGACATCTAGGTTGCTTCCAGGTTTTGGCTATTACAAATAATGCTGCTATGAACATAATTGAACAAATGCTTTTGTCATATGATAGGGCATCTCTTGGGTATATTCCCAAGAGTGGTATTGCTGGGTCCAGGGGTAGGTTGATTCCAATTTTTCTGAGAAACCGCCACACTGATTTTCAAAGTGGTTGTACAAGTTTGCAGTCCCACCAGCAATAGATGAGGGTACCCCTTTCTCCACAACCTCTCCAGCAAAGGCTATCCTTGGTGTTTTTGATTTTAGCCATTCTGACAGGTGTAAGATGATATCTCAAAGTTGTTTTGATTTGCATTTCTCTGATCGCTAAGGAGGTTGAGCATGACCTTAAGTATCTTTTGGCCATTTGAACTTCTTCTGTTGAGAATTCTCTGTTCAGTTCAGTGCCCCATTTTTTAATTGGGTAAATTATCATTTTAATGTCTAGTTTCTTGAGTTCTTTATATATTTTGGAGATCAGACCTTTGTCCGTTGCGGGGTTGGTGAAGATCTTCTCCCAGTCAGTAGGCTGCCTTTTTGTCTTAGTGACAGTGTCCTTTGCTTTACAGAAGCTTCTCAGTTTCAGGAGGTCCCATTTATTCAATGTTGCCCTTAATGTCTGTACTGCTGGGGATATACATAGGAAGCGATCTCCTGTGCCCATATGTTGTAGGGTACTTCCCATTTTCTCTTTTGTCAGGTTCAGTGTGTTCAGATTGATATTGAGGTCTTTGATCCATTTGGACTTGAGTTTTGTGCATGGTGATAGATATGGGTCTATTTTCATTCTTCTACAGGTTGACATCCAGTTGTGCCAGCACCATTTGTTGAAGATGCTTTCTTTCTTCCATTGTATACTTTTAGCTCCTTTATCGAAAATGAGGTGTTCATAGGTTTGTGGGCAGAAACCTGGCTTTAAGGGGGAAAAAGTCATTAACTTCTTGTTCCAAAGTGAATTTGATGTCATTACTTAATATTAATGTCATTAACTAATTGCTGCTGTACTTCTATTTCTACTTAGATCCAAACATGGCCTGACAGTTCCAAAGTCACAGGGGAGTGCATACTGAAACATGGATGGCACTCACTATGCTGGTCAGGGTTGCAGTTGAGGAAGGGGTATAGGTACATTTATTAAACTACTTTTTTTCTTCCTTTCTTCCCAGCACTCGGGAGGCAGAGGCAAGAGGATCTCTGTAAATTCGAGGTCAGCCTGGTCTACAGAGTAAGTTCCAGGACAGGTTCCAAAGTTACACAAAGAAACCTTGTCTCAAAAAAAAAAAAAAAAAAAAAAAAAAAGCCGGGCGGTGGTGGCGCACGCCTTTAATCCCAGCACTTGGGAGGCAGAGGCAGGTGAATCTCTGTGAGTTCGAGACCGGCCTGGTCTACAAGAGCTAGTTCCAGGACAGGCTCCAAAGCCACAGGGAAACCCTGTCTCAAAAAACCAAAAAAAAAAAAAAAACAAGCAAACCAAAAAAAAAAAAAAATCAGGAATGGACTCAAAAGAAGCCTGAGGCCAATTTTATTAGCAAACAACAATCACAAAACAGGACAAGCAAGCTCTGAATCTCAGCTGCTGCCCAGAGAAGAATGGAGAAAAGAGTAGAAACAAGGCTTGCCATGTAAACATGTAAGCAGGCAAGGAGGTCGGCAGACACACTGTGGCCCCAAAGCAGCTACATGGCAGCGAGGGAGGCTTTGGAGAAAGTGGGAAAACCCAAAGCATCAGGGAAAGCATGCTTAGAAGAGAGATAAAAGAAAGACAGTGTATATTTTTCTCCATAGCTTAGGAATCATGACGCTGTAAGCTACTGCGCTATGGACAGGCTTCCGGGAAGGAAAATACAGTATCTCATTAAAGCTGTAATTATTTCTTTAGCATGACCTAAGCCGAACCCACCTTCCTAGGGGTGTCCCTTGCCCAGGTAATTGATCTGGGCCAGCTGGAATGTGAGGTCTCTACCCAGATGACCAGAGGGGATTTTTTTCTTGTTAATGGGCTTTTATTGCAACTCCAGAAGTAACTAATGTAGAGGAGAAGGGGAGATTGGAGCGAAATAGCTACTGAGTATAATCAGGAAATAATTCATGCCATTTTTCTGTTGGGCACATAGGACCTAGTGATCTCTTTGGCAAAGCAAATGTTTATTAGTGATAAACAGGAAAAATATTTAAAGCCCGGTAATAGGTAGCCAACAGATTGTACACATTACAAAGGCAAATGCAGTAATAAAGAAAGGGGAGTTCCATAAAAACGAAATAATCAAAATGGTATTCAGAAACCCATTAGCAAGGAGCCAGGGTGCTAGGAAAAGTAGCACTCTGAATGTAAGCAAAAGACCTCTGCTTTTAAAATCCTTAATGAGGATGAATCAAAAAAAAAAAAAATACTAAAAGCTTATGGCGAAGTCTTGAATATCAAACTGTCAAAAAAAAAAAAAAAAATCAGGCTGCTGCCCTGATGTCTGTAATGGTCTCTGGAGTCGATTCTAGGTGGCTCACCCCTCCGCCAAGGTGGAGGACGGCGATGTGTTCACACAGGCGCACTGGGTTCGCACTGATGCTGCTGGTCCTTGTTTAAGCCATAGTCGACACTCAACTCTAGTTGGAACCCACATGGAGCTCTTTTGAGCTCCCTGTTACTGGCTGCTGCCTCTGACCTTCACCTGCCTTCCTAGAAGTTGATTCGACCTTCATCCTGCCTCTCTTTGACTGTCACGTGTCACGTGACTGCCAAGAACTGAGCGCTTTCTCAAGAGGCACTTGCTTTCTCGACGCTCCCTCTAGCAATACAGAAGTCTGTCTTCTGGTAGGCAGATGAGGAGGACTCTTTCTGAGAACAGGGAACAGATAGGTGCCTGGGGTCCTTGCAACCACGTCCCGCTGGGCATCACGCACACTCTAAGTGGAGGCTGCAGGTGAGTTTGGAAGCCATGTTCTCTGCTGCCTCAAATCTTCAGGACCCGTCGGAATCTCCTTTTCTGAGGATCAGCTGTGGCTAGGAGGAAGGGTGTGGGGGATACCCCTCAGAAGATGAACCCCAGAGACCTTCAGCATGGTTTAAGGTGATCCTGACTTCTTATGGGGTGTCCCTTGGCCAGGTGATCGACCTGACCCAAATGAAATGTTAGGTCTCTTCCCCTTCCTCCTCCTCTTCTTATTCTTGCTTTTTGTTTGGTTGGTTTGGTTTGTTTTTTGAGACAGGATCTCACTAAGGAGCTCTGGCATGTAGACCAGGTTTGCCTCGAACTGCTTCTGCCTCTGGAATGCTGGGATTAAAGGCGTGGGCCACCACCACCCGGCTGACACCTTCTTTTTAATGGGCTTTGATTGAGACTCTAACAGAAAGGAATGTAAGGGAAGAGGAGAGCTGGGCAAACAGCTACTGAGTGTAATCAGGAGACAAATTAACGGCACTTTTCTGTCGCACACAGGACCTCGTGATGGCCACCAAACCGCAGCCTGAGGGTCCTGAGGTCCTACAGCTGCAGATTTAATAAAGACCCAAGAGAGGTCGGGAGTAGCTGGGGGTGCAGCGCAGTGGGCAGGGTGCCTGTCTGGAGTTCATCTCCAGCCCTGTAAAACTGGCACCCCTGTACTCAGGAGGGGGAGCAGAAGCAGCAAAATTCAAGGACATCCTTGGCTACAAGGCAAGCCTGAGCTTACCTTTTCTCAAACAAAACAAAACAAACAAAAAACCAAAAAGTAGGTTTGGAAGTCTCTCTGTGTGTATCTCTCTATCTCTCTTTCTTCTCCCTCCCTCACTCCCTTCCCCGCCTCCTAAAGAGTTTTAGAGAAAGCAGAACTATAATTTGGGCTTTATTTTATTTTTTTAAAACATTCTAATTTCATTTTTCTACCTTCTATAACAGCAAACAGCAATTATCTCTCATGAATAAAAACGTCACTTAACAAAGTGGCATTTTACAAAAAAAAAAACTTAAGCAAAATGAATGTTTTAAACATTCACTCATTTTTTTCAGAGTAATCTGCTGTGCTCTCGTGGTATCAACTATTACTGTTTCTTCTTACTTGGCACTTTGCGTTGATGGAATGCTTTATTTTACTGACTTTGAAAGTGTGTGTTCAGTGTCTCCGCTGTAACTATTCTGTCAAAACAAAGCCCGTTCCATGGAGCCTACAAGATGGCTCAGCTGGGAAAGATGCTGACCAACAAGCCTGATGACCTGAGTTCAATCCCTGGAACCCATGTGGTGGAAGCAGAAAACTGACTCTGGCAAGATGTCCTCTGACCTCCCCCTGTGTGCCACAGCAAGAGTACACACACACACACACACACACACACACACACACACATATACACACACAATTGAGAAGAGGAAGACCAGAATGAAGAAAAAGAAAAATATATAAATAAAATAAATACTTTAAAAAGAAACCAAGCACCTACTCCATGACCCTGTATGTGGTGATTTGGTAGTGCTCTCTACCAAGCACCAGAAGTGATGCTGGAATCTTTAACGAAACCACTCAGTGATCTTTTTCTGGGTATAAATGTTTCTCTCACATAGATGAGGAGACTTGGGAAAGAGAAAGGAAGAAATCCCCAGGAATATGTACTAAAGACAGACTTTGTTCCCGTCTCTCCTTAAGAGCCTCGATCTTTCCACATCTGTTGATGAACTTATGGTTTGCATCATGAGAACAGGAATGAGCTTTGGGGACCTCGAGAATGATAACAGAGGCAGGCGGGCCTGTGGCTCGGGTCTGTAGGCCCAGAGCAGGAGGACTGCAAACTCCATCACCTGGGCTACAGAGCGAGTTTAAGCTGGCCCAGGTGACTTAGAATTTGTCTCAAAAAAGGATGTGTGTGTACATATATATCTATATCTTTAATATACATATATTTAAATATATGTATATTAATATTTATTTATATATTTAAATATATATGACTGGGGAATGAAGTAAACATGTTCTAAAACTGTCATCCTATGAAATCAATGCCCATTGCTTGATTCCTGACAGGAAATCTTTGATTCCTACCTAAATGTGAGTGTCAATCAGAATGCTATGCCTCCAGCCAACTGTGGTCACAACGCATGAAGAAAACACTTGCTCAAATATGTTTACAGTGCCAATTCACAAACTGATCATGCTCTTATTTATTTGAAAAGTATTTTTCGACTCAGGCCCTAGGCTAAGCCACCCAGAAATATATTGATCTTGTATTCCAAGTCAGGCGTTCTCCCAGAGGTTTGACATGTAGCATGCCATTGAGTCCTTACAGGAAGCTTCCAGGGACTGGTCTGTCTCTAACTTTTGCCAGGATTGGCGGGACATGGCGAGGACAACTCAACTAGTCAAATGTTTACCTTCCAGTCATAAGGACCTGAGTTCAATGCCAAGAATTCACACACACACACACACACACACACACACACACACACACACACACACATATACATGATGGTAGACACTGGTCATCTCAGTTCTGGAGATCTGAGACAAGTGGACCCTTGGGGACCATTGCCAGCCTAGCCTACTTGGAAAGTTCCAGGCCAGCAAGTGACCATCAAAAACAAACAACAGTGACATGTTGGCAGTGTTTGCAATGATTTTCTGGTCTCTTCACACACATGTGCACATGCACACACACATGGGTGTATACACATGTAGACAGAAGTTTCTGTCCTGCCTAGTCCTGCAGCCATTCAGTCCCAAAGAAGCACACAGAGGCTTATATTAATTATAAACTGTTTGACTTATTAGCTCAGGCTTATTACTCACTACCTCTTACAACTTAAATTCACCCATAATTCTTGTTTATATTTAGCCAGGTAGCTTGGTACCTTTTCTCAGTAAGGCATTCTCATCTTGCTTCCTCTGTATCTGGCTGGTGACTGTATCTCTGCTTTTCTTCTTAGAATTCTCCTAGCCTTGTTGCCCCACCTAAACATCTTGCCTAGCTACTGGCCAATCAGAATTTTATTAAACCAATACAAGTGACAAATCTTTACAGTATGCAAGAACATTCTCCCACAACACTGAAAAGAAATAAGGTAGAATATAGATATGGTAAGATAACAAGGTAGATTGTTGAATCTACTTTTCAAAAGGAACTACTAGTTTTAAATGTTTTACATTGAATTGGATTTTTGTATATGGTATACAAATTTTGTATAGTGATATAAATTTGTGATTAATTTTATTAGAACATACTGTAATACATTTCTGTTCTTGTTCAAGGTATTGTACCTATACAGATCATTTTACAATGTAGTACAAGTTCTAGTCCTTGAAAGTTATTATTACCAATTATTTAGGATAATAAAGAAATGCAGGTCAGTTACCTAGTATAATTGAACTTGTAGTCACATTAGGTATGTTTTCAAGATCAAACAAAGACATATTTTAGATAGACAGGTCATCTTCAAACACTTCAGAGATCTACAGAATATGGCATTTAAAATGTCTTAATAACATAGGTTCTTTTTTTTATGACAATGAGACATGTCTGCTCCTAGCAGCACCAATCTACTTTAGAGAAAATGATAGATATTGAAGAAACTCCACATGGAATTTGCTTTCTTTGTGACAAAAGTAAGTCACTGAACAAGAAAGTGTCCTTGCCTCAACTGCTGACAGTGTGCTGTCCGAATGGGAAAAGCAGGACACAGAAGAGAGTGACTGCCAAACCTTGCCCAGACCAAGTGAGACAGTCCTTTAAAAATCCTGCTTCGTAGAAAAGTCTGTCAAGATATTCTAGGCCTGTAGGATGAAGATGGGTGCTCCAACACTGCAGAAGAACTTTGGGTGTCTGTCTAGGCAGTCAGATGTTTCTGTCATTACTCACATTTTTGAAAGTTTCTTGCTTGCACTTCCTGCTTACTTAATTAACAATACTTCCTTCTTGGATCTCTGAGGGAGTTGAAGACTAGATAATTATAGTTACAGTTTTCCTTGTTTACCAGAAAGAAAGTTATGATAGGAAGTAAATGAGGTACAAGACTTTGAATTCACCAAGATAGATAGATGTGGAGAGTTTTCTCTAAATTTGTCAAATACAAGTGAACTAGACATTGTTGATATATTTATTGCCTCTATATATTTTATATAGTTATTGTACTTATTGTATATAGTTTTTATTATATTAGTTATAGCCTTCCTTTTTATTTTAGACCAAAAAGGAAAATATAGTGATATTTTATTTATGTTTTAGTAAATAAAGCTTGCCTGAAGATCAGAAGGTAAAACTAAGCCACTAGAGGTCAGGTACCTTGACACCTTTAATCCCAGGATTTGGGAGGCAGAAGCAGACAGATCTCTGTGAGTTCAAGGCCACCCTGGGCTACACAAGATCAATGCAGAAACAGACCTAGGTGGTGGTGGTTCACACTATTAATCCCAGCACTAGAGAGGAATATAAGGTGGGGTTAGACAGGAACTCCTTCTCTTCCAGTCTGAGGATTTCTTAGAGGTAACAGCTCTCTAGTGACTTGGCTGCTTTGCTTTTCTGATCTTCGGGTTGAGCTCCAATATCTTTCTCTGGGTTTTTATTATTTGTGTTACATACACACAAAGAATCAAGTGGAGGGCTGTCTTCTCCCTTCTCTTCCCATCTGTGGCTTTTGTGCCACAGGAGGGGATTTGCAGCCCTAGGTGTGGACAGCCCAGAAGCCCTGGAGTCGGTTCCCAGTCGACAGAACTTGGTGGTGGAGGTGGGGAAGGCAGAGGAAGTCATGGGTAGGTAGGGTAGATAAGAAGGGCCATTCTATTAAATGTCCCGGGGTTTGGGAAATGTTAGTTTGAAGCGCATAGTTTCCACCACCCCCTTTTAGCTCAATTTAGCTAATTCTCTTTTATTCTAATGGTGCATCCATGTGCTTTCATCAGAAAGCTAATGGTCTCAAACCACTCTCCACAAACACCAAATGACCTTGCTACTCCCTCTCTAACAGCCTTTGTGCTGATGGTGTCAAAGCCCGAGTCAACACGGACAACCAACCTCAGCAATGAGTGCCCTCTTCAGATTTTGATTTCATTCCTAGTAACAAACTCATGGGTGTAGACGTCTCTCATACTTCTCATCCCTTGGCACTGGAATCTCAGAACTGATGGGAGCACTCAGCAAATTAACCTAGTAGAGAGTCCTGATTCCCGAGCCCTCTGAAACTGCAAGTTTGCACACATGCACTTTTCCATGGAGAGGATCCATGATGCTCATCTGAGTCTCAGAAACCAGAGCTGCTCCCCCAAAGCCTAGAGTTACTGCAGTTCTGTGGCCCCATTACAAATCTCTATTCTTTGACTCCTTCAAGTCTAGCATGAGACTCCTTCATGTCTAGCATTTCACTAGACATCAAGAGTAACAAGGGTGACCAAGTCAAGCATAGCCTGGCACTTTGTAAATTTCTGATATAGCTATGTAAACTGTCCGTCAGAGTGACAAGTACCGTGGTGAGGGTATTTGGGATGGACAGGGGTTGGGGGCCATGATAAAAGAGAACCCACTCCTGACCTCATTGGGAGCAATCAGGAAGACAGAAGGGGAAGTGAGAGTTCAGCTGGTACCTCAGACAAGAACCAAACATGGTCAGTGAGAGCCAGAGGAAGAACTGCTAGTCTTCGTGGGTAATAATGCTGCTAAATATTATGGCAGTGTCAGAATGGCCCTCCGGGGGCACATAGACTGGCAAAGGCGAGAGAACTCTGCAGTATATGGATAGCTCATGCGAAAGTGGTGTAGGAGGTTCTTCTGTCTATGTGTTGCTTTCATTGGTGAAATGAAGAAGCTGCCTTGGCCTTTTGATAGGGCAGAACTTAGATAGGTGGGGAAGACAGAACTGGATGCTGGGAGGAAGAGGGCAGGCAGAGACAGTCACCATGGAACCAGCCACCAGGTCAGACATGCTGAATCTCTCCCAGTAAGCCACAGTCACATGGTTCTACACAGATAATTAGATATGGGTTAAAGCAAGATGTGAGAGTTAGCCAATAAGAGGGTAGAGATAATGGGCCAGGCAGCAATTTAATTAATACAGGTCTCCGTGTGATTATTTCGGGGGTTAAGCTAGCCAGGTGGTAAGACACAGCCTGCTCCCTCTCTAATGAAAGCACATGGACCTTTTCTGAGAGTGACAGGAAAATGTAGCAGGACTTCAGGCGTGGTGGACATTGGCAGTTCAGAGAAGTAGCTTTGGCCACCGTAAGAAGGTGGGCCAGCAAGCAAAGACCAAAAGCTCTGGGGCCAGTTAGAAGCAGTGGAAACAGAGTCTAGTGTGGGGGAGTGAGTAGCGGAAGTATATAAAGAACCATACGTTCAGCTGGCATTACCTCATAGGCAGAGCTGAGTCTGAGTGTCCGGCTTAACTTCAGGTGGCTACAGATCAGTGAGAGACCTTGTCTCAAGAGAATATGGATGAACGTGTTAGAGCAGGATGTCTGATGTCCTCCTCTGGCCTCCAGGGTCATGTTCAGAGGCTCATGCATGTGCACACCACATGTATGCATATACCACACATTGATATACACTCACACATTAATGTTCTTCTACATACACACTAACATATCTCCACAGAAACACATGTGAACACTTATACACATTTTCATGTCTGCACTCTCATACCCAAGCTTCCTTCCTCACAGTAACATGCCTATTTCACACATTGACTCATAGACACTCTCACAAATGTTCTACATACACACTCACATATATATACTAACACCTACTCATGCACACCCATATTCAAACTAAACACACACAAGATTCTCTCTCTCTCTCTCTCTTACACACACACACACACATACACACACATAGACACAGATAAAAAAGTCTTTTAAAAAAGTAATTTGTATATAATATGGATTTTTCATTTAGTTATGCACAAATTTTATCCTGTGTAAGATAACCATATAAAATTGTACCTAGCCACACAGAGTCACACAGGGAAGCATGCAAACACATACCCCTCCCATCACCCAGCTATCACAGTCCTCCCTAGTGCTGTGATTTGAGTCCTTCCACATCCATATAATCTTCCTCCCGCTATCACACAAATCCCTACGTGTTGCCCTCCAGCACCCACTTCTACATGCAAGACCTGGGTCTTTTTTGAGGCAGAATCCTAAGGTTGTTACAGCATTTGTTTATATTAAACATGTAGAAGTGTGCTTCCCCGTGCCACAATGTTTGGGGGGATTTCCTCCCACCTCTGTTTAAGCCCTCTGGTTTTTAATGGGGTGATTTTAAACAGCGCGGTAAGTTTCAGGGCATGAGATTTTGCTACAGAAACTAACGGTTTATAGAGAGTGGGATGACTTATGCTTTGGGATGACTTATGCTTGGTGGCTCAATTATCCTGTTGAAGAGACAAAAATGCCCTGAGAAGGAAACTTAAAGAAGGAGGGTTCCTTTGACTCGTACTTCAAGGCACCTTGTATCACGCTGGGGAAGTCACGAAGGAGCTCCAGGGTACTAGCTGCACTGCCTCCCTTTGGTGTAGAAGCAGAGAGCGGTGGGTGCTGGCCCTCTCATAGAGGGGAGGTCTTCTCACTCCAGTGACGGACTATCCCCAGGGACCACCCAGATTAACCCTCATGGACTGAACAGTGTTAGAGGAAGGGGCCTGCTTGTTCTTTCCAGCTGCCCGGCTAGCTTACACCTGAAATAATTACACAGAAACTGTATTAATTAAATCGCTGCTTGGTCCATTAGCTCTAGCTTCTCATTGGCTAACTCTTACATCTTAATTTATTCCATTTATAGTAATCTGTGTATCACCACATGGCAGTGGCCTACCCACAAAGTTTCGACATGTCTGACTCTGGCAGTGGCTCCATAGCATCTCTCAGACTCCGCCTCTTTTCTCCCAGCATTCAGCCTAGCTTTCCCTGTCTACCGAAGTTCTGCCTTACTATAAGTCCAAAGCAGTTTCTTTATTCATTAATGGTAATCACAGCGCATCAGGACAGCCCTAAAGCGGCATGATTGCTTTTGGAAAATAATTTTACCCCTTGAACAGTTGAACATTGTAGTTCAGTAATTCTACTCCATAGAATCCATGCAGGACATGTGGAGTACATATATGTACTCCATACAGCTGAAAGAAAGCACTTCACGTGTGGATGAGATACTTGGTCAAGAATATTCTGAGCATGGATATTTAGGCAGAAACAACACAAACGACCAACAGCAGGGTGGTAGTTAGAGAATGTGATGTTTCATAATAGAAAAATAAATATACAAAAATAAAATGAAAATCCTGACTATAACAGAGCAGAAGTAAAGGCAAATCACAGAAGACCATATATGGAGCATATAAGAACACTCAAAATCAAATGATGCATTGCTTTAGAAGGTATGTATATACATGTGTGCTGTAGCTTAAAGACTTTTAATGTGTGGTGTGTATATGTGTGTCCATGTGCATGTCTCTGTGTGTGTGTGTGCTTGGGTATGGGTACCTGAAGAGGAGTATTGGATCCCCTGGAGCTGAAGTTACTGTCATATATGACTGCTGAACACTGAGATTGGGTTCTCTTCAAGAACAGTATACATTCTTAACTGCTGAGTCATTTCTTTTCAGCCTCCAATATAACTTAAAATTAAAAAAGATAACAACATCCATGTAGAGGTGAATACAACATTCAAGACGGCAGCTACCTCTGAAGAAGATGCTGAGAAGCGGGATAAGGGAGAACACGTTGGCAAAGCAGCCACATTCCAGGAATTTCTAGTTCATTCCCTAAATTCCTATTCATTCTCAAATCTAATTTTGTTTACTTGAGTTCAAAATACAAAACATGAGGGAAACATGAACATTTTTTTCAATAATGCTCTTACTGTACATGCAATTTATATTTATATTGTTTAAGAATCATAGCTGAAGGCACCTTAAAAGAATAAAACATCACCTTGATCCCAGTACGATGGTAACGTTATTCATAGCTGATTAAAATTCAGGAATGTTCCATTATAAAGAATTGGCAAAATCTTAATATTGAAGAGGTCGTTTGGGTAAAAGCTACTTTTTGAATTATACCTTCTAACTTCATTTCCCCTTAAGGGAATTTTCAGGAGGCCGTAAGGTGAGAGAAAAAGCACAAAATACAAATGCCTCCATTAGAAAAGAAACTGAAATTACAGCCTAGGGGGAAGAAGGCCCTGAGTCATTCCCGGAGGATGAGCTGTGCACTTTCACGGAGGCAATTTCCTTTCCCCCTAATTTGTCAATTTCATGGCCATCCATTAAGAAGCCAGAATGTCTTCGCTCAGCAAGTCCTCCAGTACAGGTGTGCAGAAGGTAGCACCTGTAATGTGCATGCTGTTTACTTTGCAAGGATTCTCTGTATGGCATTACCGCGGTGTGCCTAGAAAGTCTTTGATCAAATCTGCTCAGGTGTGGACTTGCCATCAGTCTGCCATTAAAACACAGATGCCAAAGGGCTCCTGTTAGGCACACTTCCTAGACCACACACACACACACACACACACACACACACACACACACACACACAGGGGTTTGTCTGGGGCACTTCAGGTGAAGGGTACAAAGGGAGACCATGACCACCAAGTCCCATGTTCCATTGCTAGCAGTCTCTCCGAGGTGGCACATTATTAACTAGAGTTGGTGTTAAAGGCACCATGGAATTCTATCTCTGGTAAATAAAATCATTACACAGACCCAACAACCCATGTAAGTGGGAGAGCTGAGCTCTGGTCCCAGCTGAAACTGCCTTACTGCCTCGCCTCAGGCAAGTCAGCCAAACTCATTTATTTGATTTCTTGAGAGTCCCTGAAAGTCTAGAATTAGTCCAGTAGTGAGTTGGATCCTATTGAGTCAATCCATTCCCAGTAATCAGTTAACAAATATGGAGGTAGGCTTTACCGTGCGCTGGGTAAAGTCACGAACAGATGAGACTTGAGTTATTGTACCCACAGGACTTACAGCTCAGAATCCAAACTCAGTTCCTCACACTTGTGCAGCCAGCTCTCTCCCTGTGGAGCCACGCCCCCAGCTTGCTCTGGAGGTTTTTCAAGTTCTGTCATGCGTCATGTTTCTCTCCCTGTGTATTCCTTCATGTTAGTCACGTCATGGGGGGAAACAGTTCCCTTTCTACTTCTTCCAGAGGATTCTGCTATGGTCATCGGGACCAAAGTCAAGTACTGTCCTCAGGGACCTTCCTTCTCTGACTTGTGAGAAGGACCCTAGACCACTCACTGTGTGACACCACTGTATGTCTCCCATGTGATATTCACGGCACGGGAGCTTACACATGGCTCATGTTCAGGACACATTGCTGGTTTAAAGCCACGGACTTCAAAGTTCCCTGATGCCCGTGTGAGTGCAGAAGTTGGTGGTGACTTGGGCCTTACCCAGCGACCAGACTCTGACTGTGGTAATCACGCCAGGCTACCTAGAGATGCTTCTGCCTCTGCAAATGAGAAGCCATGATTCTCTAACTTCCCGTTCTCCTGCATCCCATGCTTAGAATTTCCAACAAGTGAGATGGTTTGTAAGAGTAAAATATTCCTTTGTCTTTAAAATAAACCAATTCACACAAAAGTAGGCGCAGTATTTAAAAACTGTAAAACTTATCTCCTTTGGGGACAAATTAGCTAGTCAAAGGGAGAAGAGGGCATTTTCCAGGCCCATCTGGCTGTGCCCAGTGTAGGGTCTGCCAATCATCTGGCATCAGCTCCCAGCTGGTCTGGGGCATTGAGCAGAGAGCCGCACGCCGACAGCCTACACACTGGAATAAAGCAAGACAAGCAATTACCGTTTTCTGGGGCGGCGTAGACTTTATTCAGGGTTAGCTTCCCCCATTGCTGCCTTTGGAGAAAAGAATCTTACAAGTGAGGGTCAGATAAGGGGAACAGAGACCAAAAGTTTTCCAAGAGCAGGGACTTGCGCGCACTCCCCAATGTCCACCATAGGAGAGGCCTGCCCGGGGAGCAGGTTCCTCCAGCTCCTATAACAGGATGTGAACCCTTTTGCTGAGGAAAACCTCAGTAACTTGTAAGGTCTCATAACAAATGGCCCCTTGACAGCTAACTTTAAAAGTGCTGGTCTACGTAGTAAGTTCCAGAGCAGCCAGGGCTACTTAAGGAGACCTTGTCTCAAACAAACAAACATAAAACAAAACCAAATTAACAGTCTGCTGTGTTTCAGACTCTGTGTGATGTGAGGCACGTAAGATAATGTACATCTATTTTTCTTTAACTTTAAAATTAGAAACATTGTTTGTTTTATGTGGGGGATGTGTTTATATCTATGGATCATGTGACAGCCTCGTCCCACAGAGACCAGTAGAGGGCATAGGATCCCCTGGAACTAGAGTTACAGACAGTTGTGAGTTGCCCTGTGGGTGCAGAGAATAACCCCGGGGTTCTCTGGAAGGGCAGCCAGTGCTGTTAACTGCTGAGCCATCTCTCCAGCCCCAATGTACATACATATTCTTACACAGTGCCTGCTACTGAGTGTCCCTTCTGTAAGCATTGACAGTCTGCACTATGAGGGTCGTAGCTGTGGTGATGGGGTTCATTATGAGCGTCGCGGCTGTGGTGACGGGGTTCATTATGAGCGTCGTGGCTGTGGTGACGGGGTTCATTATGAGCGTCGCGGCTGTGGTGATGGTTCATTATGAGCGTCGCGGCTGTGGTGATGGTTCATTATGAGCGTCGCGGCTGTGGTGATGGTTCATTATGAGCGTCGCGGCTGTGGTGATGGGATCATTTGTTTATCCCTCACAGAAACACTGAGTATGATGTCATCGTCTCACATGTGACGTGAGCTCAGGCAGAGCAGGGACCACGCCCAGGCAGATGCAAATGGGAAAGGGAGGGGTGACAACCATGCTGCTCCCTGTAGCAGCTTCCTCTGTAAAAGCATTAGCATCCGCCGTAGGTAACACGCCTGCCTCCAATAACCCTGTTTCGTGTGTATTCGTGTGTTATGTGTGCCACACGTGTATAGACAGTTGTGACCCCTCTGCTATGGGGGCCAGGAACTGAACCCAGTCCTCTGTAAGAGAAGAACATACTCTTAGCTATTCCAGCCCCACCCTCATTATCTTTTTTGTTTGTTTCTTTGTTTCATTTCATGTTTGGAGATATGGTTTCATTACAAATCCCTGGCTGTCCTGAAACTCGCCCTGTGTAGACCAGGCTGGTCTCAAATTCACAGAGATCTGCATGCCTCTGCCATCTGAGAGTTGGCATTAAAGGCATGCGCCACCATGCCAGGGTCTCAAACTCACAGAGATCTGCCTGTCTTTGCCTCCCAAGAGCTGGGATAAAAATCGTGCTCCACCATAGGGGGAGGTTGTTGCGTTTGCTTCACTTTTGCTATCTTTAATGACAAGTCCTGAAAACCATTATTACTGTCCCATTTTGATACAAAGGCTTGAGCTAGAGAGATGGCTCAGCAGTTAAGAGCCTGCACTGCTCTCCCCACTCCAGAGAAAATTTTGAAACTAGTCAAACACATGGCAAGGGCAGACACATGTACACGCATATGTACATACTACCCCAGGATGTATAACCTTACACATATGCAGAGAACATAGCAAACATATCAGTTTAAACAATAACAAATGTAACTGAATAGTGCCTCCACTGTTCTTCCAGAGGACCAGAGTGTGGTCCTCAGCACCCATGTTTGGCAGCTCACAACTGCCTGTAATTCCAGCTCCAAGGGATCTGAAGCCTTTAACCTCAGTGAACTCCTGCACTACTGAACACACACACACATACACACAAACAAACTTAAAAATAAAATAGCCGGGCGGTGGTAGCACACGCCTTTAATCCCAGCACTCGGGAGGCAGAGGCGGGCGGATCTCTGGGAGTTCGAGGCCAGCCTGGTCTACAAGAGCTAGTTCTGGGACAGGCACCAAAGCTACAGAGAAACCCTGTCTCAGAAAACCAATAATAATAATAATAATAATAATATAAAATAAAATATTTTTTTTTGGAGGCAGGTTTCCCTGTGTAGCCCTGGCTGTCCTGGAACTCGCTCTGTATACCTGTATACCAGGGTGGCCTCAGACTCAGAGATCTGCCTTCCTCTGCCTCCCAAGTGCTTGAATTAAAGGCTTAAAAAGAATAAATACAAAGACATCAAGGTTCAAAAAAAAAAAAAAACCACTCAAGGCTTCCTAGTGAATACGGAACTGAAAATAAATTCAAACTCAGATCTACTTGACCCCAAACACAGATTTTCTTTGGTTGTCTCTACAAAACCACAGTTGACAATGAATGGGGCCTTTACATGTTGGGCACTCACAGTGTGGATGCTGGCAGATGACAGGGTACAAGTGAGGAAGTCATATGGGAACTTAAAGACCAATATGATTCCATGCATAACTATAATTCATAAAGAATGTGAGAGCTGGCAGAAGGGGAGTACTACTGTGAGATGCTGCCGACTCTTGCCAGGCAACCCCGGTATCCTCCTCAGCACTAGGGTTACAAGCTCAGGCTGCCCAGCTTTTGTATGTGTGCTCTGAGCAGCGAACTCAGTATCCTTCCTACACACATTTCAACCAGGCCAGGCTACTGTACATGCTAACCACAAACTTTCTCTCTGAGCTTCACCCCAACTCCAAAGTTAATACATCGTCCACTACGGGGAACTCAGACTATGTGGGCTTCTCTGAACACAATAAATCATGCCCCCAGAACAGCTCTGTTTCTTGGCCACTACTCTGGGGAAAAGTGCACCCTCTAAAACAAAAAACAAACAAAAACAACAAAAATAAAAAAGCAACCAAGGAGACGTTCAAAGGACCAGGCACTACAGCTTCAGCCTTGACTGATTTGAGCGTCTGAAGATGTGTTCCTGGGAGAAGCCAACTGTATCCAAGTATTTCAGCTCACATGGATTCACCAGTGCTGTAAGAAACGATGAATCTTACCCCACCAAAAAGAATTAACAAACTGAATTTCAGTCCAGTTTGTTAGTTTTTCCAGGGATGAACCTTCCCCAGTGTTCATTCCATTTTGAAAGAGGTTTAGCGTTTCCCCGGGGTCACCTGGTAACACTGTATCTCTTGGTTTTTACCACGTGTCTCTTTTGAGCACTGGGACCTGTCATCTAATTAAGAAGCTCTGTTGACACCCCCAAACGATTGTTCTTAGGATGGCAAAATGTGTTCCGAAGAAGTTTCCCAGATCATCAAAGTTTCCTAGTCTTTTTTGGTTTGAATTCTGCAATGTAAATAAATGTAAATCTTGAAGTGAGCTGTGATTTTTATAATTACTCAAAAAAAAAAGTGATTAATTCCGATAAGGATCACTCTAAAGGTAATAAAGATAAAAGCTGTCAAAATTAATTAAACACATATTCATTAAATCCAAGGTAGCTTTGGATTCTTTATTGCACAAATACAATTAACGCTTAATCTGAATCTTGGTGAGTTACATAATCACGCGCCTTGGAAATAAAGGGAGAGTACAACCTTGGCCTTCTCCGGTTTACACGGGAAAACATTAATGACGCTGACATCAGAGACAATTAGACAGTGTCAGCCGATTGTTTTTCGCCAGCTTTCTCTCACATCTGTGGTGTCTACAAGCAAGAAGGCTCATTGTTTGCACCGGCCTCCTTCGGGCCTTGGCTTTTTGTGTAAACCGTCAATCTCTTGGCGAGTATCAAAGCCATGAGGAAATTAGACCGGACCAGCTCTGCTGCCCCACACTAAAGCTTAGCAGGGAGCATCCACTATTCTTCTAATTAGGCAGTGACCAACAAAGTAACCTGTCAATGTCCGCAAGCCATTTCCCACACACCTGCACTCCATACCCTAATAAGCGTTCAGCAAGAGGGAGAAAGGAGCAACCGCTGAAGGGTGAAAAATGAACAAATATTACAATGTTTCCATCCCACCTCTGCCTCTGGCAATTTCCATGTAACATTAGGGGTACTCCGTGTGTCTGGAGACCTCACAATGCAGTATCTGGAATCCGAGCCCAGGGGGGAAAGACACACAGGGAGATCATATTAAGGTTTGCTTCAAAAATATCACATGGAGAAGAATCTAGAGTTATGTATGAAACCCAGGGAACTGAAAATGACTGTAATTTAGATTAGGTAGCAAGAGACTGGCTGAAAAAAAAAACAAAACAAACAAACAAAAACCCCCAAAACATTTTCTATTGGTACATAATACTGTCTTTATCATTTCCATTCATAAAACAAAAAGGTAACAGGCCAGGACGTTAAATGCGGCACATCTGTGTTCCCAGCCCTCTCTATCCTGCCTCAGGAAGTCGTGAATGCCAGTCATCATGTGACTGCCATACTTTAATTAATTTCTTTTACAGATCTCTGGCTTTCCATGGATTCCCACCGTCGCCCTTTGGAGACATTTCGGCGAACAACATTACCATGTCTAGTACTTTTATTCACAGAGAAATTTCTCGGCCTTGCGATTGAGGAATCCACAAGGGTGCAAGATAGAACAGACTAAAAACATTCAGATTACATTCCGACTTTAAAAGGAGCCCAAACACTCACCACCCAACCACAGAAACATCCTCTTACATCTTCAACAATCCTGTTCTCAGAAGACTCCAACCAGATCTGAGTTTGTCCTGAAAGTCTCTGTTTTAACACTAACATGTATTGACTTCAGTATTTCTGAATACAAGATACACTATCTCTTAAACATGTGTGCATATACAGGCGCGCGTGCGCGCACGCACCACACACACACACACATGCCGAAACCAAAGAATAGCAATTTAGTAGCTCTACTTAAAATGGCAATGACAATAACTCTCTAACTGAAGGGTTATGAAACAGACAAACTTTACACAATACCACTCTCTACTATTTTGCCCCAGACAAAGACTTCCTGGTACAGGTACCCACATGATAGATTCCTTATGGAAAGGCTTCTAAGACCATATGTCCTTTGCAGCAGCTCCTCTGTGTGTCTTGGAGAGAGAGAGAACAAGAGAAACATAAGAACAAAATTGTTAGGGGAGGGACATCTCTGGATCACATCTCAATGTGCCAAAGGAACAGGCTACATTGTGTCAGCATCCTTCTGGACCGCAGACAATGGAGACCAAGGTGAAATTGGCAGTTAGTAGATACTTCTGAGCTCTACTTTGCTTTTCAGTAGACTTTATCCAAAAACAGCATTTCCAATTATAAATAAAAACTTTCTCCACCTCTTCCTACTTGAAGCAAGTACAGAAGGCCCCTGTTTAAAATGCAGCCCCCAAGCTGCCACCAGCCTGCGTGTTCAGCTGCCAGTGGCTTTTGTGTACAAAGATGTTAATTGGTGCTAATCCCCTTGTAGAAGCTGTTTTGGTAGCCTGACCTGGCACCCTAAAGAAGGACACCTTGGTGTGAAAAACTAAAGGGTCCATTGAGGAGGGAGTGAAAGGCAGGCAGGCATTCCAACACATTTTAATTTTAGGAATTAAAAAGAGGAAGATCATGATGGAGACCCTAGAGAAATTTTACAAAGCTTTTACGCTAGTAAGTCCTACAAACACCCAGGCTACAGCTACACGCTCACACACACAGACATACGCACGCACATGAACACACACACACTCACACTCATGAGAAAGAACACACACGTGCACACATACATATGCACACACTCACACAGGAAAGAAAACATACACACACATACATGCACACAAGAGAGAAAAAGAGAGCGATCCCAAAACAGGGACAACAGGGGACTGATTCTATTTCTCTACTTCATTGCTTTAGCTTATGAGCCATTTTTTCTGAAATCTGAAAAGTAAATTGATTTATGTGACTTATTGAAGTGTCTGGCTGTCCCTGCCCTAGCTGAACACACCAATGTGCTTATGAAAATCAAATTCCTATCCTTTCCAGCCCCCGAGGACTCAGCTGGAGGCTTCATTTGGTTGAAGAACAACATCCAACTCAGTGGCTTTGGATAAGTTTATATGAGAGGTTCATTTTAAGAGAAAGATAAAAAGAAATTAGCAATTCTCGTGGCAACTTTTAACTCTCTCTACTGCAGTGGCAAGGGAACAATGTCTTGACACAGGGTATTACCCTACACACCAATTTAGAGATTACACATTCACACCTTGGGTGGCAAATTATGCTAATGGAATGCATGATGGACAACCGTGAGGTTGTAAGGTTTTGGACAGAGTTCACAGATCAACTCCTTGGGAGAAATGAGCTGGTCTTTCACCTGCTGCAAACTGAAGGATGGGAAGATAAGAGACGGCTAAAACTGTACCAAGTGCCATTTTTTTTTTTTTTTGGCACTCAGTCATGTCCCAATTTTTTTTGGGGGGGGGATTCAAGATCAAGACAGGGTTTCTCTATAGCTTTGGAGCCTGTACTGGAACTCACACTTGTAGGCTGGGCTGGCCTCGAACTCAGAGATCCACCTGCCTCTGCCTCCCGAGTGCTGGGATTAAAGGCCTGACCCACACTGCCTGGAAATTTTTTAACCTCACTGGGTTTTGATGTTTCTCTCTTACCCCAATTAGCCCAGCATATGTAGATGACAACATGGGGTCAGGAGATGGGGTTCTGATGAGAAGTCTTAAATGTCTTCAAACCTAGAGAGAGGGTGGTAAGCTTGTCTGGTTCTAGCAGCAGAAATTACTCCAGGTGATTTCTTTTTACTTTAGATTCTGTACAGAAGAGGAGGCTGAAAGAATCTAAGAGCCAGAGGTGGGGGATGACTCCAAGGAAGCGGCATCTCCCAGACTCAACAGGACAGATGCACATGTGAACTCACAGAGACCGTGACAGCACACACAAGACCTGCACGGGTTCAAACAAGACAAAATCGCAGAGCTGGGAAACAGAAGTGGACACAAAGCCCCACCTGTAACCAAGTAGCTATGTGTGATTGATACCTGCTGGAAGGAAGAACAGTTTTCTCAAAGGAAGCATCACTGGGTAGCTGAACCACACTCCAGGAGTAGTTTGTCGGTACAAAATGGAATCCATGGTTTCTGTGTGTGTTGGGGTTGGGCTGGGTGAGACAGAGTTTCTCTGTGTAGCCTTGCTTGTCCTGTAACTAGCTCTGTAGAGCAGGCTAGCCTCAGACTCACAGAGATTCTTCTGTCTCTGCCTCTCAAGTGTTGGGATTAAAGGAGTGTGCCACCACTGCCTAGTTTGTATGTGAGCTTTTTGTTTGTTTGTTTGTTTGTTTCATTTTGTTGTTTTGCACTTTTTTTTGTTTTGTGTTACTAGTTTTCTTTTTTTAGTTTGTTTTCATTTTTGTTTTTCTGAGAAAGTGAGAGAAAGCAAAAAAAGCATGAAATTGGGTGGGTAGGGGAGGTGAGGAAGATCTGGGAGGAGATGAGGAGAGGAAAGAATATGATCAAAATATTATTGTCTGAAAAAAAGTTTTAAAGAGAGATATGCCTGGGATGTGAAGAGATAGAGACCTAGCACCAGAAAGACTGGGTCTGGTCCAGGTCTGGGCTGCAGCTGGTAGTGAGGGGCTTCCTACCCAACCCACTCAGAATTCTGGGCTCTGTCTCCAGTACCAACAAACTCAAATTCTTTTACTTTTTAAAGTGAATTTTGTGTGCAGTGCACGCACACGAACACGTGGGTGCACACATGACAAGCTCTGCCTTCCTCTAGTGCCCTCTGCCTTGAGACGGGGTCTCTTGATGAACCAGAAGTTTGCCATTTTGGCTAGTCCATCTGGCCAATGAGCTCCCTGACTTTGCCCCCCCCCCAAAAAAAAACAGGGCTTACAAGATACCGTAAGTGCTCTCACCCATCTCTCCAGCCCCAAGGAACCTAAATTATGAAGACAGTCCTCAAAATAATAACAGTTCATTTTAAAACATGATTACCACCTATGGTTACCACTGAGCAAACCAAAGTCTACTCTAAATACGAATCTTTCAAATAGAAAACTATTTCAAGACTCGCGTCTGGCCACCAACTCCCTGCTTCCCTGTGCATGGCGGGCTGGCATCGGGCCCTGGGCGATTGGAGCAGGTCTGCTAGCCGAGAGTCGCAGCGGCGCGTCTGGCAGTGACAATTGAGAGGAGGTCTACGTGGCAAGGGATAGGCCCAGGAACACGAAGAAATGGAGCAGCCCCTGCAGAATGGACAGGAAGACCGCCCTTTGGGAGGAGGTGACGGCCACCAGCCTGCTGCCAACAACCACAACCGAAGAGGACAGGCTCACCAACTTGCCCCTAACTTTCGATGGGCCATACCCAATAGGCAGATTAATGATGGGTTGGGTGGAGATGGAGATGATATGGAAATGTTCATGGAGGAGATGAGAGAAATCAGGAGAAAACTTAGGGAGCTACAGTTGAGAAATTGTCTGTGTATTCTGATGGGGGAGCTCTCAAATCATCATGATAGTCATGATGAATTCTGCCTTATGCCTTGACCGGCCCTTTTCCGTGAGATCATACTGTGATTCCCGGTGGATTCCTTTTCCTTGCATTCTCCTGACATGCCTTTACTGATCTGTTTGTGGTGAGCCTTGTACTATTTCTATGTACCAGGTGGTCTGTGCTGCCAGCCTCTAACTGGAGATTGCCTTCCCGCTCAGTGTAAGTTTCTGTCAACAGTACAGTGTTGCCCATTTGCATGGAAAAAATGTAAAGTAAATAAAGCATCTGAAAAGCAAAAAAAAACCTATTTCAAAATTCTTTGATGGAGGCTGGGCATCTAACACTACCATTTCATTTGTTTCTCGTGTTCGGTCATTAAAACCAGAACTTAAATATATTTACCAATTCAGAACATTGTTAAATTGTGAAATAGAAGTTCAACACCCATATTCACCATACAGTTATTTTAAGATTATACCAGATAATAAAAATAAGTGAAACAGAGGCTGGAGAGATGGCTCAGAGGTTAAGGGTGCTGACTGCTCTATCCTGAGGACCAGAGTTCCCGTCCCATCATCCCTAACAGGTGATTCATATATGGTTGAGAAGACAGGTCCAAGTCATCAGGTCTCTCTTCAGACTTCCCCAGGCATCTGCACACATGTGTGAACATAAACTCACACAGGCACACACACACTACAAATAATTTTTAAAAATTAAATCTTAAAAATAGGTATAAATGAATTAATGTCTTCAAATGTTTAACCATAATCTATAGTGGATATTCAATCAGTATTTGTCGAATTAAACCTTATTGACCATTTCCTGTGTACATTAGAAGCCTAACTCTGTCCCTACACAGTGGGGAGGCTTTTAACATCACTTTGTCTTTAATGTCAATCTGTCCATCAGATTGTTCTAAAATAAACACATGTAAAGTCCTGGCACACACAGGTCCAAGCCTGGTGGGGGGAGTAGCCAGTAGACCACGATCATCTTCATTGTTATCTTAGCTTTGCAGCAACACCACGGATGATTCCAAGGCCTAAAACATCTCAGAAGCTAGGCAAGTGCAATGTCTCCCATTGAGCTGAAGCCCTAGCCCACCCTTGCTTTTTTGTTAGTGTGTGTGTGTGTGTGTGTGTAGGTGTGTAGGTGCCTACAGAGATGAAAAGAAGATGTTGGGTTCCCTGGATTTGAAATTGTAGGTGGTTGGAAGCAGCCCATTGCCAGTTGCTGGAAAATGAGCACTGGTCTTCTGGAAGAGCCGCAAGCGAGTGCTCTTAACTGCTGAGCCATCTGTTGCCTATGCCCCACCTCCATTTTTATCAATAAAGTTTTATTAGATTCTCAGACTCATCTTTTGTGTTTGCCTTATGGCTACTTTCTTGCTACAACGGCAGTCAAGTCATTGCAACAGAGACAAGTGTGCTAAGTCCTGAAGTAGATATCTAATAAACACACTTCTCTTGTTTATTGTCCTTTGCTGACAGTGGTGGCTTTGGGTTCAGTAAACTAAAATATTTTCCAATGTTTTAATCTCCAGGTGCTGCACCATTCATAAAAGGCCTACATGGCCAGCTTGCATGGAGTTGAACCTTATGGACCACAGGGAAAGACCCAGCAAAGAGCCATGCCGAATTGACCCTCCCTCTAGGACTGTGTGTTTAGCATTGGCCTCGCATGCTTGTGGCCCTGGTTTCTGTCCTAGCAGCTAGAAATACAACACACAAACAAGCCAAGAAGCACTGGCCTAAGCCAGATTATGTTTGTCCTCAAGACTTTTTCACAAAAATGACATCTAACAAAAACCTAGAGATTCAGGGTTAACTGGGCGAAAGTGTAGATCTAAGCATTTGAGATTCAAAGGCAAAGTGTTAGCTTCTGCTTGGCTCTGGAGCACAATGATGTCAGAGGAGTGATTACAAAGAGAGATGGGAAGTCGCAGCCAAGCCAGATGCCTTCTTAACACTTCACATCAAGAACCAAGCCTCCACACCTGAGAAGAGTTTAGTGTAACACAGAAAAGGGGTTTGATTCTTAAAAAAAATGCAGGTGAGGGTAGAATAATGTCACCACATCCTTGAGGACCCTTAGAGCTCAGTAAAAAGTCTGGATTTTAGACTAGGACCAAGTAGGTCGTGAGATCACTGAAGGGTTTAAGTGATACAGTCCAATGTGTATGTAAAGTTCCCTTTGGCTGTTACAGAAATGGGTAAAGGAGAATGAGCTGGAATAGGGAGACTCTGTGGCTAAGAAAAGTCTAAAATCCAGATCTCCGAAATCTCTGCTGGTATCCTTTGTGCTACTCTGGGCTGTTGGAGGAACACTGTGCCTAAGTCTCCATCTACGGTTCCTTCATCTGAATGAGGTAACTTCAGAGTGGTGAGCTGACTGTGACTATCCTCCCCTCCCCCGTGTAGCCCTGGCTGTCCTGGAACTCACTCTGTAGAGCAGGCTGGCCTCAAACTCACAGAGATTCACCTGCCTCTGCCTCCCGAGTGCTGGAATGGAAGGTGTGAGCCGCCACACTTGGCCTGGCTATCGCTATTTAAAAAGACTAAGAGAGCAGGGCTGGAGAGAGGTTAAGAGCCTGGCTGCGCTTCCAGAGGTCCTGGATTGCATTCCCAGCAACGATATTATGGCTCACAACCATCTGTAATGAGATTTGATGCCCTCTTCTGGTCTGCAGGCAGACACGCAGGCAGAACGCTGTATACATAGTAAGTAAATAAATCTTTAAAAGAGAAAAAAGACTAGGTGTTACACTAAAGATCAGGCTCTCCAGATGAATTGAGTTGGAGAAATATGGTTCAAATTCAAGGGATGAGAGGACGGCTGTAGAGGGTATGGCCCCAGTCCTACGGAGGATGGGAGGAGCCAGCCAATCAAATGTCTCAGTTCTGCGGTTTTGTTTTTGTGATGAGGTTTCACTATGTAGACCTGACAGGACTTGGAACTCAGAGAGATCTGCCTGCCTCTACCTCCTGAGTACAGGGATTGAAAGTGTGTGCCTCTGTACCCAGCTGACGCCTCGGTTCTTTACCTCTTGGTTAAAGGAAATCTGGAGGGAGACAGGGGTTTGTTCCTACCCAGAACACAAGTTTCCAGAGCAGAGGGTTTGAAGACAGGCGCGTTTTCCTGGCATGCTGGCTGAAATCCCTCAGCCTCACCCAGATTCTGAACTAAGCAGTTCAATAAAGCAAACTCTTTAACCCTGAACACGTGGCTCAGCGACCTTAAAACCCCATCCATCTTGAGATTTGATAGTGACCACAAACCTGAAGATGTTCATATGCCAAAGTACACCTCTCCTCCCCTCTCCATTTCAGAAACAAAAACAAGAAAACTAAACTATTTCAAAGTGATGGAAACAAAGCCTCCAGGAGGCAGAGCTTTTCTCCTTTTGAAAAACTGCCCCTTGGTCTAGAGACATGGCTCAGCCAGTGAAGTGCTTACATTAAAAGCATAAAGTCCTGATTTGGGTCCCCAGAACACGTCTTATAAAATTCAACCATGGTACTTCACACTTGTAATTCCAGTGCTGGGAAGACCGAGATAGAAGGGTCCCTGAGGCTCACTGGTTAGCCAGCCTAGCCGATGTGGTAAGGTTCAAACCTATTTTTTGAAAAAAAAAATGAGCTACAGGAAGGTTGTCCTCTGGTCTACATACACACCTGCATGTGCACACACAGACACCTGCACACTCACACACAAACATGCATGCACACGCAAGCACACACAAAGATACCTGCACACGCACACACAGGCATGCAGGAGACCTGGATGAAAAGATGAACTATTGCAGGCTATCATCAATGCTCCTAGTATGACAGAGTCCAAATACATTGCTAACAGAACCTTAATACAATATCCTTTCCCTCCCATAAATCATCTCCCGGATACCAATCGTATTTCTCTTGGCAGGATTCCTTCTTCATTCAGTTCTGCAGTGGTGAGGGGATGCTACTTGTCTTCCCTGCTACATTTAATTCAGCCGGAAGATTCTGGGATTTGTTTTCCTCTGGCTTCAAACACCTGAGGAAATGGTCCTGGGTGAAAAGCCCTGCATTGTTAGCAAATCCACTCTCCAGCCTGCTTCCTGGGATCTGAAAATTAGCAGGGAGCACCCGGCTTCCTGCCCTGGTGTTGGCTTGCTTTTCTCTCTCCCTCCACCAGGATCTAGTTACCTTTGTTCAGTCTCTCAGACATTTTGGCAATTTCCCTTTTCTTCAGAGGAAGAAGAATTGGGTTCCTTTTCTTAAGAGTCCGAGGCAGGAAAAGCAGGTGAAGAAGTTAACTGAGGAAAGGGGAAAAAAAAGGACAAAACAAAACAGTGCCAGTACCATAATTACCCAAGTAGAGTAAAGCTCTATTCTCTCTGGGATGAAAAAGGGGAATTACACATGTAACTTCCATTAACATTAATGGCACTTACCTCTAAACTCCCCAGAGCATCAGCAGGACAATGGCCTTAGAGCAACAACTGACCCTTTACCCTTTCAGCTCTCCTGTTGTCTGTTTAAAGGGCAGGGAGACTGAGGGAGCTTCACAAACCAGTGAGGCGCTGAGACTCTGGGTTTATTCTCACCTGCCTCCTCCCTGGCCATCTTGACATCCTGTAAAAATTCTGAGCAGCCACCACCACCCAGTTTTCCTTGTTTTTGTTTTTTCTGTTGTTCCTTTTGGAGACAAGGCCGCACATGCGCAGAGAATACAGCTTCCCAATGGACTACAAACCCCAGCTCCATGGAAAGCCACGCATGTGCAGGACATTTTCTCCCAGACGCACTTGGAGCCCCCCTTAAAAACAGGGGACGCCTTAACCCGCCCTCTCTTTCCCCTTTCGTCTTTTCACCCCCATCCCTCACCTGTCGTCACCCCCCCCCATTAAAGTTTACCCACGTGGGACCCCGCGTGTCTCGTGTTTCCTTTCCAACCCCGCAGAAAGAACAACATTTTGGTGCCGTCTGCTCGGGACCTTTCATCCCGGTATCTTCACCTGAGGCCCCGGATCTGGTTTTTTTGGCGCCTCCCAGGACGAGGTCAGAACCGACAACCTGCGACCACCGCACGTGTTCCACTTATCTGAACACAGCCCTCTGCGACCAACAGCGGCTGATTCGTGAGTTTACCTGGGTAGGCGTACCGTCTCCTCTCACCCGGAGTTGGCTGTCTGAGCTCCCGGCTCTCTCTGGCGTGTCCTGAGTACAGGCGCTAACTCCCGCCCCCGGCCTTCCACCCTCACCCCCTGGCCTTCCACCCTCGGCTAGACCTGTTTTTATCCGCGCCTGGAGGCTCGGAGCTTCCGTTTTTCTCCTCTTCTTTCTGCTCTTTTTCTGTCCTCTTTAAGTACAGGCTCACTACGGTGCGAGTGCCTCGGCTGCAATGGGCGGCCTTCAGGCCTCACTGTTCCCTCCTACCCGGGACCCCGATTCCCGTCGGAGGCTAGGATCAGTTCACTAAGGCCTTTTAACACTGCCCTCTGGTCACTCGGACGCCTGTGTCCAGAACTGCCGGTGTTCATGGCATCTTCTGGGTGTCTTTTGCGGATATTTACACGGTTCTAGCCATGGGTGCTAAGCCTTCAAAAATAGTTCCCCCATCCTCTCCCCTGGGACAGCTGTTGGAAGCTCTACAGTCTCACACCTTAATTCCTTCCGTTAAGTTATCTACACTCATTGGTCTTTACTCTAAAACATGGCCACGGTACAATTTACAGGGGAACTTCAAATGGCCTTCTCATGGCTCCTTCAACCCCGATATTCTACGGGAGTTAGTTAACTTTTGCCATTGTTCCGCTAAGTGGAAAGAAATGATGTACATTATGGCATTTTTTTACATGGCACTAAAAACTGACCCCTCTATTGCTTCCCATTGTTCACCTGCGCACATGTTCTTAGCAATGCCATCCCTCCAGGAACCTTCTGCTCCTGCCATGGACCCCGCGGACGAACCTCCACCTCCCTGGCCTCGAGGGGCCACCCCCTCCTGCTCTCCCTGGTCGAGCGACACCTCACCTATCCCTCTTTCCTCCAAAGTTTCTTTTAGGCACAGAAAAGATTCACCTACATCTTCCTGTAACATCTCTAAACATTCCATTTCTAGGTCTCCAGGAGTCCCGCGTGAACCTTCTTCCAGGTCACCTAACCGTTCTCTTTCTAGGTCCCCCAAAAACTCCCATTCCAGATCTACAAGGGCCTCGCCGAGTCCCTCCGACCCAGTTTCTCCTCGCTTTTCCTGCCGCAGGTCGCACAGGCAGCTGGAAGCTTCTTTGGACTCTTCTCCATCACCCTCCCGCCCTATTCCTCCCCCTCGATCCTCCAAAGCCCCTTCGGGCTCTCCCTCCACCCACCGCGTCGCACCTTCTTTCACCCTTCCGCTCACGCGCTCACGTGCCGTGGAGTCTGATTCTGGTCAAGCCAGACCCACCGCCGTTCTGCCCTTGCGGAAGGTGGCCGGGGCGGAGGGCTTAATGAGAGTCCACGTTCTGTTCGCCTTATCAGAACTCTCACATATTTCTAAGTTACTCGGGTCATACACAGCTGATCCCACCAATTTCACAAAAGAATTTCAATATATAACCCAATCGTACAACCTAACTTACCATGACATTTTTATGATCCTGTCTAATAACTTACTTCCCGAGGAGCGCAGGTGGGTCTGGGAACAGGCGAGACAGCATGCTGATGAAGTTCACCAAACCCTAGCCTCCCATCCTCCAGGGGCAGAGGCGGTGCCAGACCAAGAACCCCACTGGGACTATAACTCCCCTGGTGGCATTTTGGCCAGAGACCGGTTCCTAACTTGCCTCATGATAGGGCTCCGCAAGGCTGCTCTTAAACCAGTAAACTATTCTAAACTCACAGAAATTTTTCAGGACACTAAGGAAAATCCTTCCGCATTTCTTGACTGTCTTACTAAAGCTATGTTACAGTTCACAAACACGGATCCAGAATCCCCTGAGGGCAGACAGTTCCTGGTGACCCATTTCTTCAACCAGTGCTACTCAGATATCAAGACCAAGCTCAGACGTTTGGAGAAGGGTCCCCTAACCCCACAGGCACAGGTCCTGGAGGTGGCCTTCAAGGTGTACCACGCCAGGAACGACAAGCTGCCAAGCTCGAGGGAATTCCCCACTGGATTCACCTGTCACATTTGAAACCCACGGCTCAAGACAATCCTCCATACACGCATCTTAACGATGACCCAGCTACTCAAGAGCCAGACAGATGTGATTTCCAGACAGATGTGATTTCTTCAATCAGCCACTCAAAACGCCAGCGGACAGGACATAATCAACAAGATATCATCAGGACAATCGGACACTCCCCGGATCCCTCTATGCCCAAAGCCAGCAGGAAGCAGTCATGAGAGACTGGGCTACGCCCCTATTCCCTACCCATTAAGACCCTCAACCCCCCCCCAAATTTTTTTAATAAAACCAAAAGGGTGAAATGTTGTTCTTTTTGGAGACAAGGCCGCACATGCGCAGAGAATACAGCCTCCCAATGGACTACAAACCCCAGCTCCATGGAAAGCCACGCATGCGCAGGACATTTTCTCCCAGACGCACCTGGAGCCCCCCTTAAAAACGGGGGACGCCTTAACCCGCCCTCTCTTTCCCCTTTCGTCTCTTCACCCCCATCCCTCACCTGTCGTCACCCCCCCCCATTAAAGTTTACCCACGTGGGACCCCGCGTGTCTCGTGTTTCCTTTCCAACCCCGCAGAAAGAACAACATTATCGCCTGATGGAAATGGAACCTAAGGAGCCATGTGCAGTTGGGGCATGTGTTTTTCCATTAAAGGTTATGGGTTTCCAGAACTACGGTGTGGGTCCTAGAGTGTAATTATCAGGGAATGTGCCCAGAACCAGTTCCTGCAGAGAAGACATTGTTGGAACCAAGTAACCAAGAGACTGACCAGAAAGTGGGTGATTCCTGCTGGGGATGTAGGAAAGACTTTTAAAATGATATTTTAACTGAAACTTGGAGAAATGGCCTCTAACACAACCTCCAAGATGGAAATAGATGGAGACAATGTAGGACTCGGGTATAGAGCGTAGAAATACGTAGAACCCACACACAAAGCCCTGATCCCACAGGTCCTGCTGCAGGAACCACACCTGGAACCTCAGTACTTCAGAGATGGACGCAGGAGGATCAGAAGTTCAAGGTCAGCCTCAGCTGCTCAGCAAGCTTGAGGCCAGCCTGAGCTACATGAAACTCTATCTTGGAAGGAAGGAAGAAAGGAAGGAAGGAGGGAGGGAGGGAGGGAGGGAGGGAGGGAGGGAGGGAGGGAGGGAGAGACTTTTAAAACAAGCAAAGAACCACATAGTTATGGTGAGGTAGTAGACTAGAGGCCAGATAAATGTGGATTTGACTTCTGACTCTGACCAATCACATGCACAGAACAAGGCTCTGTCTCCCTCACATACAGGAGATGAAGATGCTCCCTTCAAATAGCTCATTTGAGAAAAGCAAACAAGGTAATCAAGGAAGTTACTGAAAGCCTCCAACCCGAGCCTAATACTATTAATTACTCATTAATTCATAATTACCATGAAATGATTTGTCATTAATAGCCTCCGAATTATTTTTTTCTTTCTTAGTAGTCTGAGTGAACTGGCATTAAGAGCACCCTGATGTTTGATGCATGTGGCAATCACATGAATTGGTTTAGAGTTCAGGCAGGCTCGGCTCCCTTTCCTCCAGCACACTCGTCCCAAAGCCACGATCTCCCCTGTTCACCACACAGCCTTCCTCCAGACTTCAGATGTCCACACTCTACACAATCAGTTTCTCTGACTTTCACAGCCCACACCCACATCCCTGTCCAGACAGCACACAGACTTCCCAAACCCACTGTGATGTCCAAACTTCAAAGCTCTTCCCAGAAGATGTTGTTAGGTGTTTTTACAGTCACAGTGATGTGAGAAAATCACGGCCTCGACTCCACGTCCAACTCTCCGAGGCTGAGCCTGGTCCTTTACAGCAGAAGCCTCCACAGCACCCACCACAGCATCATCTAACAGATGAGAACCACCATACCAAGAACACATAAATCGGATTTCATAAAGTTAAAAGCTTCTCTTTACAGCAAACAAGCACAGTGAAAAGACAGCCTGTACAATAGGAGAAAATCTCTACAAGCTATTTGATAGGGGATTAATATCCAGAACATGTAAAGAACTCAAGAAGTTAAATAAAAAAAGCAAATAATCTAACCGATAAATGGGTAAATGAGCGGAATGAACACTTCAAAAGAAACAACATTAACAGCCAACACACATGAAGAGTGTCTAACATCTTCAGTCAGTGTGGAGCCACAATCAAAGCTACACTGAAATTCCATCCCACCCAGCCAGAATGGTTATCATCAAGAAAACAAACTGTAGCATGAATTCTAATTGTTTTTAATATTAAAAACCTGTAGTCAGATATGGGGGGTGAAAGATCAGAGAAGCAGAGCAACCAACCACTCGTTTTTACTTCTACGAAATTCCCAGACCCATTGGGGTATCCTGTCTCTACAAGTCCTCAGACTGAATGCCTAGAGCTCCTGTCAACTCTCACCTTGTATTCCTCTCTCCTTCCAGCCATACCCCTTCCTGTCTCCACTTCCCTAGTGCTGGGATTAAAGGTGTGTGATCCTAAGTGCTGGAATCAAAGGTGTGAGCTCTCCTTCTCTTATAGACATAGTAAATCTCCTGTAGCCTAGCGTGGCCTTGAACTCACAGAGATCCAACTGCTTCTGCAAGTGCTTCTGCCACCTGAGTGCTGGGATTAAAGGTGTGTGCCACCACTGCCTGGTCTCTCTGGATAACTAGTGTGACTATCTCCACACTCTGATCTTCATGCAAAGCTTTATTTGTTGTAGCACAAACAAACAAGGAATGAGGATTCCATATAAGCTTGACAGTGTCAATCTCCAGGACCCACCTAGTGGTCCTCTGAAATGCACTCATGTGTGTGCAGGTGTACACATGAGCTTAAGCATGCACACATGCACGCGTGGGCACACATGCATACAAATAAATAAATGTAATCTTTTAAATAGAAATATATTACCATGTATGGCTTATGTAAACTATAAAAAACTGAAAGGCAGAAAATAAAATTTTCCCGTTGATAAGTCACACTAAGAAAATGGTATGAAAATGATTATATCCATTACTGTGGGCTTTATACTTCTGAAAATTGTATTAACTAAGCAAACTAAGATTTTTTTTTTGAAACAAGATTCACATGGTAGTCCAGAATAGCCTCAAACTCACTATATAGCCAAGAATGGCTTTGAACTTCTGACCTTCTGGTCTTTGCCTCCCAAGTGCTGTATTACAAGCATTTGCTATGCCAACACATTCGGTTTACCTGAGGCTAGCAAGCAAAGCCTTGTTTCATGTAAGCAGAGACTGCACCTTCATTTCCTGATCACCCAAACCTGAATAATCACACAGAAGCTATATCAACTACAACACTGCTTGGCCAATGGCTTAGGCGTATTCCTACCTAGTTCTTACATCTTAAATTAACCCATTTCTATTCATCTGTATATCGCCATGAGGCTGTGGCCTACCAAAAGGTTCTGGCATCTTTCTCCTTCAGCAGCTACATAGCATCTGCCTGACTCCTCTCTTCTTTCTCTTTGTTTGGATTTCCCACCTAGCTATATTCTGCCCTGCCATATGCCAAAGTAGCTTCTTTATTAACCAATGGTAATAAAGCATATTCACAGCCTACAGAAGGGAACCCCATACCAGTTTTGTGTGCACTAGGCAGACACTCTATCAACCGAGCAACATCCCTGCCCTACAAATAAGGAATTATTATTCTTATTTATAATGAGGTAATCAGAGCCAGAAGGGCCAAGCGGCTCATCCACATTCACTGAACTGGCATCTGACAAGCAGAACAAACTCGTTCTTTGGGTTCTATCTTAGTCAGGATTCTATGGCTATGAAGAGACACCATGATCACAGCAACTCTTATAAAGGAAAACATTTAATTAGGCCCGGCCTGCAGGTTCAGAGGCTTGGTCCATTGTCATCACGGTGGGAAGCATGTGGTGAGCAGCCAAACATCGTGCTGGAGAAAGAACTGAGCGTTCTACATCTGGATCTATAGGCAGCAGGAAGAGGATGCCACAGTGGGTTCACCTTGAGCATCTGAGACATGCCCCCAGTGGCATACTTCCTCCAGCAAGGACACACCTCCTAATACTGCCAAGCCCTATGAGCCTTTGGGGGGTCATTTTCTTTCAAACCACCATGGGTTCCTAGCCTGATTCTCATAGGCTCAAGTTGAGCTCAGATGATGGATAGACTGCCTACCAGCTGAGGTGAGGAGGTATGAGGCCCCAGGTTCGATTCCCTATTACTACATAGTGGGGGTGTGGTGAGTCACACAAGTTGTCAGTCTGACCCAAAATCGAGTATTTACAATAAAGAGGCACTTAAGTCTGGCCCTGGATCTGAAACCTCTGCTCATCTCCCTAGCTTTGATTCGTGTCCGGTAATGAGGATGATGATTAGATGATCAATCAATCAAGCATGGACTCATATGTCTGATATGGTGCCCAGCTCTGACGTAGATGAGGGCTGTTCAGGGGTCCTCTCAAAATGATTCGTACATGAGGAAAGGAGCCCCAAAAGGTGAGATGGTGCCTCTCTCCACACAACTCTGTGAGGCTCTGGATACAGAGATGGCTGAGCACATGTCTCCTCTGCTGTCCTTCTACGCCTCACACCTCCAGGTTTCATGCATTCCCCCTTCCCTTCTGACACAGCCTGTGGCAGCAATGTGGGAAGTGGACCCAGCCCCAGGAGGCCAGTCAGCTGAGGACTAACCAGTTCCCCATCTGCCACGTGCAACACACAGAACATGTGTAAGAAAAGCCCACCACAAACCGATGGGAAAGAAGCAGGTGCTTTAAAGGGTTGTGAAGTCTTGGCTCACTAGCCGGGTAACATCTTCTGGACCAGTTTTCCTTTCAAAGTAAAGGAAATTCTCTACTTCTATTGGCTTTTATTAATTATTTTTTAAATTTGTGTGTGTGTGTGTGTGTGTGTGTGTGTGTGCTTGCCTGCTGGTTTGTTTGTGCATCATGTGTGTGGAGGTGTCCATGTAGGGCGTTGGATTCCCTGGAACTGGAGTTAACAGGTTGTAGTGAGCTACCCAGTGTGGCTGTGGGAACTGAACCACAAGAGCAGTACATTCTCTTAACTGCTGAGCCACCTCTCTATCTCTTTCCCGCTCTTGTCTGTCTGTCTGTCTGTCTGTCTGTCCCTGCCTCTATTTCAGATCCTGCATCCCTGGTGTCTTTCTTTCTCCTGTGACACGAGGTCCTGGCAATTCTGGCAGGTGGCCTCTCAACTCAGATCCCTGCCTGGACCCAGGAGAGAGAAGCAGTAGAGAACGAGGACGAGCATTGCCTGACTCCCATGTGACTTCCACATCCAGCGATAAAGTGCCTGTCCTATCTGATCTATTCTGGATATGTAGGTCAGCGTATTTTCACACAGTGTCACAACCCGATGGGAGGCAGAGACCTCAAAGTGAGTCAGAATATGTTTGACAACAGCTGTGACTGAGGCCAGCCTCAACCCCATCACATCTCGGGAAATCCTGTAGGATGCATTAACTAGGCAACAGATAGGAAGAGACAGAAGGCAGGATGTTGGGACCTCAAACTCCAATTCTGCATCTTCTTCATAGCTATGAAATACCAACTGTAAGTAAAACCCAAAGGGAAGATTTTCCCTCAGCAAATCTCAGAGGTGTTTTTATTGTTGTTTGGTTTTTTTTTTGAAACCAGGTCCCATGTAGCCTCAAATGGCTTTAAACTCACTACATAGCTGAGAATATTACTGAACTGATCCTAATCCGCCTGCCTCCACCTACCGAGTGCTGGGATTACAGGTGTAGACCACCACACGTAGTTTTATTCAGTGGCAGGGATAAAACCCAGGGCTTTCTGCAGGCTGGAACTGAGCTGCACCCCAAGCTTGAGAAGAATTTTGATGGATAATTTTTACCTCTAGCTGCCCAATGCTAGCTACTTATGAACAGTGGGTTGAACCAGGCAAAATACCTATCTGCATTTCTGATTACTATTTTGTGTCAAAGGTGAAACCGGGAGCCTTTTCCTTAATCACCATTTGAAAGTGCTGAGAGACTAGAGTGTTGAGAAACTCTGTGTTACCATGGTTACAACTTAGTTTAAATGGACGGGCATTAGCCTGGTGGCACTGATTGAGTCGGGGAAATGGAAAAGTGAGAAAAGTTTAGGGGCTGAGCAGCCCCAGAGCCACATCCTGGCTCTGTGTCTCTTGAGTTTTTACCTTGGCCAAATTGATCAATCTGAGCCTTGGGAGTTTATTTATTTGCTTATGTTCATTTGTTTCCCACACCTATAAAATGGTCTCTATATAATCTCCCCCAATAATTCTTAAAGTTTCCTAAACCAACACAGGTACCTGATGGAAATGCAGTTTCTCAGATCCTACCACAGGTCACCAAGTGGCCAGGTCTCTGGGGAAGCTCCCAGCCATCTGTGTTTCCCCAGTATGCCCTGTGGACAGTGGTTAAACATTAACGTTTGAGAGCCACTGGCCTGGGCTGCAGATCTAGCTCGGTTGATAGAGTCTTGCCTGCCGTACGTGAAGCATTGAGTTCTGTCCCTAGTACTTGTTGGTGCTTGCCTGTAATCCCAGCCCTGGGGAGGAGAAGGAGGCAGGGGACCTGGCGTTCAGAGTCACTAGGGTTAGGGTGGGATACTTAGGGTCAGAAAGGGAGAGAGAGCGTGACTCAGTGGTCCGCCTCATAGCAGGTGTTTCGCTTTGACTGTGTCTTGTCCTTGTCTGGCAACACTGATGTCTTAGTCCTTGCTATACAGATTGTGACAGTCTGGAGGCATGGACCTCCAATTTCTAAATCAAATCTTTAAATATGAACTCTAAAGATGCATGCCTTTAACCCCAGTACTTGGGAGGCAGAGGCAGGTAAATCTCTGGGTTCAAGACCAGTCTGGTCTATATAGTGAGTTCTAGGCCAAACAAACCAACAGAAATGATGCTCCTGGTGCCTCTGGTTTGTGGTCATGGTTGGAGCCCATGTGCCACAGCTTTGTTCAGCATTAACCAAGGTAATGTGTCCTGGGGGATCAGCATGTTGTCAGGCACACAGCAGACACGGTGTATGTCCGCCTCTTCTAGCGGTCACTGATTGGATTCCAAAGTAATGTGTCCTCTTGTTTATCCTTTTCTGGAGTTTGGACATGTATTACAGCTGAATCACAAAAATAAATGAAGCTAAATTTTTGTTTTTCCCTTTTAAATTTTTATACCTATGAATTTACGGATGCACATGCAAAGTGTGCTTGTAACAGGTGAGAGGACAAAAGAAACTAAGTTTTTGTTTTCTGCTTTTAAACTTTATTTCTGTGTTTATTTACACATGCACATGCCGTAGCATGCTTGCGGAGGTCAGAGGGCAACCTGTGGAGTGGACTCTCTCCTTCTACCATAAAGGCTCTGGGCATTGAATTGTCAGGCTTGCCAGCAAATATCTTTACCTGCTAAGCCACCCTGCCAGCTCCGACTGCAAATTTTAATAGAGCAAGTCTTTCCTCCGAGGCTCTTGGTTTGTGACCGTCCTGTCAATTGGTCATCTTGGAAAACACGTCATTTTCACTTAGCAGATGAAGGAACCCGATGGTGAGGACCTACCGCACCTGAGTTCGTTCTGGGTTCTGCTGAGAGAGTCGGAAGAGTGAATGACTAGGACCACTGCCGTAGACGGCTCTTCAACAGAGTATCTCTCCTAGCATCAGAACAGAGTCCATTTGCCCCCTCAGAGCCAGCCTGAGCTCCTTCAGAGAGAGAAGCAGTGAAGTACAACAGGAACATGTATCCACACCGCACTGTCACGAGTGTCTCCAGTCCCCTAGCCACCAAATGATGAAGTGCTGAACCATACCTGATTTATTCTGGATGCATGTGCCATTTTATTTTCACACGGTACTAATACGACGAAAGTCAAAGACTAGGAGTTAATCAGACCCCACATACACTTCCAGAACCCCACCAGCAACTGCCCTCACGTCCATGCCTCACCGGGGGAGCAAGCTCTAGCACGCAACTCAGATTTACTTACTTATCTACTCTGCATGTGGAACTGGTGTATACGTGTTCCTGTGGTTGTGTATGTGAGTCCATGCAGTACATCTGCACATGTGTATGCACACATGTGTCAGCCAGAGGTCTACACGGGTTCTCCACCTTCTTGTTGAGGTGCGTCGCTCACTGATCTTGCAAGGCTGACAGCCAGTCTCCCTGTCTTCCCCCAGCAGCACTAAGACTGTGGTTGAACGCCATCATGCTAAGCTTGTTACATGGGTATGAAGGACTTGAACTTGGGTCTCCATGCTCATGCAGCAAGTATTTAACTAAGACATCCCTCCATCCCCATATTGATTTATTTAGAGACAGGGTCTCGTGAAGTCCAAGCTGATCTCCAAGTAGCTATGTAGTCCAGGATGGCTTGGATTTCTGATCCTCCTGTCTCTGTCTTCTGAATGCTGGCATTTTAGGTGTGTGCCACCACACCAGGTTTACGTAGTGCCGGGTCAACCCAGGGCTTTCAGCATGCTAGGCAAGCATTCTGCTTACTGAGCTACATCCCCAGTCGGCAACTTGTATTTTTAAATTTTAATCGCTTAAATTGGCATAAAAGAATTAGGTATCATAATAACACTTTATTTTCTCAAATTTTTATGTATTTGTTTGTTCTCTCTCTCTCTTTCTCTCTCTCTCTCTCTCTTTCTCTCTGTGTGTGTGTGTATGTGTGTGTGTGTGTGTAAGTGATCCCCTGAAGCTAGCTAGAGAGGCACAGGCAGTGGATAGCCTCCTGATGTGGGTGTTGGTACCAAGCTTGACTCTGCTGTGTAAGCAGTACATGCTTTTAACCACTGAGAAATCTCTCCAGCCCCATAATAGCACTTTCAAACCTTGTGTGTCCTAATTGGTTTTCCTCCCACACATCCGTCCCCTCCTCTGCCCCCTTGTTTCCTTTCCCACCTGATTCCTTTCTACTTTCATGTCACATGCGTTTGTCTTACATTTTAAAAGTGTGTGTGTGTGTGTGTGTGTGAATAACAGCGCATCCTGGTACACACAGACAGGTGAAGATTACTTGCAATCGTCAGTTCCCCTCCCCTCTGGGGTGCAGGTCTTGGCGTAGAACTCAGGTTGCCACGGTTGGTGCCAGGCACCTTTACCCACCGAGGTATCCTGCCAGACCGTGCTACCTTTATTTTAAAGGACCCACCGTTGCACAGTGTGGTGTCACAGAAAAAGTGGCCACCACCAAGACGTCTGATTCTGCTCTTGTAGACACACTGCTTACCATGTATTTATACTGGCTTGTCACTTCACAAGGTGGGCAGCGGAGTCTGAGGCTGTGTACAAGGATTTACAAATGAGCGGCTCTCAAACCTGAGGTGAGTCAGAATCACTTGTTCAACCCCAAGTGTCTCAGTCAGAGCTTCTGACTTAGCGGACGGTATGTCCAACAAGTCCGTTTGTCTGCCTGACATGGACGTTCCATCATGCTGGAAGGACCACATTTTCATTCATATATGTCCTTGGAGCCAGACATGGTGGCACATATATCTCTAATCCCACTATTTGGAGGCAAAGGCAGGCAATTCTCTGTTAATGGAGTTTCTTTGTTCTGCCCAGTCCTGCAAACACTTCCAAATAATCACTCAGAAGCTGATATTAATTATAAATGTTTGACTGATGACTCAGGCTTATTACTAACTAGTCCTTACATTTAAATTAACCCATTTCTATTAATCTATGTGTAAAAAAGTAACAGCGTTTCCTGGAGCTGGAGGAGATTGCTACATTTCTGCAGGGGCCTCCCCTTTATCAGAATGTTAACAAAAGAAGAAACATCTTGGGCCAGAGAAGAAAAAGATAGTTCTTCTAGGACATTCCCTTAAGGGAACAGAGCAGAGAGCACAGCTGTAGCCACTCTCCAGGAGAAGACCAGGATGGCTATATCCTGTGAGGAAACCATCCCCCACCACACCCCAGCTTCAGGTAGCCTGGTTTCCCAATAGTCAGGATATCTGTCCTCCAGGGCTGAGCTGTCCTACTGTGGCTCTACCCCTCCAGAGCTGTCCTATTGCAGATCTAAGTATATATAGCCTGGCTTCCTGATAAGTCGGGAAATCTCTGCAACCCTGCAACTGTAACACATAACCCGACACTATGTATTGTCGCGTGGCTGTGGCTTTTACCACTCTGCTGGATAACCTGACACTATCTATTGTCACGTGGCTGTGGCTTTTACCACAATGTTGTTTCTTGGGCAGCTGCTGGCATCTCTCCTGACTCCACTCTCTTCTCTTGTATCTCTGTTTAGATTTCTCAACTGGCTCTATCCTGTCTTGCCATTGGCCAAAGCAGCTTTATTTATCAACCAATGAGAGCAATACATAGTCACAGCATACTGAAAGACCACCCCACAGCAGATCTCTGTGAATTAGCACTCAACCTGGTCTACATAGCAAGTTGTGGCCTACATAGTGAGACATTATTTGAAAAAAAAAATTAAATACATCTATCTGCCATTATACTTTGTTCTTATTCATCGCCTCCTCTGCTGACTTCCTCCACTCCACACCCCCACCCTTCTTTAATGTTGCATTCATTCCATTTCTCTGCCTTTTCCTCTCCATCCTCCTCTCTCTTAAGATCTCTTCTTCTCCTTTTCCGGTGTCCTTCATACTTTCATGACCCACACACACATGCATGCCTCATATAAAAGATGTGATATTCATGGGACTGGAGAGATGCTTCATAAGTTAAGAGAACTGGCTGATCCTCCAGAGGTGCAGAGCTCAATTCCCAGCAACCACATGGTGGCTTGCAACCATTTTGTAATGAGATCTGGTGCCCTCTTCTGGTGTACATGCAGGTGTACAAGCAGGCAGAAATGTGATATTTATTTTTCTCAGTTTGACTTATCTTCTTAACATAATTTTTAGTTTTTTTCATTTTCTTGCATGATTTCATTTTTCTTTATATCTAATTAAATTCCATTGTGCGTTTGCATGGCTAATAGACATCTAGACTGATTCTGTTTCTGAGCTCTGTGGATAATACAGCAATAGGCCTGGATGTGCACATCTCTGTGGTCTATTATTTACATTTCTTGAGTGGTATCGCTAGGTCATATGGGAGTTCTTCTTTTAGTTTTTTTTGGAACCTTCACACTGACTTCCATAGTGGCCATACTTACACTATTGTCCCCAATAAATTATTGTCAATCCCCATAAACTCCTATCAGACCAACAATAGTAGGTAAAGCCAGCATGTCACTGTACCTATCAAAGATGCTACTAGAGAAGAGACCTCCACTGTCATGTCAAAGATCTGACAGCATTGATCTGTCAGGGGGAAATGTGGAAAAGACAGTCAGGGGCATGTGGTCATGCTGAACCCACCCTTTTTTCCTTCCTTTCTTTCTTCCTTCCTTTTTCTTCCTCCCTCTCTTCCTTCCTTCTTTTTCCTTCCATTTCCTTCCTCCCTCTCTTTTTCCTTCCTTCCTTTATTTTTTTTTGAAAATAGGTTCTTCTCTCATACAATATACCCCCACCACAGTTTCCCCTCTCCCCACTCCTCTCAGCTCCACTCCCCATCTTCCCTCCCTCTCCCCCAGCTCCACCCCCCCTTCATTTCCCTTCAAAACAGAACAGGTCTCCGAGACAAAACAACCAAACACGACAAAATGAGATACAAAAAGATAAGACAAAAGCCCTCCTATCAAGGCTGGATAAGGCAACTCAATAGGAGGAAAAGAGTCCCAAGATCAGGAAAAAGAGCCAGAGACCAACCCTCTCCCACTGATAGGAGTTCCACAGAAACAACATGCTAACAAGCACAACCTCTGCACAGAGGACCTGGTGCAAACCTCTACAGGCTTCGTGCTTGCTGCATTATCTCCGTGAGCCCATATGAGCCCTGCTTAGCTGATTCATGTGCCATGTTGTCCTGTGTCCTCCGTCCCCTCTGACTGTCTTTCCTCCCTATCTTCCACATGTTTCCCTCCTGATGAAGACCTCCAGTTTAGGCTCTGTCTTGGCATAATGTCTGGTTGTGGGTCTCTCCCACTCCCATGTGCTGCCAGAGGGAAGCACTCTGATGATGGCTGAACAAGGCACCAATCTATAAGTATAACAGAATAGCATTAGGAATCATTTCATTTATTTATTTGTTCATTTAGTCAGTCATGTTTAATTCTACCCTAGGTTCCTGACCCTGCAAGACCACCATTGTCTCAAGGCCAAACTGGTGCTCACCACAATAATCCCCAGAAACAGTTATTCCAGGATTCCGTGACGCTGAAAAACTGTCTGCCTGGTCATGTAGAACCCCCATGAAATCTGTCATTTCAGGAGCCAGGAAGATAGCTCAGGAATAAAGGTGCCTGCCTCCAAAAGGACAACCCAAGTTCTGTCTGTGGAAGCCCATAATGGAAGGGAGAGAACTGACTGCATCAGACATCTTTTATCTCCACACTTGCATGGCGGCATTTATCCCAAATGGATAAATTTAATTACCAAATTTAAGCATCTCTTTGAAGGCTTCTGTGTAGTATTTCTCCACTCTCCTGCCTATTGTGGCCGAACTGCTGTGCAGTTAGCAGGCTGGACTCTGCCTCTCCCTGTACCAGCCATTCTTCTACCTCCCACATTGCCAGCCTAGCTCTGCCGCCCCACACGGCACTGTCAATCACAGACTGGTCCAGCACAACTCTCTGGTTCTTTATGGCTTTTCTTCTCTGTGCCACGAAAGCTGATACTGTACCTTAAAGTCTTCCTGCCCCTACCAACAGAGGGCCTGGCCTGCAACAAGAAACAAGACTCCCTATAGGTAAAGATTAGAACTAGGCACTGTTGAAAGATCTGCACAGCACTGCCACACCCAAGCTTTCACCGCGGCTTCAGAACGGCCTCTGGTAGATGTCACCCCATTGCCAGCCAAGGGCACAACGATTCAAGTAAACACCGCGATTCGGCAAACATGAGCAACACAACTTCGGCAGCTCTGACTGGGTTCTCCCGCCGTCCACCCTAGATGCCTCTCTAAATTTCTCTGCCCGACTCTTTTCTTCACTTTGCATATTAGCAGGAATGATTCATTATGAGTAAGTAGACGAGGAGCTCTAATTACAGGGCTCTGAATGGGAATGTTTAATTACATAGCTACACATATGATTTATCAACCAGTTTTGATCATTGACAATTCCCTTTAAAGAATTCTTTCCCCCTAAAAATTAAAATAATGTATTTTTTAATTGGCCCTGGGATGCTTTGTTTGCATTCTAATAAAGAACTGACTATTTCATATAAGTGTCATGGTATGGAAGCAATTGGTCTAATGTCAGGCAGGCATTCATTCCTGGCAGATGGCTCGTGGTTCAGTCTGAAACTTCACTGGCTTACCTAGGAACAATAACAGTTTTCTAGACAAAGTCATAGGAACTTGGGAGGCGCCAACCTTCAAGATACCGCTAACACCTTGCTCTTTGCTCTCTTATGGCAAGCACCTTTCCAAATAAATACTACTCAAGAATCAGACTGGCACAGATCTGGCTTTGCCTTGCGGAAGGAAGATGTGAGGGCCGTCAAAGCCAGGACAACAGAAAGGGTCAAAAGTAGCCATGTCTCCGAGATAGGCCAAGAAGGAGGAATCAGATCAATGTTCCTGAATCAAAGGTACAAATTAGACTCAAGACTAGGTTTCAGGAACACGGGTGATGCCTGGAAGGTGGCTGGGCTGGAATTGCCACTCAGCTTCTGAGTCCCCCAAAGTGCCACCTCCAGATAATCCTTTCTCTGGATGCTGAGGCTGTCTTGACCCTCACTGAAACCTCCTGCCTTTCATTTTATAGGCCGTCATAGGCCAAGAGAAGTCAAATGAGTGTGTGTGTGTGTGTGTGTGTGTGTGACCAATACAGCCTATAAATGGAAGAAACCAAGATTCAACTGTGAGTAGAGTTTCATTAATTAATGTGGTCAATAAATACTGACTCAGAGACAGCTGAATGATCAAGAGTGTAGTGGGGGCTGGGAGTGTAGCCCAGGGGTAGAGAGCTTGCCTAGCATGCAAAAAGTCCTAAACTTAATCCTCAGTACTGGGAGAGACAGTCCTGAGGAAAGGGTAAGGCTTCCAGTGAAGGAGGAAGGATGGTATCCTGCAAAGCTTCACAGGATAGAAAATGTGCCCAGGAAGACTCACAACCTGGCTTCCTTCTATTCCCCCACTGCTGTGTCCAGCCAGGGCCTCGACTGGTGTCCCTCTCCTCCCTTCCTGAACAAACTCCTCATGGGAAAGCTGACTCATAAGACCACTTAGAGCTTCTTGTGCCTGGGGAGGAAACTGTACCATCAGCAGGGACCAAGCTAGGGGTGGTTGGGTCGCAGTGAGGCACTGGTGGTATCCAACACCAGGAACCATTTTCCACTGAGTGCTATCTTAGCTTCTCAACCTAGAAGAGATCTCCAGGGCTGCCCCCACCTGTGTCCTGAAACAGCTGCTTTCCCTAGAGTTTGCCTAAATTTGAAGTGAGGGCTGTGGACCTTTGATATCTCGGGTTCTAACAAACTAGGACACAACACTCTTCCTTCCTTTTGGGTCATAGTTTCTCTGAGATTCCGCCAAGAATCTTTTCTGAGTGGCCATCTTCTTCAATAACTTGGCTGTGAATTTTTAGGAAACTCATGGAAATCCTAAAATTCAAACCAAGATTCTTGGTTCAAAATGACATTGGCCAGTTCTAAAATGAAACCCTAGATCTCTCTCTCTCTCTCTCTCTCTCTCTCTCTCTCTCTCTCTCTCTCTTTACTTTGCACCCTTGTGAAAAATAAAAAATTAGCACCAATACACCAATATTACAGTATTGCTAGTACAAAAAGAAAGCCGATTCTGCAGTACCTGTTCCTAGAAGACGCTGGTGATGTCTGTGAAAGCAAACAAGGTAATGGCACTTGTCACCGGACTCAGGGATGTTCCTTTTCTTTCTTCCTACACTAAGCAGCTATTATCTGCGCACTTCAGGTGTTCCCATAAAATCCTCTATTGACTCTGACCTGCCAGGCAATTCTTCTCGGTGATGGGGCCACTTGTTCCACTTAGAGCGACTATGGCAGACCCCACATCACTTTGCCTTCCGTCTCCCTGCCCTCACCCTATTCGATGGTCACAAGAAGCTTTCTGGAACCCAGATTTGGACTGTGTTGTGTTTTTCACAGCATTAAGTATGTTTCTTTTAGCATTTATTCAAGGAAAATAAAAATGGTTGTTCACTATATATTATTCTCAATATAAGTCAGGTACTGACTAAATCATCAGATTGTTTTATATAACTCTCTCAATATCCTTAGACATAGATGTCTAAGAGTCTAACCTCTCAAGCTGGCTCAAACTCAGTTCAGAATCTAACACTTACCAGTTGTCCACAGATCAATTTACCTCTGTGTATCTGATGTCCTCCTCTGTAGAGTGGGGATGATTGTAGAAATGACTGAGAGGGACACCATAAAGATCAAAGGAGAACATGTAGATTTCCAATTATATGTAATATGCTCAGATGCAGGGCAGCTCCTCTCAGAGCCAGACGCGATGAAGCTCTGACCCAGGATGGACGTAGGCTAAAATCTTCCTGGTAAGTGCACCTCAAGGTGCTACACCCATTAATAGAAATGGGCCAGGCAGTGTTTAAAAGAATACAGTTTGTGTGTTGTTATTTCGGGGCATAAGCTAGCCAGGCGGCCAGGAGCCGGGCGGGAAGCAGCTCCTACAACAGAATGGCCCCCAACATGTGGATGACTGAATCCACAGAAAGCCTGAGAAAGCTTGGGAAAGAATAGAGTAAAGAACGTTTTCTTGGTAGCAGCAATTTCTTGGATCTGTTCTGCTTGCTAGAGGTAAGCAAGCACTCTCATCTAAGAGAGGCTTCCTGACTCAGCTTTAACTGCAAAACCCTGCAGCTCATTAAGAGGTCCTGCCACAAAACACTTAAATGGTATTGATAAAAGCTGACTGCATGCTTGTTTGTTTTCAGCCGTAGCAGGAAAAAAGTTGTGCTGTTTTAAAATGCTGGCTTTCTGGGCTGTCCTGCCAGGGCAAACTCTGACTCTTTCACACAGGCGATTCGTGTGGTTTGCAAGTACACACTGCCGAAGCTTGCTTGCTGGCAGGGACCTTGAAATGCCATAGAGTTGTGGCAATAAAAATGGCTACAGCCGGTACCTCCACCATGAGGCTGGAAAGCTAAGGAATGGGCTGGATCCAGCCGTCAAAGCCACGGCTTTAATCCTACCTATATTGCTTGGTAAATTAAAGACTCGTGTGGTCAGAAAAAGATATACAGTAAAGAGAGATTCAAAGACAAAGAAAACCTTTAAATGATTTACAGTGTGTTTAAAAATATATGCAGGCTAAAAGTTAAAGCTCTTAAAAGTGAAAAAAGGAAGAAAGAAAGTAGTTGGGTGTGGTAGTACACACCTTTAATCCCAACACTTGGGAGGCAGAGGTAGATTGACCTCTGTGACTTCAAGGTGTGGTAGCACATGCCTTTAATCCCAATGCCTGGAAGGCAGAGACAGAAGGATCTCTGTGAGTTCAAGGACAGCCTGGTCTACAGAGTTATTCCAGGTCTCAAAAACCAAAAAGTTAAAAGTAAAAATAAAAGAAATAGAGGCTAAAACAAAGCTGCACAAAGATGGAAAATACACAGAGAATCTTGATATTGTATGCTATTATGCTCTTTTTGAATTGTTTGAATGCTGAGGAAAGAGCAACAGATGCTAAAAGATATTTGTTTATAAATGCATGCTGCTGAACTAATCCAACATAGATATTTTGAAAATACCTTGACTTTAAAATTTGGATCTAAGGACATGATGCTTTGGAAAGGAGTTTCTTCTTTTGTTTTCACAGATGATGGGACCCTGTATATTGCTTCTATCCCAATATGGTATGATATGATGGACCATGCCCTCCTGAAGGGTTGCTGTGAACACCCTCAAAAAATTACTTTGCTCGACTGCTGACTGAGATGAATCTAGCACACAGGTTATACTATGAAAAACCTAAATAACACTGCCCCCATTCATCAGGAAGCAGTTTGGAGAGAAAAAACTGCGTCCATATTCCCAAATATTGTTTATAAATGTTGTTTTATATTTAAAGGGGATATGATATAGATATGGATAATTTGCATGGATATGGATTTTGCTTTATTGATTTAAATTTAAGGTCAATTTTGTTATATGTATTTCTGATCTTGATTAAGGTATTGTGATTGTGCAGTTCACTTAAAAATGTAATGTATATATGTTGTTAATGGATAATCATTAATAATAATCGTTTGTAGTCATGCTAGTTAGATTTTCTAGATGTGCATAGATATATTTCAGATAGGCATTCATCATATCTTTCAAAGGCTAGAGGATATAGCATTTTAAATATTTTAATAACTTAGGGTTTTTCATGACAATGAGACACATCTGCTCCTTGCAGCACCAATCTACTTCAAGAAGAAAGAAGATGGGCATCGAAGAGGCACCTTATGGAGTTTGATAGCCATTTGGGCAAGAAACTGCTCTTACCTGGACTATTGTATAAACTGGACACAGAGAACCCGCAGAGAGAGAGGACTACTGAACTTGCCTAAAGGTGAGATGATCTTTCGAGGTTCCTGATTCATGAAAGAGTCTGCGAGACATTCTGCAGGATACAGCAGATAGTGACTGAACTGCCTTTGAAATTTCCTGCTTCATGGAAATGTCTCTGGATACTACGGACCTGTAGGCCGAAGATGGATGCCCCAAAGGTACAGAGGAACTTTGGGTGACTGTCCAGGCAGCGAGATGTCTCTGTGATTTCTAGAGTTTTGAAAGTTGCTTACTTCTCATTTACTTAGGTAATATTATATCCTTCTGGAGTCTTTGATGGAGTTGAAGAATAGATAGATAGTTATAGCTGTTTTCCTTTGTTATGATAAAAGATAAAATAGGTGTAAATATTGTAACTGTAATTCTTGCTTGATAACTGTTTTGCTATATGTAATTTTGCTATGTTAAAGTCAAAGCCTTCCTTGTTCTTTTGTTTAAACAGAAAAAGGGGAAATGATGGAGGAAGATCATTGGTTAATTAATAAAGAAACTGCATGGCCCTCATAGGTTAGAACATAGGTGGGTGGAGTAAACAGAACAGAATGCTGGGAGGAAGAGGAAGTGAGCTCAGATGCAGTGCAGCTCCTCTCAGAGCCAGACGCGATGAAGCTCCGACCCAGGATGGATATAGGCTAGAATCTTCCTGGTAAGCGCACCTCAAGGTGCTACACACATCAATAGAAATGGGCCAGGCAGTGTTTAAAAGAATACAGTTTGTGTGTTGTTATTTCGGGGCATAAGCTAGCCAGGTGGCCAGGAGCCGGGCAGGAATGCTGCCCGCAGCTCCTACAACAGGTACTGACTAAATCATCAGATTGTTTTATATAACTCTCTCAATAGCCTTAGACATAGATGTCTAAGAGTCTAACCTCTCAAGCTGGCTCAAACTCAGTTCAGAATCTAACACTTACCAATTGTCCACAGATCAATTTATCTCTGTGTATCTGATGTCCTCCTCTGTAGAGTGGGGATGATTGTAGAAATGACTGAGAGGGACACCATAAAGATCAAAGGAGAACATGTAGATTCCCAATTATATGTAATATGTCAGATCATATTTTATAGGCATATTTTTGGAAACAGGATTTTATATGTCCCAGGACAGCACAGAACTCATGGCGTAGCCAGAGATGAGCTTGAACTTCTAGTGTTTCTGCCTCCATCTCCCCTGTGCTGGGCTCTCAGGCAGGTGGCACCATTCTTGTTGTCTTAGTGACCGTTCTGTGGCTGTGAAGAGACACCATGACCAAGACAATACTTATAAAAGACAGCATCCAATTGGGGGCTTGCTTATAGTTTTAGAGGGTTAGTCTGTGATCATCCTGGCAAGGAGCAGACGGGCATAGCACTGGAGCAGTAGCTGAGAGTTTACTTCTTGATTCATAGGCCAGAAGGCTGCTTCAAGTATCCTGCCAGGGAAGAGACTTGAAAGCATTTTATGTGTATGGGTGTTTTCCCTGCAGGTATGACTGTGCACCACATGTGCGCAGTGCCTGGCAAAGCCAGAAGAAGGTATTAAACTCCTCCTGGAACTTAAGTCATGGGCTGTTTTGAACCGCTGTGTGAGTGCTGAGAATTGAGACTGGGATCCCTGGAAGAGCATCCAGTTCTCTTAACTTCTCAGTCAACTCTCTGTTCCCTAAATTTTTAAAAAAGATTTTATTTTTAGTTATGTCTCTGGACACGTTTGGATGTATGTGCACATACATGCATATGCAGGTGCCTTCAGGGGCCAGTAGGGGGCATCAGATTCCCCTGGAGCTAGAGTTATAGAAAAGTTACCAGGCATCCCATGTGCATGGGGTAAACAAACTCCGGCCCTCAGCCAGAGCCGCAAAAGCTCTTTACCATTGAGCCATCTCATCAGCCCCAACAGCAATAACTTCTCAATAAATACTTATTAAAACCAACTGTAACCCAAGCACTTTCTTAGGGTGAACATGGGTGAGTAGATGCAGTTCCTGCTGTTATAGCTCCTGCAGGGTACTACAGAAGCAGGCAAGGAAGCCAATCATCACATAAAGGCAAGATGAAGAGCCCAGGCTTCTGTGAGAACACGACCTGTCAGCTTCTGACCTGGAAGATCTGAGAACGTGTCTCAACAGATGTGCTAAGTCTTTTTTTTTTTTTTTTTTTTTGGTTTTTCGAGACAGGGTTTCTCTGTGGCTTTGGAGCCTGTCCTGGAACTAGCTCTGTAGACCAGGCTGGTCTCGAACTCACAGAGATCCGCCTGCCTCTGCCTCCCGAGTGCTGGGATTAAAGGCGTGCGCCACCATCACCCGGCAAGATGTGCTAAGTCTTGAAGGAGGACCAGAAGTCATTAGTGAGGAATGGGAGGAGCAGGTAGTAGTTCAAGCTTCCTGACACAAGGTCAGGTGATCTGAATGTGTAAAACCGCGAAGACCAAGCCATAATGCACTTGTGTATAGGAACAAAGAGCAATGGACAGAGCTCCATGATGGATGGTCTTGTGAAGCACAGAAGGAAGCTGGGTGCGGCATCTGGTTAAGAGGAGACCACTGAAAGCGTTCAGGCAGTAGAGGAGCAATGATCCAGAGCTGGAGACTGTCGCTGTGGTCGGTGTGGCTGCAAACCCAGAGGGGCTGTAGGGGAATAACGGAACGGCTGGTGAGTGGCCTCTACCCAGAGACACAGACGATGTGCTAGGAGCCTGTTACCTCCACATTCAGGACGTTTCTCATTCTGAGTGGAGTTGTCCTCCGTCGTTCTTCCAATCACAGAGATGTGCTCGTTAGCAGAAGCAGGTATTGCAAGCACAGGTTCCCATGGCCCTGGAGGCATGGCAGTTTTCACCACACAACTAGAAGAATGGGATGTTTATCAAGAGTGAAAGCCCATTGCGTTTTCAGCAAGTCCCAACAAGGGTCATTATTTTTCATAAGGTATTGATGTGGGAAGTCCTTCTGTCTATGTGTTGCTTTTATTGGTTAATGAATAAAAAAAAACCTGCCTGATAGGGCAAAGAAGAGCTAGGTGGAGAAAACTAAACTAAATGCTGGGAGAAGGAAGGTGGAGTCAGGAGAAGCCACATAGCCCTGCCAGAGACAGACGCTGGAACTTTACTGGGTAAGCCACAGCCACGTGGCAATACACAGATTACTAGAAATGGGTTAAATTAATATGTAAGAGCTAGCTAATAAGCCAAGGAGTGATTTAATTAATATAGTTTCTGTGTGATTATGTTGGGTCTGCGCAGCCGGGAACAAACAAGCAACCTATTACAACAAGGCACCTTGATTAATCTTGGAAAACTAAGAAAAGAAAAAAAAAAAACCTTTCAATCCACAAAATAAATATGATCAGTAACAAGTCCAGCGAGGTTGAATGTTGTGCTGAATGGCTTTATGTCAACTTGACACAAGCTGGAGGTGTCAGACAGGAGGGACCTCAAATGAGAAAATGCCTCCAGGAGATCCAGCTGTAGGGCATTTTCTCAATTAGTGATGGGGGCGGGGAGACGACCCAGACCATTGTGGGTGGTGCTTTCCCTGAGTGAAGGCATAAGTCACAAACAATCCTACACCAGTTTGGAATTATGATTAATAGAACGGTTATTTATTTAAAGGGGAAAAATTTACAGATCACCATCCCAGACAATAGCCTTCTGCACAATCAGGAAAGGAGTCTAGTAGCTGGACGCAGAGCCTGAATCCAGGGCTGTGCTGTTTTTTTAAAGAGAGGGAGACCACGCCCCATTGGGCTGGTATCTCAGCGGCTATTGGCTGGAGGAGCAGAAGGAGCTCCTGCAGCACCTGGGCTGGTGGTCCTGGGTTCTATAAAGAAAGAAGCAGGCTGAACAAGTCATAGAGAGCAAGCCGGTAAGCAGCTCCCCTCCATGGCCCCTGCATCAGCTCCTGCCTCCAGGTTCCTATCCTGTTCCTGTCCCAACTTCCTTCAAAGATGAACAATGATGCAGAAGTGTGTGCCAAGGACGCTCAGTGGTTAGAGCTCTGGCTGCTCGCCCAGAGGTCCTGAGTTCTACTCCCAGCAGCCACATGACGGCTCACAACCATCTGTAGTGAGATTTGATGCCCTCTTCTGACATAAAGGCGTACATGCAGATAGAGTACCATACACAAAATAAATTAATTAAAAATAAGTGTAAGCCAAAGAAACCCTTTCCTCCCCAACTTGCTTTCTGGTTATGATCATCACAACAATAGAAACACTGGCTAAGACACTTGCATAAGAAAAGTAAATAAGCCTGGCACGGTGGTATATGCCTTTAATCTCAGCATTTCAGAGGCAGCAAGGGAGGCAATCTCTATGAGTGAAGTCAGCCTGGTCAACACTGTACCAGGCCAGCCAACACTGTATATACACTGAGATACCGTCTCAAATCAAACAAACAAAAGACTAACATGACAGCAACAGAGAAAGATTAACCGAAGATTAAAGACGTAGGTTGGGTACAGTGGCACAGGACTCAGGGAGTTGACCTCTGAGGTTGAGGCCAGCCTGGTTTACAGGATGAATTCCATGACAGCCAAGACTACACAGAGAAACTGTGTCTCGAAAAACCCCAAAACAAAACAAAAGATGTTGCTGGACTCCTGATTTGATCAGGCCTCTGAGTAGCTGATCTTCCTGAGACATGGGCAAAGGACTAGCTGTCTTTTTCTGGATATAATAAACCAGAAGGACTCCAAATCAGAGGACAAAAAGAATAAAGATCTACATCTACCCATTTAGTCAGATTCCCACCCACCCTTCCCACACCATACCCTCCAGTCAGGAGACACACAATTCTCCCCTGAAGACTCTAGCGTGAGAGAGAAGACTGATGTATGCCTTCATTCCTGTATGAACATCCCTGCCAGATCACCATGCATTAAAGCTCAGTAACCACCAAACCCATCTAGGTACAGAAAGCTTGGCTTTGGTTATATGTGACCTAATCTGCAAGAACAATCCAACAGAATAAAAGAGTTTTGAAGCAACATAAAAGAAGTTATCATTACTATCTTCAGAGATACAAAGAACAAGACATTGGAACAAGAATAAAACAGTTTATTAATGTTTAGAAAGCGTTTAGAGGAACATTATCCAATAGAGACTTTCTGTGATGATAGACAAGCCCTATAGCTATGCTATCTAGTGTGGTAGCTGTATCTGGCAAGAAAGCACTTGAACTGTGTTCAATACAACTCTGGAATTGACTTTTGATTGGACATTTAATTTTAATAGCCACATAGACTACTGGATATCATACTAAGCTGTATGGTTCAGTGGTTTAGAGCATTGCCTACTCTTCCAGAGGTCCTGGGGTTGATTTCCAGCACCGACATGGTGGTTCACAACCATCTGTAACCAGTTATATGGAATCTGATATCCTCTTTTTACCTCTGTGGGTACAAAGCACATATGTGGAACCCAGACATATATGCAGGAAAAAAACACTAGTCCATAATAAATTAAATTAAAATTTAGAAAAAGACAAAAAGTCAGCTCTTAGTAAAAATGTAGTGATCAAAATGATGAGCTGGAGAGATGATTCAGAGAGTAAATTGGGTGCTACAGCACATGTCTGTAATGTCAAGGACGGGGGAGTGAGCACTGAAGAATCTCTAAGGCTCACTGACTAGGCAATCTAGACAAACTAGTGATCTCCAAGTTCAGTAAGAGACCCTGGCTCAAAAAATGAAGTGAAGACACCACATGATTTACAATGAAAAATTTACTAGATGCATTAGTACATAAAGTCAGCTAGATTAGTAAAGTCTTCAGTGTGTTATACATAATAATTCATTTAAAACGTCACACAATAAGAAAGAAATAGAAAAATGGAAAGTTCTTGCTTACAAGCATAAAGGCCTGGGTTTGATCCCCAACTGCGTAAACTGGAGGCAGTGGCAACAAACCTGTAATCCCAGCACCCAGATAAAGGCAGGGGGATCAGACGTTCAGTCATCTTTAGCTGCATAGTGAGTCTGAGGTCGGCCTGGGCTATATGAGACATTGGACAAGGCAGAAAGAGGACAAGAAGAAAGGAGGGAGGGAAGGAGGGAGGAAGAGAAGAAGGAGGGAGGGAGGGAGGAAGGGAGGAAGGAAGGAACAGAGGGAAAGAGGGAGAGCGGTGGGGGGGGGGGGATGGGAAATGGGAAAAGTCAGTCCTGAAGTTGAAGTTCAACCCTAATATAAAAGGAGTTCCAGGAAAAGGCCACCTGAAAAAGAAGGAAGGGGGTTATAATAGGAGCTAAATTCAAGATAACATCCTAACAAAGCATACGAGTTGACAAATAAAAAAGACCAGTTGCCTTTTTCCACATCCAATCCAGTTCCTTCTTAGCTTCAGCCTCCACATGTACTTCCTGTTTTGGGGCCAGGGAAATGGTTTCAAAGCTCCATTTGGACCCAGTCTTGAAAGCAATCGATACCACCACCACCAGGTACCTCGAGTCTGATACAAAAATATGGATTCTTTTCATGGCAAAATGCCTTGAATCCATCTCTCCGCTGCCTCTGGACCAGCGGACCATCACCAGTGGCACCAGCAGCAGCGGCGCTTCCTCAACCTAGAGTCTCCAGAGGAGTGAACTTTGCCTCAGGATTCAAGCCCTTCTGTTCCCCACAACCTCCCTGGACTTCTCCCCCAGCTTCCAGGAAGATACCTGAAAGGTGAGACTAGCTTCCATCATCTCCTGCGGAGCACTTCCCAGTGACTTCCTCACCCACCTTTACGGTAAATTCTAAAAGTTGCTCCCCTGGTTTCCTGTGTGCGATTTGCTTCCAGCATCTCACACTCTAAGCCCTCAGGCTTCCTCACTGCTACCTCTTACGTGCTCTTTCCTATATGGATTCTCAAGTTGATTTCCCCAGGAAGCTAAGAGATGAACACACAGCTCAACAGCTATGGGGGGAAAGGAAGGAAGCAGGATTGGCTGGAAGTCAAATATTGCTGGACTCTCAACAGAAACCTCACGCAACACACCAGGAAGTTTGAAGGAAAACTACTGTGAGTTGAGGTTTAAGATCCATGTGTACCCCTGTGTCTACAGTCATTGGTGACTCCTCAGAAGTGGGGCCTGACTTGGCAAGAAGCCCTCTTCCTGGAGGCAATCAGTCTTCATAGGATGGACAGTTAAGGGTTGGCAGCTGAGGTCTGTCTGTGACGTTGCTGCAACGATTATGCATCATTTGGAGAAAAAAAGGTTGTGTTCACTAATGTGTGTGGTATTCAGTCTAAAAAAGGTTGTGTTCACTAATGTGTGTGGCATTCAGTCTAAAAGAAGGAATGGCATCCCTTTTGAGTGGGCCAACCATGCTCCAAACACCTATTCCTTCTACAGGTAGGTAAACTGAGGCTAAGAGGGAGTCTCTCTGCCATAGTTTTATAATAAATGACTAGTACTTGAGTATAAGCTTTTCACTCTTTTGTTTTATATTTTTAAGCCTTATTCATTTTTATTTTATGCGTATGGGTGTTTCGCCTAACTATGTATGTGCTTGGTACCCATGAAGGCTAAAAGAAGGCATTGGATCCCCTAGACCTGGGCTTACAGACAGTTGCTAGGCACGGGGTAAGTGAACTGGGAACTGAACCCCGGTCCTGTGCAAAAACAGGACAGGGTTTTAACTGCTGAGCCTCCAGCCCTTAAGTGTAGACTTCGCACAAAGCATTTACTGTTTGCTTTCCGTGTCTTAATCATCCAGGACAGTGCTGAGCGGGAAGGACCACTAATGTCTTCATTTTGGCACAGAGACGTGGTTCAGCAAGGTGGTCCAAACTGAGCTTACAAAAAGGCCCTCACAGAGAGCTTAGAACCCAGACAAGATTCCTCTTTCCTCTCTGATCCAACAACCTGACACATATTTAATAAAAAAAAAGATGTGAAATGTAAGGATTTCCCTGTATAAAAATGGCATTAAATTACAATGTATAGTGCAAGAAACCCTACACTGGGTCAGAAAGGGGGGGTTACTTTGTTTACCAAACATTCATTGCATTTCCAGCAGCTCCGAGTCCCTGGGTCACATGTTGGAGACTGCTGTTGTGGGTAGGCTGTCAGGTAATGCAGTGCCTCTCAAATGTTAGTGTGAGGAAGAACCTTTGTGGAAACTTGTTTAGGATACACATCATGGGGCTAGGGAGATGGCTCAGAGGCAAAGTGCTTGCCACACAAACATAAGGACCTCAGTTTGAATCCCCAGCGCCCATGTAAAAACCCTAGTGTGGTGACAGGCACCTGCGAGCCTAGCACTTCAGGGACAGAGACAAGAGGGTCTCTGGGGCACCCTCACCTTCTAATCCATAAGCTCCGGGTACAGTGAGAGATTCTGTCTTAAGAAGTAGGTGGAAAGTGAGAGAGAAGGAGACTCAACATTTTTCTCTGTCCTCCATGTGCAACACACACACACACACACACACACACAAGCAAAGCACAACCCCCAAACTTCTGATTCCTTAAATAGGGGAAGAGCTAAGGAATTGTTGCTATGAGAGGCTGACCCAGATGGCATTGAAGTTGTATCTTGGAAGACTTTGAGTTAGTCAAGGGTTTAAGTTCTGATCAGCTGTGGATGTCAGGAAGTTAGAAGTACGTGCCTTGGAAATCTCTTCAGAGAACTTTGGAAAGACTTCTTAGAGTGGGCAGACAACATAGCAATAAGATAGAAGGGTTCTTTCCAATCAGGAAAAAGAGTGTCTGCATGTATCTAAGCAGGAAAAGAAACAAGGAAAGGGGGTTTCACTTGAAACAAGTCAGGAGTCTGAGTGTGTGTGTGTGAGTGTGTGTGTGCATGTGTGAGTGTGTGTGTGCATGTGTGAGTGTGTGAGTGTATGTGAGTGTGTATGAGCATGTATGTGTGAGCATGTGTGTATGTGAGTGAGAGTGTGTATGTGAGTGTGTGTATTTGTGCATCCCTATTTGTAAGCCCTAAAGAGTGGCTGACACCCCTAGAGAGGAGCCCCACATCTGACTGGGAGTTAGGTCCACCAATAAAGACTGGGCTTATTTGAGTCCCTGAGCCACGGGCTTCCTAAGAGACTTTCCAGACCTGACCAGCAAAGCCACAGGGGGTTGGAGGAAGGCTTTCTTTCCTTTCTGCTCTACCGCAGTGGAGGACAACACACAGTCCTCTTAGCAGCCCCCACCCAGCTGTTCCTGTCCTCCCAAGAGCCCTCCCACCTTCTCCCTAGCGGAGGCAGCTGTTGTCGCCAAAGCCACCTGCCCCTTCCCTGGCCTATGAGTCTCCAGTTCCAGAGGCCTCCAGAAAGTAAGACAGCTTGCAGGAGGGAAAACAAGACAGCCACTAAAATTAAATGGATTGTCTGCAAACGTGTTTTTAATTAAAATTGTGATTCATTTTCATGGGAGAAGAGGCCCCTTAAGAACAATTGTGCTCCCTAAGTGCCAGGCGCCAAGCTTAGTTGCTTCACTCAGAGCCAAAGAGGGAAGGGAGGTGACTTGGAGAGGCAGGGGTGGGGGTACTTTCCCTTCTGGGGTGAAGAAAGCAAAGTGGGAAGTGGGGGGAGCTGGGAAGAAAGCTTCCCAGCCTCTGCTCAGTGGGACCAAGCTTGTTGGGGACCAAAAGCTGGGATTCTGTGTTTTCTTTTGTTCCATAAGATTATGCCACCTTCTCCCTCCTTTTCTTATCCCAGGAGGTCCCCAGCCACCAGCTTTGACAGAGAAGACAGAGCCACCTACAGTCTTGACTTCGGGGCAGCCAGGGTAGGGGAGAGATGGAATCTAGGAGAGAGAGGGAGAGGGAAGAGAGGGAGGGGAATAGGAAGGAATAGAGGAGAGAGGGAGGGGGAGGGAGGGAGGGAGGGAGGGAGGGAGGGAGGGAGGGAGGGAGAACAGAGAACTGAGAGTGTGAGACCGACTTTGAAAGGCAAAAAAGTGAACTCTGTGTGGGCTGCTGCTCTGACGTCAGCAGAACCCAGAGCCCGGTACACCCGCCCCACACACACCCGGTCCCTCCTCGGCATTTCAAGGAACTGCTGTACACACTGACACCCCTCCCTGTCTTGGATTCTTCCCTTGGGGAGTGCAAGCATAGCTACGAATTGGGGTTCAGGGGCTGCCCTGCAACGACCGACTGGAAACTGTGATCTCTGCACCAGCAACACCGACTTGTGGGGATGCCACCCTGTGGACCACTGCTTGAGTTTTTGAGGCGGTCATGTCCACTGCCAGCATCTTCCAGGACCACTCCTACCATCCCCAAGTCCAGACCAAGGCCTCCGTCTTGGGTCACAGTCTGCGTCCTAGGAGCAGGAGGAAGAGTCCCTCGCCAACACATACCCTGGGATTAATATCTAGTTCGTGTCCTTTCGCTTTCAAGGTTTCTGTTTAAGGGGCAAGAGATTTCTAAGTCAAAAGAAATTAATTAAAATCCTGCTTGTCCGGGAGGCGGATTTGTACAAAATCCCAATGTTAAAGGAGCTGGAAAACGCTAGAAACACGGAGAGCGTTAGACAGAAACTTGTGCAGGACAGAAAGACTGAGAAATCTGTATTTCGGACAAAGAAGGCAAGATCAAAAAGGACTCAGGACCAGAGACAGGTCACTCAGGGACAAAATACCGCCCCACCCCCACCCCTGCTCCGCAAAGTTCGCTGGCCTGAGTGTCAGTGGTGTCCGGGTCCCTCCTCCCTGCTCTTCCGGGATGGGACTCGCATTCTAACCCTGAGACTCATCATTTGCTGGACCTTCTCTTTTTCTGTGCGTGTGTGCGTGCGTGTGTGTGTGTGTGTGTGCGTGTGTGTGTGTGTGGTTTTTTTATCTTTCAAATATAGGACAAAAATACACTTTATCATCATAGATATATATTTTTCACTCTCACCACATAAATACAAAAACATCCAAAGAGCCAAGACATCCAGAACACAGTTAGTAGCCAGGATTCAGTGACACCTACCCGCGTTTGAATCGTTCGTTATTTTCTTCACTATTTACCTAAGAGCGAGAGCGAGAGCGAGAGCGAGAGCGAGAGAGAGAGAGAGAGAGAGAGAGAGAGAGAGAGGGGAAAAAAGAGAGAAAGGAACAAAAAGGAAAAAAAGTGAAGCAAGAAAAGAAATGGGAAAAAGAAAAGGGAAAAACCTTCGCATGTAAATAATTTACAATAAAGTTACTAATTTTCCTTTAACGTTTTGCGCTTGTTTCAGATGGGTGAATACATTCTCGACACTGAGGCACCTCGCGCTCTGGGCCTGTGGTTTTGGTTAAAATGCAGTGGAGGTGACTCTGGGGCCTGGGGTTGCGGTTAGGGCTGAGGCTGCGCCCACGTGGTGGTGGTATGGGTTCTCACTCTGAATGACTGACACCCTGGGGTTGAGGAGGAAGAGGTGTCTGGTGTGCCATGCAGGGAACCACTGGCAGCCAGGAACTAGAACTGGTGAAGGCCACACCGCCAGACACCCTAACCTGTCCTTCGGAAGGCAAGGGTTAGGAAATCCGGGAGCTTCCTGCATCATGAAAAGCCTTTGTAGATAGATTTCAGAAGCCGAAGCAGCAGGTGTTGGGGTGTTGATTTACTTCCAACCCCGGCCCTTCTGCTGTAACTTCGTTTCTGGTGGACTGCCACGAGGCACCGCGCTCTCATGGGAGGAACAGGAAGCTGTGGGTCAGGGCTTGAACAGCGCCCCCACCCCACCCCCATCCCCGTAAAAGAAGATTCTGAATCTTGCTTTGAATCTTCTAGGCATCATTGGCCTTTCCTCTTTAAGTTCCTAGCTAAAGTCACAGCACTCTGGATTTTAATTTTGCACTGCCCCGTGGTGCGGTCTCTAGCCCGAATTTCTTATACTTTGCAAACTCAACTATTTATGAGTGTTTAAAAATAGGTAACACTTCATCTGGTTTTGTGTAACAATTACCCTTGTTTTATTGCTGTTATATCAAATTTATTACCACCTTTGCCTAGCAAGACATTTGATTTATCGTTTCTCGGGGTCGAGGAGATAGCGATTAGAGCCTCCTTAAAGGGAAAAAAACTCATCAACTCTTCGGACAGGAGTTTGCACCAATTATCCTGAGGTCTAAAAACCTGGGCCAGGAACTCCCAAAGCCTTGGTTTCTCTGACAAGAGGGGATGGGCCCTTTTTTTGGGGGGGGGGGCTAAAGAAACCAAAAAGCGTTCTCAGTCCCTGGCTGCCTGCGAACATACTTCCTCTTGCAAAAACTCATAGGAGCAGTGCGCAGCGTCCCTTATCCGGGGGGGGGAGGGGGGGGGGACGGCGCTGACTTAGGCTCAGTCTGTTCCTTCCCTGGTTGGCAAGGCTGGGGGAACCAGGTTGCTAATTCGGGTATTTCTCCCCAATTCTTTGGATCATTCCTGGTTTTAGAAGGAAGCTGGGGTTGGAGGGAGGAAGGAAAAGTAGAGAGAGAACAAAACAGCTCAGTTGAGATGAAATCAGTAGCCTGTGGGGAGGAGGAGCGGGGTGAGCAGTCAGAGGCCTAGTGGGGGCCAGGAAGGCCAGCGCAGGAGCACTGGGCGCCTAATGCGCGCGTGAGTCCATAAATATCACCACAATAGATGTTATAAATATAAATACAGGGTAACACTTAAAATCAGTCCAGCGCTTTTTTCTCGGCCCCTTCTTTATTGTTGGTCCGGGAGTAAGGTTCGAAGGCCGAGGAGCTCAGGTACCGGGCAGAAAGTTCTTGCAAATTCCCAGCTAGCGAACCAGCCATCGTCAACGGGGCAGAAGACAGGCGGCTGGCAACAGAGCCTAGAAGCGACGGCACCGGCAGGCTGAAGAGACCGTGGCTGGCAGCGGGTGCCCCCGCATGCAGTCCCCCCGGCCCTGCAGGCCCTGGGCCGGGAGCGCCGCCCACGGCTGGCGGGTGCTGAGACGCAGCGCCTGCGGGGCCCGGGGCAGTAGCGGCGGCCGCGGCAGCCGAGCCCGCGGCAGCGCCAGCACTCAGAGCTGGGAGGCTGGGCCCCCGCAAAGCTGAGCCGAGAGCGCTGGTGGCACAGGGCGGCAGCAGAGCAGGCAAGCCAGGCGGCGACAGCAGGCGGCCCTGCTCCAACAGCCGCAGCACACTGCACGTGGCGGCGGTCTCTGACACCACGGAGCGCAGCTCGGAGTCCTTGCCCTGGTCCTTCTTCTGCTTGGTTCGCCGATTCTGGAACCAGACCTTCACCTGAGCGCAGATATGCAGGAGGAAACGTGGAAGAGAGCAGCAGGAAAGAGCAGAGTCAAAGGCAGCAGGGGTTTTTTTTTTGGGGGGGGGATTGGGGGTACCTGAGTTATTGGGACCCTCCCCTAACCCCAGCCCTAGCCGCAGCCCCACCCCACAGCAGAGGATCAAGGCTCCAAAGCTGCTAGCGGAGCAAGAGCCACCACGAGGGGGACACTATTCCACTGGGCTACGCTTCCGGGTCACGCAAGCAGGCCTAGGCCAGGGAGGGTCACAAAAGCAAAGAAATAAACTGTCCGTCCACGACACTAGACACTAAGAAGGAAGGAAGACAGATATTTCACTGTGCTGCTGCGATACCCACGGAGGTGTTTTGTGTTCACAAACCGGTGAATCAGCACAGCCTGAGATCCTAAGGCCTGGGAAGGTTGTGCAGGAAGCTGAGGTGGCTGGGAACACTGTTTTTCAGCCTTTCTAGGTCCAGGTCGATAGACCAATGAGTTCAAATTTGGCCACAGAAAATCTATCTGTACCTTTTAGAGACTCTCGGGGGTTGTTTCTTGCTTGTTAGGCCAAAGACTGACCACCAACCAGTCTTAGACAGAGAAGGTGGTGGAAGCCGGGTGGGCTTCATAGGCCAAGCTTTCTCCACCTTAATGATATTCTTATAACTATCACTTCCCCTGCACTCTGTTGAGGACTTTGGAGTCATGGAGTCCTAGAAGCCTGATGTAGACTAAATACATGCCAATGCCGGGTTCCCCTTCCATCTCTTCTGACCTAGAATAGAGGGCAGTGGCTATATTGGAAAAATAAGTAAACATCCTATTTAGATTTTGCAAGCTAAAGGGGATTAACACAGACAGTAAGACACGTTACTATGCCGTCTCAAACTCAGATTTTCCCCACCTATTCTGTCTTCGGTTCTCAGTATTCAGCCAGGATTTTAGGCCTAAAATGCTCTCCACTTGCTTCAGGGCTGGGCATAGGAAAAGAGACCAGAGAGAGAGCTGAGGAGCTGTTCGTACACTCTGGTCAACCCCCAAACAGCCCACACAGGGAAAACTCTCTCAGCCTTGTCGTTTACACGGTCAGTTCCAGAGCAGCACGGGACTTTAAGGTAAGGAGAGAATCTTAGCAATGTGCAGTGCTGGCTCCCAAGTCACCAGCCCCACTGACCATCCTATACTCTTTCCGTCATCACGAGGACAGAGCCTCTGAGGTTCCCAGAGTGGTGCTCAGGGCTGCCTTTTTAAAGGAGTAGGGGCTGCCATATTTGCAAAGGCCGGTCTTAGAGAGTTGGCACCGCTTTCTAATCCTTCTTCCTGCAGAACGGATCTGGGTGTTCGGTAAACCTAAAAGTCCCTAAACGGGATGTTACTGGGAATATATTCCCAGTATATATTCAAACGGTGGCGCGCGGGAGGGGGGGCGATCAGCTTTTGATAAATCAGAATTCATCCAAAAATTCTAAAGTCTGAGAGCCAATAAGAATTCCAAAAGGACGGAATATGGAGTCCCCTGGGCCAAGTCAAGGTGTGCGGAAATTAGACCATGGAGGACTTGCGGATGAGGAAAGGAAGTGACAGTTTTAAAAAGAGGAGAAAGTCTCAGACTCATCCTGTCCACCCCAACTCATCCATGTCCCTGGGAGGTTCGATCCAAAGCAAGGTAAACAGTGAGGAAAGGCAGGCTGGGGTGCTGGGAAGAGGAAGCCTGATGCTGTGAGCATCCCGGCAGCTGGGTACCTGGGTCTCGGAAAGATTGAGCTGCCGAGCCAGCTCGGTTCTCTCCCGGCCCACCACATATTGGCAACGCTGGAACTCCATCTCCAGCCGGTAGAGCTGCTCCGCCGTGAAGGACGTGCGTGTCCTCTTGGGCCGGTCCAGGTCCAAGCCCTTGGGCAGGATGATTTCTCGGATAGACCCCTTGGCATCTAGGGAAGGGTACATGTCAGCCACCAGAACCCTCCAATTTTCTCCTCCTCTTTGCCCCAAGCAAAGAGGGACAAGTCTCCAGTAGGATGCGGCGGGTGTAGGGGTGGCCACAGTCGTGAAGCCGAGCCCCTGTGGGTGTATGGAGACCAAAGGGGCTAACTTCATAGCATTAAATGGAAGAGTAACCAGACTTTGTCTTGGCAGAAGACCCCAAACACTGAAGTGGGGAAAACTGAGTTCTAAATAGGTGGATGTTCCTTCTGGCCTAGGGGGCCTCTGCTGCGTGATCCGAGTCCCCAGTAGCCCAGAGGGGGCTGTAACTGATCATCCCAACCCCAGCATGGCCCCAGACTGCTGAGCAGCCTGCACTTCTGCGGTCCCCACCCCCACCCAGGGTCTCTGGCCCGCTCCTACCCAGGCAGCAGCAGGAGGAGGGATCGAAAACCTGCTTGCGGGGCCTGGCTATCTGCTGGGCTGTCGGCTGGCGGGGGCGGCGCCGGCTGAAGGCGGCCTCGGCGCCGCTACTGCCCGGGAGGAGAGCATGCCGCTCCTTGAGCGAGGCCGAATCCAGTAAGAAGGCGGCGTCCGCAGCCCCGCGACCCAGCTCGGCGGGTCTTCTAGGCGGCCTCAGCCAGGCCGGGAGCTCAGCGCCAGGGCCCTCAGCCCAGTCTGCCAACTGCCCGGGCGCTATCCTGCGGCCGAAAGCTGCGCTTCTACGCCAAGGGTTCTCTTGGGTGCGCTCTGCCTTTCAGGGCTCAGAAGCCCGGAGGCCGCCTACCCGGGTAGGTCCTCATCCCGGAGGATGCGTTCACGTCCCCCTGAGGACTGAGGTCCAAAACCCAGCTTGGTGTCCTGCCCACTCCTCGCAGCGCCGGGATTCCTCTCCGTAGCTGGGCTGGCGGGACCCCTCAGGGCTACTAGGGCAGAGGCCCCAGGAGACCGCGTTCAGGGGAGCCCCAGGCTCGGGTCCCCTGCGGCCGGCCAGACCCGAGAAAGAAGACCAGCAACAACTTTCTCCCAAGTCCTTGCCAGCCCTGGGCGGCAGCGCGCAGCTGCGGCCAGGGAATCACCCCAAAAGAACGCGCCCCAAAGCCCTGCCCATCCCTACCTCGGACTAGGATCCGGCGACAGTAATCCGGGTCTGCGGAGGAATTGGATTTACTTTTGTTACAATCTTCCGAAGCGCCAGACGCCGAAAAGGCGCCCTGCGGCTCCTTGAGGAAGGCGGCCGGAAGGCTCCCCTCGGCGCCCTTGATCTCCCGGCTCTCCTTGTGCGTGGTCTTCGAGACCCTGGCGGCCTCCGTGTCCGAGTGGCACCGGACGTCCATTTTGTCTGGTTTCCCGAACATAGGCAAAACAACACAGAAAAGAAGAAAAGGGGGGAGGGGGAGGGAAAAAAAGAGGCAGAAGGGGACAAAACCCCTACAACGCAGCCCCTAAGCTCCTTCGCCCGCGAGAATGAATGTCCCCGCGGGGTGGCTTCGGCGGCCGCGGAGGGTCAGCTGCGACAGGAGAGTGGCGCGCTCGCAGAGAGGCGGCTGGTCTGGTCCAGGATCCCGGTGGAGCAGTGGCGAGGCCGCCTCGTCAGCGTCCGCGTCCTCTGAGCACGTCCAGTGTCCCCCAGGCTGGTGATCAGGTAGCGAACAGCGCAACTCCGAAACGCGGCGGCTCCGCCTGTTACTGAGACGGCCGAGTTGTGGTTGTCCGACACCCGGGGGGACGCACACTCGCTGTTGCAATTGATTACGGGTAATTTCGCAGCCCCCACGTTTCAGTTACCTCATGAATACACTAAATTGTTTGGATAATATATCAGATCGTAATGGATGGTTTCTGTCCTTGTCCCCAATCAAGTAGGGGTTTAGCCAGTGAATAAACGGAAATGATTGGTCTTGCTTTCGGGAAACACAATCAAAGACCCACACTTCCAGAAAAACTTTTGACAAGATTCATCCTGAATTGTTAGCACCATTAGCAGGCATTATTAACTTTCTCTTTGCCTTTGACCTTCCTGCTAACATACTGGCTAAAGGGGGTTTCCTCCAGGCTCTCCATATACAGCTGAATGGGGGAGGGTACCCCCTCAGTTCTTGTCGCTGAAGAAAGCAATTGCCTCTGGGTGGGGAGGGAAGGGGGAGGAGAAAAGTTTCCCCCTAAAGTCTCCCACACACACACTCCAAAAAAGCCAAGCTTTCTCCCCAAGAGACTCCTTAACACACCTCAATGCTGACAGCCATCTTAAACTGCCGCCCCTCTTCCTGGAGCCTCAGTTGGATTTTTTTTCATGCCTGCACCTCCAGCAGCCCTGAGGCAGCCCATTCAAAGGGCAGCTTTGTACTCAGAGTCCAGCAGGAAAGGGGGGGGGGGGAGGTGGAGAGAGAGAGAGAGAGAGAGAGAGAGAGAGAGAGAGAGAGAGAGAGAGAGAGAGAGAGAGAATATCTCAACTGTGAGATCTGCTTCAAAAAAAAAAAAGTTTCCCCCAGCTATTTCATTGTCTTGCTACAATGTCTTTGAGAAAAGCAACAGCCAGTAATCCAATAACAGCATTGATTAGGCCACAATGATTCAATTCAAGCGCACGGCCTTGTGCACGGAGCTTGCTCCAGCCCTTCTCGTCACCTTGCCGGGGCAGAAGCCCTCTCCACGCCGCTCTCCCCATTCATTCCTTTATGGGAAATGCGGAGCAAAAGGAGTGAAAGATGGCAATTATCTAATTGGACTATTAAGAAACAGTCCTCTGAGTGCGGCGGTCTGGCGTGGCTCCTGGGCGGGGGAAGGGCCGTATTCCCGGCCCTCATTCACAAAGAGTGCAGGGGCCGCGGAGGAAAGGGGATTTTTAAAAGGGAGTGGGGTGGGGGGGAGAGGAGAGGAGAGGTGGGAGGTTTGGCTGAGAATTTTTCCACACAATCCCAAGAATGGGGAGGAGGCGGGCGGGGGAGGGGCGGGGGTCTTGGGGAGAAGGTGGGAGGCAGGGAGTGAGTGGGGAGGGCAGCGAGTGTGTGTGGCGGCCTCCGAGGGGCTCCGAGCCCGCCCCACCGCCCGGCTGTCACCTCCAGGCCACCGCAGCGGTCCCTTCGGACTGTTGAACGTAGAGGGGGCGGGCCGAGCCGGGGAACGGCTCTCCTTCCTGTGCAACCTCTGGCCGCTTAGGGGTAACCGCGCTTGGTCGTTTCCAAGGCAGACCTCGGACTTTGAGTATATGACTGGGAATACTCAGGGTGATCGTGTTGAATGGTGTCCACTGAGGGGGAATATCCCAGGAGGCAGACTGAGAGCCCACAGATATCTCTGTGGAGGAAACCCTCAGGCCGGACACCTCCCGGGCGACCCGGTGGCAACTGCCAGCGACGTCCGCTGTCGCTGCCCGGCTGGGAGGAACACAAGGAAGCGGAGAGAGAAAAAAGGGTCCCTCCTCCGCGATCCAGTCCGCTGTAAGCTCCCCGCTTCTTGGTCCTAGTAGCCACGTCTGTGAAGAAGGACTCCTGATGCCTCAGATGCTCCTGATTGAGCGCCTTATTTGCTTGTTGAGCTCGGCCGGCCGGCCAGGAGCAGTGCTCAGAGTGCAGATCCTGAATTCCTGCCCAAAGACACACACCCACTCACCGGGCGGTGGGTGGGTAGGAAAAACCAGCCTGGGGCATCCAGACTCCCGCTTAGGAGCAAATGAGAGGCCCCACTCCGGCTCAACTCCCCGCCCCCAGTATCACCGGGACCCCAGCAACAGCCCAGACAGAACTAAGCAACCTTAGATGGATCCAGGCCCCTAGGCCTTAGGATTCTGCAGCCTCCTAGGACATCAGGGGGGCAGCAGGCAGACACACCTGCTACCTGCGTGCTCAAGGCCTGAAGGAAGTCCTTAAAAAAAAAAAAGTGGTTAACTTCTTTCTGATTTCTGGGGAGCCGGCCCTACCCCTCCACTTTTAGAGACTTTCTTAGAGCTGCATTTTGTTACAAGTAGGAACTCTCTCTCGAGAACTTTTGTTTGTTTGTTTGCTTGTTTGTTTGTTTTGAGCGCTAGCATATTTGGTGTCTAAACACATTAAATATTCTTATGCTGTTTCTCAGAAATGTAGAAATAACTTTCCAGGTTAGGGCTAAATGAATGGGCTAAATCCAAGCCACAGGTCAATGAATACAAAATTGGAAATCCTCTCTGTCTGTGACCTCAGAGGTGTTCCAAGTCTTCACCAATTTCTCTAGGCTCTAAATTTACTTCCCCATCACTCCGGGTTTTGAGTTTCTGGAATCCCCAAGGGATGGAAGTTGCTCAAAGTGACACAGGGCTATGCCCTTAATGTTAATGCCAAAACATTCTGAGAATCTGACATTTGTTTTCATTTGTGTTGTCCAAATAACACGAGATGGCAGGGGAAACGTGAAGCTTTGCCTTCGTCATGCTGTTTATTACTAGTCAGGAGCTTGTCTCAGGAGCCCACCGTCCTGCACTGACCAACCTAATTTGGAGTGAACAAAATTCAGTTTCTGCATCTCAAAGTTGTCTGATAACAATCTGGGATAAGAGTTCAGGAATCACTTTTTTATTGCTAGGGAAAAGGGGCGACTCTTTCTACAACTTAGTTGGGACATTGTATCTTTTAAAGTTGGGGGAACTTAAGTTCTGAAGGCAGACACACCACCATTGCTGCTTTGGATCTACAAATGCTGACTTGAGAAAGGAAGACGTGGGACTATTTGGGATGAAGTAGAGATTTATTCAATGTCTGGAAATGTCAGGACCAAGATAGCACTCTGGAGGTCTCCAACACAGGCTGTCTTCTGAATCATCTAGATGAACCAATTAACTATGTGAACTCACTGGCTTTGGTCAGAACTCTGTTTGCAGTACAAATAATATTGTTAGCAGATGCCCATCTATGCTCCAAGCACTTGAAATAAACCAATTAAACAAAAAGTCGATCCATACTACTACTTTTTGCTTTTTGTTGTGTATGGAGTTCTGTGCCCACTACTCCCTGCCTGTCTGTCTTCCTCCTGTCTCTTCCCTCTCTCTTCCTCCCTCTTCCTCCTCCTCCTTTTTCCTTTTCTTCTTACTCTCTCTCTCTCTCTCTCTCTCTCTCTCTCTCTCTCTCTCCCTCCCTCCCTCTCTCTCCCTCTCTCTCTGACTGGATTAAAATTCTATGGGCATCCATCCAGAAAAAACATGACAGGTTTCCCAGAGGACACAGCGGAGGATGGAAAGCCCTGGATGGAAATTTCAGGGAAGCAGCTGCTGTTCCCAGCCAAACGAAGGCTGTGATCCATTGGCAAAAGAAAGGAGGGAATTCACTCAATTATTTGGATAATCTGAGACACATTTGTGCTGTGCCACACACATAAGGACATAGGGCTCTTCCAGGTGACAGTGTTTTATTTCCTGGGCGACATCCCTCCCCCTCCCAATGCCCTTCCTGCCCCCACATGTCTATCTGCAGGTGCAGAGAGACCCAGAATAGAACCGTAGAGCTGGAAGGGTTTTAGAGATCATCTATTCCAGAACCTTCATTTGACTTGACAGATGAGGAAAATGAGCCAGGAAAGACAAAGCAACTTATTAAGGTTTAGACCACTAGTTAGTGGGGGCCTCTGGGCTGCAAACAACTAGTTAGTGGGGGGCTCTGGGCTGCAAACAGCTAGTTAGTGGGGGCCTCTGGGCTGCAGTCCTGGTCTCCTGACTCAAAGTTGCATTCTCATCTCTACCCAGGCTTCCTAGAGTTGGCAAGAGAAAGTTCTTTGGGACTGTGTAGATGATGGCAGAGAAATGAATTAAAAGTCTCTCTGAGACTTAGGGGTGCCTCTCCTAGTCTATGCCTCTGCCCACTTGCTCTTATTCGAGGCATTAGAGAACAGTGTCAGGATGGTACAAGCACAGTCCTCTGCCGTCCTCCCCTTTCATTCCCCAAAGAAGTAGGAGGTGAACCTCGCTGGGACAAAGCTCCAAGATCCTCTCAGACTATGAGGAAGACAACCTAGCTTACTGTGACGCGTCATTTCAAAAATAATTGCGTCGGAGAAGATGAGGCAAAGAGAAAGGAAGTCTTTCTAAGAGTAAATTGGGGTGCTTGATAATAATTAATTGAAAACCAGGGTAACTGGCATTTGTAAGAACTTTCACCTGCAAAGTTGCCAGTGGTGGGGAGCTCAGTCTTGTCTAGTTGCTAATCCCAATCATGCAGGATAGTGGTTGGGAAAATAAATAATAAATAAAATAAATGAACCCCAAGCTTTTGCTGAACAAGGGCCAGCCAATGTGCAGAGAGTCAACCTTTGGATTAGTCTGTTTACATTTGGAACAATTGATTGCATTTCTCAGCCTTGTGTCTTGTATCAAGAGACTAAGTTTTATCAGTGAATTACATATTTTGAATATGAAGCATTCAATTTTAAAGGGGTCTTAGAATGACATAACTCAGTAGTTCTATAGGTCCTTTCATTTAAAAAAAATGGAGCAAAACCAAGCAAAGAAATGGGCAATAAACAAAGAAATAAAGCAAATGTGGGCTCTGGAGTCAATCAGATTACATAACTCATATGTGCACCATCTAGATCTATTCCTTACTAGACAATCATCTCCAGATAGGTTCCATTATTCCTCTGTGCCTCAATATTTTGTCTGAAAAATAAGTTTAGCTCTAGCACCTGTAAGTATTGGATAACTAAAATAAAGTGCTTAAAATGGTGCCTGGCAGATCGCCAGCACAACCAATAAATATTTGCCATCAGTGTCCTTATTTTTGCATCTCTGTGGGGTCAGTCAGGATAGAGCAAGAGTCACCAAGAAAGAACCAGGAGCCAGCCAGGACAGCTGACTGGCTCTGGAATAGGTAGCAAAGGTGTTTGGCTTGAACACCACACGACAATAGTAAGCATTCAGGATTTAAGGAATGCCATGATCTAACTGAATTCCCCTAGCCATAAATTCATTGTCATTCCTCCCATCAGGAGTCACACCCATTTCTCCTAAATTTGGGCAGCTTTGTCATATACCTTGTTAAACAAAATTATATGGAAGTGGTCTTGCTCTCCTTTGGAGTCTTAAAGCCATGTGGTTAGCATCTGTCCTTTGCTTAGACCCCAGCAGCCCTGCTGAAGGCCCCTAGGGGAAAGGAGGCTACGAGGGAAAAGTAGTGTCTGGTGTATGACATCACCATCAGTGTGCAGGAAGGCCATCTGATGTCCATGGTAGCTTTATGAGAGATCTTGGTGTGAACCGTCAGCTGAGACCTGGCCAAAGATCAATCTTTACGAAATATGTGATGATAGTTGCTTGAAGCTGCTAAACTTTGGGTGTTTCTTATGCTTCAGTCAGTAACTGAAAAGCCCATATTTTGGAGGATGAAATAAGGCTCAGTCATTTTTCATAATGTCTAAGCCAGGAAGCACCACAGACCAGCGCCAACCAGAACCACCCAGCACCGAAATCTGTGGTAGTGATCAACGGACTCCAGTGACCTCCTCAGAATCACCCATAATGCATAGTTGTACATTTTCTTCTTTATCTTTTTATATTTCAGAGTTACCTGCTATAAGTTGGGCTAATAAAGGACCTAAGTTGTTAGCCTGAAGAAGAAAAAGAAAAGTGTTTTAGGCAGTGGTGTCTGACAAGATGTTTGTCTTGAAAAATGAAGGGAGGCATCTTCTTGAGACCCAGATTTCTTTAAAACTTAATTTTAAAAAAAGCTTTGATTTTATTTGTATGGGTACTTTTCTGGCAATGCATGTGTGTGTGTCATGTGTCTACAGAGGCCAGAAGAGGGCATCAGATCCCCTGCTGGAATCACAGATGGTTGTGAGCCATTATGTAGGTGCTGGAAATGGAACCTGGGTCCTCTGGGAGAGCAGCCAGTGTTCTTGACCACTGAGCCACTGTCCAGTTCCTGCCTATCTTTTTTTAAATAAATAAAGGTGCAAAGGAAGAGGTTGGACTCCTATCGTTAGGGAATTAGAGATACATTAATGCTTAGAACGGTGATTGGAAAGTGCCAGCAGGTGGTTATTCAGCTCCTTGCAATTCTCCGGGTGAAGCATTTTGGGAGAGGAAAAGGAAGCTGTTTTTTACTAAACATTTTCAAGTTCACAAAGAACTAGAAAGTTTTCCAGGAAACCTGGCTATAAATGTGTATCTTCCTAACAGGGTACATTTGTGTCTCAAAGCATCTGCCTGAGAAACAGCTGGAGCCATTTATTCAACAAGTAGATAGCAATGCCTACTCCATGCAAGGCTCTGAGAGCTTCCTGCACCAAAAGTGTGATGTGTTTCACATGAAGGGACAGGATCACTGTCTAGAAGAATCTCTTCTCTACAGCCCACCTCACTCAGCTGTCATGGAGAAGGAAGAAGACACCACCTGGTGCCCAGACAGTACCATCTCAGGCCCCCACTCAAAGCTTGCTATGCTTCTTGGTTTTGTTTTATTGTTATTTACTTACTTATTTTGAAACAGGGACTCATCTATCTTTGACTCACCTTGAACACACTAAGAAATGGAAAATACCCTTGAACTTCTGATGTTCGAGCCATGACCTCTGCTCTGCTGGAATTACAGGAGGGCATCACCAACCTAGGCCTGGTGTAGGCCCATATTGGCCCATATTTCTATATGGTATTCATGCATGCCAGGTATGTGCTCTGCCAAGAAAGATTTGGTTTTTTTTCTTTTTACATTTTCTCTTCTTCTTCTTCTTCTTCTTCTTCTTCTTCTTCTTCTTCTTCTTCTTCTTCTTCTTCTTCTTCTTCTTCTTCTTCCTCCTCCTCCTCCTCCTCCTCCTCCTCCTCCTCCTCTCTTCCTCCTCCTCTTCCTTCTTCTTTTTCTTCCTTTTTTTTTTGACAGGGTTTCTCTGTGTATCTCTGGCTGTCCTGAAACTCCCATTGTAGACCAGGCTGGCCTTGAACTCACAAAGATCTGCCTGCCTCTGCCTTCCTGAATGAACTTTTTGCTTTTTAAAGAGAGGGTCTTGACATTTTTCCTGGACCAGCCTCCAACTCAAGATCCTCCTTCCTTGAGAAACCCTGTCTCGAAAAAAAAAAAAATTCCTCCTTCCTCAGTATTGAGATTATGCACACAACCAACCAATCCCTCCCATAAACCTAATTCCAAGGAGTGCAATCCTCCCATTTCTGAGCCACCAGATGCTCAGAAGCAATAAGAGGGAAATGAGAGCATAGGTACAGACAGGAGCCTTGATGATGAAGCGTGCCCACCAAGAAGAAGCCTTGGAGAAGGCAAGGCAGTAAACCTGGTAATTCTATTCTAAGCACTGAAGCTGCGAGTCCAGTCGTGATAAGGGCAGTGTAATAGTCAGCAGTGTGGTGTCGGTACCTAGGCCGATGGCCTTCTGGGATTCAGTTGCATTATGTTTGAGAAAACAAAGAAGCCCATATGATATTTGAGAAATACTTGAGAAAAAACAAGTACAGAAAATTGCTCCTATGTAGTCACTACTTCCTCTAAAATAGGGGAGAAGTTGTTGTCATTGACCTGAAGCTACAGAACTGAGTGCGAGAGAGTAGGGTTTTATCCCCAGAAACTTCCTGTGAACTTTTATACAAGCCAGACCAAAAGAATAAAGGAAAGCAGAGGGGCAAAAGGCACAGTCCAGGCCGCTCATTAGCACCCCTCAGATTGGCAAGGAAAGGCAGCCGCTGGGAAGAGAGAGCCTGGGGCATTGTGGGTACTCAAATTTGCATAGGGAAGATAAGGAAGTAGACAGGCTCACAATTGTTTGTCAAAGATGATTGTTTTGAGTTTGCCAATGAGCTCTTCTCTAAAAGAAATAGAGACCTTTGGTCCCAGAGCCACCGAGGGCTGTAAGTGACCCTGAGACCCCCATGTGACCAGTCTCGGAGGAAGGAAGACCCAGCAGAGAGAGTGAGTCCTAACCCTGCTGCTCAGTTCACTATATAACCCTCCCTCTTCAAGAAAACACGTACTTTACGAACATTGACTCATTAAACCAGCATGACTTCTCAAAGGGAAAGCTGAGCCCCTTTAATCTGTTCAACTTCTGTAAAAAAGCTAATAAAATAAAATAATGTTCCTAAGGAGGAGCACATAGGATCATAAACAGCTTTTGGGAAGGATGAAGTATTCAAGTGTGGCTGTGGCATTTGATGTCCTCAGAAACTGTGATTAGGGACATTCTTCCATGTCCACAGTATGTATCACTGAAGACCGAGGCTGAGCAGCAAATACCTCGGGGAGTCTCTCTGCAGGAAGCCTGCTCTGGTTCCCTGTCCATGGGGCTTGTCTGATTCCTGGAATCAGGAAAGAGGAGGTGGTGGTTTGGAAGAAAATGGCCCCGTGGGCCCAGAGAGCGGCACTATTAGGAGGTGTGGCCTTGTAGAAGTAGGTGTGGCTTGCTGGAGGAGGAGTGTCTCTCGAGGGTGGGCTCTGAGGTCTCTGAAGCTCCAACCTGTAGAACTCTCAGCTCCTCCAGCATGTCTGCCAGCACACTGCCATACTTTCTGCCATGATGCCAGCGGACTAGACATCTGAACCGTAAGCCAGCCCCAATTAAATGTTTTTCTTTATAAGAGTTGGCTTGGTCATGGTGTCTTCTCAGCAATAAAACTCTACCTAAGACAAGGAGGAAGGCCACCTCATGGGCCAGTCAGATTCTCCCAGCATCTTGACTCTAGAGACTCCTAGGGTCGTGCACCAACCAGACACCAAACAACTGCCACAGAGCAGGACATCAACCTCATCTGAAGATTTGCTTGGTGTTGCCTAATACACAATGTTTAAAACTTACCCGCAGCTCCATTCTGAGCCTCTGCTCTATGTCCCTTCAACTTATTCCCCGCAGCCACAGTTCTGGGGGTGGATCCTAGGGCCTCACGTCTGCTAAGCAAGCTCTCCACAGAGATGTATGTCCGTCCTACCCTCTTTTATTTTGAAACACTGACTTTTCTAGGCAGGCTTTCAATTTCTAATCCTCCTGCCTCAGGCTCTTGCGATTTATAGGCTTATACCTCCTAGCCTCATATTCTGACTACATATTTTTTTTGTCTCTTTTAAAACGTTAATCCATTTAAAAATTTACTTATTAGGGAGAGGCAGGCAAACCACATGTTCATGTGGAGGTCAGAGGGCAATTTTCCTCTCTCCTCTGTGCTTTTCAATGATAAGACTCGGGTTGTCAGGCTTGGTCCCATGGCCTCCGCCATTGGAGCCATCCCACTAGCCCTCTCTGTATCTTATCTGTCTATCTATCATCTATCTATCTACCATCTCATCTATCTATCTATCTATCTATCTATCTATCTATCTATCATCTATCCATCCATCATCTATCTACCTACCCATCTATCTATGTATCTATCTATCATCTATCAATCATATCTATCTATCTATGTATCTATCTATCCATCCATCATCTATCTACTTACCCATCTATCTATATGTATCTATGTATCTATCATCTATCTAATCTATCTATCTATCTATCTATCTATCTATCTATCCATCTATCATCTATCTACCTACCCACCTATGTATGTATGTATGTATGTATGTATGTATGTATCTATCTATCTATCTATCTATCTATCATCTATCAATCATATCTATCTATGTATCTATCTATCCATCAATCATCTATCTGTCATCTATCTATCTATCTATCTATCTATCTATCCATCATCTATCTTTCTAGAGACATGGTCTCATGTATCCTAGGCTGGTCTTGAACACAGCCAAGGATGACCTCAGAATCCAAGTCTTCCTGACTCTACTATTCACACTTTCTGTAGTGCTGGAGGTAGCATCCAGGTCTTTGTACACTCAAGGTAAACACAATATCAACTGGGCTGCACTCCTAGCCCCCTAGACTCCAGCAATCCTTTTTTAGATTTATTTGTTTTGTTTATGTGTATGAGTGTTTTGCCTGCATGTATATATGTGCCTGTAGAGGTCAGAAGAAATGGAATGTCATTTCTCAAAGAAATGTGTTTGGAGTGGAAATAAGACAATTATTTTATAACTGTAGACAGACACGCTGGGGCAAAGAGGAAGAAAATAGAACCAGCCATTGGGGAGTTGTGCTTTTGCTCCACACAGACCAGCAGAAAGCTGCATAACAACCACAATGGGACATCTATATCATAACCCTACAACCCTTGTCCAAGTCTCAGGAACTGTCTTGGGAGGGGGTGTGGAAAGGGTCAGAGGTCAGGGAAAACTGCAGTAAACGCTGTCTTCTGGCCATGACAGGACCACTGGACCCAGGAACTCACAGCGCTGCAGCTGCCTGCAAATCAAACCGGATCAAACCAATCAAAACTACAGACCCCTAGCTAAGGAGCCATTCACCACCAATGACTGTTGGAGGGCAGACAGTGCTCTTTAAGGCCATACCCTCATGAGTCTACTCCAAGCACCAGCTGGACTCAGTGTGTTATAAAAACAACAGCAACAACAACACAAGGGTGCCATGGGAACTCTTTCAGACACTGGCACACTCTGGGCATGGCCACATGTACCATATAAACAGATGTAGACACCTGAGCAGCTCTGGGCTGCTGGATTCAGTTCCTGTTCCCTGCTTGTGCAGAGGACTGTCGGTCTGTGAGTCTACCCCTAAATAAAGAACCCTTATTATACTCCATTCTGAACTAGTGTGGGAGTACTATATTGTAATCGTCTACATCTGATGCCCAATGTGGTGCAGCAACATGAAGTTGGGAAGGCGTGAAAAGGTAGCTAGTAGATCTGGAAGAAGTTAAAGAAATGGGAGGTAGTGACTAGTGAACACTATCAAAATACCTATATGCATGTGTGAAATTCTCAAAGAGTTAATTAAAATATTATACGTATATATTGTCAAAGCAGAGCAAGGAGCTAGAGAGGTGGCTCAGAGGATAAGAATACTTGGTGTGCAAGCATGACAACCTGAGTTCAATTTCCCAGAACCCATCTGAAAAGCAGTGTACCTGTAACCCCAGAACTCTGATGGGCAGAGGCAGGGGATTGTCCTGGGGCTTACTAGCTATCTGTCTGACTCCAGACTCAGTGAGAGACTCTGTTTCAGGACAATAAAGGTGGAAAGTGATAGCAGAAGACACCCTAACATCAATCTCTGGCTTCCACAATACACACACATGTACAAGCACACATACTCTCTGAGAAGCAGTCTTGGCCCATCCAATGTGGCCTGTCGTTATTGCTGGAGGATGCCAGATGATTCTGGGAGGTCTCTCATCCTGTAACAGAGCCTGGGGCACCGGCTGCTTAGGTGGAGGCTGCTTGTTTCACATGGGGTCATCCGATTGTCCTTTCATTCAGGCAAGTCTGACCAGAAGCAAGACAAGATGTGTTTTCTGTACTGTGTTCGATAGCATCTTCCTTTCTGCCCTCCGGAACAATTTCTGTGAGTACCATGCTGAGATCACTAGGCTCCGATAGAGATTCAAGTCAGTTCCAAACGGCTGCAACATCAGACACCAACCACCCACTATGATAACATGTATCCTTTAAAACAAAGGCTGGGAACCTGATGCTAAGTTACTCCACTGCTGTGGATTTTCTCAGTCCACATTGTATTATTCTCCACTTAATTACCAATGTCTAGTGTGTGCATGTGTGTGTGTGTGAGAGAGAGAGAGAGAGAGAGAGACAGACAGACAGACAGACAGACAGAGACAGAGAGAGACAGAGAGAGACAGAGAGACAGAGAGACAGAGAGACAGAGAGAAAGAGAGAGTTTATGCAGTATATATCACATGTATGTGTTCATATGTACAGGCAAAGATCAGAGGAGGATGTGGAGTGTCCTATTTTGTCACAGCACAGTCTGCTTTATGCCTTTCAGACAGAGTCTCTCATTGAATCTGGAGCTAGGCTCTCACTAAACCTGGAGCTAGGCTGGCTGCTTGTAAGGCCCAGGAATCTTCCTGCCTCCTTCTTCACAATGCTGGGATTCCGGCTCCAGTTTCAATGCTTGCCCCGCAAGTGTTCTTATCCACAGAGCCATCTTCCGAGCTACTTACTTACCAATATTTTAATAATAGATTTCACCTTAAAAACTTAAACTCCAGTCAGGTGGCAGTACGTGTCTTTAATCCCAGCACTTGGGAGGCAGAGGCTGGTGGATCTCTGTGAGTTTGAGGCCAGCCTGGTCCACAAAGCAGATGCCAGGACAGTCAGAACTGTTACAAAGAGAAACCCTGCCAAAAAACAAACAAACAACAAAAACCAAAAGAAACAAAAACCAAAAAAAAGATACACAAAAATAAAAAATGAGAACAAACAAAGAAAAAAACAAAACTTGAATCCTAGATAGCCTGGTTGTCCTGGACTCATTTTTTTTCACGTCAGTAGGGAGTAGTAAGAGATGCCACTAAGGGAGCTGATCCTAGAACCTGGCTGTGATTTGGCGATGACTCATCCCCCAGATGTTTTTGCATGGAAAATGTGGTCCTAATAGTGATAATATTAAGAGGTAGTGGAACTTTTAAGAAGTGGGGGTTGCCAGGTGGTGGTGGCACGCTCCTTGAGTCCCAGCACTCAGGAGGCAGAGGTGGGCCTCGTCTATGGAATTCCAGGAGAGCCAGAGCTACACCAAGAAACCCTGTCTTGGAAAAGAAAAAAGAAAAAAAGAAAGAAAAGAAAAGAAAAAGAAAAGGAAAAAGAAAAAGAGGTAGGGTGTGGTCACTGATAACAAGATTGCGGGAGTGGTGTGGGTTGGTTATTTTGAGGACTTTGGTTCCTCCCTACTCTCTGGCTTCCTGTTTCACCTTCATCCCTTTCTTTACTTGTTCATTATTCTGACACCATTTGTCACAGGTCCTCACCAAAGTAGAGTCGATATTGCTGTCAAGTTCTTGAGTCTCAGAACTGTGAGCTAAACAAACCTCTTCTCTTTGTAAGGTACCCAGGCTCAGATGCTTTATTAGTGCAAAAGAAATTAGATAAATACAGGTCTAGAAAGTATCTGAATGTAAGACAATGCTGTGAAGGGCAGTCACTCTCTATGTGTCTGTCAAGTTGGGAAACACAAAAAGCTGGAAGTGAAAGGTTACTTTTCGCCAAGAAGCCAATAAAGTGAGAGGGTCTGTTCAACATCAACCTGGGGTTCTCAGGGCTTGCTGCTCCAGGTGAGATATTCTCTGGGTTATCCAACTGGGTTTCAGCCATCCATAGAGTTCAGCAACCCCAAGTTTTATTAGGGAAACACTGACTGAACTGGGGAGAAACCTGAAACCAACTGAGACCCAAACCCTTCCTCTTTGAATCTCCATGGGCTCAGGGAGAGGACAGTTGCTACATTGTGGGTGTAAGATGTCTCCACAGGCTCCTGCATTTGAACACTGGGTTGGTAGCCCTCTTTTGAGAATCTGTAGAACCTTTAGGAGGAAGTGGGTCTCTGGGGAATGGGCCCTGAGGTTTGGAGTTCAGATCCACTGATCTCTGCTCCCAGTCAGTCCAGATGTACACAGCCCGCTAGTCCTCTTGCAGGTACAGCTGATAGCTGTTTTCACCACCTTGGAGGACTGTATTACTCAAACTGTAAGCCCAAATAAATGAAGGACTGCATCCCTCAAACTGTAAGCCCAAATAAACTCTCATTTTAGTTGCTTTTATCACAGAAACAAGGGAAGTAACTAAACAGCAAATGACAGCTGGTCCATGACAATGTCAACACCTACTGTCATCTAGATCTTTCACATCAATCTCCCCACTACCTGGGTCATTTTATGGACAAGGAGATTGGGACTTCAGGAACCAAAATGACTTGGTGACAGCCTATGTCTTGTACCTCAGGATCTAGGTTTCTTTGCCTGCATCCAGGGATCTTGAGGCAGACACTGTGGACTGGTAATTGCTCTGCCTGGCTAGGGAGTAATGAAAGAATTCAAGAATGTGTCCATGGAGGTGCAGGGGCACTCATGTGTGTGCCTGGTACCCATGGAGGCCAGAAGAGGGAGTCAGATTCTCTGGAAATAGAGTTAAAGATGGTTGTGAGCCTCCATGAGTGTGATAGGAATAAAAGCAGGATCTTTTGGAAGAGAGGCCTGTGCTCTTAACCATCCCAGCCTGTAGCTAGAAATTTCTCTCCCGCCCACCAGTTCTCAATACCCAACAGACCGTTCCCAAATAATTGACTCGGAGGCTTAATATAAGTTATAAATGTTCAGCCAATAGCTCAGGCTTGTTACTAGCTAGCTCTTACACTTAAATTAACTCACAATTCTTATATATGTTTAGCCACGTGGCTTGGTACCTTTTCTTAGTACAGCATTCTCATCTTGCATCTCTGCAGTTGGCTGGTGACTCCTGACTCTACCCTTCCTCTTTCCAGAATTTTCCTAGTCTGGTTTTTGAGCTCAATCTCTTCCTGCCCAGTTACTGGCCAATCAGCATTTATTTAACGATGAACATAATCCACAGTGCCAGCCCCTAATACTAGAGTTCTCTCTCTCTCTCTCTCTCTCTCTCTCTCTCTCTTTCAGTCTCTGTATCTCTGTGTGTGCAGGGGTAAAAATGAGAACCTCTCCTCTCAAATCCCCCATGCAAGCCAGAAGCCTTTGTTCGCTGCTTTTCCTGTGTACCTGCCTCTCCAGAATAGTTGCCCCTTCTCCTTCTTTGCCTCTTAGGTCAGCATCGCTCCATGCCACCTTCCTTCCGGGCACTGCTTTCTTCTTAGACTTCTGATTTTTGCATTGCTCTGACATTCACTAAGTGTGCCTGGGCCTGCTCCATTTATGCTGATATGAATAGCTAGTATTAGTACAGTAGCATAAGGGCCTTGAGTATGTTAACTCAGTCTTTGGCTATATTCTATGAGCATGGACTTCTATTAGCTTCAGGCGAAGGCAGGCAGAAGCTCATTGACCCGTACAAGGCCAACCAACTGGGTGGTGATGGCACATGCCCCAGTCTGCAGGGGTGTGAAATACCACAGACTTAGAAGACCAGGATCAAGGTGCCCGCAGGTTGGGAGCTCTCTTCTTGACCTTAGATGGCTGCTTCTGGTTATGTCCTCGCCTGACCTTCCTCTGTGTTCATGAAGAAAGCAAGAGACTTTCTTTATTCCTGTATTTTATTTTAGTTTTTTTTTCTATTTTTCTTTTCTTGCCTTTTTTTTTTAAGTGACAGAGTCTCAAGTAGACTAGACTGGCCTTGAACACTCTTTATTGCCAAAGGTGATCTTGAATTTCTGATCGTTCGCCTTTGACTTCCCAAGTGTTGAATTACAGATGTGCACCACACCTGGGTGCTGGATTACAGGTGTGCACCATACCCGTTTTATGCAGTGCTGAGAACGGAGCCCAGAGTTTTGTGGATCCTAGACAAACATCCTACCAACTGAGCAACATCTCCAGTCTCTACTTCCTTTCCTTATGGAAAGATGCCAGTCCACAGGACTAGAGTCCCAACCTTCTAACCCCATTTAACCTTTCTTAACCTCTGACCCTGACATTGAGGTTAACGTGTCAATACATGAATGTGGAACACCATTCAAGCCATCCTGGGATGATGTGGTTTTTTTCTACTTATTCACTTATGAACATCTTTTTATTGGCAAGGACTATTAGAACATCTCCTAGTAGTGAAAATGGCAGAGTGGACTTTCATTGTCTAGTGGGAGAGGATGATAGCAGAGATGATAACACCCTCTTTGGGCAGCAGCTCATAGAGAGATGCAAGGGTAGTCAGCTGAGGGTTGGAAACTGAGTTTGATCTCATGGACCCACATGGTGGGAGGAACCCACAGGCTGTCCTTTGGCTTTCATACCTGTACCAGGCTTTTGGTTTGGAGCCACCTAACAAGCTTCTTTCTTTTTAATTAATTTATTTATTTTTATTCTTTTTTAATTAAAATTTCCACCTGCTCCCAGTTTCCCATTTCCCTCCCCCTCCTCCCAAATATTGCCCCCTCTCCCCACTCCCCTCCCCCTATCCCCACTCCTCTTCTCCTCCCCCCACTCCATTCCCCCTCCCCCTAACAAGCTTCCAAATCATGACAGAGACTTATTATTCTTTGTTACAAATGCCTGGCTTCAGCTTAGGCTTCTTTCTGGGTAGCTTTTCTAACTTAAATCAACCTGTTTCTCTTTATCAACCCTTTGCCTCGGGACTTATTACCTTTCTTACTTCTGTATATCTTACTTTCACTGCTTCTCTGTCTGGTATCTTCCTGGTTTCTTGGACAGGTTGCATCCCTCATTCTCTCCTCCTTCTCTCATTCTTTTTGTCCCCCCCCGTCTCTCACCTAGATTTATCCTCTTATTTATTCTCTCTGACTGCCATCCCTGCCCATCCTTTTTTTCTGCTTTGTTATTGACCATTCAACTCTTTATTAGACCAATCAGGTGCCTTTGGCAGGTCAGGTGAAACAAATGTAACACATCTTTACATAATTAAACACATGCAGCCAAACAAAGTAACACACGTTTACACAGTAATATTCTGCAGCACAAACAAATGTAACACATCTTTACATAGTTAAAATAATATTCTATGACACATACCTGTGTGGCACCCACATGGGTACACACACACACACACACACACTTCCTTTAGCCAAATAATGGGTGACTTATAGGAATTTCGGAGGGAAAACAGGGACCTCTGCGTGGAGGTGTTCATTAACCTCACAAATATTTACTAAGCCTCTGCCTGCCCACTGATGTGCAGGAACCTGTTTTCATGGATCACAGAAACTTCTGAATCATAAGGGAAGCCTCTGAGGCATGGTGGTCCCATCCAGGGACACTTCTAGTCTGCCTTAGCTCATCAGTGGGTCCAGACATCCCCAGGGGCTGAGCTTTGTGGTCTAGGCTGCTGGAGGGGACAGACCAGAATAAAGGACAGGCTGGCATACCAAGTGTGGGTCCTTTGAAGACATAGGACTCAATCTGGAAACTCCAGGACCAGCTCACATACGTGACATCTACCCTTCATCCTGGAGCAATGGAACACGTCCTCTGCCCAGCAACCCAAGCTTGCAATGGTCCGGGAGAAAAATCAGCCTCAACTCCCACTGTCAAGGGGTTTCCACCCAGTCGGGGGTGGGGCGTCAGGCAAGAGTGTGTGAACCATCACGCCACAGAGAATGACGCTTGCCAGAAGATTCACAGTCAACACAGAGATGGGGGCCCCTGAAGGAAGGCATGCGTCTGCCATGTATAACAATAGCTCTAGGAAGGGATGCATTCACCCGCCTCCTGAGCACGCATGCATGTGTGAAGAACACTTCATGCTGTAGAGTACCTTCCTGTCCACGCCCTGTGAAATATTCATGACAGAGGCAAAACTTTCTTATGCTTGTCTCATAAATAGATATGCCCTCAGGGAAGACCCAACCAGGAAACCTAGCCCACCACACTGTATGTCTTTACCTCACCCTTCTATCGAAGGCCAGGAGTGTATCAACCATAGCACAGGGAGAAATGGGCAGACTTGAGACACACTTGAAAGGCATTGCTGGCAGAATCTGCTCTTGAAGAGAGAAGGACGAAAGGAGAGGGAATCGAGGATGCCCAGAGACACAGAAAATAGAGATAATTATTGTGCTGTTTCTGTGACAAGATACCATGACCAAGGCAACATATAGGATGAAGGGTTTATTTGAGGGTTATTGCTTCAGAGGATTAGAGTCCATGATGGTGGGGAACATGGCAACAGGTAGATAGGTGTGGTGCTGGAGCAGTGGCTGAGAGCTGAGACCTCGAGATACAACCATGAGGTGGAGGGAGAGACACCAGGAATGTCGTGAGTCTTTTGAAACCTTAAACCCCATTCTCAGTGACACACCTCCTCTAATAAGGCCACGCCTCCCGATCCTTCCCCAACAGTTCCAGCAATTGGTGACCAAGTATTCAAATATAAGTTATTGGGGGCCATTCTCATTCACATCACCACGGGGATGGGGAGGACAGTACAAGGAGAAACCATGAGATTAGTTTCTAAGAGCTCATTTGATTCTAAGCATTTCTTTTCTTCTATTGAACTCAATTTTATCTGTAAAACAATTTAAGTAAAACTCCAAACTAAAGCCACAGATGCGCATTTCATGATATTTAATAAATAATAAACCAGTGTTCATCAAGTGAGACATGATCAAATGTACAGTCACCACGGAGCATCATGTGTAGAACATGTCAACATCCCAGACAGCCAGACCCACTCTGCACCTGCTCTTTTGCACTCCTGCTACCTTGTATCCAAACCACCATGCTGCAGAACCTACCACTGATCGTTGTTGGAGAGTTCTTTCTTCTTTAGAATTTTTCTAAAAGTTATTTTAAAGTACATGCACACATGCCTGTGTAGGCGTGTGCATGTGAGCACAAGTGTAGGACCTGCAGAGACCAGAGGAGTCAAATCTCTCTAGAGCTGGAGTTACAGGCAGTTGTGAGATTCCTGATGGAGGTTCTGGGAATTGAACTCCAGTCCTCTTGAAGAGCGCTATGTGCTCTTAACAACTGAATCACCTCTCTGCTCCCAGAGAGGGTATTTCTAAGTTAAATCATTGTTCTGCTATTTTCTTGCATCTTGTGATTTAAGAAGACCTGCTACTTGTGTGTATGTATGTTCATGTAGGTGCATATACATGCACAAACAAGTGTTTGTGTATGTATGTGTGTGTGTGGTGTGCATGCAGAGGTCAGAGATTGATGCTGGGTGTTTTCCTTTATGGCTCTTCACCTTATTTTTTAAGACAGTGTCTCTTGCTGAACCTGGAACTCATTGATTGGGTAAGGACTAGCTGGCCATCAAAACTCAGATCCTCCGTCTCCACTGCCCACCAGCACTAACACAGTAAGATTGCCACAGTGCCCAACTTCTTTCTGTGGGTGGTGAGGGTCCCCTCAGGTCATCATGTAAGCATTTTCCTGACCGAGCCACCTCCCTGACCTACTAACAATTACTCTTATAATTTGTGTTAGGAACAGTTTGCTTGAGTTTGAGTTGGCGAAACTTTGCAGGCCACCTCATTTGGTGTCACTGCAGTCCCGTGGGCGGGGACTGACTTTGATGATGAGCTTCAGCCACATGAGGTCAGTGCCCATTACGCCAGGGCTCTTACCTTTTCTATCCTGGCATGCCTGCTTTCTGTCACTATGCGAGCCACCACGTGTGGTTTTGCTCCCTAGCTAGAGCAGCAGCAGTTTTTGAGAGTCCATGTCTCATCTGAAAAGCATGATTGAGTGTGGTGAGGTCATGGGGCTTGGGCATGAGTCCAAGACATAGATGGGGCTATCAGCCAGGGGATGGGGAGGCTTCTGCAGTCCCAGACACCAGGAATGAAGGGCAGAGGAATGGATCTAAACGGTGTCTAGAACAAATGATGCCTCATAGAGTAGCCTTGATGACCCATGGACCAAAACCCCTACGGAAACACATGGGCACACTTGAAAAAGCCAGCGTCCGATGTCTGAAAAGGCAGAACGAGGGAGGTGATTGGAGTAAATTTAAGCTACCACGAGGGTTGGCTCGATCTTGGGCTCATCTTCAAGGATAATAAAGATCTAGCAACGTGGAATGAGATTGCATCACTCTCACCCATGCATTGGAGCATGGTTCTTTAAATACCGCCTACCTCTGCAGAATGTGCAGGTCTAGAAAGGGGAGCTTTGGGGTAAGAGGATCAATTAACCATAACAAAACAAAACAACAATAAACCAGAGGGCACTCTTCTTAGTTCCAGCCCGGTGGTAAGCTAGTGAGTCACCTCATACAGTCCCCATGTTTAGCAGAAAAAAAAAAAAGCCCACCTACTTTCTTTTTTTTTTATTAAAATTATTTATTTATTTATTATGTATACAATATTCTGTCTGTGTGTATGCCTGCAGGCCAGAAGAGGGCACCAGACCCCATTACAGATGGTTGTGAGCCACCATGTGGTTGCTGGGAACTGAACTCAGGACCTTTGGAAGAGCAGGCAATGCTCTTAACCTCTGAGCCATCTCTCCAGCCCCCACCTACTTTCTTTTAAAGTTGTATTTATTACTTTTTCATTGTTTGGAGTTTCAGATATGGTGCATACGATGTGGTTTGGTCAAATGCATGCCCCATTCTCTCTACTTCAACCCCTCTCCTATTCCTACCCCAACTCTTCCCCCCGACTGCCCATTCTGGTTTTGTTTTGTCCCCCACCACCCACCGAGTGCCATGCTCCGGTGAGGAGCCTCTCAGGGTTCAAATCCCTGAAAGAAACTAGCTATCCCTCTTCCAGCATCCAACAATGGCCAATAGATCCTCAGATAAGGGTGGGTGGGACTTCTTGAAACCATCCCCCATCTATGCAGGGAGTTTGGCAGGCTTGATCTTTAGAGAAAAATAAAGTAAGGTGGTCTCTTTGATCTCTGTGACTTGCTCAGAGCACTTCAGGGTGTTTCTTCTTCTGAAAGACTTGAGCAGATATCTGGACTTTCTGCATAACATCCTGCTGACTGGAGTCACTGTGACCTGCAATGTGTTATCAAGCCAGCATGAATCAATGAAATGAACTCCCCTTTGCAGAATGGTGAGTGTGTAACCCACATGCACAGGGTGGGCTTTGCAGGGAGAGGACAAGGACTGGAGGTCACTGCAGAGCCGCCGTCTTCCTGAGTGTTCTGATCATGTGTGTATAAGTCAAACCCTAAATCACAGTGGGGAATGGTGTCAATGGACCGTAACATTCAGACTTTCTGAGATAAAAAGATGGATCATCACCACTTTTCTTTTATATTCTTAGAATGATGAAATCAAAACTTAGAGGTGCTGGTCAGGTGCTCAGCATCACACTGAGTCAGGTTCCAAGCACAGGTCTGCCTACTCACAGAGCCCCAGATCCTCAGCCTCTAGCTGTCTCATCCCCACTCCTAACTCCGGCTTCCCAGTGGGACTTCAGCTACGAACTTCTCTCTGCTAGCCATCCAGGGGTAGCGCTGAGCCAGGGCCAATCAGCGAGACCTTGGCCCAATTAGCATAGGGCTTAATCGCCTCAGGTAGCCAATTACACTTGTATTATACGCAGCTGTTACATTTGGACTTCTCGAGTTTCTCATAGCTGAACAGGAGTAATAAAGTGATGGCAGCAACTGGAAAGAAGCAGCCAGCTTGCCTCAGGTTCAAGGGCAAAACAGAAGTGTCCTACTGACTTTTTAACTGTAGGGCGACAACAGCTCTCAGTTGCTAGCACAGTTTAAAGAAGGGAGCGGGTTTTTTTTTTTTTTCCTAGGGAACAGCTCTTAGTGCTGGAAAGGAATGCTTACGGTGGGCCTCCTGAGCCTCCTGCAGTAGTTTTTTAGAAAACCTTGTGTTTATCAACACCTGACAAAAATGTTAGTATTTTCTGTCTGTCTATCTATCTATCTATCTATCTATCTATCTATCTATCTATCTATCTATCTATCATCTATCTACAATCTCTTACTCTAATCCAGCTATCTAGTCTATCATCTACTTACCTATCTTGTATTTATTAATCTAATCTAATTAAATTAAATTAGATTAATCTTTCCCTCTATCTACACAAGCGTTTCCCTCCAGCAATCTACCTATCTAGATATCCATTCATCTAATCTATCATATAGATATCTATTAATCTAATTTATTATTTATCTAATCTACCACCTGTCAATCTATATCTACTTTATTGTCTACCTATCATCTATCTAATCTATCATCTATTAATCTAGTTATCTACTCTATCATCTGTCAATCTAACATATGATGTGTCTATTAATCTGATTAGTTATTCTATTATCTATTTATCATCTACTTAATTTATTATTTAATATCATCTAGCTACCTGTTGATCCAATATAACCAGTATATAGATAATCTATTATTTATTAGTGTAATCTAATCTATCTACTCTACAATGTGTTTTGGCCTCTCCCATAATCTGTCACCTATCAATCTAATTTATCATTTGTACATCTATGTACCTATCCAATTCACGTATGTATTTTCAAAAACATATCTTTCTGTCTATTATGTGTCCATCTATGTATTTATGTATGTATTGTCTATCTATCTATCTATCTATCTATCTATCTATCTAGTTCACATATGTATTTGAAAAGACAGAAAGATTATGATCTAACAGAACGTTCTGAGACTTTAAGGTTTCTAACCTTTTTAGGGTCTGATATTCAGCAACACGGCATTACAAAAACTTTTAGGTTTGCTATTCATTAACACCAAACAACAAAAAAAGAGAACTATAAATAGATCCTATCTGGTTGATTTAAATGAAAGGGCTCATGCTGTTTGATGAGACCCTCTCCCCAGCCGTGGTGAGATTCCTCTTGATTGGGAATTCAGTTTCTGGGCTATTTCTCAGAGAATAAAATAACAAAACACAGATAGCAGATTTAAAAAAAAAATTGCCACCAGGTATCCCTGTTGGACGCCCAAGTGACAGGGGTCAGAAACTCAGCCAGTAACTCTGCTTAAGCAGAGGCAGAACAAATCCCCCTGCCTGGGAGGCCAAACAAAGCATTGTTTTAGTTCTGTGGGAGATAATGACAAAGGAATAGAACGTCATCCTGGGTAATGGTCTCCCGCTGATAGGGAAATGCTGAGGGAAAAACAAACAAGGGCTTGAACACTTCTTTTTCCGTGCAAAGCTCTTGATCTGGGGCCTTGCCCCTCCTGGCATCTTCTGTTCTGTTAAAGGTGTCTTGCTTTGGGAGGCGCTCTGAGCTGGTATGTCCCAGCACCAGAAGGGTACAGGGTACAGGAGGCCAGCCCAGCAAGTTGCTTTTGAACCGCTGGCTTCACCAGCTTTCCACAAAGACACAACCACAGCCTCTGGCTTTGCTTTTAGTCAGAACTCCCTCTGCCACAACCAACCCATTTTACACCATCAATCAGACTAGCAGCTGCTGCTGCTTCTTTTTTAATCAGCAAAGTCCTGCAATTGTACAACAGAAAGACATGTTGTTTTTTATAGATTCCTGGAGAATGAAACCAGCAAGTCCTTCGAATCAACAAGCCGGCACCTTTCTATTTTTGCCTCTTTTCCTTGGTATATAGCTTAGAACAAAATTGAGATCAGATCAAAAGTGAGAACTGATTTTAAGTCCAAAACTGTGGAGAAATCACGGTACCCCTTTGTTTAAAAAAAAAAAAAATGAAATAAAAATTCGGAGCCAAAGTCACCATTCAGTCCTCTGCAGCTCTTGGAGCTGATCCAGTGTAAGCCACCACACAGACCAAAAACAGGGATGACATCTTCTTTAACCACCATTGAAAGGGCCAGAGCATCCGGAAGCTCAGTCCAAGTCAGCTTTGTAGTTAATGAGACATTCTGCAAGTTTTGTTTTGTTTTGTTTTCCCTCTTGGGAAACAATTCTTCATCGCACAAAGCCAATAGGAAGCGGTTTTAAACATCAGCAACATTTCTACTTGGGTTTAGCAGTCTCTGGGCGAGCATTTGTTTCTCTAGTGATCGCCACCCCCCCCCCCTTGCATTTCAGAGGCTGTCTCCTTGGGGGCTGCAATGGGACGTGGGAACACTAATGTGTGCTCTATGGAGCTCCCCTCACTATAAAGCTCCTTGTGCCATCTCCTTTAAGGTCAGTTTGTCTGCAAAGAAGGACACAAGGAGGCTGACCCTGAGGCTAGCCATACAACCCTTGGAGGGTTTATAAGCTTCATGAGCCCCCAGTGGGGCTGCAGCCTGGCCTGGACCTTTGATGAAGACAGCTTACATTTTGATTACAATAATTAATTTGAAAATTCTAATGTAAAAACTTTCACTTGAAAAACAAACAAATCCCCAATTGTCAGACAAAATTACTTTTTTTTTTTTGCTTTTAATACCCGTATGTTGCATGTCATTATCCACCCCCCCCCACCTTTTTTGGCTAAAAGCTGCTCCAGTAGGTGAACATGTGCTTTGGAGGTTGACCAGTAATGGACATTACTGTCATAGAAATCTTCAGTGGTTGACAGAATATGTGGGGGAGAAAAAAGCTAAATGAAGAACCAGGTGGTAGATAAAGTTAAGGCAGAAAGAGTAATAATTACTTAGGGAGAGAAACCTTAATTGGAAAAACTAAACAACGGGAAGAAAGCAAAATAAATTGGATTACAGCACTGATTCAAATTGTTACTAAAAATCTGGGACGAACTCAAAGGAAGTAATTCCTTACACCGAATTCCAAATGTCGAGGCCGTTGTCCCCAGTAAGCCCTCAGGTGCCCAGGGCTGGCCCGTGGAAGAGACCCGTACCCATAAACGTGAAAGGGCTTCGGACAATTCGGATCCGGGTTTACACTTTCCTCAGTCTCAGATAATAGACGGTTTTGGATTTTGTGTTCCGCCTCCATGATCCTGGCTAGGAATTTTTACTTCCTGGGCTTCAGCTCCCCAATGCCAGCCCCCCAGTAAGAAAGGGAAGCTTGAGCCTGTGTTGTGTGTCTTAGAGTTCTTCAGGAATGCACCCCCCCCCCCATCTGCTTACTCTGGAGTAAGATCTGGGCACACAGGGAGAATCGCGGTTCCAAGAACCCGGTGTGTGTGGTGGAGGGGTTTGATGTCTGTGGTTCCAACTTCTCCTCTTTTTACTTTTAAAACACTCAGAAACATTACATTTAATGCGAAATTTCTTCAAGGAAAAGTTCAGGGGAGCCACGTCCAAGTTGCAGCAAAGTCTATTTGGAAAGTACACAACTTCAGAGACTATTTTTCTTTAAAAAAAAATAAAGGAACAAAATTTCAATCACTTTAATACACACTTTAAAGGCAATTTATGATAACTGTAGCCTGCGGTGACTAAGGCTATACTGAACTTTCAGAGCTGAAACATTCAGTCTGTTGTATTCAGGGAAAGTCCTCTCTACAATTTGAAAAAAAATATTAAAAAACCGCGGAAGCAATTGCCAAATCTCTTTCGCCTGTGCAGTATCTTTTATATATATAAAAATGTGTTCAATTACATAGCTAGGGTTACAAATGTCCACAGTTTCATTTTCGATGATTCGGTGACTGTAATTCCAGGCTGCTATTTCACGGTACTGAAAGGCACGGGGTTATCTTTGCCCCTTTCGTCTTCCTGATGTTTAAACCAGCCAAAAAACACATCAAGAAACCAAATAAGCAGAGGGAAACAAGAGGTGGGGATTGTGTTCTAAAGGCTGAGATCCCCTACACAAGCAAAGGGGAGTTTCTGATGGTTGTGGGGTTACCTCCCAGATTCAGGTCTTGCATCTGTGAAATGGGCTGGGGGGCATCTCTACTGGACTGTCCCCAGGTGTGACCAGCCCAGTGGTCTCCTGACTTGCTAGTGTGTGGAAGCTCTCCGGCCTCTCCCAGGAAGCGGGTCGAAATCTTCCCGGGTCAATTTGCCTTTTAGAAGCCACTGGAGACGCAGGCACACACGGTCTGAGGGGTGCTGGCATTTGGTTTATTGCCTTTATAAAGACTGTCTGGAGGCCTTCTCAGACTTAAACTAATAAGAGCGTAGAGTGGGGGTCCCAAAATAAGAAAAGAGTGTGAGAGGGAGGTTGTAGAGAGGAAAAGAGAATGATCCAACTAAGAATCAAGCCGCTCGAGAAACAGGGAGAGGAAGAAAGCAAATGACTGCGCCTGGAAAGACCCCGAACCGCGGGGCCTGTAGAGGAGCTGGGCCCCTTGGGTGGGCTTGAAACTCGGACACCTCCTCCGCTCCCGATCTGGGGAGGTAGGAGTCGCAGGGACTCAGCCAGGGATTTACACCAGAGGGGACCGAGCAGCGGAGCTCGCAGTCTGGGGATCGTCCAGGCTGGGCAGGGTTGGCACGTTCCTCCAGCCTGTAGCGTTTGCAGAAGAGGGAGGGAGATCCCAGGGTCAGGCTGCGGGACCAGGCACCGCTCTGAGCTCTGTAACCGTCAGCGGCAGAGCCAGACGCACACCGGTGAGAGCCCCCAGGATCTTTGTTGGAGCTTTGGCGACGTCCTCCTGGAGGTAGAAGAGGAGCTGGTGGCCCATGCGCCCACGAGATCCCTGTCCACAACCTGGGTTCTGCTGGCGCAGGGACCTTACCTCCGCAACTCGCCCAGCCTCGGGGCTCAAGTCTAGAAGTGCCTTCAAGCCTTTCTCTCCCAGTACAGGGACCCGAAACTCCCCAACCCCTGAGGTGGAGCAAAAAGACACCACACGTGCGTTTCTGTCCTTGGCGCCAGAGGAGGGTCCCTGAGGCTCTCAGGCCTTGGGGGCGGGGGTTGCCTCCCCAGCACCTTGCAAGTGTGGGTATCAGTTTGGGCCTCTTAACACAGTGACTGCTACTTGCAATTTCTTCTTCGCTTTGCCCCTCCCTTCTGAGAAAGAGGCCGAGTTTCACCCAGACTCAGCCCTTGGTGAGATTTGGTTAGAAGCTCTGAGTTGTAAGCTCTTCTGCCTCTGAGGAACTCGGCACCAAAGAGAAAATGGTCTAGGCCTACAACGCCTCTCCACGAGCACGCCTTTTTTAAAACACACATTGATTATTTTGAGATTTGGCTTTTTCTGGCTTCCTTTTACTTTGTTTTATTTTTTAATATTGGTGTTTTCTCATTTTCTCAGCGACACCGAGGAGGACAGGGGTTTTCTGGGTTAGTGTCTAGTTTGCCTGATCTTTTCCTCAGTTGTCCAAGAGTAGCTAAATGAAATGTGGCTTCTGCAGAACTCTTGCGATAAAGCTCTACGCGTCTATGATAAAAGTCAATGCTTCTGCCTGGTCCGTTTATGTCAAAGGAGGCAGCAACCGCAGGCTCTGCCAAGGACGAAAGAGAGGGCATTGCCTACACAAGGCACTGTCCGCCACTGCCCACAAGCATGTTGGTGTTCAGCTCGCTGTCGTCAGCTACTTGCACGCTTTCTCCTAAGATTATGGCAACAATAGCGTGACAACAAGAGCCGGGAAACAAACAGCTCTTGAGTGGTCATTTGTACCAACCTGTTCTTGGAGGTGAGAAACGCACATACGCAACCCTTCCGGCCCCACTTTTTATTTTTGTCAATGGAGGTCAGAATTAGCCGATTTAAAAAAAAAATGATTTACAGAGTTACGAATGTCCCCATAGAAACTCTGTTTATCAGCCCAATAGTTGTGAGAGGGTTAGGAAACCAGTTTAAACTGTTAATCGGCCACAAAAAGGACCCCGGATTGACACCTTTCACTTACCTTTGAAAGGCTGTAAAAGCTACTCTGTACATCGGGATGAAATTAGACAGCGACAAAATCATTACCTTGGCTCCCCACAATAAAGACAACCTTAAGAGGGGCTATTGATGGTTTCAAATTACATCACGGTGGTTTGTAGGTTCTTCCTCTGCGCTCACAGAAAGCAATTTTAAAATGTGGATTCTTCAAAGAACAGTCGCCAGCATTCACGCACGGACAGGCAGCTACCCTTTGATTTTATTTATTGCAAAGTGGAGGTGGAGGTAGAAAAACAAAGACAAACATCCCAGAATAAGAAGTTTCAAAAGAATCATGTCCGGTTTATATTTCCCAGGCTTTCTGTTCTCTTTCCTGGAGGGAGAGTCAGGATGGCGCTTCTGGGAGTGGAGGTCACAGCCCCTTGGGAGGGAAACCCTGCATGCGTCACCAGTTGCGCTCTGCCCACTGCTTCTGAAGATTTCATTCTGCACTCAGACTCTTGGGGTAAAAAGAAAGACATTTTCCCAAACACTCATTGCAGGGCAAGGGCCATGCCCTAATTCCATCTGTGCTTTTGGGAACTGATGGTGAGCCTGAGTCTTCCACGAGAAGATTCCTCCCACGGAGCTCGTACATTGGTAAAAGCCACAGACATCAGGCAGCCCATCTTGCTTTTACTCTGAAAGGTGCCCTCTGCATTTTCAAGGAGACTCAAAAAGAGAAAGTTCCTCTCAACCATCCTTGAAGTCACCCTACCAGTTCTTGCTAGGCCTACAAAAAACTGAGAAAGTACCCTGCCACGAGTTTGCATTTCTCTAAGGGTCAAGTTAGTGGTGGAAATCCATATGGTGATTGCTGCTCTTATCCACCAAAGGCAGCCAGGATGCGCTCTCTGAGCCCTGCGAGCAAAGGGAGGACCTCTTTTGCACTTTCACAAACTGTGTGCCAGGGGCGAAGGGGCTGCTCGGGCCAGGAGCACCCTGGGAAGACCCCTGCAGCTTCTTTGAGAGAGTGGTTTGGTGGTCTTGAAGGCCTGGGCAGCCACATTTGCTGCACAGCACTGCCCCCTGGCATCCAGCGCCAAAACTGTCCCCACCCCCTCCCAGCCTCAGGGCCTCTTTCCTGCCCACTGGGTGAACTCAGTCCTTTCTTCTCTTTCCAGACCACATCTCTGCCAGCAAAGCCATTTCAAATGCCTGGAGAAGGTCTCCAACTCTCGCTCAGAGCTTCAATCCTTTCCTCCCCAAAGGTGACTCAGGACTTGGGCTGCTAACAGCAGATGCCCTTGTGGTCCTCAAGGCTACCTTGTAGTGGGCTGGAGTTGTGCCGCTGCAGGCAGACTGTGACCAGGTTTGGAGAATAAAGAGACTTCTTTGGAGCAGGAGTTGTTCATTCTTTGCTTATTCTTCAGTGAACAACAGCTCCCTGGCATTTTTCATTGGCTAATGGACTTTCTAGAGAAGAGAGCTAGCAAGTCAGGAGTTATCTAACACCCAGGAGTGGACACAGCACAGGTCCCTCGTGACCCCATCCGTGCCTGAGGGATGGGGACAAACCTGGCTGGAGCTCAGATCTCTACCCAGGAGCTGCCATAGAGATTCTGCTCCCTGCCCTGGTCATTACTTCCCACATAGTAGGATCACTACCAGCTTCCTGGAGGTACCAGCTGGAAGGGTTTTGTTTGTCTAGCCTCAGGACAAGTTCAGCCCTCCTGGGTAGTTTGTTTGTTCTAAGCTTTGAGCCTGGGTCAGAGGGAGAAGAGGGTGCTGAGAACCTGAGAGTCGGGTTGGTTTTGGGTAAGTAACTTCACCTTCCTGATTTCTTCTGTGGTTTCCTATGGTTGCCATGAAGATTAATTGATACAACGTCCTCAAGGGGAACAAGTCACCCTGGTGCCTTTCTTCTTTGGTTGACCATCTCTTGGGATTCTTCCTGGAGGGTAGGTGTGTGGAGGGCTTTCTGGCTATGGCAGTGCCCTGCCCAACAACTGCCAGTTATTGAAGGGTTAACCATGCACGTAGCCAAGGGTTACCAAAGACAATCACACTTCATCCAATGATGTCCACACAGAAGTAGAGTTTTTAGCATTTGTTATTTATATTTATTTTACTTTGTGTGTATGAGTGTTTTGTCTGCATGTATGTCTGTGTACCACACGCATGCCCAGTGCCTGAGGAAGTGGTGAGCTGCCATGTGGGTGCTGTGAATTGAACCTGGGTCCTTAGCAAGAACAAATACTCTTAACCACTGAGCCAACTCTCCAGCCCCTGAGGTGTTTTTTTTTTCTTTTTTAAAGATATGTTTTTAAACCATGTGTGGATGTGTGTGTGCGTGCATGTATGCACATGTGTGTCAGTGAGTACATGTGCCCAGGAAGCCAAGAAGAGGGCATCGGATCCCTACAGCTGGAGTTATAGGCAACCGTGAATCCTCTGATGCAAGCTCTGGGAACTAAACTTGGGTCTTCTCTCAACCTTTTTACCATCTTTCCAGAATAGGGTTTTTCAAATGTCGTGTTAGAAAACAAGCAACAGGCTAGTACATGGCGGAAAATGGTCTCAAACTAACCCTTTCTCAGAGGCCAACGCTCTGAGACACCAAGTTGCATAACATTTCAAAACATTTCATTGTTCACTTCCTGCTTACTCTACTCCCTCGAAACTGCAGTTTATAATGAAACATGCCCTTGGAATCACCAGCTGCGGAACCCCAAGAACTCAGGGGTGTCTTGAGGCGCTCATAGTGAGACTCCCCTGGTCTCTGAGATGCATGTAGATCACTCTGACTAACCCGAGTACCACATGTTAGGAATCCCCACTTTCTCCTCCTGAGTCCGCTCCAGGAGCCTATGGAGGAGGAAGTTCATTGAATATCCGGAAGACCACAGAGATGGAGAGGGGACCTGAGGAGGGACACCTCTGGACCCTTCCTGGACCCTTCCAGGACAAAGCCGGATCATCTCCTATCCTGAACCGAGGCCTAGGTCACTGTACTAAGATGCGGTCAGCAAGCTGGCTTGGATTTGGGGTTCCTTAGCAGTTGACTCTCTGCAGTTATCCCTGGGTTCCTCAGCAGGCATTTGAGAACGCAGGAGCCGCGCTTTGCCCCCCACAGCCCTCTCTTCAGGCACTATCCACACTCCAGACAGACTTAGAATCTAGGAAGGGCGTTAGTTGTCCCTAACTGATCCAATGCTTTTCCTTGGACAGACAGAGCTGTTTGTCCGCAGCACCCGCAAGGGACTCGGCGCCCCCTGGTGTCAGAATGTAGCACTCACATCTGGTACTCAAACCCTTGCCAGGAGCCTGGGTCTCCCTGATTAGAGACCTCCCTTCTCTGTTTGTGTGGGGCTTCCATCCGAGAGAAAAACGCCAGTCTGAGAGAAATAACATGCGTGCACCTGTACAAATACACATGCATGTACGCACGCCACAAGTCAGAAAGGAAGAAGAAATGTTTTACATCTATCTGGATTGTTAAAGAGACTGTGCCACCCTACCCGCTGGTCCGTCGCACTTCTCAGGCCTGACTTAGGAAATGGGAGGCAACTGTGCTGCAAGCTCCCCCACAGCGCTCTTTAATGCCCCAGGCTACACGCACACCAGCATTTACGCTCTGAAAACCCCTCTGAGGCGGGCAGTTACTCTAAACCAAAACCAAGAGAAAAACCCTATTGAGGGTGTCAACAAACGGAAGCGGTGAGGACACCTGCCTTGCCTGCCTGCTGGTTCTAGCCCAGCCTCGCTCACCAGAGCAGGGCTACCTTTCCCTGCACCTCCACTCCGCTGTCACGCTGTCACCATGCCTCCTTTTTTTTTTTTTTTTTTTTTCATTTTTTCATTTTTACAGGGAGAACAGAGATTTGGTCCCTTGTTCAGCTACAGAGCTAGTCAGGCAGGGGCTGGGTTCCTCTCGGGTCTTGAGGGGAAAATGATAGGCAGTGCTGTTCTAAGCCTTGGGATTTGATGCAGTGACCCAGCTGGGGAGGACACAGTGCCTGCTAATCGAGTTACATGTCTCAAGTTTCACATTCTCAAAGCTGACCCCCAAATCATCCACTGCAGAGGCGAACTTCTCTGAGAGGTGGACATGAAAGAATTGATCCCAGGGCCTAGCCCGCCACTTGTTTCAGAAAGCATTTTCTGGAGAGTTCCAGCTGTAAGCAAAGAGACAAAGCAAGATTACAAAATAGCAAAATCACAGCCAATCTGTTCCTAAATGATAGCCCCATCCCCAAACCTTAGTCCCGCCTATTGTGTAGCAGTTTCCTGACTAAATCCATACACCCAGAAGGGAAACTCATAAAGACTCGGGATGTTCTAAAGGGAGGCTCCTTAAGACTCAGGAAACTAATGACTCAGAAACCTCAGGAAGTCCCTGAAACTGACCAGCTGCACTTACTCCTCCCTGCCAAGCTTATATAAGCAGCAAGGATTGCTGAGAGATGTTTTAGACAAGAGAAGTTCCCTACAAGAGGCTCTGACCAGCTAAACTGCCCAGGAAAGGCAGAGACTAGGCTGCCTGCCAGGACAGACTCTAACCTGTCAAGCTACCTTCAGGTTTCCAGCTCCCACGAGCTGCTGCACATGCTGGAGTGGGCTTACATGACAATAGCTCTCTTTGAGCCGTTTCTGCAACTACAAAGCAACCCCTCACCCACAGTCCTGTGAGTAACTTTGTAGGGTTTCTATTGCTGTGATGAAACACCATGTCCAAAGAACAAGCTGGGGAGGAAAGGGTTTATTACACTTCAGCATTGCTGTCCATCACTGAGGTAAGTCAGGACAGGAACTCAAACAGGGCAGGATCTTGGAGGCAGGAGCTGATGCAGAGGCCATGGAGGAGTGCTACTTACTGGCTTGCTTCCCCTGGCTTGCTCAGCCCACCTTCTTAGAGAATCCAGGACCAGCAGCCCAGGGATGGCACCACCCACCATGGTTGGGGCCCTCCTCCATTGATCACTAATTGAGAAAATGACTTACAGCTGGATTTCATGGAGGCATTTCTTCAACTGAGGCTCCTTCCTTTGATGACTCTAGCCTGTGTCACGTTGACACACAAAACCAGCCAGTGCAAACCCCAATAAAACTCACAGGTTCACTATGGACTTTGGTGGAATCCTTTCTTTAGTCCGTCTTGGGTTCCCTATGTGGGGTGTGTGAACACTTGTTCATGTCCTTCCCAGAGACAGTTTAAACACCAACCACACAACCTCAGCACCAAGACAGGCCTGTCTGAGCATCATGGACATCAACCCCATCCTCCAAACCTTCATCCGCAAGCTGGGTATCTTGGTTTATATAGGACTTTGTAGTTGTAGACTTGAACCGTCCCACTTAGCGGGATGACTTAGGTACGGTATTAATCGGCTTCTCTGAGTACTAAGGTTCCTTCATGTGGTTGCTATGAAGATGAGAAGTAATTCCTGCAGAGTTTGACATAGGCCAGTGAAGAGGTAGGTATCTTGACTGTTTCTCCCATGGCTGGAATTCAGTGAGGTGTTAGTAGTGAAGACTTGAAAACTGGGATTGAGTTAGACAGAGCTCCAAAGCTTTTGAATTAGTTTCACGAGCCAGGGAAAGTTTTTGCCCAATTTTTGCAGGGATGGAGGGGGGCAAACCTAGGGCCTCATGTCTCCTTGGCTACCAACTACCACTGAGATATAGTCCTAGTTCTATGTGGTCAGCTTTTTATCCAGAGATCATGACGCTTTAGGTATGGTGGAAGCCAGAGTGAAACAAAGACACTGAGTTAGGACCCCAGGTTTCTTCAGAGACCCTTCTGGCTCTGTTTTCCTGTGCCTGTGATGGGTCAGGTCTGTATTCCTGCATTCAGCGTGAGAGCCAGCATAGGAACCAGTGCTCATGGTGGTTGACATCCTCATATTGCATGGTTTTTGCACAGTTCAAACCCTCTGTCTGCAACACCTATGACTTCTCACTTAGTTTTTCTCCTACCCTCTTTGAATGGATCACATTCCTGAGTCACATGCTCAGAGATCCTTGGGCCTCCTTCACAGGATTTGCCATTGTTCAAACTTTACATTTTCTTGGTGTTTCTTCCCCCCACTGCCTTTCTGCCACTGTGAGCGTTGTGAGGGCAAAGGTCATGGTTTCCCATCAGTGTATCCTTAGCCCATGACACAGTGGATAATTGTTGAATGACTTGTTTCTATTGTAAGCTAGATTTAGAAACTAGTTTAACCTTAACTCCACCCTAACCAGCAGTTCTTTCAGAGAATTCACAATGCATCGTTTCAATGTGTTGTACATGAAATTAATCTCTGAATGCATCACCAGGCGAGCTGTTCTAGATGCAATAAAATAGAAAGGTTAAGATCAAGTTTAGATCGCTAGATGCTTGGATTGCACAGTGCACTGAATAAATTTGAAACACAATAAGATACAATAGGAAAGAGATGGTCTTTAAGTTTTGGGTTATACAATATGTCACTCTCTCCCTCCCTCCTTCCCTTTCCTGCTCTCCCTCCTTCTCTCCCCCTCCCTCCTTTCCTCTCCCCCTCCCCCTTTCCTCTCTTGCTCTCCTTCCTGCTCACATCTACATCGTGGTCTCTAGCTTTCTGATGAGTAGTCTTATCATCTTGATGGATTTAGAGTTGTGGAGGAAGCAAATCTCTGGCCGTGCCTATAAGGGATTATCTATATTAGGTTAATTGAGATGAGCAGGTTTACCTTAAACATGGGTGTCTTTCCTTGGACTGGGGTTACAGAATGAATAATAAAGAGAAAGCAAGGTGAACATCAGTACCCGCCACCTGCTGCTTCCTGACTGTGGATGCAGTGTGACCTGCTGTCTCCAGCTCCTGCCACCATGTCTTCCTACATGGCGGACTGGACTCTCAAACTGTGGGACTTACGTAAGCTATGTTTGTCAGGATGCTTATCACAGCAACAGGACAGGTAGCCATCCCAATCCTCCATCTCCAGTCTCTTCTGTATCTCTCTCCACGCTAACTTTGATGTGGTTACTGCAAGGCCTATAGCTGAGGGAGGGTGAGGGGAGTTGGTAGACAGACGGTTCCTGTGACAATGGCACCCACTTTGCTTTAGGATTCTGTTCCCCTGCTTTGGTAAGAGCACCTGCATCAGGACTGGACACGCAGAGGCTTTCTCCTGCCTTTGGTGTAAGATGTATTTGGTGGCCGATTTAGGGGACAGCAACAGTGCTGTCAGCCCGATGTGGACCTTCACACCTCACACACCGTCTCTCTCTCCCTGTACACTGAGCTCTGGTCTGTCCTATCATTTATCTTGCTCATCCTTCCTGATGAGGTCCACTGTGTCTCCTGAACTCTACTTGGCACACCCTACACACTTTCCTGATGTCTGCACCTGACAGTTCTTACAAATGAGGCCTTCTGTTTTTCTTCTCTGTCATAACCAACCGGTGTCAAATGCCACACACATGACACAATACACTAAGTGCCTACCGTGTACTAAGCATTGAGAGAGGCATTGGTGGCTCCAACTTGACCCCTCTGCAGACTTCCCTGGTGTTCACAGACAGTGATGTCTAGAGCTCCGTACAGTGACTAACTGGGATACCCACAGGGAATTATTTGGGATGCCACCACTCCCAGCCAGAGTCAGAGTGAGTGTCCCTTAGAAGGAATCAACTGATCTAAAACCTAGAAAAGGGTTCCAGAAATTTCTACTAAATAAATACTAAAACGAGGTAGACTTTTTTCTCTGCCCTCTCCTGGTTCTGAGTCATGTTTCACCTATTTCCCATCCAGCAGGTTAGAGAACACTCACCTGCTCTGCTCCTCCAAATGAGCAAACATTGTGTTTTATAAAACAACAACAGCGAAAACACACCTATTGGCAAAAGACTCTGCAGAACAGCATTTAGGCTTGTAAATGCCTCTAACAGGGAACAACAGCCTATAATTAGAATTTAACAATCCAAGAGAGCAGTAATATGCACCCTGCCGGACAGATTGGAGTCTTTTTCTTTAGTTCTGCAGGTTTGGTGGGTAGATTGGCCCCCGACTCACCATCTACAATAACCGTCCTACTGAGGTAAACATGTCACAAACAAGAACAATGAGATCACCAACAATATAACACTAATACTATAAACAAAAGAAACGCCACCTTTGGCTCCAGTGGAATGAGAGACACAATGCAGACTCGCTCATGGAGCTATTCAAAAAACAAACAGCTCACGGCCAGTGCTCAGAGCTTTCGGGGGCAATTTTCTAGGAACCTGAGGATAGGAAAACATCTTTTCCTGAAATACACTTGGTTTTGCACTTTTGGATGGTGCTTACACATGTGAGGCCTTGAGAAACAGAGGCAATAAAGGTCACAGGTAAATGCAGAGACTTCAGACACAGCCTCATCAAAGATGTTTTCCCCAAAACATGAGACTTTTCTAACTGCCAAGGCTCTGGGATAATAGGTCACACCTCCTCCATACAGCCATTTTTCGCTGTATTTTGTTGAAGAATGAGTGGGTAGGTGGCTGAGAAAATGTTAGGATGTGGATGTTTGTAGGAATGAGTGCCCAGAAGAATCCCTTCAAAGACACTGTGAAAACACATACATATCCTTACACAAACACAGGGAGACAGACCTGGGCATCAGCAAGAGACCTGGCTGCTTTCTGATAGTCTCTGTGGTTCTTCACTGTCAATTTGATAGGATAGGATATGGTGCCAATTTAATAGCTTAGGTTGTGTCTGAGAGGATGTTTCTGAGGAGGTTTAACTGAGATGGGACCTACTCTAAATGTGGGCAGCACCATCCCATGGAATGAGATCCTGGACTAAATTAATATGAGAAAGGGAGTTGAGCACCAGTATTTCTTAGTCTCTGTGTCTGGTGACTGTGGATACAATGTGACCAGCTGTTTCACACTCCTGCCATCCTGCCTTCTCTACCAGGAAGAACTGTGCTGTCCAGCTGTGTGTGTGTGTGTGTGTGGGGGGGGACCTTTCTTTCTTGGAGCTAGCTATTTTCTGTCAGACACTTTGTTGTAGCGAGGAAAAAAGTAACAAATACAGCATTTGTTACTTGTGCAAGGACCAACTTGTCTGGACAAGAGAAAAACAAGAGTCTGGGACAAGCTTCCAGAGAGGTGAAAATAAAGGGCAAACCCTGAAGAAATGGATGAAGGGGTTGCGGGGCGGGTGTTGCAAAGATGGCTCAGAGGTTAAGAACACTGACTGCTCTTCCAGAGGTACTAAGTTCAATTCCTAGCAGCCACAGGGCAGCTCAAAACCATCTGTAATGAGATCTGGTGCCCTCTTCTGATGTGGAAGCATACATGCAGACAGACCACTGTATACGTAACAAATAAATAAACCATATAAAAGAAGAATTGGATGAGGGGTTTTATAACAGGATAGCTGGTGTTGACAGTGGAGGGTTTATACACTGCCTAGGGCCTTTGAGCACCTAAGAATGGGGCTTGAGAGAAAAGAAGGCCGCTCTATGGATCATACACTGACTTCAAGTACAACGGTGTTCAGACACAGCCGGTAGCATCATCCATCTATTCTCAGTCCTTTAACTCTCCTGTGGTGACAAAATTGCTACTCTAGGCTAGCCTTGAAATATAGCACTTGTTTCTGAATGACCCAGCAGGAATCTCATGTTGTGTAGTTATATTTTGTGATCATTAATTTGATTGTCAACTCAAAAGGATCTAGAATCACCTTGGAGGCAAAACTCTAGTTGTGTCTGTGTTTCCAGATTGGAATGTTTGGAAGACTCACCTTGCATGCCCGTGGAACCATTTTGTGGGCTTCGGTTTTGGACTGAATGGAAGTGAGAAGAACTGAGCATCGGTCTCTCCGCTTCCCAACCATGGGTGGATGCAGTCTGAGCATCCGGTCATGCTCCTGCACCAGGACTTCTTCTCCATGATGCTCTTCACTATGGAACTGTGAACCCAAAGAAACCCCTCCTTCTTTTAAGGGCCTCCATTGGGTATTTTGTCCCCGCCACAGTGAAGTAACTAATGCGTGCTTCAACCACTCCCTGTACCTAAGGACAAGATTCATAACAGCTGTCTCTGAGCGAGTCATCAGGAAGAAACCACTACTGAGCATGGAGGAGAGGTTCCTCTCAGGAAATGGTGAGGAGTCAGGAAAGGAGGATTGTGTACTGAATGGCAAATACAACTTCTTCTACTCAAAAGTGCCCCAGACATTGCTAAACGCTTTTCCTACCAGAGGTGGCTCCTTGTCTGTAGATGCGTACCCAGAGATTCCCAGAGCCCAAGTTCAGTCAGGAGTACCTAGGACTGTATCATCTGCGTGGTGGTAACCTCGGCTCATGAAGTTGCTGATTTGGTCTGTCAGTACTGCAGATTTGGAATCTGGTACCCACTTCAGAAGGGACTCTGAGATTCAGGCAACACACTTTCACATCTGTGTAACAGAGATGATACCTAATCCAAACTGTTTCACTGCACTTCCTGGGACAGGGAAACCCTGTGTGAGGAGGGAAGACAGAGGAACATGCTCTGTGGAGCTGTGAACTTGGTCTCTGGCTGCAACCCAGGACCGCCCCCAGGATTCACTGCCAAGCCTTGTTTTACTATTGCCTGTCTCCTGCAGGAAAGATAATTTGGCCATGGTAACAAGTTCACCCCCCCACCTCCTGTAGCCTGTTTGTTGCCTTCAAGTTCAGGGACCCATAGCAGGTGATCTTTGTTGAACTTCCAAACCTGAAGTCAAGCCCAATTTCCTCTGCCTACCTCAGTAGATAAAGCCTTGAGTTCTGTATGGAAACCAATGAGCAATAAACTCACAGGAACATCTGAATTTTACAACTATTCAACAAAAAAGGGAGCATTTTCATCTGGGGAACTAGAAAAGGGCTGACCATCCAAGAATGAGGACTTGAATTAGATTCCTTGAACCCACAACACATGCACACACACACCTCAAATCAATCAACCAAACACCAAATAAAATAAATAGATATAGCATTGCACGATCCCCAGATCACAGCAGCTCACTCTTGTGATTCCAATGCAAGAACATGAAGACAAAAGAATGCTTGTGGTTTGCCGGCCAGCGTCTCAACAAACGGGTAAGCTCCAAGTTTAGTGTGAGACCCTGTCTCCAACTATAAAACAAGGCCGAGCTTGTTGACATGCCCTAAATCTCAGGGAGGCAGAGGCAAGGGGATCTCTGTAAGTTCAGTCTGGGCTACAAAGAGAGTTCAGAACCAGTCAGGGCTATACAGTGAGACCCTGTATCAGAGAGAGTTTGGGAGCGGATGCAATTGAGAAAGGCACTTGACAGTGACCTCTGGCCTCCATATATGTGTGTGCACACACACAAACCATTAAACACATTTACACAGAACGTTTTCGTAGAGGAGTAAAACAACCCTAAAAATAAAGACGGTTTTAGCTTTCTTTATGGTAATAAGCATGAGAAACTGTTGCGTCCCAGCTCCCCTAGTGAGTCATCTAGGGAGGTATTTGTCACAATTTTTCACAGAGCTGTGGTCCTCCTCCATCCTGGAAGCAGGTCATTTGGATACCCATCTCATCCATTCTAGTATCTTTTCTGTTGCTGTGACAGAAAGACACACAGGGGAGAAATGAGGTTGATTCGGCTCACAGTTCCAGGTTACAGTCCATCGCTGCGGGGAAGTCGAGGCAGGAACTTGAGGCAGGTCACATCCCACCCACGGTCAAGAACAGAGAGAAACAGATATGCATATTCTTGCATGCTGCTTGCCTGCTCTCAGCTAGCTTTCTCTTTCCTTGTATTGCTCAGGACCCCATGCCTATGAAATGGTGCTGCCCACACTGGCTGGGTCTTCCTGCAGCAATTAGCAATCAAGACAACTCCCACAGACACGTCCTCAGCCCAGACTGATCTGGGTTCCTCATTAAGTCTCTCAACCCAGCTGACTCTAGGTTATATCAAGTCAAAACCAAACAGCATGCCAGTCCTCACCCAGGTGGAGTCTGCAGTCAAACAGGGCTACGGAACCCAGCAGTTGGAAGCGGCTTCTGCTTTATTCCACAGCCTGTCTGAGACTACCTTTCTAAACCTGTAGCTTGGGGAAGATAGAGGTTGGGGGTGGAGGGGCTGGATCCTTTCATGATTGTATGTGACAGGAGTCTGCCTTTAGTTCTGATTGGAAGCACCTTTCCCAGCTTCTGAGGGAGATAGAATGATGTGACCCTGGAAAGAACACCAGAATATTAATATAAAAGAAAAACAGAGGAGGGTAGCTATCCAGTAATTCTGAATTCCCAGCATCATTCCACCATAAACGTCCCACAAGCCAGCAGTGACCGGAAAATGCTGGGCATTTTCAATTGGTTGGCTGGCAGCAGGGAGTAGCGTGGTTAACGTAGAGGAAGCAAGGCCCAAATCTGTTCCTGGAGCTCCCTCTGGTGGCAAAGATGGAAACGGTCCAGGTTCTGGGTTTGGGGAAAGCTCATCTTGCTAGAGGTCTTGTGAGAACTCCTAGGACCATGAAGAGAAAGGACCCTATTGCTTCTGGAGGGTTTGGTATGAGGCCAGATCTCCCCTCGATAGAGAAGCTGCCTGCTCAGATTCTGAAGAAATACATTCCTCCGATGTCAGGCTGTTGATGCAGTGCGCACGCGCATGCGCGTGTGTTTCATTTGCGCGGCTGTCTTGAGTGTGTTTGTTTCTAACTGCCTATCCCAGTTCATCTTCCCTAGATAATCCTCAGCCCCGTAAAAACATCACCACTTCCTGGCACAATGGGATGGTCCTTGACTATTTTAGAAGCCATTCATTTGATCAGTCCAGCATCTGACCAAGCTTGACAACTCCAGACTGATGTCAGGTCATAGATTGAAGCCACTCTGAGGTCACCTCTGAGGCTGATACTGGGTGACCGGGTGAATCAGCCAGTTCTGACCAGCCCTGTGTGCTCTCATAGCCTTGACAGGCAGTGGCGGCCCTGATCGCCTGTCGGCCCTGCGTGAGCGCACACTTGCCTTACTGCTCTCAGGGGTCAGCTGTGGTTTGGAGTTCCAGGCTTAGAGGAGCGAACACTCCTGGTATTGGAGATGGGGGCTGGCAGCAGCGGGGAGGCAGAGGGGGATGGAGCTGCAGGAGAGACAGCCAACTGTGCTGGTTAGGTCAGTGCCTTCTCTCCAAGGAAGCGAGAGGCTGTGTATGAGCAACGGCTGGACCAGTACTGGGCTTGGTCCCCAGCTGGGCTCTGTGGCTCTGGGCTCGTACAACTCTCTCTAATCTGGTTTCTGTGTTTGTCTGGTAGACTGGCTAGAAAGGTAGCTTTCCAGAAATCCTTTTCCGCTTTTACTGTCTTTAATACACACATACAGATACACACACACAAACACATATACACACAAGCACACATATACACCATAGACATACATACATACACACATACACATATGAATACACATATATACATTTGTAAAAACACAAAGACACACAGGCATAGACATATATTGCTCTTCATCGTCAGCTTGACTAGATTAAGAATCGCCATGGAGACACACCCTTGGGTGTGTTTTGAAAGTGTTTCTAAGGAGGTCTAACTGAGCATCTTGCCTGCAGGAAACAGCAGAAAAACCCAGGTTCCTTCCCTTCTGCCTCCTAAGGATGTGAATCAGTACATGGCATCAGTCACTCATCTCAAAGGGTGGGCTGTGCCGTGGGCAGTGAGCTGGACAAGTGGCAGCAGCCTTTTCAACCTGGGCAGGGCTTGGACTTTTCTTTGCCTCCTCAATGGCTGTCTCTCTCTCACTGACACGAAAACATTAAATGTTTGGGTCCCCAGGGAACCAGTTTAACTTGTACAGAAACTTCAATTCAACCCTGTGTTTTCATTTTTGACACGATTAGTTAAACAGGAGCCACAGGAAAGATTCCATATCTGTGCTTCTGTCTCAGCAGGCAGCTACCTGAGTGATCCTGGAACTGTGAGAGGAATCACCTGGTTATGTCCTGATGCATAGCCACTGCCCACACCTGAGACAGGCAGGAAGCGGTAAACCAGTCAGTCCCAGGTTCACTCCCAGGCGCTGTAGTTCTTTGTTACTCTGCGTGTGTGTGTGTGTGTGTGTGTGTGTGTGTGTGTGTGTACACAAGTGCAGGTGCCCGGAGAGTCTAGAAGCAGCGGACCCCTGCGTCTGGAGCAACAGGCACACACACCATAGTGCTTCTGCAGGGTTTGAAGGACAACTTGTAGGAATTGATTCTTTCCTCACAACATGTGGGTCCCGGAGATCAAACTTAGGTGATCAGACTTGGCAGCAAGCAACTTCATCTTCTAAGTCATCTCATGTGATGTGGGAGTGTTATATATTAATCTGTTGATTTCATTGGTTAAATAATAAAGAAACTGCTTGGCCTCATAGGTTAGAACATAGGTGGGTGGAGTAAACAGAACAGAATGCTGGGAAGAAGGGAAGTGAGCTGAGACGCCATAGCTCTGCTCTCCAGGCCAGACACGATGCAGCCAGCCGCTAGGTCAGACATGCTGAATCTTTCCTGGTAAGCGCACCTAGTGGTACTACGCAGATTATTAGAAATGGGCTAAATTAACACGTGAGAATTAGCCTAGAAGAGGCTAGATATAATGGGCCAGGCAGTGTTTAAAAGAATACAGTTTGTGTGTTGTTATTTCGGGGCATAAGCTAGTCAGGCGGCTGGGAGCTGGGTGGCAGGAACACAGCCCGCAGCCCCTTCAACACTCACGGGTCCTTCATTTTTAAGATGTATTTTCAGCTCATAGCAAAGCTAAGCAGAAAGCAGATGGTTCAGCCACACTCTGTTCCTTAATGTGAGACATGACCACCATCCCCAGTTGCTGGTGCACCTGTGACAATCGCTGAGCCTGCCCTGACACACCTCTGCCACATAGAACCCACGGTGGGGCTCACTTCTCTTCAAGAGAGTCCATAAGTTTAGAAAAGTAAATCATGATATGTATCCATACAAAACAGTTACAGTTTTTTTAAAAAAAAAATCTGTGCTCCAGGCTAAAGAGGTGGCTCAGTGGTTAAGAATACATAGCTGCTCTTTTCAGAACCACCTGTAACTCAAGCTCAAGGGGATCCAACACCACCTTCTGACCTCTTCAGGGACTGTGCACACATGCACATATCCACACACAGATTCACAACTAAAAACAGATTTTAAAAAACCCTCTGTGCTTTACCTGTCTATTCCTGTTTCTCCTCTTAGCCTAGGAACTAGCTATTTCTTCTGATTCCACCGTCCTGCCTTTTCAGAGTGGTTCCCAGTTGGTTTTATATAGTACATAGCCTTTCAGATTGGCTTATTTTACCTGATAACATGTCGTTGTGTGGCTTGTTAGCATTTTTGGTGTTAAATAATATTCTACTAACCTGGATTATGAAGATTTATTTATTTATTCCCCTATTGGAGGACTTCCTGGTTGCTATCAAGTTTTGGCAATTATGTAAAGTTGCTGTAAGCATCTATTTAGTTTTTAAATATTTGTTTATGAGTAAATGTATGCAGATGTGCAAGTGTGCTTGTGTGTCATAGCACATGTGGGGTATCAGAAGAAACCTTTTGGGAGTCAGTTCACCCCTTCAATCATGTGGGGACTCATGTGGGGTATTGAACTCAAGTGGTCAGGCTTGGTGACAAGTTCTTTTACCTGCCCAGCTATCTTTTAGGCCCCTAAGGAGTCTGTTTATAAGGTTCTGCATAAATGTGTTTTTCATTTATTTGAATAAATATCAACAGAGTATAGTTGCTGAATTGTATGTTTAATTTTTTTTTTAAAGAAATGGAGTTTCTCAGTTTGTCATTTGTATATAGGAGGGCTACTGATTTTTTTCTAGTTATTCTTGTATCTAGTCACTTTGCTGAAAGAGTTTATTAGCTGTAGGAGTTCCCTGGTGGAATTTTTAGGGTTACTTATGTATATTAAAATACCATCTGCAAATAATACTACATGGGAGAGATGGGGTGGAAGGAGTGTGGGGACAGAAGGCTAGAACTGGGGAATGTTTTAGAGGGGTGTGGAAACCTAGTATACTGGAAACTTCCTAGACTCTATGAAGACGACCCATTTGAGGACTCCTAGTCTTAGGTGATGTAGGAAGTCCTTCTGTATATGTGTTGCTTTTACTGGTTGATGAATAAAGTTGTTTCAGCCAATGGCTTAACAGAGCAAAGCCAGGCAGGAAATCTGAACAGAGATATAGAGAGAGAGTAGGCGGAGTCAGAGAGATGCCAAAGAAAACAGATGCCCAGAACTTTACCCGGTAAGCCACAGCCTTGTGGCGATACACAGATTAATAGAACTGGGTTAATTTAAGATATAAGAGTTATTTAATAAGAAGCCTAAGCTAATAGGCCGAGCAGTGTTGTAATTAATATAGTTTCTGTGTGATTATTCAGGTCTGTGCGGCCAGGAAATGAACAAACAGCCTCCATCAACACATGGGGGATACAGAGGCTCAACTGGTCATCTCTTGTAGCCAGTGGTGGGATTGGGCTGCATTCAATGGAGTTGTTGGTTCAATGGGACCTCATGGAAATCTCCAAAAAACCCAGGCTGTTGCTAAGACAAAAGGCTTTTTTCTGCATACTGACAGTGGAGTCCCATTGCCTAGGACAACACCCACACAACTCACTCATTCTTCCAGTCTCTCGTGCACAAGAAGGTACTATGCAGGCTACCAAAAGAGAAATGTGGATACCAACCTAACCACAAAATCCTTGACCTACCGTAAGAGTAGGAGAGTCATCCCTGACCCCACCAGCTGCAACACTCGGGAGAGCAGGCCCCACACCTCACCAGGGCAGCACAATAGTGCAGGTGTAGGTGAGCCAGCCCTATTTTTTTTAATTCCCAAAGACAGAGTTTCTCTAGGTAGCCATGGCTGTCCTAGAACTGACTCTGTAGACCAGGTTAGCCTCAAACTCAAGAGATCTGCCTGCCTCTTCCCGAGTGCTGGGACTAAAGGTGTGCACCACCACCACCTGGTTAGAATCTATTTTCAATAAAAAAGACTATAATGAACATATTAGGCAGGCCCCAGTAGCTATCACTTCATCTCTCTGACCTCGACCTCCTGATGCCCCTTCTAGACTGCACTGCCTCTCTTAGGGTAGAAGAAGACAAAGAGCACATCTAGAATAGACAAATAAAGTCTACATCTTTCTGGGGGAAAAAAGTGGGCTCTGGGGTATTTCTGCTGATAAGACAAACCTCTATTGACTGTCTGCCAAGCCCAGTGATGGTTAATATTATATGTAAACCTGCTAGGACCATGGGATGCGTGGGGAACTAGAACATTTATTCCTGTGATGACTGAGAGGTGGTCTATCCAGAAGGGATTCATATTTCGTTTTCAGACTGAAAAAACAGATCTATCCTCACCAAAATGGGTGAATAGCATCCTATCCATCAGGGTGCTGGGTAGGATAAATTTAGAGGACTGGAGAATTTGCCCTTAGTTTGTGCTGGGACATCCATGACCTTCTGCATCAGAGTTCTAAAATACCAGAGCTGCTTTGGAGCCTTACCCTAGTGAGTGATGTTCTCCGCTTCCAACCATGTTTCTCTGGGTTTTAGACTCTTCCACAATAAAGCTTTCCTGAGAGAGCTATGTGTGCCTGTTCATTTCTTTTATATTTCTGTTGTTGTAATGAAAGACCTTGATGAAAACAACACAATGGAGAAAAGTTTTGTTCTGGCTTCCCGTTCCAGACTGGTAGAGTCTGTCGTCCCTCAAGGCAGGGAAGGCAAGGCCACGGAGTCCGAAGCTGGCTGATCACGTGGCATCCACACTCAGGAAGCAGAAACAGAACAGGAAGTGTTTTCAAAGCCCGCCTCAAGTAAAACTCTTCCTCCTGCAAGGCTGCACCTCCTAAAGGTCCCACAACCTTTCCAAACCACACCACAAGCCAGTGACCACGTGCTCAAACACACGTCCCTTGGGGGACGTTTCACAGGCAAACCTCGGCTGTGTCCTGTGGTGTCCCCTCAGCACCACATTGGTGTGTGTATTTTTGGTCTCTACCTCTCCTTCCTAGCATAGGGGTCTAGATAAAGAACTGGTATTTGTATGCCAAAGCTGTCAATGACTGCCTTGATCTTCCTTTCTGGAAGGTGGCATGTCTGTCATTTAATTTTTATTTATTTACTTGTCTCAACTTGACTGCAAGTCTACAAGTCTCAGCTGGCTGCAAACTCACTAGGTAACTAGGGATTGTCTTGAACACCGATATTCTTTCAGCCACTTCACAGGTGCTGGGATTATGAGCATGGGCCAGGACACCAGGTTTCCGCAAGGCTGGGAAAGAGACTTGACTCGTGTTAGGCAAGCTTTCTGCCGCTTGGGTTGCATCTCCTTGCACGTCTGTCTTTTCTGGAAGAACTGTCCTTGTACCTTGCTAATCCTGCGACTGGCCACATGGCCTCTCCCCAGTGCAGAGTCAAAAGGCCATAAGCAGAAATTGAAGCAAGAAGTGGTTCTCTGCCCACGTGGGTAGGTGGGGTCCAACAAGCGAGCCGTGGAGGTCCGGCTTTCACTTCCACCCTCATCCCACCAAGTCTTTTATAGGAAGACCTTTCTTCCTCCGGTTCCCACACGCTCCCCTGCGTGGTGAAAGCTGTAGGATACAAATATAAAGTTGGCGGCACAACTTGATTGTAACACGGCAATTTGACCTTCTGGAATCCATGCCACGTTTAACGTGGGTGTGTAATTGGCTTCTCATTATTTTTAAAAGAATCGGAGGGTTATTTGTTCTTGAACAGCTTGGCTACCGAATGTCTATATGAGGAGGGGGAGTAAGGAGCAGGAGGAGAGGTTCGAGAAGAATACGGCAGCCAGAGACTCCAGTAGAGCTGGGCTATTTCTCCTGCCTTAGCACATCCAAATCCACACACACACGGGGTGCTTTATGAAGGACAGAAATTAATTCCTCATGATTCTGGAGCTAGATGAAGGAGTCTGTCTGATGAGGGCCTAGCCTGCGGGTAGCACCCGTGGGTGGCAGAAGGAAGAGGGCTGGGTCGGGTCTTCCCAGCCGTACATGAGGGTAGCTGATCACTTTACTGAGAATTAGTAAGCTCTGAAGAATGCTTCCTTTTCACAATTCTTGTTATTATTTTGTGTATGTGGGTGTTTTGCCTGCACGTAAGTCTGTACACCGTGTACATGCAGTTCCGGCGGAGTCCAGAAGACAGACGGCTTTGCTCTACCTGGTGGGTGCAAGGAACTGACCCCAGGTGATCTTAACTGCTGAGCCGTCATCTCCACCCAGCCCCAGGAGTCTCTTTCTTTAAAATGTTTTAGATTTATTAAGTGTGTGTGTGTGTGTGTGTGTGTGTGTGTGCGTACGCGTGCATCCACACAAGGATATACTACAGCACACGTGGAAGTCAGAGGGCAGCTTGAGAAGTCAGCTCTCTCGTTTCACTGTGTGGGTTTGGGATTGAACTCAGGTTAGCAAGCTTGGTGGCAGGCACCCTTACATGCTGAGCCATGAGGGAGTCTCTTTCCAGTCACCCCAGAGAGGGCAGGAACTTACCAAGTCCTGCTTGGTAAACACGAGTCTCTTGGAGAAACTCACAGGTGCGTGGACAGCTCAAGAGCAGTTACATCATCCAAGAAGAGACCCTGTCCCAGCGGCTGACTTAGTCTCAGAAATGGGAGGAGCTTTGTAGAGGTCTCACGTGGGTAATCACAGACATTCTGTCTTCCAGCCAGCAATGGCCCCGTAGAGTTCTAATTAGAGTCAACCAGTAATGCCCCCCAACCCTGGTGTGGAAGGATTCAGCTTTGGCTCTGGTAGCGCCGCTGACTTCTGTCCACACTGCATCTGCGCAGAGCGAGGCACTGCATTGGTCTCCGCAACCCGGGAACTTAGTGTTGTTTTACCGGCACTTTTGTTAGCAAAACCGCTCTAGGGGAGGAAAAACCTCAGTAAGTAGGAAGTTTAGGTTAGGTAGATGACTTAGTTGGTAAAGTGCTAGCCTTGCAAACATGAGGATTTGAATTCAAGACCAGATTTATCATAAAAAAAAAAAAAAGGCCAGACATAGCAGTGCCTGCTTAGAATCCCAGCCCTGAGGAGGCAGAGACAGGTGAATCTCTGGGGTTTCCAGACCAGCCAGCCTGGTCTATTTGGCAAGTTCCAGGCTAGTAAGAGAACCACACGGGTTCCAGCATTTTGGAAACAAAGGGGCTACAACTACTTTCATTCTTATTCCTGTTGTCCAATATCCCAGGCACACCAGGGCAAGAGGTGTCCGAACAGCATCAGAAAAGACAGGCATTTGACTAAGACCTGAATATCAGACTTGGTACCTGGAAGCCAGGACCGCAGTTTCAGAATAGGAAAAGGCAGAACAAATCACCACGAGGTCCTCCAAAGCCCCCGCCAGCAGCTCTGGCACTGGTCAGGTGGATCAATAGCAATCTGGGGCGCTAGCAGGGGCGCCATCCCAGTTATCTGGATGAGCCGAACATGATGGGTTCCGGCTGCTTCCAGGGTCCTCTGGGAAACTCATGCACTATCCACTTAGGGCTGGAGCCTGGCCATTCTCCGGCCACTCCCACCCTCCTCCTCTAGGCCCAGGCTGGTTGCCTCCAGCTTCTCCACAAAGGCCTCCTGTCCTTCCCTGAGTCGGTCTAAGAGGATGGAAGCTGAGGAGCCACCTGAGGCCAGGGGATGCTGCCGTGAGGTGCTGGGGAAAGCCAGGAGATGCTGTCCCGAGGCCCTGGGCAAGCTTCTGCCTGGCTTCTGTTTCCTCTGCTGCCTGGTGACCTATGCACTGGTGGGTGCTGCTCTCTTCTCTGCAGTCGAGGGCCGCTCTGACCCAGAGGCAGAGGAGAACCCTGAGTTGAAGAAGTTCCTGGACAAGCTGTGCAGCATCCTGAAATGTAACAGGACAGGTAGGTGCCTGAGAGGTTCTGGTCTCACAGCAACCCTGGCAAGAGGCTGTGAGCAGCTTGCCTCTAACCTCCTCCCAGCTGGTTCCTATTTCAAAGTCTGTTTGTAGTGAGCTTGGGGGTGGGGTCACTTTTCTCTGGGCAGCTGGGAAATGAACAGGGGTGCAATGGGGAAAGTAAGCCCTAAGCAGGCGCTCTTAGGGTGCAGCTTCCCCTTGCCTGTGCCTCAGGCTCCCGCCAGCCCCACCCAGCCCCCAGGGCATAGGGGAGGGTGGGTCACTGGAGATTTTGTGGGCTGGGCAGGATGAGTGGTGCAGGCTTCAACTTTGAGACTTCAGGGAACCATCCTACCCGGGCATGGATCCCGGAAATGAACAAGCTGATTCCTATTTCAAAGTCTGTTTGTAGTGGGCTTTTGGGGGGTGGGGTCCAAGGCTGGGGTGACAGAGGCCAGGTTGTTGTTTTAGCTTAGTTTATGAGATCTGCAGCAGGGTCCTCCTTTATTAGTCGCCTGAAGACAAGGGGACCCTTATCTGAGGTCTGCCAATAGTGAGGACCCCTGGGAAGACAGAGATGAGAGGCACGAGGCCTCTGCAAGGCAGAAGATGCTCAACAGGTATTATTTCTGTTACATCCCTTGGTTTGGCCAGAGTGAGTCTGGATGCCAGGGCCTCAGTTTCTAGTTTATAAAAATGGGGACAAGATAATGGGGTCTGGGCAGGATTAAGCAAGAAAATACATTGTGGCATTAGACCAAGACTTTGTAGCACACTCCACTCTGTGTCCAGGACCCCTTTACAAATCCCTCCAGCCCAGCTTTGAGATTCCAATTGTGTGGATGTGGGAGGAAGCTTGGAAATGTAGACTTTAGATAGATTTCCTGGGTGAATCTGAGGTGTGGGCTGGGTCAGGGACCCTGAACTTGCTATAAATGGGGGTCTTATGACAGCCCCAAGTGTGCCAATAGCACCTTAGCATCTGCCTGGCCACTGAGTAGAAATGTCTCTAAGACAAAGATGCAAACACCCTCCATCAAGCAGGACTCTGACTTCCTAGGCCAGCTTCCAGTCAGCCCCAGCTATCAAGACTTGTTCGCAAACCATGTCCCCACCTGGCAGCAGCAGCATACAGAGGCCATATGGGCCACGTGTAGAACAGGGCAGGCTCTCAAGCTCTCTTTTCCCCCGCTCTCTGGTTGTTAGAGCCTAATTTTTCATTTATCTTTTATTCTCTTTTATTTTTCTCATGTTCTGTTGATTATATCTTTAATCTCCTATCTTCTCTTGCCCTGGAAAGTTACATAACTTTCAAAGTTCACGTACAAGGAAAACAAGATAGAAATTCCATTCAGGAGACTCACGAGTCTGAAATTCTAACCACCAGGCTGAACTGCTTTGCAAATGGGCAAAACTGAGACTCAGAAAGTAGCCTTTTGTCTAGACATATAAGAAGTAGTCAGGGAGAGGCTAGCACTTAGAGTCTGGATTCCCAGACCGGGGCCATTTAATTCAAGTGGGTGATGACTTCCCCTGTGGCCAGACTCTGTGCTATCCTATTAGCCCAGGGACCAAGGCTTCCCATCCCAAGAGACAGCCTCGGCCTGAAGCCGGGAGCTATAGGCTTGGTGTCTTGCAGGTTTCTCAGCACAGCCTGGTTTGCCAAAAGCCCTTCTAGTTTGGAGTTCCAGGATGGAGATGGCAGAGGCTTTTATTCCTCTTTAAAACAAATAAAGAAGGCTGGGCATGGTGCTGCGTGACTATAATGTGATGGCAGGACTGGTACCATCTGAGGAAAGCCTGTCCTGTGTAGCAAGTTCTCGGCCAACCAAGGGTACGTTGCAAGACCTTATCTCAAAAAATAACAACAGCAACAAAACCCCAAAGACCCAAACAACAACAAAACAAACAAAATGGAACATGGAAGAAATGATTCAAACGTTAAGAAATCTTCAAAGGCTGCAGTTCAGTCAGTGGTATTTGGCTAGCATGCATAAAGCCCTGGATTCGATCCTCAATACCACATAAACAAGCCATGACGAACCATGTCTGTAATCCCAACTCTTGGGAGCTGGAGTTAGGATGACCAGAAATGCAAGGTTATCTTTGTTTATTATAGCGTTGGAGGGCAGCCTGGGCCCTCTCTGAAAGGAAAAAAAAAAATAATAGTTTGAGTCCATGGAAGAAGGAAGGGATCCTCTAAGGCTGCTGAGCTCAGATCACACCCAGGCCCCCATTGGGACTATCCAGTCTCTTTGGCTCCGTAGGCTGGATCTATGCCGGGGAAGCATTTTTAAGGAGGGCTTTGATGGCTAGGCTACGGTTGGGACAATGGGGTGGGGTGGTGCTCGCCCTTGAGCTCTCACTGGGCAGGACTGTCTGGCATCACTCTGGTCTCTTCCCAGTGGTGGACGGCAACAGGAAGGACCTGTGTGAGCATCTGCAGCGGATGAAGCCCCAGTGGTTTAAGGCGCCCGGAGACTGGTCCTTCCTGAGCGCTCTCTTTTTCTGCTGCACAGTGTTCAGCACAGTGGGTAAGTGCTTGCCCTGCGGCTAACAACAACTGCTTGCCTGGGAAGGACACAGGGTACCTGAGGGCAGGTGTGCTGAGACATTCCTATTATCTAATACAAGGAGGAGTGGTGGTATGCCTACATTGGGAGCTGGGAGCTGTTTCTAGTACAGGGGTGCACCAGGAAGGGGGAGCCCTTACTGTCCATAGGCCCCAGGTGTGGAAGGCAAATCAGGAGACAGCATCTTTCCTTCTTTAGGTGGTTGCAGTCCAATGCCTGGGCATGGGCCCAGGTGAGCAAGGTACAGGCCATGCTGTGGTCCTTCTTGGACCCTTGACTGAATGTTCCTCCGTAAAGGCATTGGCCCACCACACACGCCTGTGCTATCTGGGAACAGGGTGGACACAGCTCCAGCCTATAGGTTTCCAGGCAGCTTAGACATGCTCACAGGTGAACAGAAGGGGTCTGTGCATGACAGTGGTGTTCTCGGCAGTTCCTGACAGTAGAGAAGGAGGGTGGCTGGATCAGCCTTGAACTGGGGTACCCAACAGTGAGAATGTTCTAAAGGCCTGCCGAGCCTGCAGTGTTCCTGGGTAGGAAGGCAGAGAGGTGGGGTAGGTGGGCATATCAAGGGCGTTCCAGACCCCACAGAGCCAATCGAAGGCCAGAGAGCAACACAAGTGCTGGGACTATAAGGAGGTGGCTTCAGGAGTGGAGAAGAGAGAGACTCAGGCCAGATCATGCCCTTAGGACAGGGGTCGTGTCCAACCGACTCCCAGCAGGGAAGAAATTGGTGACTCAGTCTCCCTGAGACAAGGAGGGAAAGTGGCTACTGGAGGCTTCTTCGGGAGTCCAGGTGGACAACCACCCAAGTTAGAACAACAGCTTTGAGATGGGAGGAGGGCAGGAAAGGCAGCCTGAAGGACGATCAGGGTGGGGGTTGAAGAACTACCCGCTGGCACTGGGGGTTTGGGCTTTGATGGACAGGATGGGCAAGCTGAGGAGAGGGGAGGATGGGTCTGGAGAGGGAGACCTGGATGCCTGGCTGATGGAAGTGACTCCCAATGGTGCCTCCAGAAGGAGATGCCCAGGACTGCTGAAAAGGAGGACTTGGAGCTGGCTGCTGTGAGGGCTGGGACTGGAGGGGATTGGGCTTTAGGCTCATGGCGTCTTGGTGGCAGGAGACAGGAGGGGAGTGGGCTTTAGGCTCATGGCGTCTAGGTGGCAGGAGACTCCAGGAGTCACCAGAGCTACAGAAGAGGAAGTGCTGTGGTGTGGAAATGGAGGGGAGCCAAGAGCCCCGCACCGGGATCTGAACACTGCATTGCGCATTCCGTGACTACAAACCCAGCCATGTCCAGCTGCTCTCCAATGCTCAGGCAGGCCCAGGGAATGGGGTCATATGAGCCCCACATTCTGAGCCCAGAGAGGTAAGGTCAGAGGTCAGAGGCCAAGGTCACGCAGTGAGTGGAATTGGTACCCACGAATGGACTTTGAGACTTCTAAGTCTAGTAACATTCCTTCAGAAGTGGGACCTGACCTTGTGGGCCTGTGAGGTCTGCAGACCCCTGTCTTCTGCTCAGGAAGCGGTGCTTGGGCAGCAGGATCTGCCCTATGGGTGCCTGGAGAACACAGTGGCCCTGAGGAGGGCAGAACTCCCAGAGTGGACAGAGCTGGCTGTGTCTTGTCCTTGCACTTGGTTTGTTCATGGTCCCAATCTCCAGGTTAAGGGAAGTGCAGCAGTCACCCAGAGGGGGCTCCCTCTAGAACCCAGGAAGGGTGAGGACTGCCTCTGCACCATGATCAGCCTCTCATCTAAAGATGGGTTCTGAGAACCCTCAAAGCCGTGCATGGTCTTCTCAGAGGCCACACAAAGGCCAGCATCCTGAATGGTGGAGGGCACAGGAACCGGGAATGGGGACCTGGTCTTTCTGCTGTTGTGCCTGTTTCTTCCCATTGCCCCATATATGCATAGCTGCAATTAAGATGCCCTAGTTTCTGTGGTGTGTGTAGGCGGGCAAGTACTCCCCCACTGAACCCTGTCTCATATTGTTCCTCTGTGCCCAGACCAGACAGGTTCAGTTGTCATCCCATATCCAGATGGAGAACCTGAGACTCAGTCATGTACACTTGAGCCCTCTCTACTGCCTCTCTCTGTAAACCACATGTAATTTGGGAACAGGTTGGGTGCTCCTCCTCAGGGAAACCTCTTATCCGAGGAACAGAGAGGAAAGAGAGGGGCCAATAAACACCCACACTAAAAATCATGCAAGAGGAACATCTGAGACAGGGGCAGGTAAGACAGATGGGATGGGCCCTGACTTGTCCTGAGAGGCGTAAGGGCTTCCTTGCGAATGTGATCTGTGAGCTGAAGTCTGACAGATCAAAGGGAGGAGGTTTCCAGGCAAGAAAAATGATCCCTGTAAAACGCCAGCCTTAGTATCCCCTTTTGGACCTTAAAACTCTGGTCCCTTGCGAGCCCTTCTAGGCTCCAGGGGCCATGGGGAGACTTGGACTTTATGTCCTAGGCCAGTTGAGAGGACTTTAGGAATGAGGGCAGGTTCAAGTTAGCCTGGCTTGCGTTTGGCAGTGCATCTAGCCTGCTGGGAGGGCCAAGTCAGGAGCTCTTAGGACAGAGTTCTCACCAAGATAATAATAGCCACTTGCTTAGTTCCTGCCCCTTCTGGCCAGTCAGAGGCCTGGGGTCCTTGTCATTCGAAAGAGCATTCTCCTGTTCTAGGAGGGCTATGCCCACAGCAGCCACAGAGATGTAGTTAAGTTCTGTCTTTCCCATTCCAGGGTGGCAGACCCTGGTGGTCAGCTGTGGGTTTTGGAGTCTGTCCACCAAGACTCAGAGTTGAGTAACTTCTAAAGGGATGTGGTCCTCTTAGCTGGACACCTTGACCCATAGCTCCACCTACTGCTGCCCATCTTACCCTTAAGGCACTAGAAAGGGTGGACTGAGCCTATATGTGTCAGTGGCAACCACAGCTCTTTCAGCAGCTGCCCGACCACCTGACTCAATCAATGGCCAACAGCACCAAGAAGACCATGCGCTTGCCTGCCCCCAGACACACCAGGTCGGGGTGATTCACAGCTCCTGCAGCGCTGAATATCAGGTTTCCATCACCTCACACGAGGCCCACAGGGTCCACATAACTTCTAGACATAACCACAAGTAATTTGGAAAGAACTGACTGTCCCCTTTCTGCCCTGAGTTCTCTAGAAACAGCAGAGATCGTGTTCTAGAAGCTTCTTGTTTATCTTCTTCCCCCTCTCAAGTGGCCTTAACAAGAGATGGGCTCAAAATCAGTGATGTAATCCTAAGTGGGCGAGGAGAGTTTAAGAGCCAGGGAGAGGGACTGTTCACTGGGACACCAGTGTCTGTCTCCACATACTCTACACATGACCTCACAAGCTCCGAGAGAGGTTTTGCACCCATGGGTCGTTAAGAACCAATCCTGGTTGTCTGACTGGAGACAGGCAGAGTGGGGAATGGGTAGATAATAGGTAAGAAGCATAGGAACCACACAGTTAAGGACCAAGTGATTCATAACCTCCATTAATTCTCACAAGGGTCTCATGAGTGAGGTACTGTGACTGTCCCTATTCACAGGTGAGGCATGCAGCCCATGTATTAGTCACATCTTTTGTGGCTATGACAAAATACCAAACAAAAGCAACTTAAGGAAGGAAGAGTTGGGTTTGGCTCACAGGTAGAGGGTGCAGTCTATCCAGGTGGGGGCGCTGTGTGTTGTAATAAGAGCGGCAGGGCTGCGTCCCCAGCACCCAGCCGCCCGCATGGCTAGCTTATGCCCCGAAATAATTACACGGAAACTGTATTCTTTTAAACACTGCCTGGCCCATTATTCCAGCCTCTTATTGGCTAGCTCTTACATATTGATCTAACCCATTTCTAATATTCTGTGTAGTACCACGAGCTGGCTTACCAGGAAAGATCTTAACCTGCGTCTGTCTGGAGTGGGAGAATCATGGCGACTCACTCACTCGGCTTCTTTCTCCCAGCATTCTGTTCTGTTTACTTCACCCACCTAAGGGTTGGCCTATCCAATGGACCTAGGCAGTTTCTTTATTATTTAACCAATGACCTTCCTCCATCATTTCCCCTTTTTCTGTTTAAACAAAAAAGAAAGGCTTTCATTTTAACATAGTAAGATTACATATAGCAAAACAGTTATCAAGCAAGAATTACAGTTACAATATTTATATCTATTTTATCTTTTATCATAAGTAAGGAAAACTATAACTAACCATTCTTCAACTCCATCAAAGACTCCAGAAGGATATAATATTACCTAAGCAAACAAGAAGTAAGATACTTCAAACTCTAGAAATGACAGAGACATCTCGCTGCCTGGACAGTCACCCAAAGTTCTTTTGTACCATTGGGGCATCCATCTTCAGCCTTCAGGCCCATAGTTTCCAGCAGACATTTTCATCAAGCAGGAAATTCCAAAGACAGTTCAGTCACTATCTGCTGTGTCCTGCAGAATGTCTCACAGACTCTTTCATGAGTCAGGAACCCCAAAAGACCATTTCACCTTCAGGCAAGTTCAGTAGTCCTCTCTCTGCGGGTTCTCTGTGTCCAGCTTATGCATCAGTCCAGGCAAGAGCAGTTTCTTACCCAAATAGCTATCAAACTCCATAAGGAGCCTCTTCGATGCCCATCTTCCTCTTGAAGTAGATTGGTGCTGCCAGGAGCAGACGTGTCTCATTGTCATGAAAAGTCCTAAGTTATTAAAACATTTAAATGCCATATTCTGCAGTCTTTGAAAGATATGAAGAATGCCTATCTAACTGAAATATATCTCTATATATCTAGAAAATCTAACTAACATGACTACAAATTTGACTATTATTGATGATTATCCATTAGCAACCTACATTTCCTAATTATACATTACATTTTAAATGAACTATACAATCACAATACAGTAATCAAGATCAGAAATACATATACATATAACAAAATTGACCTTAAAATCCATACCAATGCAAATTATTCATATCTATATCATATCCCCCTTTAAATGTAAAAGAACATTTATAAACAATATTTGGGAACATGGGCGCAGTTTTTTTTTTCTCCAAACTGCTTCCTGCTGAATGGGGGCGCTGTATTCAGATCTTTCATGGTGTAACCTGTGTGTCAGGGTCATCTCAGTCGGCAGTTGAGTGAAGTAATTTTCTGAAGGTGTTCACAGCAACCTTTCAGGAGGGCGTGGTCTATCATACCATATCGGGATAGACGCAATCCACAGAGTCTCATCCTCTGTGAAAACAAAAGAAGACCCTCTCCAAAGCATCATATCCTTAGACCCATATTCTGAAATCATAATACCCTTATATCCATTCTGGTTTAGCTTGGCAGCCCATATAATGAAATGTCTCTCTGTACTTAGCTCCTTCACAGTCAAAAATTTTAAAGAAAACACAATAATACAAAGAATCCAGACTCTCTGTGAATTTTCCATTTTTACGTGGCTTATTTTTCTTTATTTCTTTTAATCTACAACTATCTGTACTCTGTCTCTTTAAAGACTTTACCTTTTTTTTTTAAACCATTAACTTTATTCTCTATATTTGTTTTTTCTCTCAAGCCTACGTACAGGCACCAACACTGTGGTCTTTTATGTCTGAATCTGTTTTATTGTGAATCTGTAATTTTTTTACTATCCAGGAGCATTTCTTAAAATGTTAAGCACTTCTTAAAAACTTAAGTTGCACCATGTACAGGTAATACGGTACCGCCTGTGTCCTGCCCAGTCTAAACCTTAACTGCGCTGTTATTATGGCAATTACGGTAGTTCCTGCCTGAGACCAGCAGAGTTCCGCATGGCGGAGCTGAGCCGCTCCTGCATCAGAACCATTTGGTGCCCCTGAGTCACACACAGTTCCAGGCACACAGCAGTCCACATTGCCATCAAGCAAGCCGTAGCACTTTACTCCAAATGCTCCATTCAAAAGCTCTGTCTCCTGCAGGAGCCAGACAGAGATCGCAATGGCGGCACAGCCCAGAAAGCCGGCATTTTAAAACAGCCAGTTTTTTTCCTGCTGTTGAGTCAGGACAATTTCTTTGCGGCACGCAACCCAGAAACAGCAAAAAGCTGTCTTAAATTTTCTCTCTCTCTCCTTTTTAAGCCCTCTCAGGTTTTACGTGGAGTTCATTAGCACGTTGGGTGCCACTCTGTTGTAATACGAGCGGCGGCGCTGCGTCCCCGGCACCCAGCCGCCCGCATGGCTAGCTTATGCCCCGAAATAATTACACGGAAACTGTATTCTTTTAAACACTGCCTGGCCCATTATTCCAGCCTCTTATTGGCTAGCTCTTACATATTGATCTAACCCATTTCTAATATTCTGTGTAGTACCACGAGCTGGCTTACCAGGAAAGATCTTAACCTGCGTCTGTCTGGAGTGGGAGAATCATGGCGACTCACTCACTCGGCTTCTTTCTCCCAGCATTCTGTTCTGTTTACTCCACCCACCTAAGGGTTGGCCTATCCAATGGACCTAGGCAGTTTCTTTATTATTTAACCAATGACCTTCCTCCATCAGCTGTGACATTAGGACCATGCGGCAGCAGCTGGCTTTGCATCCAGTCAGGAAGAAGAGAGCAATGGATGCTGGCACTCAGCTTGCTTCCTCCTCTCTTTTGAGTAAGGGACCCCACCTCATAGAATGGCACCACCCACATTTAGGGTGGGACGTCCCTCTTCAGTTAACCCAATCCAAGAAATCACTTAGAAGTTCGTTTCCATGGCAACCTTGTCACCTTGACAATTGAGATTAACCATCACAAGTCCCAAGCTAAACCCAGGGACCAGTGTGAAAGAAGTGTGGTTCAGGGAATAAGCGACTTTGAGTAAGATGCTGGGGAGAAGTTGGGGGTTGAGGGAACATGTTGTAATAAGAGCGGCGGGCTACGTTCCTGGCACCCGGCCGCCCACACGGCTAGCTTTATACCCGAAATAATTACACAGAATCTGTATTCTTTTAAACACTGCTTGGCCCATTACTTTTAACCTCTTATTGGCTAGCTCTTACATATTGATCTAACCCATTTCTAATCATCTGTGTAACACCACAAGGTGGCTTACCAGGAAAGATCTTAACCTGCATCTGTCTGGAGTGGGAGAATCATGGCGACTGCCTGACTCAGCTTCTTTCTCCCAGTATTCTGTTCTGTTTACTCCACCTACCTAATTTTCTGTCCTATCAAATGGCCAATGAAATCAACAGATTAGAAAGAGATCACTCCCACATCAGGAACAAGCTTAGGTTGTCTTTTCACTGCCCAACAAGAACTTAATCAGATCGAATTCACAGGACCTCACAGTGGCCCTATGGCCACTGTAATGGGCTAATTATCTGTCCTGGGAACCTGACCTGTTCATTGCAGGAAGCTATGTCCACCACCTACTAGACACAGGAGCATGGCTGTCACTGCCCCCACCCACAACGGTCACCAAGACTGTCTGCAAACATTTACAGATGCGGTCTGCTGAGAGTCATCAGCCTGGTACAGCAGATCCAGGTGTGTTGGACCTGTGGGGTCCACACAGCTGAAGAGCTTGTGAGGAATGCAAATTCATGCTCAGTTCCATCAAGTATGGTCTGCAATTTGCCTTCTCCTGGTGACTCCCAACCTTCCTAACTCTGACCCTTTAATACAGCTCCTCAGATTGCGGTGACCCCGACCATAAAATTATTTTTGTTGCTACTTCGTAACTGTAATTTTGCTACTGTTGTGAATCATAATGTAAACATCTGTTATCTGATGACTTTGGCAACCCCTGTGAAAGGGTCATTCAACCCCCAAAAGGGATCGAGACCCGCAAGTTGAGAACCACTGGCTTTATCCAGTCTAGAACTCCCCTTGACAAACCTTGAACTTCCAATAGTCTCGTCTCCACTTCCCAAGTTCTGTGACTAAAGGCAGTACCACTGTGGCCATGTGGTGTGAGGACCGAGCCATTGTATGTGCTAGACAAGTACCCTAACCAACTAAGCCACATCCCTGCCCCCTCGATAAATGGTGACACTGGAGACATTTTCCACGCAAACTCTCGCCCAGCTGCTCTGCATAATCTCCTCCCTATCTTATACGAACCCGCGTGGGTCCTGCCCCAGACCTATCAGAATCCAGGCCCAGGTTTCCGTAGGAGCCCTCCAGGCCTCCCATCACTGACGCACTTGAAATGCATTGGCTTGGTTCAAATCTCAGGAAAACCCAAACCGCTACCCTTTGTATGAGTCAAGTAGAGAAGCCTGTGGCCAGAAGTGCCCTGAAGGAGGATGGTGGGGTGACCGCTGCTGGGTGTGATGGTCCCTCTGTACCCCTGCTTCAGCCCTGCCTGTCCAGCTCACCCAGAAGACAGCTAGCCCCAAGGCTAAGAAAGAGATACCTGTGTCTGAGGCTGGTCAGTTCTCACCTGGCTCAGCTCCTGGCATCAGGAAGGGAAGTGCAGGGGCTATTAAATCCTTGGCAGGCTAAGTGCTGTGGAGTGATTGTATCGGAATAAGGGATGCATTATAGGAAGTGATAGTTTTCCATTCTGCATTTCAGCGTTCGGTAATTGGGAGAGTTAGTTCATTCTCTCTGTGGGGCTGTGTGCCCTCTGAGACCTGCTTCCCAGGGCTCTTTTCTGGAATGTAGAGGATCTTCTGGACCGTAACACATCTCACTCCAAGGGTCTCCGGCAGCCCACCTTGGGTTGGACATATCGATGGGCAAGCTCTTGGAGTAAAAGGTGCTGGCTCTCGAGGGATATAGCTGTGTCACCTCAACAGGTCACAGCCTTATCCGTCTACTCTGCATTAAATGTGGGCGGTAATGGAGATAGCCGTAAGTTCTGCTGGGCAGAGGATTTTGATTCTAAAAAGCACTTTACTGATTGCACAAGCAATATTTGATCTGATCCTTTAAATCGAAATAAATTTAACTCTAGGCCCTGACCCTGGAGGCCTGGGTTGAGGAGGCAGCTGCTTCTGAGGAGCCAGCTGTGAGCTTCCGGAAACTCCTGAGAACAGGGGGCTTGTACATTATCTGGAAAATGAGGTGTTTCGTGTGTGGGGGACTTGCTCATGGCCTGTGACATCCCTAAGGGCTATGACTCTGGGGCCCACGTAAAACTTGGGATAGGACTCTTGGCTGGTGCACCAAGCTCAGAGGCAGCTTTGAACTTTCTATCCTCCTGCCTCAGCCTCCCAAGCAGCTGAGATTTCAGGTGTGATTCCAGGCCCTTTGCTTTTGTACCCAATGAAATTGAGGCAGCAAATGATCAAGTCCCTTAGACCAGGCCACGGAGCTCATGAATCAGAGTGAGGTGTCCAGTTTCCTCCATGGCATTTCCTCTCCTCTGGGTTCCTGAATTCTGCCAAACACCTCCTAGTGGGCTCTCCCCCAGAATTCCACCTTTTCAGTGAGGGTTCGGACAAGCCAGCCCTGTCTTCCCGTCTCAGCACCTTTCTTACACCCCTAGGTACGCCTCTCTTTAAGCCCTTAGACTCCTCACCTCCCCAGGCTCACCTCACTGCCCTCCCCTGATCCATGCCCACTGGCCACAGTGGATATCTCAATTATGGTTCTATTGCTGTAGAGACACTGTGACCAAGGCAACTCTTCAAAAATAGACAGCATTTAATTGGGGTTGGCTTAGAGTTCAGAGGTGTAGTCCATTATCATCATGGAAGGGAGCGTGGTGGCAGGCAGACATGGTGCTGGAGAAGTAGCTTGGAGTTCTACATCCTGATCCTCAGGCAGCAGAGAGAGAGAGCCTGGGCTTGACAGGGGCTTTTGAAACATCAAAGTACCCCCTAGTGACACACCTCCTCCAACAAGGCCACACCTCCTAATCCTTCTAATCCTGTCAAAGAGTTCCAGTCCCTGGTGCCTAGGCATTCAAATATATAAGCCTATGGGGGCTATTTTTTTATTTCTTTTTTTAAAATTTGTTTATTTCATATACAATATTCTGTCTGCATGTATGCCTGAAAGCCAGAAGAGGGCACCAGATCTCATTGCAGATGACTGGGAACAAGCATGTGGGTGCTGGGACTTGAACTTAGGACCTCTGGAAGAGTAGGCAGCACTCTTAACCTTTGAGCCATCTCTCCAGCCTTGGGGAGGGCGGGCAGTATTCTTATTCAACCATCACACTGGCCTTCCTTCGACTCTTTATATATAGTGACAGCTTTACTCTGGAGACATTTTGGTTAAAATTTAAAATCCTCTTTAGGGAGACATAGAGTCCTGAGCCAGGAGCTTGGTGCGTGCATGGCAGGCTGGATTCCAGCTCCCTGTCACACCCTTGACTCATGTGCAGTGCACAAACTACTTGGCTGTATGAATTGGCCACAGGAGCATTGCCCATACTGACATTGCTGCTTCGCCTGACCAGGCTCTGGCCCCTGAGTTAGCTCATCTTGACTATCAACTTGCACACCTGGGAAAAGGTGTCTCGGTTAAGGGATTCCCTTAACTTGACTCGGGGCATGTTTACGAGACATTTTTTTTTTTTTTTGATGATTAATTGTAAACTATCTTGATGTAGGAGGCCCACTATGGGCAGTACCATCCTTGGGGAGCTGGGACTGGCCTGTGTAAGAAACGTAGTTGAACAAGAGCAGGGGAACAAGCTATAAGCAGGGATCCACTATGATCTCTGCTCCAGTTTCTGCCCCTAGGTCCCTGCCTTGAGTTCCTGCTCTGGCTTCCCTCAACCATGAACTGTAACCTGTAAGCCACACAAACCCTTTCCTCCCCGAGTAGGCTTTGGTCAGTGTTGTATCACAGCAACAAGAGTGAATGAGAACAGCCCCTGTGTCAGCCTGCGTTCAAGTCACCTAACCAAGAAATCTTTCCTGAGCCTAAATCCTGAATGGAAGGAAGCCTTTGTTTTAACCACATTTGTAATAATTGTCATTTCTATTGTTTATAATAATTTGTTCTCTCCCTTCCTGTGATGGCGCCTCATCTCAAATATCAATAGTCCTATTGGTGGGTATTTGATTGACATCTGCTTCCCCTGCCCCAGAAACTCAGAGAGCTTGAGTTGCACGTGTGTGCTTTGTGGGTTCCCTAAGCACGCAATAACTACTCCCTGAAGGAGTGCATCCATGGACTTACCTAACCCTGCTACCACGTGGTCGGCCCCCAGCCGGCGGGGTGTGCAGCGCTGGACAGATGAAAGGGGTCTGATGAGAACTTAGGGGGGTCCCTAGGATCCTGGTGAGATGGCCACCCCACAGTCTGTCTGCCTTGGGAGGCCAAGTTTCCAGCAGGGGGGCCGTAAGCAGAGAGGAGACCCGTGCTCTCAGCTTGCTAAGAATCGCTTTCAATTTAACTTACACAATTGATGCATTTTTCTATATTAGTCAAAGATTAAATACAAACATACACAGCGAAGCTTTTCCCTCTGCTTGTCAACAGCTCTGAAAGCTGCAGTGGTCCACGCTGAGGGGCCGCTGGCTCAGCTCCTGGAGAAAAGCAGCCCCTGACGGGAACTGGTCAGCCCATTCTCACTAGCTGAGAGTCCTATCCCAAGACGACAAGCAGTGCTGAGGTCTGAGGAACCTTGTGAGCTAGATTCCCAGCTTCCACTGCTTATTACACATATGGGCTGGGCCAAGCTCCTTCATCGCCCCTTGCCTCAGTTTCCCCATTTGTAAATTACGAGAACACCTCTCCAGGAAGGTGTTCAGCAAGGGGATGTTAGCTCTCAGGACATCATGTTTACTAGCCTATAGGGTCCCGGGTCCCAGCCTGTCAGGATCTGCCCAGCTGGTCACTTAGGAGCATGACCAACCACCCCCCTCTAACCTGAAGTGCAAAGATGTGAGTAGCGGCCAAGTAGGGGCCTGCTAAGTTCAGAGCTGGGCTGTGCACTGAGGTTGCTGTGAGTGCTGCGTGCGCAGAGCCTCCTCGCTACTCACAAACACACGTATCTCTCTCTCCTGAAACTTCGCAGCTTGGCGGACACAGTGGTAACTTTATCTCCTTTCTATGGTCCCCTGATACAATGCACACTACCGTCCACACCAGAGGCATAAAATAAATGTCTTATATAAAAACAAATGCACCAAGAGGTCCAGGACCCTCGGAAAGGACAAAGGTGGGTTCGTGGAAGCCAGCATCTTTGATAAGATAAAGTGGAAATGTCTGCCTCCTATCAGTGCCCCTCCAGGCGAGTGAGCCCAGCCCCGAGGGTGCACGTGGTCCTCCAGGCGGGTGAGCCCCGCCTTGAGGGTGCACGTGGTCCTCCAGGCGAGTGAGCCCCGCCCCGAGGGTGCACGTGGTCCTCCAGGCGGGTGAGCTCTGCCTTGAGGGTGCACGTGGTCCTCCAGGCGGGTGAGCTCTGCCTCGAGGGTGCACGTGGTCCTCCAGGCGGGTGAGCCCCGCCCCGAGGGTGCACGTGGTCCTCCAGGCGGGTGAGCTCTGCCTTGAGGGTGCACGTGGTCCTCCAGGCGGGTGCAGCCCTGCCTCAAGGGTACATGTGGGGCACATACAACGAAATAACCTCGGCTAACGAAATGAAGAGCGATTGTGCCATCCCCAGCACATCCCCTGCCACAGACATTTTCAGCTGGATAGGAGCTGCCTCTCTTCTTTCCCAGTACCTTGATCAAGATACATGCCAGACACACACACAGACGCTTCGAGATGAATATTTACATATTTATTCACGTATATGTTTGCTTTTGGCACTTGGGGTTGAAGCCTTATGCCCACTAAGCAAAGCTTTCCCCGAGTTCTGCACCCAGTCCAGAATGAATATTCTTACCGTGTAAAGTTTCACGTCCGGGAGGAGAAACAGCAGGCCTCTTTTGAGCCCCTGGGGAATGCTGGGAGACTGACACCAACAGCAGGCTCTGTCTTGTTTCTCAGGTTATGGAGACATGTACCCCATCACCAGGCTCGGCAAGTTCTTGTGCATGCTCTATGCTCTCTTCGGAATCCCTTTGATGTTCCTGGTCCTCACAGACATCGGAGACATCCTAGCCACCGTCTTATCCAGGGCTTACAGTCAGTTCCAGGCTCTCCTTTGCCTCCCCCATGCTCCCTCCCAGTGGTGCTCCAGCCTGTTCTGCAGGAGGCAGCAGGACGACAAACCCACGGAGGAAACCATCCCTCAGATTGTCATCAGTACTGGTGCGGGCGAGTTCCTAGACCCCCAGCCATACGGGGAGCCTGCATCTCCAAGCTGCAACGTGGAGCTGTTTGAGAGATTGGTCGTCCGAGACAATCAGGACAAGCTACAACTACCCACGCAGTCCGTAGAGAGGAGCAGCTCATGCCCCGAGCTGGCGCTGGGGCGACTGTCCTGTTCTATCCTTAGCAACCTGGATGAAGTAGGCCAGCAGGTGGAGAGGCTGGACATCCCTCTCCCCGTTATCGCCCTGGTCATCTTCGCTTACATCTCCTGTGCAGCTGCCATCCTCCCCTTCTGGGAGACGGAGCTGGGATTCGAGGATGCTTTTTACTTCTGCTTCGTCACACTGACCACCATTGGATTCGGGGACATCAAGCTCGATCACCCCCACTTCTTCCTCTTCTTCTCCATTTATATCATCGTAGGCATGGAGATCGTGTTCATCGCCTTCAAATTAATGCAGAACAGGCTCCTACGTGCCTACAAAATGCTCATGCTGTTTTTTGCGAAAGGGAAGTTTCACTTTTTGCAAAAGTGAGGATGTGGGTAGCTCTGAAGCGACAGACACGGGCCTTGCAGGTTCCCTCACCTTGTTTTTGGTACGCTACAGTTAAAACACCGTAACCTGCCATCTGACGTCCTGGGGCTTAGGAAACAAAGCCTGTATGAGGGCTGAGTTCAATGTTGAGATCCTTCAGAAGCCGGTACATAGGACACTGGTACACAGGAGTGGAGGTCCTCTCCATTTTCCCTGTCTGCACCTTAGAAAGGTGCCATTTTAAGAATATAAAACAACCTGATGATGTCACCTCTTTCTTGTGACAGGAAGAAAAAATAAATAGACCTCTGTTCTTGGCACTTGTACTTCGCAGGAAGTTAAAATCTTTCCAATTGGCGCCAGCCTCCCCTGAACAGCCAAAGTGTATCCGAGTACCCTGCTTCCCTGAATGAGTGCATGGATGCACTAGACCCTGCCCAGCCTGGGTTGCTGACATCACCAAGCGGAGCTATCACCTGAGAGAAGTCTTCGTGGCCAGATTCTAGCAGAACACTTGTCTCACCCCTTAACTCGTGGATGATGCCACCTGAATGAACTGCCTGGTGACAGTGTTGCCCCCTGCAGGAGTGAATGGATTGTCACCCACTGGGCGGAGACACTCCAGAGCTGCCCTGGAGTGGCTGACATGGAGTAGGTGCCCCACCCACATGTCCTGGCGAGTTACTTCCTTTATAGTCTGTCTTTGGCCAGTACGGTGTGCGCATGTCTAGAAATGTCAGAGGGAGCGTCCTTCTTCCATGGACAGTGGGGTGGACAGCTGGCACCAGGCTGTCTCCCCTTCCCATGTGAGAGCCCTGGATTCTGCTGTACGCTTTCCCCCCTCTTCCCAGTGGGCTAGTGATCAGGTGATCACTAGCACGTCCTGAAATGCCCCCTACAGTATCCCTTTCTTGTCACCCATCCCTCCATCAGCCTCTCTGGGGGTCCCCTCCATATCCCAACTCACATCTGTCTCTAAGCAGCTTCTGAGGACCAAGAAGAGGACAGTACAGGTGGTACAGGACTGGCCGGGAGATTGGGAGAGGCACAAGTCCTAGTTTCCTTATGTGAAGGTTGATGGAAATGCTCTAAGACTGCATCTCCAAGTCCTGCAATGAGTCCCTGGGCCTGGGTGCCTGGTGCTACAGGGAGGAACCAAGGCACTGGGCTTGAAGGGCTCACTGTTCTGTCTTAGATTCTAGCCGTTTCTCAGGAGGGTTAGGGTCTCTCTGGTCTTTCCCCTTCTCTCCACAAAGATTAAATCCTTAACTCCTCTAGTCCATGAAGATCTACCTCAGGCCATGGAATTGACCATGCATGAGCAGAACCAGGGGAAACACGGGAAACACCGGGGTGAAATCTCAGGCCAGCACTTGGGGGTTTGTGGTCTGATGTGTCCCAAGCTTCATTAGTGCAGTGAGGTGGGGCAAAGCACATCACATCCAAATTCTCTGAAGACTGCCCCCCGCCAAGGGCAAATGATGGGGATGGAGGGTGCCTAGAAGTTCCACAGATATCCATGGAACACTGGCTACTTACCCGGATCAGGACATGAAAAGATGAACCAAAGGGAAACTCCGAACAGAAGTAACTTCATGAGAGGTGGTACGAACTCCTCAATTCTCCCTCCCTCCCTCCCTCCCTCCCTCCCTCCCTCCCTCCCTCCCTCCCTCCCTCCCTCCCTCCCTCCCTCCCTCCCTTCCAGTCCCCGGAGGCTGCAGAGCTGGCTTGACCAAGGCTGCTTTCCTGGTTGCTAAGGTGGGAGTTACTGGGGGATTTTCTTGCCAGACTAGGAGCAGAATGCGAGTCCTCAAATGGCCACCAGGTGGCGAGCCAGACCGCTCCGACCTTGCGCTCCAGAACCAGCAGGTGGCGTGTTCGCCTTTTGCTGTCTTTTGGCAACTCCAGGCGCCTTGCAAAGAAAAGGCTTCTGGTGGGAGTGTCCCCTTGACGAAGAGCAGCCTCTGAGTCTTGGCTTCCGCTGTGGCTTCCTTTTCAACTCTTTTTGAAATTTTTATTTAATTTTATTTGTTTTAAAACAATCGTATTTTACATACATACCAATCCCTGTTCCTTCTCCCTTCCCTTCTCCCGTCCTGCCTCCCCCCCCACCACGCCTTTTCCCCACCCCACCTCCCCATCCACTCCTCAGAGAGGGTGAGGCCTCCCACGGGGAGTCAAGGAAGTCAATCACTCAAGATCAAGGCCGTCCCCACTGTATGTAGGCTGAGCAAGGCATCCCTCCATAGGGAATAAGATCTAAAATACCAGTGAGTGACCGCTGTGTGGCTTGGGCAGTTTGTGGGGCCACCAGCAGGGGAACCAGTATGTATCCCTAGTGCATGAACTCATCTTCAACTCTTGCAGTCCTTGGTTGTGCTAGCGTGTAGTAACTGTTCAAAAAGAACTCCCCTCTTGGCTCCTGGGGACCTGAAGCGCTGGGGGTGGGGTTGGGGGGTGGGGGGGGTGGCTGGTCCTTGTAGCACTATTTCACGGTCTTGCTGGGGAAGAAAAGGAGATTGCCAGGTATGAGTCTGAATTTAGTAATGGCTCCATGGCTGCCGGAGTTCTCCCAGGCCTCAGTCTCCACAACCTGGGCAGCTCAGATAAGCAGGGTGAGAGCCCCAACACCCTTGTAGCCCCCACTTACTTGACTCTAACATTGGCTTTGCCTGCTACAGTTTCCCCTCTGCGTTACACTGGGTCCTTCAAGCCGGGCCCCTGGAACCTCTGCTCCCCAGTCCACCCTCATAGCACGGGTGAGGGTGGGATTCTGGGCTCCACCCTCACCGTCCCAACAATGCCTCTGGACCCAGCAATCCTCTCATCTCCCACCCGAGTGCAGCTCCAGCCTGCCAGCAGCCTATGCTGTGCCCCTTAGCTCTCTGCTTCCAGAGCGCCATGTGTGCCCCCAGTGTGGGGCCCTGGCTTCCGTTTCTGGTTCTAAGTACAGCTGGCATCTGTTCATTTCAAAAGCTCGGGGTTAGTCTGATGGTGTTCACTTACTTGGGACCCAGGGCTCAGAGCTCATTTGAGTGCAGTGTGCCAGGCCCTGAAATACAGACCTAAAGAAGAGAGCTTGGGATGTTCTTATGCTTCTCTGGGTGAATGACACAGAACCCTGGAGATTTGTGCCATGATTTTGGAGAGATGCTAGATCCTCTGTGACCCCTGTGTCTCCAGTTGGCTCTCTGGGACCTGGCATTCAACCAGGCAGGCAGCGGGCACACTGAGGGCGGGGTGGCCTGAGTAGCTCGGTTGTTACTATGGTAATGGATGCTCACCTCTAGTCAGTGAGAACTTGGAAGCTGATTTGAGCTCAGGACAACAATGAGCAGCTGTGTTGGGTGCAAATTATGGCTCCTTTTCATCGTCCTCTCACCGCCCCGCTTCGAGTCTTACAATTTAGATCACAAAATAAAACCCTTTTAGGAGCTATAAATTCAAGACATTGGCCACTACGGAGTCTCTCTGAGGTTTAAACCAAGGTTGGTTTCTTCAAAAAGTATTTGTAGAGAAACACAGAGGAAAGAGTGAAGGAAATAGAACCCTTGGTATGTCACTGAGCCAACACAGATTTATTAAACAGTTATTACATGCTAGGACCGCTGAGGACTTACCACCAGGACTGTATCTTTATGTCTCTGTTCCTCAGGGTGCTGGCACAAGCTATAGTCATCTGAAACAAGAGAACCTCAATTCAGAGAATGCCCGCATAAGTATCTGGCTGCAGGCAAGCCTGTAGGGCATTTTCTTAAGTAGTGATCAGCGGGGGGGGGGGGGGGGGGGGGGGGGGCACAGCCCACTGTGGGCGGGGCTATCCTTGGACTGGTGGTCCTGGGTTCTATAAGAAAGCAGGATGAGCAAGCTATGGGGAACACGCCAATAAGTAATGCTCCTCCATGGCCTCTACATCAGTTCCTGCCTTGTTTGAGTTCCTGCCTGACTTCCCTCAGAGATGGTCTGTCACATAGAAGTATTATTCTAATAAACCTTTTTTTCCCCCACAACTTTCTTTTGGTCATGGTGTTTCATCTCAGCAATACTAACCCTGACTAGGACACCCAGTGAATAAGGCTGTTGCAGTGGACCACGGGGTTTTCGTGTGTGAAAGCTTCCTTTCCCATCCCTGTTTTGTTTTACTCTGTTTTATACGTTCAGCTTTTAGTTTGTCAAAAGGAGCCCATACACACACATGCACACACATGCATGAACTCATGCAACACACATGCAAGCACTCATGCACACACATGCATGCACTCATGCACACACATGCATGTACTCATGCACACACATGCATACACGCATGCACACACATGCATACACAAGTGCCACTGTGTATGTGTGTGCCTGTGCATGCATGCCTATATGTGTGTACAAGTATGTGTGTACATTCATGTGTATGTGTGTTCATGCATGTGCATGAGACAGAGAGAGAGAGAGAGAGAGAGAGAGAGAGAGAGAGAGAGAGAGAGATGAAAGCAGGAAGGCATCCCTCCCTGAGCCTCTGTGCAGCCATGCAGCCAGCAGGACCCTCTGGGTTCAAGCTGTTACTTTCCCTTGGGGCTTGATCTAATCTTTCCATGCTTGTTTATTTGAGGGAAGCATCCTTCTCTTCTTAAAGGCCCAGCTCATAGTCTGACTGGAAACAGCTTGTACCCAAGGTTCTGAACATGGCTGTAAGATTTTTTTCTCCTGGTGCTCTGGGTGGTGGTGGCTCCAGTGAGCCGATGCCCCGCCTCCTCACCTTAGTGTGTTGCTGTGGGACAATGGTTTGTACCCTGTCAATTGTATTTTAATAAAATGCTGATTGGCCAGTAGCCAGGTAGGAAGTATAGGCAAAGCGACCAGGTAGGAAGTAGAGGCAGGGCAATGAGAACAGGAGAATTCTGGGAAAAGACTCAGTCTGCAGTCGTCACCCAGATGCAGAGGAAGCAAGATGTGACAGTCTCACTGATAAAGGTACCAAGCCCCATGGCTAACACAGACAAGAATTATGGACTAATATAAGTTATAAGACTAATAAGATGCCTGAGCTACTAGGCCAATCAGTTTATAATTAATGTAGACCTCTGTGTGTTTCTTTGGGACTTAACAACTGCGAGGACCTGGTGGGACAGAATCCTTAATCAACAGTGTGTGGGTGTCAGCAATACCACTCCTAGCTGCTCACTAGTGCTTGATTCTTGGACAGCATAGGCAAGGTCACAGGGCATGGTCGGGAGGCTAGCTCCTGTAGTATTAGGATAGGGCCACAGGGCATGGTCGTGGGACTAGCTCCTGTAGTATTATGATAGGGTCACCAAATGTGGTCGCGAGGCTAGCTCCTGTAGTATTATCTACAAGAGCCAGATAATGGAAATGCCTGTCAAGAGAACAAAGAGAATTAATGAGACTAATACACTTCTTCAAATCACCTAACATGAAATCAAAATCTTAAAATTGCATGATATGTATGTATAAGCCGAGACTGCTCTTTTGTTCCCAGCTGCCCAAACCCAAAGAATCACACAGAAACTATATTAATTACAATACTGCTTGTCTTATTAGCTCAGACTTCTTATTAAGTAGCTCTCATATCATAAATTAACTCATTTCTATTAATCTATGTATCACCATGAGGCTACCAGTAAGGCTACCAGTAAGATTTCAGGGCATCTGCCTCTTGTGGCAGCTACCTGGCATCTTCCGGACTCCTATTTTCTCTCTATATATATCTGAAACAGTGTATTCATTATCCAATAAAAACAATACACATACAGAAGGACGTCCCACATCACGTATATGTGTGCATATGTGCGTGTGAGTGTAGGGGCTACAGCATGCTGGTGGAGGCCAGGGAGCAAGTTCAGGAGACAGTTTTCTTCTTCCACTGTGTGTTCTGGGGAACCAAAGTTGGGTTTTCAGCCTTGTATAGCAGTGGTTTTGCCCACTGGGTCATTTTGCTAGCCCAAACAATTGTAATTGATTAATTTTGTGGTTCTTAGGACAGAAGCCAGGTCCTCATAAAGCTAAAGCAAATGTTCTAACACTGAGGCATGCCCCCGGCCAGTCCCACGAAAGTAAAACAGTTACAGTCAACATTGTCTTTGTAGTGGAAAAAGCAAACAGAAAATAAATGTTTAATTATTGTTATTTGCCACAAAAGGATGACATTACCAAAATTCAACTCCATGAGTACAAGACAGAATTGTCTATGATGCGGGGGATGCCCTCAGGGTCCTAGGAGGCTTCTGCTGGAAGCTGTACCTGAACTGGGGAGGGGTCACCCTGGCACTCAGCCCAACTACTCTTTGTATGGTGAAGATGTGTTGGCTGTCTTCTATATGTGCAATCTATCTCAATGGGGAAATATGAAGAACTCAGTATGAATGTGTTACAGACAAACCTTTAAAATGACAGTTGGGAAGTGGTAATCTTTATCTTCCCAGCTCTCTCATGAATTCACCGCTCAGTTCCTCCTAATGGGCACCCTATGAGCTGGTGGCATTCACCCAGACCTCACCAGCCTGTGTTTCGTAGTGGCCTGTGAGTCTTTTGAATGAAGTGGTTAGATACATGGTAAGTGGGTCATTTGTGGTGTGCTGTTTTGTGAGATATGGGTTCACTCTGGTTTCCTGTCTCTAGTGTCCCCTGTAGGTGGCCATCCTGGGCTGGAAGGGTCCGCCCACACAGATGGCTGGGAAGCTCCCAGGCTGCCCCACTGTGGTTTGAAAGTCTCTTGTCTGATGTGCAGGTGTCTGCAGGGATTACCAAGTGATCCCTCATACTGACATGCCTTCTCTCAGCTGGGGGGCTTTTGCTGAGAGCCTGGGGTCAGAGGAGATCTTTGTTTTCCTGCCCTTCTTTAGTTCTGCGCTTCTGTGAGGATCTAGAGCTGCGGAATCAAGACTCTCGAGATGAAACCAGGGATAGCACATATTCATAATTCTAGTGTTGAGAGGCAGAAGCAAGTGGGTCATCAGGAGTTCAAGGCCCGTGTGGGCTACAAATCAAGAGCCAGGCCAGCCTAAGCTATGTGCAGAGTATAGGTCAGTTAGCGTCATGTAGCAAGATCCTGTCTTGAGACAAAAAAAGTAGAAGAACAGGAAGCCAACCTGTTCTCAGGCCACATATGTGAGGAGGGTGACCTGGAATTACCCCCCAAATGTCCCAGCAAATGAGAGTCGTGCTCATGAGTGTGTGCACGTGTGCCTGCATGGCCCTGCTGTCCTCAAACAATAGACAACAGTCAATACAAATCCAATTGGACATAATGACCAGCTTTCTCTCCCCCTCAGAGATGGTGACAGTGATTTCTCAGACGCCTTTTAGTTACGGACAAGTTTCTGAACAACATAATTGGGTTTGGGTCATGCAGCCTGCCCTGCCGGATTATCGATCGCCTGTGACCATCTCCTGCCCTGCTGATGTCTGGGTGTGTGGTTGGCATAGCAAGTGGGTGGAGACAGCTCTGCCTACGGGTGACGTGAAGCTGAGATCCCCTTCCCCAGAGTCTTCTGCAGGTGGGGACCATCAGCTGGCACCTGCCTGCTAGCAGCTTCCTGTAGGTACCAACGGTGTCAGACTTCACTGCTGGCGAGCCACCATGGTCTACAGGCAGAGCCCTGTCTCTCACTGCACGTTAGCCAGGATACAGCACGCTTCCTTTCTGGGTCTACAGTTTGGGGGCCACAAATAGTCACGAGACTTTATACCTTTGTCTAACGGAAGCATAATGTGAATTACAAACATAAGCCAGGTGGAACTTTCTAGAAGCCACATTTTAAATGATAAGAAAGAGCAGAGTTCGTAGTTCAGTTGTAGAGCAGTTGCCTGCACGGGCAGGGTTCAAGTCTGAGCGTTGAGGGGAGGAACAGCAAAAGGAAGCTGGTGACATTAGTTTTAACTCAATGCTATCATTTAAGAATGAGTAATATAAAAATGATATATTATCTTAGAGTTGTTTTGTTTACCAAGTCACTGAAGTCCAACACGTCGTTTTTATTCCTAGGGCACCCCAGGCTTCCCTCTTGCTATTTCAAGGGCTTCTCAGTCACAGGGCCAAGTTGCTCTGTTCTGGCCTTTGCAGGTGCACCACACCTGTAGACAGTGTAGACAGGCCTTCATTGTCCCAGGGTTTCACCAGCCTGTCCCATGCTGAGTCTATCTACGGATAGATGTGTCTGCTCTGTGGGCAGCACAGCCTGAAGTTCTGGGAGAGGCTCAGCAGGTAGGCACCACTTCCTTTGCCTTCAAGGAACAAGGCTGGTCTGGTGGGGGTTGGGGAAGATAGGCAAAAGCGTTGTCCAGATGGCCCTGGTAAGTAGCGCTGGCTGCCAGATGCTTTAGTGCAGTGCGCCCAGGCACGGCCGTGTCATCTGGTTTGACTTTTGCAGCTGAGTTGGGCTCTAGAGTTAGGAATAGGGTTTGTAAAGGGGGAGGGGAGAGGAAAATGACAGGAATGAGGATGGTTTCTGGGCACCAGGAGGCCAGTTCATTGCAGGAAAGCAGGGTTCCTGCAGAGAGACTGTATCTCTCTTGGCTTATAGACGGCAGCTGTGTCAGGAGACCAGCGGCATGGGAGGAGGTGACCCTGGCAGAGGAAAAAGAGGAGCCATTCAACATGGCAGATGCCAAGGTGGCAGCTGTGACCCTTTGCTTTGACAAGGACACTATGAGCAGGATTTTGCCTCAGGCAGTACTCCTCTGACAGAGGGCAGGAAGACATTCTTGGAAAGTGGTCCAGAGTCAGGAGGGATGGGGTAAGCAGGGCAATGCTGCCGGGCCCTGTAGAAAGGAGGCAGGCTGGCTAGTCCACTATGCAATGCTTCAGCAAACACAGTTGGCAACTCCTGGGGCCTCAGTCACTGAGGGGACTTCTGGTTGATAATAGCGGGGAAGAGAAGTTGTCTAAGACCAAACAAAGCAGGCAGAGTGAGGGTTGAGCAGAAGAAAGGACATGGGAGTCCCAGACACAAGGAGACGAAGCTGGGGTGGATACAGCAGCCTATGAAAGAGGAGAGTCCGTGGGGCCAGGGATCCAGTGAGTCACCCTTAAACGGCAAATGTCTTGCCTAAGTGACCAGGGAATTTGAGTCATTAGTGACATTTAGAACTCTTACTCTGTTCATGGTAGCCTCAGGCTCTGGGAAGAAAGCCATGAACAGAACACAGGAGGCCATGCCCTCCCCGAGCTGGGGAAACGGGTGCAGAAAACAAACATTAGCCATTACGTTAGTTGTCTAGGGGCCTGCCAGCACAGCCCTGGTCACATGCATAAAGGTCAGGGAAGACTTAATACGTGTTCATCATTTTATCTCAACTTATCTGTGTTTCAATCTAAGACAGAAATGATAAGGGTGAATTATTTTGACCAGGAGGAAACAGGACAGACACCACAGGAAGTCACAATGGTGCAGGAAAAGGGCCCTGGGGTGGCCAGAAGTGCAGGACGCAGGAATGGATAGAAGCCTAGGCATCAGAATACAGTAAGCAGAAGAGAACAAGAGCCTGCAAGCTGAAGGCACAGGTGGGAGGTGCAAGAGGTGACAGGGAGGCTGGCCATCCAGAGCTCCTCATGCTGGGATGTATGGGTTTGTAGAGACCCCCTGAAGTCATGTGACACTCCAGAGAGCTGAGTGACAGGTGGTAGATTAAGATAGACAGTGGCCAGGCCTGGAATTCTGACATTATCCCAAGCGAAGTCACTGAAAGAGTTTCGACAGTGGCATAGCTACCAGAGGTCACGATGCTCTTTCGGCTGGGTAAAGGAGATGCACCGTGGGGAGCCTGGGTGGCTGTTGAGGGTCACCCACAGACCCTGAGGTGACCGTGACAGCTGGAGAGTGGAGGAGGGAACCAACAGCCCAAGGGTTGCTGCGTGGCTCCTTGCAGATCTCAATTCCAGCAAATATCCTCAGACAGGTTAGTGATGCCATTAAAGTCACCCAACCTGGAGACCCGAGCTGGTCGATAGTGCCGCGGCCCAAAGCGGGTGGATTTGCTGATTGGATTATTACGTTACAGCATCTGTGACTTAATTTCATTGGCCATCAGCGAGGCATCCTTCAAGCAAATTGACATTTGCTTTGCTGGTCCCTCTTAAAGTCAGAACAATTGATTTGGTTACATTTTATGCATAAGAGCTTCTTTCCGGGTGTAAAGCCTCAGGAAAGCAGAAGGATAAGAAATACAATCTTTAAAGTTGTGGTCTCTGTGTTTATACTAAACAACTGTTAGAGCTGCTATTATAAAACAAATAAAACAAAATGTCCTGTAAGTATAGGATGGCTGAGACCTTCTGGTACCTTGGAAGGAAAAGTGAAGCTGGATACTGTTTGGAGTAAAGAAACTCCTCCAAGCCAAGGTTGATGCTATTGTTTCTGTTGACACCCATGGATCTTTTGCTCAGATATCCTGTGGTTGCTGAGAACCAACTCCTGGAGCTGTTCCACACATGCTTCGTGGAACACTAACACCTCCCCAATATAAGTAAATTTTTAAGCAGTTATAAAAAAGAACATCTCCTAGAGATAGCATAATGCTGAAATCCTTTAAAAATAGTTTTTATTGTTGTGCGTTTGTCTCGTTATCCAATGAGTTGTTACATAAGGTACTTTTGTACGAGGATATATTGTGGTTTTGAGCATATGCCCCCATACGGCACCATCCTCGTCTTTCCCATGCATTCCTCTATCTTCAATGTCCTTTATTCTCAGAGACGGTTTGGCTTCTCCCTGGCTCAGGGGGTTTCTGCACTCTGTAAGATGACGGTCTTGTTGACTATGCAGGCCTGGAGAAAAGCTGAGGACACACAATATACTCCTAGAGCAACCAGCGTGACCAGCTTGTACACAAAGGAGTCTGATGTGTGTTCAGGAAAGCATGAGCCCAAACTTGGATCTTCAGAGCCCACGTACCGAGCTGGGCACAATGGACCACACCTGTAATCTCCGCGTGTGATGGGAGAGAAGACACAGCTGTGTCCCGGAAGCCTGTGGACCAGTTAGGCTGGTGAGAGATCCAGGCTGGTGAGAGACTCTGTCCCAAGTGAAAGGCAGAAGGTCCCTGATGACTGGCTGACATCTTAGGCCATTTTCTTGTCTCCTCAAATGCACCACACATATACCCATACACACATATGTACTTATGCCCACACGTGTATCCGTACCCACATAGGTACCCATACCACACGTGTACTCATACCCACACGTATACTCATACCCACACATGAACCCATACCCACACATGCACGTGCAAGAGAAACGTGACCGCCTGCCAGCCCGTAGCATTCTTCTTCAAGTTGCAGTTTATCTGTTTAAACAGCTGCATGTCGTAGAACTTACCAGATAATGACAGGATCTCAATTTTAAATAGGTGAAGGTTTATAAAATAAACATAGAAAAACTCTACCCAAGAATCTTTTGCCTTTGACCAGATTCTGACTTTCTTCTCTGGGGTCTGTTTTGGTCACTGTCTTTCCCATTAGTCTGGCTGGACCCAGCCTTCCTGCCCTTTGGAGACTGTCCCCCTGCATGCTCTGTCCTCAGCACTGCCCACTCTGCACATAATATTCTTCTATATCAGAGTATCAGCGTCAAGAGCTCTTTAGGTGGAAGCATTGTGGGGCTGTCTCCACAGACAGACAGACAGACAGCTGAGTGGAGTACCTGCCTCAGCTCCAGGTCCACCGTGACCAAGGCCTGTTTCTTGTGTCCAGTCCTTTCCACTCCCAAACCTCACTCCATGTCCTCATCCTGCTGCCCTTCCTCCACCCAAACAGATACTTGACCCAGCTGTTCAGGGGTGTGGTGTGTGCTTTATAGGTGTCTAAATGGCCAGAAGAGGTGTGTGAGCCCAGCACACCACTGCTCCTGGTTGCACGGTGCTTCTCAGCGAGTACCCAATCTCATCCCCATGGCTTCCCCTTTCCATAGAGGTTACATCCCCCAACCCGTGCCTTCCCCTCAGACTGTGAACAAAAATAACCCTTCCTCAGGCTGTCAGTGTTTGGTCACAGCGATAAGAAAAGAAACTAACAGAGAAACAATACACTCTACTGTCTTTTCCTGTCCGTGTGCGCCTCTGATCACGTTCAATTTTATAAATTAATCACAGTAAGATATTATCAACATTAACTCATGACAAAATAGAAACATTAAGACAAATAGTCACCATACATCATCTCAAAACATCTCATTGCAGATCCACGCCCTTCTTGTGGTGAAGGGAGGGTTCTGCTCCAGGGATGGGGCCCCAGGCGCTTCTCTGTTGCTCCAGGGACAGGGCCCCTCTTCTCTGCTGCTCCAGGGACGGGGCCCCAGGCGCTTCTCTGGAGCCTATTTAGATCCATGGCGCCTCTGCTCTTGGACCCTGGAGCCACTGAGCACACACATTATGAGGCTGCCTCTGCCCATTTGACGACAGAGATGATCATTAGGTGACTGACCATCAGGTGGACATTGTGCATACACTGTGGTGGCGCAAATGAATGTAGACAGATTATATAGATATATACAGCTTTAATAAGGAAATAAACTTACAGGACCACAGGTTCCCGCGGTGTACCGGAAAAGCGGAGCAAAAGAAAAAGGGCTGCTGGGCTCACGCCCGGCAGATTTATCCGTAAACATTAGCCCGAGGCGAACACGCCCCCAATGGGTGGGGCTATGTCCCTACATCTCCCCCTTTTGTCTAAATAAGATAGAACCAAACCAAATACAACTATATACAATAATAACAAATAATAAATATAACAAACAATATTGAGGACAAAACTTTTGCTAAACATTCTATCTCAAGGAGTCTAAATAACATAGAGAGTAACTACAATTATATAATCTTCAACTCCGTCAAAGATCTGAGAAGGGAATAAATATCACTTAACAATCGAGAGATATCCAAAATGTGCAACAATTGACAGAGACAACTGACTACCTGGGCAATCACCCAAAGTCTCGTTTGCAATGTTGAGTCAACCAACTTTGGCTAAGGCCTAACATAACTGGCATACCATTATTAAAGGCAAGGAACTTTCTTAGGACTATCCTACCCTGTCTTGGCAAGATAAGACAATCCTGTTTCATCCACTTAGGGATATTCTGTATCTTTGTCAGAAGTTGAGGTATGGGCTTTTCTTAACCCAAAGGCCAGTTCTGCCAAGAAGACAAGCTCCCAGTGGAGTGTCTTTGGTGCTCAACGTTCTCTCGGGAGTAGAGTGGTGTTGCCAGGAGTAATTGTGTCTCTTTGGCATAGAAATTTTAGGTTAGATTAAAGGCCATTTTCTACAGCTCTTCGAAGAGGCTGAAGATCATACTATCTATACTAAATATAATCTCTATGTAACTAAAAGACCTGATAAACTTAAAAATAAATATGACAAACATATAATTCTCAATACCTATCTAACTTTGAAGACTAAAAGAATAAACAACTGTGCAATATATGAAGACAATGATCTTCAACTGTAAACAATGTCATAGTATCAGAGGTAGAAATGTACAATGTAATATGGTAGATGTATCAATACAATATGGACAAAGTTATAAGCATACTCATACAAAAATAGAGGTAGGAACACTCATATTCAATATTTAACATATCAATATACAAGAAACAGTACCAGTACAATTTTCTATAGACAGTAATTCACAAATACCAATCATCCCAAAAAACCACTTACCCCCTTCTTCTTCCTCTTCTTCTTCTTCTTCTTTTTTTTTTTCCAAAAAAAAAATATCACCCCATCCCCTCAACCCTAAACCAACCATTAAAAGATGTCCCCAACCCTGAGGGCAAACTCTGTTGGGAGAGGGGATGCCGTCCTCTAAGATTGCTTCTAGATGACATGGGGGCGACGTTCTTCTTAGGGGGTCCTGTGAAAGCAAATGATGGTAAAATTTCCAAATTAACCTTTGACCTAAGAAAATTGTAACTAGTCTCAGAGCGTTTTGAGAAGGTCCGACCAGAGTGTTGTCAAAAATGTGCACCATTCGAAATTGTCTCTTGTAGTTGGTACCAAAAAACAGGTCTAATATTAGCGCTTTAAAAGAAAAATCATGACGTCATAAAAACCAGATGGAGTTGATGTTGTGGGGCCCCATCTTCATCCTGGAAACTTCAAAGATTACTGTAGGAAAATTTGTTGCTTGTTATGGGAAATTTAAACATTAACAACAAGGACATATACTGACATATAAAGAAAGACACAGATATGAGGAAAAGCAAAGAAAGTTTAAGACATATATATATATATATATATATATATATAAATTAATACTTACAGAACAAGTCCCTCCATCAGTAATTAAATATTAGGGGTACCTTAAATTCTTTGAAGATGGGTATTTTCCTGTGGAGATAAGAAGAGAACCCTGCCCCCAACCTATTTGTATTACTTACCATCAGTATGATCGCCATCCATGTGATTGAATTGTTATTTATCTTTCCCAACTGGCTTCTCTTCATCAAAACGAACCTTTATCAATTTTGATGGAATCCACAATTTTTCCTCACCTGTGGAGACAAGAGCAAATCCCCTTCCCCAACGCAGCACATCTCCTGGCTTCCATTGTGAGGTCAGCACATCCTTGAAATAAACTGGTTGATTTAGTTCAGTAGACTTTTCCATTATCCAATGTCTTTCTGCAGCCGATGTTCCCTTCTCATTAGCGTTGAGGAAATTCAAGGTTAACAAAGCATTATGTAACCTATTTCTGGGAGTGTTTTCCACCCCTTTCTGTTTGTTCAACATATCCTTTATAGTTCGATTTGATCTTTCTATGACTGCTTGACCTGTAGGATTGTATGGTATACCTGTAACATGCTTGATATTGTAATAATCAAAAAACCGTTTCATTTTCCTAGAGACATAAGCAGGACCATTATCTGTCTTTATTTGTGTAGGTATACCCATGATAGCCATGACTTCTAATAAATGAGTGATAACTGAATCAGCTTTTTCTGAACTTAAAGCCGTTGCCCACTGAAAGCCTGAATACGTGTCAATGGTGTGATGAACATATTTTAATTTTCCAAATTCTGCAAAGTGGAACACATCCATCTGCCAGATTTCATTCCTTTGGGTGCCCTTTGGATTAGCCCCTGCAGGCAGTGGCGTTTGGTTATAGAAAGAGCAAGTAGGGCATTTCTTTACAATCTCCCTAGCTTGTTGCCATGTAATAGAAAACTCTTTCTTCAAACCTTTGCTATTAACATGATGTTTTTTATGAAATTCAGAGGCTTGTAGCACACTACCAATCAATAATTGATCAATTTCTGCATTACCTTGTGCTAGAGGACCTGGCAGACCCGTATGGGATCGGATGTGTGTTATGTACATAGGGCAAAGCCTGTTCCTAATCAAATCTTGCACCTGGATAAACAAGGAGGTTAGTTCTGTATCATCAGGTATAAATTCAGCAGTTTCAATATGTAAAATAACTCTTTCTGCATATTGTGAATCAGTAACTATATTAATAGGTTCTTTAAAATCCCTTAGCACCATAAGAATGGCATATAATTCTGCCTTCTGGACAGAATCATAAGGACTTTGTTCCACCTTACCCAAGTCTTCTGATTTGTAACCTGCCTTCCCTGATTTATTGGCATCAGTATAGAACGTACGGGCTCCAGTTATTGGAGTATCACGGACAATTTGAGGAAGGATCCAAGAAGTTCTCTTTACGAAGTTAAGCCTCTTGCTTTTTGGATAGTTGTTATTAATGTCTCCCAAGAAATTAGCACAAGCTCTTTGCCATGGTTCATTATCTTCCCATAATTTCTTTAGTTCATCAGCAGTGAAAGGCACTATAATTTCTGCTGGGTCTATGCCTGCTAGTTGACGAAGTCTCAACTTGCCTTTTATAATTAACTCAGAGACTTTTTCTACATAAGTTTTCAGTTTCTTACTTGGTTTATGTGGTAAAAAGATCCATTCCAAGATAATATCATCTCTCTGCATTAAAATTCCTGTAGGGGAAATTTTTGACTGTAGTATGACGAGAATACAGTCGAGCTCTGGATTTACCCTATCCACATGTGCCTGTTGTAATTTTTCCTCAATCATCGTCAGTTCCTTTTCTGCTTCAGCTGTTAATTCTCTGGGACTGTTTAAATCTTTGTCACCATCCAAGGTTTTGTTCAAATGAATTATTAGATCAGGTGTTATTCCAATAGCTGGCCGTAGACTGGAAATGTCCCCTAATAGTCTTTGAAAGTCATTAAGAGTCCGTAGGCGATCTCTCCGAATTTGTGCCTTTTGTGTCTTTTTTGTAAACCTATTTTATAACCTAAATAATTAACAGAATCTCCCTTCTGAATCTTTTCAGGAGCAATTTGCAATCCCCATTTTGGTAAAAGTATTTTTATTTCTTCAAACAGTCTGTTCAAGGTATCCATGTTTGAATCGGATAACAAAATGTCGTCCATGTAATGATATACTATCGATTTGGGAAATTTCTTGCGTATTATTTGCAATGGTTGATTCACAAAATATTGGCACAGGGAGGGGCTATTTAACATACCCTGGGGGAGGACGGCCCAGTGGTACCTCCTTGAAGGTTGAGAATTATTATAAGTAGGCACTGTGAAGGCAAATTTTTCTCTATCTTCTTTTTGTAAAGGTATAGTGAAAAAACAATCCTTTAAATCAATAACTATGAGAGGCCATCCTTTTGGCAATAAAGAGGGCAAAGGAATTCCAGATTGCAGAGGGCCCATAGGTTGAATAACCTTGTTGATAGCCCTGAGATCTGTCACCATTCTCCATTTACCTGATTTTTTTCTTAACCACAAATACAGGAGAATTCCAAGGGCTGGTAGATTCTTCTATATGTCCAGCATCTAATTGCTCTTGTACCAACTGTTCTAAAGCCTGTAACTTTTCCTCAGCTAAAGGCCATTGCTTTGTCCATATTGGTTTCTCAGTCAACCATTTTAAAGGCAAGGCTGTTGGTATCTCTGAAGGGACATCAATTGCTTGTTCTTGTACAGCCCGAATGGCCGGTTTTCTCCGTTTGTAATATCTTTTAATATTATCCCCAGAAATATAGGCTCTAGAAGTAGCAGGAATGTTAATTTGGGTATTCCATTGTTGTAATAGGTCACGACCCCATAAATTCATTGCAATATTGGCTACATATGGCCTTAATTTTCCTATTTGTCCCTCTGGTCCTATACATTCAACCCATCTCGTGCTCTGCCTTACTCGAGATAGGGTTCCAATTCCCAGGAGCTGAACATTTACATTCTGAAGAGGCCAATATGGATGCCAAGATTCTGGGGTAATGATACTTACATCCGCACCTGTGTCCAGCAGGCCAGTAATAAAAATGCCATTTACACACACTCTCAGCTTTGGTCTTTGGTCATTTATAGAAGTTTGCCAAAACACACGGAACTCATCTTTCTGATCATTATTGCTTGTAACAGTAGGCATGGGGCTTTCTAATTGTCCTGACGAGTCATGTTCTCTGTAGTAACTGGAAATGACTGAACCATGTTTGCCATGGGGGCCTGTGAGGCCCCCCCTCTCACGTTTCCCATCTGTATCAGGTTGCCTTGTCTATCTCTTGTAGACCTGCACTCATTCGTCCAGTGTCTGCCCTTTCCACATCTTCTACATAAACCTGAAGGCTGAGTCCTCCTATTTCTGTTATTTCTAGAAGATGCATTATTATTATTTCTGAAAATCCGTTGTCTACAATTCCTTTTCATATGACCCATTTTGCCACAATTAAAACATTTGGTATTCTGATGTCTCCTTTTACCATTGGAAATTGCTTCTTCTACCCATGCTTCAGTGCCATAGTCAAATGTATCAACATCTAGTGTATGCAAGACCCATTCTTCTAATGGCGCTGATCTGAGCTTTAAAGGTCCCAAAATCCTTTTGCATTCCACATTTGCATTTTCATAAGCCAAAGTCTCGATCATTATACGTCTTGCTTCTGGGTCAGATATCCCTATTTGTACAGCTTTAGTTATTCTTTGTAAAAAGTCACTAAAGGGTTCTCTTTGACCCTGTTTAACTCTGACAAATGATTCCATCCTCTGTCCTGGGTCTTGCACCCTGTCCCAAGCCCTTAAGGCTGCTGTAGTACACACAGAGAGTATGTTTTCATCCAAATTAGCTTGTTCCTGAGGCTCAGAAAATAGCCCCTCTCCCAAAATTTGATCTATGGAAATCTCAATTCCCTTTGCTCTTTCTTGCTGTTCTAAAAGTCTAGCCTCTTGCCTGAATAAGCATTTCCATTTCAATTGCGTTCCACTCTCAAGGACAGCAGAGCTCAGTTGAAACCAGTCATTGGGCGTGACCTTATTCGTGGTAGCCCAAGATCTTAGCATCTCTTTAACAAAAGAGGCATTCATTCCAAAAGTCATTACAGCCTGTTTAATTTCTTTGAGATCATTCATACGGACAGGTTCCCATGTATCTTCCTTGATGACCCTAGGGTTTCTGGAACCAACTACTTTCTCAGTTGTTACAACTGGAAAGGCAGGTAGAACTGTAGGTAGAGCTTTGTGGGAATTGTCCCAGAGGGATTTACCCACAGATTTAGTTAAAATATGCCTTTCTACCTCCTGCTCTTCTTCCTCAGAATTTAGAAATTCCTCAATCTTTTCAATTCTATTCACCATTGCCTTCTTTAATGTCTGAATCTCCTGTCCAGAATTATGTTCTAAAGCCTTCATTGAGGATTCTAAAGTATGAAGTTTGTCCATTAGAGATAACGTCTCATCTTTGGACATAAGTTTTATAGCATATACCGTGCCTTCTTGTATAGATAATCTTTCTGTCAATCTGTCATAAGCTTTAGACAAAATCCGATTGTCACATTCAGCAGTTTTGATTCTCTCAGTTAATGTTTCTGTTCCTACTGAAAGGGACTGAAGCTTACGATCCAAATCAGCTGTTCCTTCTTCCATAGTAATAAATTTCTCCTTAATATCAGCCGTTAATATTTCAGTTCCTACTGAAAGGGACTGAAGCTTACGATCCAAATCAGCTGTTCCCTCTTCCATAGTAATGAATTTCTCCTTAACATCAGCCTGTACCTCTTCTAAAGTTTTTTCAGTTTGTCGAGTTGTGTTAAACAAAGATCTGTTCTCTGCCTGGAGAACTTCAAACTGATTTTTGAGAAGATTGTTGTCATTCTCAATTGTTTTTAAGCGTTCAACCTCGTCTCGTAAAGACTTTATCATATTTCTATTATCAAACCATACAGTACCAAGGAAAACTACGAATCCCAGAAAGATCCATATCTGTGGGCTGACAGACACTTCTTGTAAAATCTCCCACATGGTACAACTGAAAAGGCTGTTAAAGTCTTGAATGGTAATGTTTTCAGACATTTTTCTTATTTATAAAAGAAAATTATGTACCTGTAATGAAGTTTTCCTGCCAGTGGTGGCTAAAGAAATGCACCTGAGTCCACGTGGTCTAAGCCAGAGCTGGTCTGAAACAATTAACTCAAAACAAAAATTATTGTACTGCCTGTTAAGGGAAGGGGTTGGTGGCTTTTACTTCAAAACCGTGGGTGCTTCACTTAAATCAGGCAGTGAGGGTTTGGAAGAAGCAGGGAGCTATTAACTGCTCTGTGGGGGGTCGCTGCTCTGCGACTGTAGTGGCCTGGAGTGGGGGAAGGGAAAGCGAGCAGGGAGCGCGCTGTAAATCGCCTTCCTGAGCTCAGGCAACTAGCCAGGAAAGGTGGAGCTTGCGCCCCCCCTGTGCCGGGTCGGGGGCAAAATAGCCCGACGTTGGGACGCCAAATGTGGTGGCGCAAATGAATGTAGACAGATTATATAGATATATACAGCTTTAATAAGGAAATAAACTTACAGGACCACAGGTTCCCGCGGTGTACCGGAAAAGCGGAGCAAAAGAAAAAGGGCTGCTGGGCTCACGCCCGGCAGATTTATCCGTAAACATTAGCCCGAGGCGAACACGCCCCCAATGGGTGGGGCTATGTCCCTACAATACACAAGCGTGTTAATAAAGGAATGAGTCATGCCCCGGCAAAGCCGAGTAACTTAGCCTAAGATTTTATCAAACTGCTCAAAACGGTGGACCACTGAGAACGTACGAGGTGCTTATTTCTGAAATTTTCCATTGAAATTTTTCAGGTCACAGTTGGCCACTGATAACCAAAACACCACAAGGGAAGTCTTGCATTTGGAGGGACCTCTGTATGCATTGTCATGAATACTAAAATTAGCTTAGCTCTCCATCTCCATGGAAAATTTCCCCATGGTGCCTTGAATATGCAATGCCCTTGCCCCTAGTCTAGTGTGTGTGAGCCTTTGGTCTCTAGGTGGGTGGCTTTGTTTTTGGAGGCTATGGGACTGTTAGGAGATAGAGTTCTTCTAGTATATACTGAGTTTCTAGGGGTAGGCTGAGGATTTATAGCTTGGCCCCACTTCCTGTCTGAACTCTCCTTTCTGATTTGCACACACGCAAGCAAGCAGCTAGCACAAGCTCCCACGGCCACAGAGCTGAAGCTGCCATGGTGGACTGTATCCCTTCAAACTGTGAGCTGAAACAAACATCTCATCCTCTAAGTGGCTTCTGTTCATGTACCAGTCACAGTGTGAGAAAAGTGACTAATACACTCCTTGGGGCTTGTGGGGATCTTCCTGGGACATAGGTGGGAGATCATTCATGCTCAGGTCAGTTCTGAGCAGGAACAGGTGAGAAACCAAGGGGCAGAAGATTAAGTAGCACATGCAATTTCATTCACATATATCGAAAAAGGTCCCCTCTCTAGGCCTCTCTCTGCAGCTTTAACTCAGGTCAGTCGATCTCAAATAATGTCTGATTCAAAAACCACTCTGCCTCAGTTGGCAATGTGCTTTACTCTCCCTAAGTCTTGAAATTTAATGGAAAAGCCAACCCTGGTAGAACTTTTGTGACCTCTTAGTCTCTAATATCTCACAAGATGTGAGTGTGGAAGTGGGGTGCTGAGTCAGCCTCTTTGTGGGTGCTTAACAAGCAAGGACTGTGCTCATCCGTGGTGAAAAAGGCAGGAATGACACCTGAGGAGGCAGAGATAGTTAATCATGATAAGCAACTACGGGAACTTCGCGGGAAAAGGGAAAGAATAGGCAAAGGTCCTGAGGCAGAGAGAAACACGAAAGAGAACCAATGTGGGTGGGAGAGCATGTTCCCATTGTTTGACAAAAGAAATTCAAGGATAAAAGGCTTTTGGATCTCTATCCAGAAGACTGAAGTCTGTCATGATAGGTAAGGCGAGGTGGCAAGAACCTGAAGCGAACAGAGAGATGAATGCTGACTTCACTTGCCTTCTACGTATTCAGGCTAAAATGCCATTCCATCTGACAGTGCCATCCATATTTAGGGGAGGTCTTCTGGTAGCAAAACATCTCTAGACATGCCCTCAAAGGCTCACCCAGAGCTGTGCTTCCCTGGGCGACTCCGAATCCAGCTAGCTTCACAACAAAGATCTGACATCATAGCTCTACTTTTTGTCTACTTGGTGCTGGATACTAATCCCAGCATCCCACCCCTTGCTTTCCAAGGCTCATTGGTATCTTCTAATACAAAATGCATTTGTTCTTCTGCAAGAATCTCTAAACTCTTAACAGTTCTGACATTGTTCAAAAGCCCAAACCCTAAATCTCTTCCAAAACTCAAGGAAGATTCTTAATTTGGGGCTCCTACAAAATTACAAGATGAGATGGCTGAGCAAACATGTTTTCCGCCCAGCTTGATGTCCTGAGTTCTACCTCCTGAGCCCACATGGCAAAGGAGAGAAAGAGTCCCACAGATTGTCCTCAGTCCTCTGCTGTAGGAATTCCTACAGCCAGTAGCCTTTAAGTTACCCGCCCACTTGGGCATGGCCTCTTATACTATATTTGCCGAAGTAAAGTGAGTGTCTGGTGTCTCTTCCAGCTGTGGGATTCAGCTGCTGTTTCCTATTTGAGCAGAGAATTGTGATCTGTGAGTCTACCCCTAAATAAATAACCCTCTATTATACTCAATTCTGAACTAGTGTGGGATTTCTTTTAAGCATCCATCTTCATCTGGTGCCCCATGTGGGATCTGAACTCCACACCTACTGGGTGGACTGGATTGAAGGCCTTACGGGTCCACAGCCCAGAAAGTTTCTCAACCCCATCCGCTTGGCTTGCTTTTACCTACTAGGCATTTTGTTTTGTTTTGTTTTTTTTTGTAAAACCTCCACCACAGTGAAGCAAACTGCTTGCAGAAACTTGGAAATTTCCTAAGCTTGCGAGCACACACACACACACACATCCCCAATGCCAAATTCCCTGCCCTGGTGACTTGCACAGTTCCTGGTTTGTACTCCCAGCTCCAGAGTTCTGGGCCTCTTGTTCCATATATGAAATTGATTTAATTGTTTTTAATTTGTCAAACAAAGCATATTTCTCAGTATTTAACCAGCACCAAGGCAGGGAAACCAAAGCAGCTCAGAATTGTTTGTGGCACCAGGTTGTACCACTAGTCATGACGCTGCAACCACGACACCTGCTGGACAATAAAGATTATTACACCTAAAAGAATTTACTGGACTTCATACCAAGTAAATATTAATTTATTACTTAATAAATCAATAAAATTGAAAGTTATATAATTGCAGACAATATTACCATAGAGAATTTTAGTAACTTTTTTGCTAATACTATGTATTATATTCTACAAGGCTTATATGTTTATTGTGATACATTCATTTATTGGATATTGGGACTCAGTTTTTTTCCTTCATATTATATTCTTAAGAAAATGGTTTGATAACAGAGCCAAGAATGAGGTACTTTTAGAAATGATATAGTCTTTACAGACTAATAATGAACAGCTAGCTGACAGGATTAATACCATTGAAAATCAAAAATTATCTGAAAAAATTAATATTATTGAAAAGGGTAAGATTAATTTGACAGACAAAATTGAATCCATGTCAAAGGACACTGAGAAATTATCTGAAAGAATTCCTATTGAATTTGACAATAAAAAGTTGTTTTAAAAGTTACGATAGGTTATCAGATAGAGTATCTCTCCAGGATGGCAATCTGTACACTATCCAAATAATGTCCAAGGACGAGGTGTTATCTTTAAAGGAAAAACTTCAGACCTTGGAATCACATGTGCAGAATGAGAACCAGAGGCTAGGTGCCTCAATGAAATCACTAGAAATATATATGGTCCAGGAGATTCATGCTTTACAAAAGACAGTAGTAAAAAGAATTGAAATAATTGAGGAACTTATTGGAGCTGTATTTTTTGTTAAAAAGAAATCTGGTAAATGAGAGTGGTGACAGATCTAAGAGCTGTCAACAAGGTAATTCAGCCTATGGGCCCTCTACAATCTGGATTTCTTCTGCCTTCTCTATTACCAAAAGGATGGCCTCTTATAGTTATTGATTTAAAGTATTGTTTCTTCACTATACCTTTACAAGAAAAGAATACAGAAAAAATTGCCTTCTCAGTACCTACTTACAATAATTATCAGCCTACTAGGAGATACCAATGGACCATTCTTTTACAGGAAATGTTCAATAGCCCCACCCTATGCCAATACTTTGTAAGTCAGCCATTGGAAATAATACATTAAAAATTTCCTAAATCTATAATTTACCATTACATGTATGACATTTTGCTATCTGATTCAAACATAAATACTTTAGAAAGGATGTTTAAAAAAGCAAAGAAAGTTTTGCCAAAATGGGGATTACAAATTGCTCCTGAATAAATACAGAGAGGAGATTCTGTCAATTACCTAAGTTATAAAATAAGTTTACAGAAAATTAGAACACAAAAGGCACATATTAGGAGAGATTGATTATGGAGTCTGAATGACTTTCAAAGATTATGAGGAGATATTTCCAGTCTATGATCAGCTGTTGGAATAATACCTGATCAAATAGTTCATTTAAGCAAAACCTTAGATGGTGACAAAGACCTAAATAATCCCAGAGAATTAACAGCTGAAGTGGAAAAGGAATTAATTGTCATTGAAGAAAAATTACAGGAGGCACATGTGGATTGGGTGAATCCAAATTTTAATTGCATTTTAGTCATATTGCCTTCCAGAATTTCCCCCACAGGAATTTTAATGCAAAGGGAAGATATTATCTTAGAATGGATTTTTACCACATAAACCAAGTAAAAAATTAAAAACTTAAATGGAAAAAGTCTCTGAATTAAGTATAAAAGGAAAATTGAGACTTTGTCAACTAGCAGGTATAGACCCAGCAGAAATTATAGTGCCTTTTACTACTGATGAAATTAAAAGAATGATGGGAAGACAATGAACCTTGGCAAAGAGTTTGCACTAATTTTTTAGGAGAGATCAGTAGCAATTATCCCCAAAAGTGATAGAATTAACCTTATAAAGAGAACTACTTGGATCCTTCCCCACACTGTATGTGACTCACCAATAATTAGAGACCGTACAATCTACACTGATACAAATAAATCAGGGAAGGCAGGTTACAAATCAGAAGATTTAAATAAGGTGGAGCAAAGCCCTTATAATTCTGTCCAAAAGGCAGAATTATGTGCTATCCTCATGGTGCTACGGGATCTTAAATAACCTCTTAATATAGTTACTGATTCACAATATGCAGAGAGTGTTGCTCTGCATATTGAAACTGCTGAATTTATACCAGATGTTACAGAATTGACTTTATTATTTATACAGGCTCAAGATACAATCAGGAATAGGCTCTGTCCTATATAACACACATCCAATCCCATACAGGTCTGTTAGGTTCTCTAGCACAAGGTAAAACAGAAATCAATTATTAATTGGAAATGTGTTGAAGGCCTCAGAATTTCATAAGAAACATCATGTCAATAGCAAAGGTTTAAAAAAAGAGTTTTCCATTACATGGAAACAAGCTAAGGAGATTATAAAGAGATGTCCTACTTGCTCTTTCTATAACCAAACACTGCTACCTGCAGGGACTAACCCAAAGGGCACTCAAAGAAAGGAAATCTGGCAGTTGGGTGTGTTCCACTTTGCAGAATTTGAAAAATTAAAATATGTACACCACACCATTGACACCTATTCAGGTTTTCAATGGGCACTGCTTTGAACTCAGAAAATGCTGATTCAGTAATCACAGTAATCACAATTTATCAGAAATTATGACAATCATAGGTATACCTGCACAAATAAAGACAGATAATGGTCCAGCATATTTCTCTAAGAAAATGAACCACTTTTTTCTTATTATAATATAATATATTTATTATAATATAAAGCATATTACAGGTATACCATACAATCCTACAGGTCAGGCAGTTATAGAAAGATTAATTGAACTATAACGGATATGTTAAACAAACAGAAAGGAATGGAAAATACCCCCAGAAATAGACTACATAATGATTTATTGACCTTTAATTTTCTTAACACTAATGAGAAAGGAACAACAGCAGCAGAGAGACATTGGATAATAGAAAATTCTTCTGAATTAAATCAGCTGGTTTATTTCAAGGATATGTTGACCTCTCAATGGAAGCCAGGAGATGTGCTACATTAGGGAAGGGGTTTTGCTCTTGTTTCAACAGAGAAGAAAAGTTGTGGATACCATAAAAATTAATACTCAGTTTGAAAAAGAAAAATCTCTTGAGAAAGAGAAATGACAGCTCATCCACAGAGGTGACAATCATACAGGTGGTAAGAAACTCATAAGGGTTGGGGCAGGGTTCTGTTCTTGTCTTTGCAGGAAAATACTCATCTTCAAAGAGTTAAGAGACCCTGGACATCTAGAAGCCTAAAGAGGAAAAGCTAACTATCCAGAGAGGATCACCAAGCAAAGGGAATTATCACTTGCCAGGACATGTAATCTGAGGATAAGAATCTCTGAATACTAAATAGAATTATAGTCATGATTCACTTAAAAATCAAAGCTGGCTTTGGAGTTGGACAACGACTCTGTCCTTCTCTAAATCCAAGCATATTCTTAAAAAAAAGTTTTCAGAGTTTTTGTCTCAAGTCAGAAGCCATCTGGTATGGGACAGAAGGAAGAAAGAATTTAGAAAAAATATTTTTACTTTTCTTCATACCTATTTTTGTCTCTATCGTACCTTTCATTGAACATATGTCTGTATACTGTATAAATAATGTTTAAGTTTTCCACAATGAACATTGAATTTTCCTGCAGTTATCTTTGAAGTTTCTAGGAAGATGGGACCTCCCCCACCCCCCGCAACAACTCCACGTGGTTGATATGACGTCATGATGCTGATAGCACTACTACAAGACCTGTTTTGGGTAACAGCTGCTCAAGATGGTTCCAACTTGGTTAGCTGAAATGGTGCAACTTCTTACAATGTTCTGGCCAGAACTCCAAATAGGATCCTCAGAAAACCCTACTGAATACTCAGAGACTATTTGCAATTATACCAGACAGTAATCTTGGAACTTAACCATCATTTTAACTTTTGCAGGATTCCATAGAGAGAACATCTCCCCCATGACAGCTGGAAGTAATTCTAGAAGACAACATGCCCTCTCCCAAGAAAGTTTGTCCTCAGGGTTAGGAACATTTAGGGGTTGATTATAATTGATACAGGGTTGGAGGTTGGGGGAAAATTATGTAGGCTCAGGGATATCTTTGGAAAAAAAAGGAAATTGGATGGGATAATAGATTAGTGTGAGCTTACTCACACTAATAATAATAGTGAATAATAGAGTGAATACTTGTGAGCTGTTATTTATAGGCAATTTATATTGGTATAGATTCTTGTATATTAATACAAACTTAAATTATATTGAATATGTTCCTATTTTCGTCTACAATATTTGTATACATAGGCAAAGTTATTTTGACATTTGTATGCATGCATGCTTCTACCTCTGTTTAAGGCATTTTGTATATTGATACAATTTTAGGATATATTTATCATATAGCAATATACATTTCTACCTCTGATCAAGATACTTATACATTGTTTACATTTTGAGGTCATTGTCCTCATTTGTTGCAGAGTTGTTTAAAGATTGTTTAATATTCTAATATTATGTCTTAGTCTTTAAGTTATATAGATATTAAGATTTATAGGTCAATAGTCATCCATGTTTGTCATACTTATAGTTAGACTAATCAGGTTCTTTAGATATATAGAGATTGTATTATGCATAGATAAGTAATATTCAACCACTGTAAAGAGTATTTGGCATTTAAGAGAATATGGCATTTAAATATCTTAGGGTTCTGTTGACGTAAGACACGATTGCTACTGGCAGCACTGATCTATTCCCGAGAGACTGTTGAGCACCAAAGACCTTTGGGCAAGGAACTGCCCATGCTTCAACCACTGACAAAATACATGATGTCTGGCCAGAACAAGCAGGATACAAGACAAAAAGACTGTCAAATCTTGCCAAGACAGAGTAAGAGTTTTGAAAATTTTCCTCCCTCTGAAAATGCTGTCAGTTACTCTAGGCTTTAGCAAGGTTGGTTGCTCCAACGTAAACCAGACTTTGAGTGATTGTCCAGGTATCCAGCTGTCTGTCATTTGTCACACATTTTGGAAGTTGCTTGATTGCACTTCCTGTTTACTCAAGTAATATTATTTCCCTTCTTCGGTCTTCAATGGGGTTGAAGACTAGATAGTTGTAGTTACTTTCCCTTCTTCACTTGGCCAAGTTATTTATTATAGAATACTTAAACTCCTTAGGAAAGGATAATTATTGAAACATTTATCACATGTTTCTTGCTCAATATTGTTTATGCTGGTTGTAATCCTAATTTTTATACCTGATATTTGTTCTAATTGTATATAATTTTGTATCAGGCTTAGGACTTTCTTATTTAAACAAAAGGGGGAGGTGCTGTAGGAATTCCTATATTCAGTAGCCTTTAAGTTACCAGCCCACTTGGATGCAGCCTCTTATACGTATATATGCCCATATAAAGCGCGTGTCTGGCCTCTCTTCTGGCTACAGGATTCGGTTGCTGTTACTTGTTCCAGCAGAGGACTGTAATCTGTGAGTCTACTCCTAAATAAATAATCCACTATTATACTCAATTCTGAGCTAGTGTGGAATTTCATTTAAGCGTCTGTGTTCAATCCTCATGTATGCTGTACTTCTACACACAATAGTTAACTAAATACAATGTAAAACACAAACAAAAATGTGGGCATGGTAGTACGTGCCTTGAATACCAGCACTTGGGAGGCAGAGACAGACAGATTTCAAGACCAGTGTGGTCAACATAGCAAGTTCCAGACCAGACAGAACTCAATAGTGGGATCCTGCCTCAAAAACACCCTGTAAAACAAATTGCATATATCCGACGTACAATGGCATAGAATAAGCATTGCTATCCCACAAGAGATGAGAGGGGAATAGAAAGGAAAGATTAGTCCAAAGCCAGACAAGTTGCCTGATGCTCCAACCACCACACCTTTTCCACCATGGTGAACTGTATTCCTCTGAGCCATGAGCTGAAAATGTGGCAAACACTAGGGTTCCAACCCGTGGGTTAGTATCACCCGTATTCAGGGTGGATCATTCCTTCTTAGTTAGAAACCTCTCTGGAAACATCACATACACAACAATCTCACAAATCTTACGAATTAGCAACATTTGGGAGACTGAACTCTCCATCCTCCTGCTCCAGTCTCCCAAACGTTGGGAGTTTGAGTTGCACCATCACACATGTCCAGAGCAATGCTTGTCTAGTTCAGGTTTTTTTTTGCTATGTTTGGTAATTATTTATTAAATTCATAGTATATATGGGATATCGTTGATAATCAGTAATCATTAGTAATTAAAATCACACCATCCTGGATGGAACAGAGATGTTTAGAGCCTTATGGCTGTAAGAAAAAAAATTAAAAGTTAATGCATTATTTATATGTTTCAGTTCACATAAGAGATGAGGTGATGAACAAAGGAATTAAACTTCAGAAGCATCAAAGGGGACACAATTTTGTTGGGAGAAAGCAAGAACACTTTGAAGTTGTAAAGCATTTGCTGTCATCTTAATAAGTTACCCTGGCAAGAGCAATGCAAGGGTCTGCAGGTGTTCTCTTACTCTTTGGGGGCCCACCACTCAGCTCCCAAATAAATACACATGGAGTTCAGAAGTTAAGTGCAGTTAAGCTCAGCATATGGTTTGGCTCCCAGGACCCACCTGAAGGTTCACTAACTAGGATTCCAGGAGATCTGATGCCCTCTTCTGGTCACCTATGGTATCACGGCGTGAGTGGAGTACATACTTACATGTAGGCAAAACACTCATACACAGAAGAAAACATTCCTAAATCTTAACAAAGAGATTTTGAGGGGTATTAAGAGTTTGAGACCCCCCATCTATGTCGAGTCCTGTGGATCTGGAATGCTCCCCAGAACCACATTCCTCCAGGTAGCTGGGATGGAGTTTTGTGTTGCTTCTTGCATGTCAACCCTCCCCCCTTTGCGAAGTGGCTACTTCATTAATATCTGAATGGGACGACTTGGTCTCCTCTGGTCATTACCGTCTCTCCAGAATCCACCATGGTGCTGCTGTTGGCCGCACCCATCTGGCTGAATGAATGGCTGGGCTCTGTGTGTGTGTCACACGCTGGGCTGGGGGCTGTTATTCAGACCACTACCATCAAGCAGGAGGTTTCGTGGATATCCTCATTCCAGAGCTGGGAGAAACAAGGTGGGGCAAGCCTACATAGTCTGCCATAGTTCAATAATCCAGGAACTATCAGGTTGGGGTCCCAGAACCTGGTGAGAGTGCTTACATGCTAGCCCTGCAGCCCAGGTCAGAGCCCAGCAGCTCCAGAGCCAACACACTGGGCGCTCCATAAATTCCATCCCTCCACAGTGTGGTTTCCTGCCATCTGCTTTCTCCTCCTGAGTACGTCTCCACCTCCCTCCCTGTTTAATATTTAAGTTTCACACATTCTGAGATTTTCCAGAGGCTCGTGTCACTGACCTACTTTTTCCATCCATACATCTTTTATCATGGGGGGAGGGTAACAGTGGGGAGCGCAGGGGGTCTTTCTCCAAAAGAAAGAGAAGTGGAGAGAGTAGGCAGGACCAGACATCACAAGGTTGATCCACCCAGGCTCCTGCTGACAACCCATGAACATGAACAAAACACGGCCAGACTCCTCTGCTGAGAGAGAGCTTGTGACAGTAACAGGGATGCTCTCACCCTCTGGCCTCACAGAGGAGCATCAGAAACCAACCCGCCGTGTGTGTGTGTGTGTGTGTGTGTGTGTGTGTGTGTGTGTGTGTGTGTGTGTGTAGATGTTTCTCTACTGTCTATCACAGGTGCATTCCTAACCAAAGATTGCAAACCAACCCGCTGTGTGTGTGTGTGTGTGTGTGTGTGTGTGTAGATGTTTCTCTACTGTCTATCACAGGTACATTCCTAACCAAAGATTGCATGCTTGCATGCGGAGCAGGTCGGTGGCTCAGGGGCTCTGCCACGCTTAACCATCCAAATCATACCCCATGCATAGCACAGAAGGCAGAAGGCTCCTTTATCAAGGTGTCAAGCACCCTTAGCCACACGCTCTCCTAGTTCCAGGCTCTTGGTGGCCCCTGAGTCCCCAACCGGCTGCCCCACTTTCTTAAACATGGTCTCAACCCTGGGGTCTTCACTTGCCTTCATTCCCTCCTTGTCCTCCTTCCCTTTGTTTCCATCTCACTCGAAGGTGCCCAGAGCTCTAGCCTCCCATCTGCACTCTGACCCTGGGCAGAAAACCCACAGCCTTCATTCATGCCATCTCCGGCCATTTTATGGACATGGTGGCTCAAAGACCCACACATTTCTTCTGGAGATAGAAGAAAGTCCGAGTACCTGCACACCCTTGGCCATGACTCTTTCACCAGGGACCCTTGACTCCTTGTTCTGAACCCCTGACGCTGTCCTCTGAAGCCCCTGCAGCTCCCTTCTAGACTCCCCTCCCCACTCCTTCCCTACACAAATCCCCGAGGTCCGCCAGGGTGGGCGCGTGACAGAGTCCAGGCTGGGGACAAGAGGCGGCTCTGGGTGGGCGGAGGCCAGCGCCCCAGCCCCCCCGCCCCCGCTCCGCGCTGTCCGTGACGTCAGAGCCGGACTGGGTAAACTGAGCAGGGCTCTGGGGCGCTGGGGCGGAGAAGGCGACCTGGAGCCTCAGGGACGCACAGACTGAGGCCGGGCAGTGTGGCGCAAGAACCCAGCAGGCATTCGCCGGCGACCGGGAGGTACGCGAGATCCCGGAGGACAGAGACCCCCTCTGGGATCCTCTAAGGCAGTGGTCGGGGTCCAGGGATCCCGGGACCCAAACTGAGCGGGAGGGGGTGGGATCTTGGGCGCAGCTGTGAGGGGCAGCGTCCCCGGGTCCCAGGTCTGGTCCCCGACGGCTCTGGAGGCTCTCCTAGGGACGTTTATCCGGACGCGTGAGAGGAGCCAGGTGCTCCCGGTCGTCCCGCGCCACCGCTGGTAGACGCGACTCCTTGTGCTTCGTGTGGCGCGGGACCTTAGCTGTCCCAGTCACTGACCGCACCCGCACCTGCAGCACAGCAGAGCCATGGCCCTGAGCGAGCTGGCTCTGCTGCGATGGCTGCGGGACAGCCGCCACTCGCGCAAGCTGATCCTGTTCATCGTGTTCCTCGCGCTGCTGCTGGACAACATGCTGCTCACCGTCGTGGGTACGTACGGCCCTCGCATCCCAGCCATCCGATCCCCGACATCCCTGTCCGTGACACTGGGTCCCTGGCGCCGGTCCTCAGCAACCCTGGCCCTGGCACTGCATCCCCAATACCTCATCCTCATCATCTAGCCCCTGCTTCCCGGCACCCCTAGTCCGGGGCCAGGCAGCTCGTCCCCGGCAACCTGTCCTCCACACCCCACATACCCCAGTTTATCTGAGCAGCTCTGTCGGCCCCAAAAGTTGAAGGAGCTGTATAAAACAAAACAAAAACCCATCCTTGAATACCAGCCCAACTCGCCCTCTGCTCCCGGGAGCTGGCACTTGTGGCTTCGCTTTCCTGGAGGGCAGGTCAAAACCCATGACACCGGATAAGCAGCAGAAGTTGTGTTTCCTTCTGATAACTGCCTGCTTCCCTTTGCCCACTTTGACTGCGATGAAAAAGATTTCTAAGTGAAGCAATGTGATGAGCTGCTGCCCGCCCTCTGGTTACTAGGCTACTGAAAGGTGGGTGAACCCTTGGTGGAGGACCGAGTGAGCAAGTCGCCATCTAGCTCTGAAGTAAAGCAAGCCATATTTAGGTGTGTGAGGGAGCGACTGCCAACGTGCGATACCTCCTCCTAAAATGACAGGTTCAGACTGAATGGTTCAAAACCAGGCCTCTTCGCCCCTCAGACTAAGGCCAACCTGGGCTACATGTGGCCGATCTTAAAACAAAAAAGCCAAGACGAATACACAACAAATGGGGGGGAAAAAAAGCTGAAAGCCAAGGTGCTTTGCTTGAGGGTTATTAGCATGGAGAAAGACCTAATGCGTTTTTTGAAAATCAACTGTCAATGAAACAGAAATATTTGGTTTTCATTCAGACTCTCATGTGATGAGTCATTCCCCCCCCCACACACACACACTTGCAGGTTCTGAGAGGATCTCCATGGTATTTTCAGCTCAGGGCATCAGGGTTTCAGCTGGCCTTTGCCTCCAATGCCCCCACGTTCCTGGTGTGCTCAGAGCTTCTAGAATGTTAAGCAACTTTGCTTTTCCATGATAGAAGTCTAAGGGATTCTCAGTGAGGGCCATGAAAACCCGCAGATAGATCCCCAACCACAGGGTAGAGTTGGTCTGTTGAGAATGTTCAGTTTATCGCTGTCTGCAAGGGTTGGTTTTCTGCCCTACACCCAAGTACATAATGGAATTTAATGTCCGTTTCCTTTCTTTATCCATTTCAAAGTCTGTCCAACTTCTCTGACCCCAGGTCAGCACTGACTTACTTCAGAGAGTGTTCTGTCTTTCCAGCATAGTCCTCTGAAGGACTGCTGTAATGAGAAACCCTATAAAAGACAGACATTTCTGTATCCAGTCATGTGGACACAGTCGCTACCCCGTGGGCACGGTGGGACCCTCAGAATCTCTCTGTCTCTCTCTCCTTTTCTCTCAGACTAAGCAATATGAAACTGTTCCAGCATCTCCTCTGAACATGGTTTCCTCTTCTGGGGTACATGGCCCACTTTTCTGGGTTTCATTTGGCTTTTCACACGACCTGAATTTTGATGGCTTTTGTCTCAGAAAAGGTTCTGATGTGATAATTATTTCTCTCCCCACCCAGTTCCCATCATTCCCAGTTACCTGTACAGCATTAAGCATGAGAAAAACACTACAGAAATGCAGACCACTAAGCCAGCACCCACAGCCTCCACCTTGGGAAGCATCCAGGGCATATTCTCCTACTATGACAACTCTACCATTTCATTCACCGGGAATTCCACTGGGAATGCCACCGGGGGCTTCCCAGGGGAGCAGCCATACAAGACCATTGCCACACAGCATATGGTGACCAACACATCCACTGTCCCTTCTGACTGTCCAAGCGAAGACAAAGACCTCCTGAACGAAAATGTGCAAGTTGGGTTGCTGTTTGCCTCCAAAGCCACCGTCCAGCTCCTTACCAACCCATTCATAGGACTGCTGACCAACAGGTAAGCTGTGTGCCTCCGACAAAGAGTGAGATTATGCTCTTTCCAGTTGCTGCATTCTGCTGCTTGCTCATTTGTCAGAATATGGAGAACTGGGGGGTGATGGACCAGGGAAACCCAACACCTGAGCACGGTGACTTCATCCTCAGTAACCAGAATTCCATATTGGCTCCACCTGTCTTTCCACCTGTTGCCTCAAAAGTACTAATATAGGAGACAGAGGAGGGAAGAAAACATCGGTTCTTCTAAATGCTCAGTTTGATCCTGTCGAGGCTGCTCTTGGGTCGCAGGGTCATTGCTCTTGTGGTCAGGTGGATTCCTGCCTCTGTGATTGGTTAGGAAAGCTAAGGTTAGGGCTGGGGCTGTAGCCCAGCAGGTAGAGTGCTCACCTAGTATACAGGAAGCCCTGGGTTCAGTGTCCAGTGCTGCATAAATGGGCAAGCCTAACCTGTGACTGTAATCCTAGCATTGGGGGGAGGGGACACACTCCATTTCCCCCCACACTCCCCAGAAAGAGCATGGAGACTATTGTCTGAGAACCCAAGCTGCTAAAGTTGGTTTTGAGTTAACCTAGAGGTTATGAATTCTTTGGCATCTTTGTCTCCATTGTTAGCAGCCATCAGCAAGTGTCCTGCTACAGCCAAGGTAGCCTGGTTCTGTATTGTACTTGGAGACTCAAAGCCCAGGACACTGACATCCTGAAGATGTCAGCTGTGAGGAGTGAGAGTTAGTGGAGTTAGGTTATAATTCCGTCATAGAGGAAACGGATCCAGGAAGACCACCTTGAGATAAAGGCCAGTCTAGGTTACATAGTAAATAGTAGTCTCGCCTGAGCTACATAAGCAAGATTCTGTCTCTTCTTCTTACAGTGGCAGAGAGGGGAGTGACCATCATTTCAAGCCCATAGCTGTAACACAGACAAGAAAAGGCCAGGACAAGAGCTTAGAGGATGGGGTGATGCTAACAGGGAGGGGCTGGGGAGAGATCAAGAAGGGGTCCCTAGGTGAAGCTACAAGGCCCCAAGTGCTAGACCAGAGACACGGGTTTTACTATAGAAGTGAGTTATTTCAGGTCCTGGAGTCACACAATGAAGAATCTGTGAACCAAGCAGTAGGGAGCAAGAGTGGCCAGACAGTTTGTGGGGTACAGTGCAAAGTGAAAGTGTGGGCTCCATAGTCAAATGCTATAAAGCATTGACGATACCAACTACAGTAGAGAGCTAAGCAAAGGCCCAGTAAGAGTAGAAACCCTGTGTTTCTCTGGGTTTCAAGGTCTGTGAGCTGAGAAGGCCTGGGATGACCTCAGAGGGATCACAGAGGTTTGCTTCCCCCAGCACCAGCTGTGCTTAGGCACGTAGGCTTTCGCTGTTGCACTCACAGAGGGATACAGAGAGCTCACTTCTGATGCAGTGTGATATTGTGGGCTGGGTCCTGCTACCGAACCTGTGTTAACCACCTAGGCTCCAGCCAGCCCTCCTGTCTTCCGAGCAATTCCGCGTGGCTTCCATACAAAGCGTGCCAAGCAGATAAACCTGGGCACGGCTGAGTGTGCACCCACTGAGAGGCCCCATTATGGACGTGACATTCTGCCCCTCCTCTGTCCTCCAGGACAAAACCAAACAGAGCTCTGGAGTCACGGGTTTGTTTCTTTTCTTTCTCGAGACTAAGAGCAGTTCTTTAAATGCGTCTGGTATAATTACAGAAAAATGGCTCAGGGTTCGGTGTTCTGACAGAGCAAGCAGCTCGAATACCATATGGGAAAATTGAGGACATTATCGTAAGAATGCCCTGCCAATCACTTAGGAGGGAACATGACTAGGCGCTGGGAAATACTTAGCCAGCTTGCTGAAATGAGGTGAAAATTCCAGTCCTCCATATGGGAGTCACAAACAAACCACTTTCAAAATCCCAATATAGGTATTAAAACCTATTAAATTAAAACATTAAATTTTACTCATGTCTTTGAGAAGCAGCTTGTTTAAAGCCAGTGAGACTTTCCCCTCTTTACCATCCCCTAAAGGTGAGGTTCTCATCGTGTGGGTCGTGACCCTGGGATCAAACAACCCTTTCACAGGGTCAACTAAGAACATCCAGAAACCCGGGTATTTACATTGCACCTCACAACAGCAGCAAAATTAGTTATGAAGCAGCAACAGAATAATTTTATGGTTTGGGGGCCACCACAACATAAAGAAAGGTATTAATTAAAGGGTCTCAGCATCGCGGCATTAGAAAGGTTGAGAACCACTGCCCTAAAGCTTAGGATTGAAGCTACTGTCTGTGTCTCAGACTGCCTTCCAGGAAAATCCCAATTTTACTTTGAGCTTGTGAACTGCCGTCTAATCTTACAGTGAGCGATCTGCTCTGCAAATGAGACAGAGCAAATCCTAATTGCTTGCCCGGGCATTGCATTAAGTTTAAAACATGATTTTTATCTTTTTGGTTTCTTGTGCTGCCTGGGAACGCAGAAATGCAAACATTTTCATATTGACTGATGTAGAGCGATCAGGTGAACTCTGTTATCCCTTCAAAATTATTTTAGTTTGTAAATCTTTAAAATCACTTTCTGAGCCCAGGAGATGCAGATTAGAGACTTGCTGCTCCTCTGGTCGCTCACAGGCTCTGCTCCTCGCCATTGTTCTGATGGTGACTGACAATGAAGGACAAGTTCATCCGGGTAGCCCTTCCAGTCTTCACGGGAGGCACTGCAAACAGTCTTGATGTAATTTGTTCCAATCCCACTTTTAGTCACCAACAAGAGGTATGACTCACGTCTTCCGTGCTGTAAACAGCGTTTTAATGCTGACAGACATGAGGAGCTGAACGTGTTGAGTGTAACTAACATTTTGTGCCGTAAACACGCCTGCCTAAATGGCAGCGAATGGCGGTGCCGAGATTCCTGGTGGCAAAGCCGTAAGAACACCTTGTCGGCTTTGTAAGAAGCCAGTCCTAGAGTGTTAGAGGGAAAGGGTGTATGGCACAGGAGGAAGAAGGGCTCACATTCGTGTCTCGTGAGGAGCAGACACACTTTGTTTCTAATTTCCCCTCCATCCTTTCCTGTTCGGTAGGATACAGTTTGTAGTTTTAGCACAGGTCTAAAATTGCTACTCTTTAACATCTCCTTGGGCCCCTTCTGGGCCAAACAAAATGGGTAAAAGCTTACTTTTTACTCCTTGTGTGGGGAATTTAGATACTAAGACAGTCCGAGTCTTTCTCACCTGGGCCTTGCCCAGCTCCAGATGTGAGCTGGCCCAGGCTTAGACACACCTAAATCTAAACGGAGAAATCTGTCTAGAGGAACCCCCTCTCTAATGCCTGTCTTGTGTTAGCTTCAGAGGAGTCCACTGTGAGCCCAGACACCCCAATCGCCATCTCCACTCCCACTTTGCTATTCATGACCAAGGCGGCATCGGCACAGTGGCTTTTATGGGGTGACAGCGATAATAAGTGCTTGTCTGTTGTCTGAAATATTGGGGTACTATCTCATACTGAGTTTTAAGAACATAGCCGGGCGGTGGTGGCGCACGCCTTTAATCCCAGCACTCGGGAGGCAGAGGCAGACGGATCTCTGTGAGTTCAAGGCCAGCCTGGTCTACAAGAGCTAGTTCCAGGACAGGAACCAAAAGCTACGGAGAAACCCTGTCTCGAAAAATCCAAAAAAAAAAAAAGAACACAAAGCAACCATTTTGGGCAAGCCTTGGCTACACATTTTTCCTGTTTCATTTATAGTTGGGCTCCTGTACATTCCTGGCCACTGTCTGACAGGAAAGAAAAGGAAGGATGCCTCACCTTTGGAACATGTACTTACTTTCCAAGTAGTGTTTTCTAAGGTCTCAGAGTTTTGTTTCATTCCCCTCATGGAGGCTGAAGCGATTTATTTTATAATTCTAATTGAACTGTTTATTACTTAATGGTAATTTTATATCAAAAGAGACAACAGGATTCTGCTAGTGACCCTGTCATTGTACATAAAATGCATGTATGTGTGTAGACAGACTACATACAAACATGGCTACCTTTCTTTCTCATAAATCGGGTAAAGGTATGCTCTGTCTGCCTCTCTCCTCCCCTCTCGCTCGCTCTCCTCCTCTCTCTTTATAGTGAAAAGGTTAAAGTTCAGACGCTAAGCATGAGCGACCTCTGGTCCCCAGCCCAGGACGTAGGTGCCCTGCCTGAGTTGTTCAGCATCCACTTTAAATAGTGGCTGCGTCTTTAGAACCAAGTGCTGCTTCGAGCTAGCAGATGGCCTAGGAGCGGCCACTCCACCAATGGGAGCTGACTCCCTTCACTTCCTTCGTAGCCTGGCATTATCCGGGTGGTCTGCTTTTTATCAAGCTGGTGTCAGTGGCTTAATTTATTTCCATAGTTACCTAGTATATTTGAAAGCAGTTGTTTTTCCTTGCAGACTTTAGCTAACATCTGAATGACAACTTGAAGCCACAGGGCATGAAAGCTTTTTGGAATCTTACGTTTTTTTTTTCCCCCTCCAGCTTCAGCCGCTTGTTCTAAAGTACACTTTGTAGAAAGAAGCGGTGACCTTTTCAGACAAGCGGCAGACAGGGAAACCAGCTGTTTGAGGGAGGCATCTCCCATCCTCGACTTCACTGGGATGGGTAGGGAGGGGACAGTGGGCTCACAAAGGGCTTCTCACACTTAAGCCAGGAGGAACCAGAAATAGAATTAGCACATTCTCCTGCCAGCACAAGGACTCGCTCAGGCAGGTGTGTGGTTCACAATCCAGCCCAACCTCTAGCAGACCCAAGGCGGGACTTAAGACTTTCACTTCCTAAATGCTGAACCAACTTTAACATATTCCTGTCTCTTGACATTCATTTCCTGTTGCAGAGATTATTGAAAGGGAGATCGGGCCTCTGCTGGTGACAGGTCACACTCTACCGGGTTCTCATTTATATCCTTCTCTGTCATTTACAGTGATTGAAGGGACTATACCATGGTCTCAGGGGGCTGAGAAGAGTCTGTAGAAAGGAACAATTAGCATTACAGAAGTATCAGTTGTCAGAGGACATGCTGGTAAGAGTGTGTCAGTTTGACACCAACTAGAGTTACCTTGGAAAAGGGAACCTCGGTTAGATTGTCTTCATCAGACTGGCCTGTAGCAAGCCTTTGCGGGCATTTTCCTGACAAATGGTTGATGTGGGAGGACCCAGGGTCATGCCACCGCTGGTCCTGGGTTGTATAAGAAAGCAGGCTGAGCAAGCCACGGACAGCAAGTCAGTCAGCATCATTCCTCCATAGTTCCTGCCTCTGCTCCTGCTCGGGTTCTTACCCTGACTTCCCTCAGTGATTGAGACCTGTAAGCCAAGCGAACCCGTTCCTCCCCGAGCTGCTTTTGATCATGGTGCTCACCATAGCACTAGAAAGCAGACTAGGGCATAAGGTTTCTCCACTCCTTAGTTTGTGCAGCCAGCATAACATCTATTGTTCTAGATGTTTTCTGATGGAGTCAATATGTGATTTTTGGTCACATTCAAATTGGATCAATCGTTCCCTGGTACTGTGTAGAGAATGACCGTGGTCCAGCATGACTCACAAGTGGTTGATAACAGGCCATTTGGATACAGGCTTGCTGAATCAGGTCTAGCTTTGCTAACAATACTTTAATTGAGATGGCATTGAGTTGAGACAAAAGAGAAAGCTCGGTTGGTGGTGACTAATGTCGCTTGAGTAGCTGCCCATTTCAGAGACATTGTGGGGAAGGAGAAAGGTTGTTGTGTCCCCTTCACCGCTCAGTGCTCTAAGGGGGGCATACAAAGAGCTAAGAGAGTCTGAGGGTGGAGTCCCACAAGGTACCCATTTAATCTTCTTTAACTTGGGGCTGAGCACCAGTGTCGCCAAGGTGACCGCTTGACCACTCTGCTACCTTAGCAGAGATGGTGGGCACTGAGTTTTGTGAGAGCCTCTGTCTCAGAAGAATACAGCAGAAAACGATGTAACAGGGACACCTGGCATCTTCCTCTGGGCTCTCTGTGGGCACGCACCTGAACACACGCACACAATCTGTGACAACAGAACTGTTTAAAAGATCCCATTCAAAACCACATCTGTGACCTCTGCTTACCCAGTGGGGTTGCCAAATTCACAAGGAAAAGCTCTGGCCTGGAGGGCATAGTCCAAGAGCAGTTAGCCCAGATAACATTTGACATGCCACTTCTTCATGTCTTGGTTTCCCCAGCTGTGAAATAAGGAGGTGGTCAGCCACTTTTAGGAAGCCATTGGGGTAGCTGTGTGGCCGCTCGTGGGACTGGGTATAAAACTTTCAAAGGAAGGTGCTGATGGGACACTTTGCATGATGGTCTGGACTAGAAGAACCCTTCTATGCAGGCCTGGACAGGGCATGCTTGACTCTCTTCTTTCTGAGGTTCATTTGCTCCCTCTCCAGGTCCCTGGGATGCCAGGCTGGAGGGCAAAGAGGCCTGGGAAGCTATGAGTTTCCTAGTTGGAAGAACCAAACACAGGGCAGTAGCTTAGGCAGAGCTGGCATTACCTCCTGGGCAGAGGTTCTTGGTGGCTGCTGCCATGTTCCTGGCCACACAGCAGAGGAAAGGAGAAAATGGAGCAGAATGGAGGGGGGGAGGCTGGAGAGATGGCTCAGTGGGAATGGAGGGGAGAGGGTGGAGAGATGGCTCAGTCAGTAAAGCACTTGCCTTAATAGCATGAAGACTTGAGTTTGGTCCCTAGAACCTATGCTTGGCCTGGTGACATGCAGCTGTAATCCCAGGCCTGGAGAAGCAGGTCCAGGAGGACTCCTGGGGCATACTGGTCAGCAAGTCTAGCTTGCTTGGGGAAAGTCTTGCTTACGTCACACACACACACACACACACACACACACACACACACGAGTTAGGAGCAGATAAAATTTCTGAAGAATCTTTTCTGTTTCAGGCTCCCTGGTAGATAGTTGCATTTGAAAGCCGCTCTGTATTTGGGTTTAAGGTGATAGCCTTTTCTGTCTGTGGAGACCAAAGGAGACTAGCCTTGGGATGTGTTGTGGGGGAGGGGGTAGGTATTTAACCAGACATATGCCATTCTGATACAATGTGAATGGTACCAGGGTCTTCAGTGGACATAGGTCCTGAATCCTCCGTGGATGTCGGTCCTAACAAACAGCTTGGACTTAGACTTTTTGCGTGAGACACATGGCCTCTCAGGGTGGTCAGCATAAAGCAGATCTTAGCATCTTGATTTCTAATGCCTCTTAGACATGGTGTTGCTGTTTCTCTTGCCAGGTGACTCATCTGATGGACTTTTATCAAAGCGGGGTGACATTTCCTCCAGGCAGAGGTGGCTGGGAAGCTGCTCTGACTGACCACAGATGTCCCTTTGGGGAAGTTCTTGCAAAGACTACACTAATGATAATAATAATGATGATGACAGAAATGGGCCCTTCGTCTTTTAGATACGTTTGGGGTTACTTGACAATATTGTGTTAACATTTATTTCAGAGGAATTTTCATTCACAGTGGCAGCCCATAAGTGTATTCATATTCAAACAAACACGAAAAGGTCACGTAGGAAACACTGAGTATATGAATTTTCAGACAAGTCGACAGACCACTTATCCAGCTGATCCCCAACAGATAACGCCTGGAAAAATCAATATAAAGCCTTACAAAAACAGCCAGCCGTCATCGGACTCTTCATGTCTGTGTCTTTCAGAATTGGCTATCCGATTCCCATGTTTGCTGGATTCTGTATTATGTTTATCTCAACAGTTAGTAAGTATCTGCTGTTTGCCTTCTGCATGTGGGTCTTGGAAGAAATCCTGTCTCTTGTGAGCTGGGAAGCAGACTAGACTGGGGGAGGAGGGATGCTGTACTGGCAATAGTACAGGAAGGGGGCGCTTCATGGAGCAGCCACAGCCTCAAGCATGGATAGACCCCTTAGTTTAAGGGTGTGTTCCAGGTCACGCAATGTTGGGACATCCCTGTCTTGTGGGCAGGGCCTGACCTTGACATGAGGGCTTGGGCCCCTTCTCTTGGCAGTGTTTGCCTTCTCCAGCAGCTACACTTTCCTGCTGATCGCCAGGTCTCTGCAGGGAATCGGCTCCTCTTGCTCATCCGTGGCTGGTAGGTGTGAAAACACCGGTGGGCGGGGAGCCTGCCTGCCACTTGTGTGGACTGATGTTGGGGCTGGAGGTGAAGGGTAGAGGAGATTTTTGAGAAGGTGCCCAAGCACCTTCCTGCTGGATTCTGCCTAGTCTTATATTTCCGTCAGTCTAAGTGGCTCAGGAAGATGGTCAGCCTACTGGGAAGGAGGATGCCACGGGTGATGTTTTGGTACTCCCCAGAGCATGGGCGCTAACTGGATCTTCTTCTGCTTAGGAATGGGCATGCTGGCCAGCGTGTACACAGATGATGAAGAGAGGGGTAACGCCATGGGGATCGCTTTGGGGGGCCTGGCCATGGGAGTCTTAGGTATGTAATAGTCACTTGCAGGTGGGACCTTTTTGGCATTGGGTTACAATTTCCCTTGCTCATTGGTCCTGGCCACACTGAGCCCAGTTCACACTCCTGTGAACAGGCATTTGGCCCTCCTATTTCTATTTTTTTTCCCTACAGAGTCTTTGGGAAATGGGGGAAAAGTCCCTTGTGGAAAGGATCTGGGCTTCCTTGGCCTCTGTCCCCAAACCATGTACCAGGCTCCAATATAAAACACAGAACTGAGTAGGATGGTCTGTCAGATCCCTTCTTTTAAAAGAATTCTGAGTTATTACTAGATAGTGGTCATACACACCTTTAATCCCAGCACTTGAGAGGCAGAGGCAGGTGGATCTCTATGAATTCGAGGCCAGCCTGGACTACAAGAACTAGTTCCAGGACAGGACCCAAAGTTACAGAGAAACACTGTCTTGATAAACCATATCATTATTATTATTCTGAGTTATAATCTGAGAGAAACTTCCAGCCTTCTGTATCTGCCACTACACCTGCCCTGGTTGACATCCTAGGCCAGGGCACAGACACTTTTCCTGAAGGAGAGTTGGATCTTTTCCCCCTGCCTTTGATATTTTCTTTCTCTCTGGAGCCAGTGTTTCCCATGTCTGGTGGTAGCAAATGAATGAGTCTGTAGGGCGTCCTGTGCTACAGAACCCACACAGCTTCAGACCCTCGGTTTTCGGGATGCTTTTGTGTGCTCTTCCCATTTCCTAGGTGAAAACGTACCTAGGGAGAAGTTCAACATGATGCTAAGCTGAATGTAGGGTGTGTATCCCAGATCTTTTAAGGAGCAAAATGTAAGAACCAAATGGGTGTTTCTCCTATGGGTGAGGAACCACCTACCATGGCTGTCTTGTGGATCTCTCTTTCTGTAGTGGGACCCCCCTTTGGGAGTATACTCTATGAGTTTGTAGGGAAGACGGCTCCCTTCCTGGTTTTGGCTGCCCTGGTGCTCTTGGATGGAGGTGAGTGCTGTGACTCTGGCCTGTGTAAGGGCGTGTGCTTGGGCCATAACCACTTTCCAAGAGGGTCATCTGTGCTTCCCCTTTGTAGCTGTCCAGCTCTTTGTGCTCCAGCCATCCCGGGTGCAGCCAGAGGTAAGCAACTGGGTGGTGAAGGCCAAAGGGTGGCCCAGGGAACTCCTCTTTCTAACCCCTCTTTTTGCCTGACAGAGTCAGAAGGGGACACCCCTAACTACCCTGCTGAAGGACCCGTACATCCTCATCGCTGCAGGTGGGACTCCTGGGTCCTGGGGGGACAGTGGGGGTGGGCAGTGGGGGTGATTTTCACTTTCCTGCTGGAAATGTGAGGTCAGGGACATGGGATAATCCTGCATCATACTTGCTGTTTTCTTGTCTTCATGTTAAGGGCTCATTGCTTAGCCTTGAACTTCCTTGGAAGGGCTTGCTGGTCTCAGGTGGACATTTGGCCTGAGAACTGAGCCCTAGAGGGCACCTCTCTGCCTGTAGCATAAGAAGTTATGCCTTTGGACATGGGGCCTAGATGAACTAAAAGAACACTCTGGGGTTCTGGTGGGTTGGTCCCAGGGGAGACAGTATATTTCCCTGCAGGGCCTGGGCTTCCCTTCCCAGATACAAGGTTGCTACCAGCAAGTAGCCCTCTGGGCAGCCTTGCAGTATGGCTCAGCCTGAGAGGGGATGATTGTCTAAGCAAGGCATGACGTACAAGACAACTGAGAATGTTTGAGAGAACCGGGTCTTGCCTTCTGTAGAATATTTATATTCTGCCCTTTTCAATGCTCCAAGTTGGGGGCTGCTGATGTAGCTCAGTGAACAGAGCTTGTCTATCGCGCACAGAACCTGGGTTCATTCCTCAACACTGTTTAAACTTGGCACGGTAACACCCACCTGTAATCCCAGTACAAGGACATCCTTGGTGTACTAGCAAAGACCTGCCTAGGCTGCATGAGACTTTGTCAAAAAAAAAAGAAAGAAAGAAAGAAAGAAAGAAAGAAAGAAAGAAAGAAGAAAGGAAGGAAGGAAGGAAGGAAGAAAAGAAAGAAAGGAAGGAAGAAAAGAAAGGAAGGAAGGAAGGAAGGAAGGAAGGAAGAAAGAAAGAAAGAAAGAAAGAAAGAAAGAAAGAAAGAAAGAAAGAAAAAGAAAAATCAGTCAACCAAGCTCTGGGGTGTTTTTTGTTGAACCCTTCTTCTGTGTGATTAGCCAGGGTGGCACCTAGGGTAAGGGCTGGGAAGTCGATGCACCAATCTCTTCATGCCCCGGGATCTACAGGGTGCAGGAAACATTCCAGAGTCAAGGTTAGGTGGAAAATAGGGGTTTGGAAGGGTGGGGCCCTAGAGATGTAAACTCCCTGAGTTGAGCACTTATGGGCCAGGCAGTGACTGCTTCTTGGAACCTCAGTGATGGAAGGAAAATCAAAGATGTAGCCAAACTGCTAAACTAGTCACAGTTCCTGTGTTACACGTGGTGGCGGTGGTGGAGGGAGTGAGGAGCGAGGTGAGTGGGAAGAGAAGTCCGGTCGTTCAGATGTTCCACCGTTAAATGTCACCAGGAACGAGTTGTGCACACCGTCATCATGCTTGCACAGCTTTCTTTGAATTTGTGCTAGCAAATTACAGGTTCCACAGAGCACAGCACAGGATGCTTCTAGAATGACGGAGGGCCATCCTGTGTGTCTTTTTCCAGGCAGTTCTGTGTTTACAGAGCTTGGTTAACAAATGATGATGATATGCATGGATACTCTGTGTGTCTATGGCTCCACAAACACCTGTCCCCAGTGCACCACAACCCTTAGATCTTCTGACACCTCAGGGATCTCGAAAACTATCCAAGCCCATTGCAGATGAAAACTAGTCAGAAGAGCCCCAGGATGGCCCATGGTGTGTGTGGTCTGCTGGCTGCTACATGCAGCTCTCCTCCTTAGTGAAGCAACATTTTATCTTCATTTGTAAGGTGGATGGGCTAAGTCAAAAAAGAGTTTGATGGCTCTCTCCAGTTACAGACTTTGTAACTCTGGGGTTGGGCTTGCTTAAAATTAAAGTTAATAGTTATAGTTATCCTCTTGGCTCGCTGTTTGGCTTTTATCCCATGGAAGTAGTCTCTGAGCTGGGGCCCGTGGGGTCTATGTTTGAAGTGATCACAGACACTTACTATGAAGGACACTAACACTCCTCCCTCTCTGCAGGCTCCATCTGCTTTGCAAACATGGGGATAGCCATGCTGGAGCCTGCCCTGCCCATCTGGATGATGGAGACCATGTGTTCCCGAAAGTGGCAGCTGGGTAAGGACTAGGGTGTTTACTGTCTGTCTGTGTGCCTGCTCTGTAGAACCACCCACAGCAAGATGAGTGATCGCTACGGATTGCCTCAAATGGGCTTTGGGGTCACTTTCAGCTCCAAATCATCCTTGACAGATGTTTCAAGTGAAAAGGGGAAAGAACAATGAGATATTGAGGAGGGAGAGGAAATATCCACACTAATCTTATTACAGGACATTGCTAGAATTGTATTTCATTGTCATTAGTAATCTCTTAGTGTCTGTTTTATAAACTACATTGTATCATGGGTACATATGCCTCGAGTTTGGTGTTCTCTCCAGCTTCAGGCATCTACTGAGGTCTTGGGATGTGCTGTCCACAGATCCTAGTAGGCTCTTACAGTTGCATTGCTTGTCTTAATTAGACTGGGATTTATTATTGACATTGTAACTGTAAATATTGTCTTAAGCTGAACTCTGTATTGCACTATGATCAATTATCTTTTCTTCAATTAATTTTTTCTTCAGTTAGTCGTTGCCCAGTCTTTCTCTTTTCTCGGTTTTCTGGGTAGCATTTATGAATGTGTTCCTTGAACTCTCTGGCAGAGAGGACACGGGCTCTAACAGTGTATGTGTGTTGTGTGTGTGTGTTCAGGCGCACATGTGTGAGAGACAGACAGACAGACATACACAGAGAGATCAAGATAGAGAGAGTTTTCACTGTGTAACCAAAACTGGCCTCAAAACCTTGATCTTCCTGCCTCAGTCTTCTGAATACCAGGATCAGAGGTGTGTACCACACTTGGTTAGTGTGGGATTCCTGTTGATAATCTCTGTCAATTTTTGTACTGAGGTGTTTGTTCTTTTCTTATTTCCTTGTGTATCAGGCATTAACATTTTGTAGGAAACTTTGCAAATATTGTCCTCGCTTTGCACAGGACATGTTTCATGTCTCTAAGGGAACATGTGATCCCCCAACTCCATTTCTCTATGAGTGGCTCATTTCTGAATTTTCTCTTCTCTTTCACAGATTTGCCATTGTCCCCCATGTCACGACCTCCTCTTGAATCTCTGGAACTTTAAAGTGTTCTGAAAAGCTAGTCCCCATACACACACAATTGTATTTAAATATGTATTATCTGGGTTAGAGATTTTATTTTCTTAGTTCCTTCAATTCACATGGATATCTTCATATGGAGATGCTTAGTTCTTACTTCATTTATTTCTCTCTCTCTCTCTCTCTCTCTCTCTCTCTTGTGTGTGTGTGCTAGTGTGTGTGTGTGCACCACAGTGCACTTGAGAAAGTCAGAGGACAATTTGCCTCCTTCTACCATGTAGGCCCATGGGATCAAACTCAGGTCAAACCCATCTATTCCCCAACCCCATCTACCAGCAAGGGTAGCTTGGACCTACCCTGCTCTGCTTGCCTTGGACATGTTCTCAACGAAGAACCAGTCCCTTTAGGTTCTGTAATGATTGCTGTGTCTGTCTGTCAGACAGTCCCTGAAAGGCCTCAAACAACCCAGGGTAGGATATGGGTGAGGGACTTCTCGCAGGTGAGAGGTTTCTTTTGAGGACGGTGGCAGCTTTTGGATCCTGCTCATTACAATGGTTGCCACAGCCTTGTGAAGATAACTGAACACCACCCATTTGGAAACACTGAGAGGGTAGATTTTATAGGAAGTGAATTCTGTGGCGAAACCAAACACAGGCCACATGTGCTAGTCACTGGCAGATGGGTTCTCAGAACACAGAAACTACATTTCGGACCTTCCCCATCAGGGCCAAAGCAGATGCCCAAGCCTTCAGACTCCTGGAGAAAGTCACTGCTAGGTGCACTCCCCACCCTCACTCAGCGTGAACAGGCTGTTGTTGTGTGTGGAGACCATAGCTGATCCTTTTGGGAGGCTTTGACTTCTCCTTCCCTCGGGTCTGTGGCACCCTGCAGCTGAAGTCTTCTCGGGAGGCACTCGGGGATGGCACGGCTTGGCCAAACACCACATGTTTACTTACATCTCCACCGGGAAGCTTGTCGACGCTGCCAGTGTCTCCACTTAACTGCCTTATGACCCTAATTGAATGTGTCCTGGCTGTATGCTGGGCACTTAGGCCGCTCTGTCACCAGACAGAGCCCGCGGCTTTCTCTTTAAAGTCTTTAAGGTCAGCAAGGAGCCCCAGGGCCACCATGAGCTAGAACTCAGGCTCCCAGATGTCAATGAAAGATCATTTGATGCAGGCTTGCCATTGCCTGGTGTTTAGCTGACCCACCCTGAGGCTCTGCCTGCCATTCAACTCAGAGGTAGGGTTGTCTCTTGGAGAGAATCTAACTTTTCCTCATCTTCAGTGTGAGGGGAAAGGTTCTCTTAGTGGTCTCTAGAGATTGGAACTAGTGGCTCCTACAACCACCAGCTCCTGAACCAAGGGTACTGTGGGATGAGTAGGGTACATGTGGAGGACAGTGAGCCTGGGGCCAGTGGCCCTTGCGCTGGAGCTGGCCCAGAAGTCTGGCCTCAGACTCACTCTATTTCCCAGTCATCTTTGGGGACACTGGAAGTCAGGGACAAGTGTACCTATTAGTTATGTGATATGTGATTGCTCTCGTGAAAGGGGTTTGGCTGTACTTTTAGGGACGGAAGAGACGGCAGATGCTTATTCCAGAAGGCTTCAGTGTGAGCCTGTTCCCAGTACTTCCTCTATCCCATGTTGAGCAGGTCCTGAGTTGGAGCTGTTGAGGATGGACTCTCTGTTTCCTTTTCACCTCAAGTTCAAAGCCAAATGACTTTTTGACAGCTTGATGCTTAGGGCTGAGTTTAAGGTGAGGCCTGTAACTCCCCAAAGGGAAACTTAGGCCCTGCATAACAGTGTGAGGCAAGGTTGGAGCCACACTTCTTGCCGGTCATTCTTCCATGTTTGTTTTGAATGTGATGGTGATACAGTCATGGAGGGGAGAGAGGGGATATGGGTTTGCCAGGCGGGGAGCCTATTCTGTCCTAAGCAGTTGTGACGTCATGGGACATCCTGTACTAGCCTGGTTTGCTGACCGTGTGCGCTTTGGGGATGCCAGGATTTGAGCTTGCAGGCCTCTCTTACTTAGGTCAGGGTAACAAGGCCTACTGTCGGGCTCTGGTTCCAGATCAGCCATTATAAACAATCTGAGCTGAGAAGAGTCTCAAGGACTCACTACGGTCACCTCTCAGGTCCCATGTCCAGCATCCACTCCTCAGTGCTTCATGATATAGTACAAGCCTTTTCCTGTTTTGCTGCTCAGGGCTGAGGTGGGTTGGTCCCTATGGTGGATCTTCTGGTGTGACCAGAGATGAGTGAGGAGCCTGTGGGAACTCCTGTCAGGGCAATATGCATACGGCATTGGATGTCGTGTACAGACCAGGAGCAGCTGACATTTCTCACTCAGGTGGGGAGAGCCCTAGAATGAATTATTGTCATATTTGTTGATGGTGGAAATTTGGGAGGTGTAGAGACAGCTTCTGCCTGTGATTTCTCTGTGGAAACCCTATTTCTGAGGGACAGAGGTTTCTCCAGTTCTGTGAAGTGGGTATCCTCAAACAGAAACTTCCTCTCATCACCCCCACACCCCACTGGTTTTTGTTTTGTTTTTCTTTGAGACAGGGTCTTTCCATGTAGTCTTAGCTGTGCTAGAACTCCCTTTGTAGACCAGGCTGGCCTTTAACTCACAGAGATTCTCCTGCCTCTGCCTCCTGAGTGCTGGGATTAAAGGCGTGCACTACCATACCCCGCTAGGACCTTCTGTTTGGGTGGCCAGCCACGCACTGGGCACCACCTGCCTGCCACAACGGAGCAAGGTTATGGGGAAACTGAGGTGGTTCCTGCTTGCTGGGGAAGGCCAGCAGGCCAGGGTGGAGAATGGGGAAATGGGATTTGCAGGGAGCCATGCCACTCTGAAGTCAGTCTGGAAAAACGTCTGTTCACAGCCATATGATGTAATGTATCACTTGAGCCTCACATCCATTCTGAGTGTACAGAGTGGGAACAATGGCTTCTCGCAGGGCTTTAAGGGGTTTGAGCCTTGCAAAGTTCAGCACGCAAGTTGTAAATTCAAGCCAACACCTTGCTTTGTACTTCCTAATCCAGTGCATGATGGAGCTTACCAATGGCCTTGCTGCCCAAGGAAAATAAGGTCGTTGTGTTTCTTAGTCCTGTGTGAGACCGGCACCCCTTTTCATGTTGAGAAGGTAGGGCTGCTCACTGGATTGAGGAGTCTGTCTGTGTCCCTGCTTGAGGTTCTAACTCAAGTCCAATACATCAAGAGTCCTTGAGCTTAGTTGGGCCCTCAGAACTATCTTCTTTGACTAGAAACAAGGGCCTTGTTTGGTCTGTGGGCTAAAGTCAAGAGTATTTGGTTGACTGCTTCAGTCAGTGATGATATACACGAGGGTCCTTTGGTTTGGTTCTTTAAATTACCATTGACTCTTAATCTTATACAAAGGCTGTTTGCCCTGCTGTTATTTTTCTCACAGTTTGCATGGGTATATAAAACCCATGGCCCTTGGTTCCAACTAACCCTGAGGCAAAGTCAACATGATTTCTATTACCCAGTCCAACCTGGTCTGCAGAGTGTGGGAGGTTTGTCACAGGCTTTCTAGGGTCAGGCTTCAAGACCATCTGCTTCGGAGAGTGTGACCAGCTGCAGGTCTGGGGTTCTCAGAACTCTATCTTACGATCACAGATCAAACGCTGTCTGGTTCTTTCCGTCAAAGACACTTCCATGGTGACAGGACTCATGTTTTCATTGCCTTCGCTGTAAGCTGGTGGTGTGCTGTGCACAAGGCTGTCAGTAAATGTTTGCCCAATCAGATTATACTGAGAGACTGTTTGGCCTCTGCATATTGCTAGGTGTGATGGAAATGATTTCCAGGAACATGCGATTGCTCTCCGCCATCATTTCCCAGAATCCCAGTCCTGGCACGATTCTGTTTTGCGTTTTAATCGTAGGACCCGTTAACCCGAAATTCCTATTGTGTTAGAGGCTCGGGCTTCTGCCAGCTTCTCCCAGGGTTTAATGGCTTAGGTTTAATCCTTAGAGGGACAGACTTGTGCTTGGGTAGACAGCACTGTTGACCACTCACCATGTGTACCTGTATACACAGAGATGGTGGAGAAAAGCAATTCTAACTGTTGGAGGGCAAGACTTGGAATCAAGTCTCGTATATCCGATTTTAAGGAGAAAATACTGAAATTAAGAAATTGCACAGCGGTCTCTTATCAAGAGATTGCTCTAGTATGAACTGTAGAGCTGAAGTGGACAGATCCTCACGGCTTAACTTGACGGGCCTTTTGTTCAAGGCAACTTCTGCCCTTGCCTGCTGTTGTTCCTGGTTCATTGTCTCCCCTTGGAGAGCCATTAAGTCTGTCAGTCACAGTTTTACCTTGAAAAAAATGACCAAGTAGTTTTTTTTCTTAAGAAAGGAAGATGCTCACAGTTAATTGAGAAAAACAGGGCATGGAGCAGTAGGTGTTATATTGTCCTCTTTGTGTGACAAAGCCTTGTGCGTATACATACATATGTGTACACTGACAAGGGAACGTAACGGTGGGCTCTGGCTTGTTTCCACTGCTTTCTTTTCTCTTGGTCCTAGCTCCCCCTAATTCTTTAAATGGCTGTGCTTTTTGCCAAGAATTACAAAAGTGAGAACACATATGTAAATGTCCAGACCACACGGGTGGCCATTGCTGAGCTCCCAGAGCTGGGGATTGTCTCTGTTGGTCCGCATGTGATGCTGCCACCAGACTCAGATGGAGGTGAGATGGAGCCATTGATAGAGAAATGGTTTCCATTTCTGGAGCGTCTCGGCAGCTTCCTGGGACGGATAAGCCATGTGGGGTCCAGACTGAAACCGGATATTAGCTGTGTGGTGCAGGCCCCAGACTTCATTCTGTGATTATTAGTTTTTCTGACGTGTGTCTTGTAGCAGCACTGATAAGGTATCCTTTTCATAAACCCGCAGGCATTGCTTTCCTGCCAGCAAGTATCTCTTATCTCCTTGGAACCAATATTTTTGGAATACTTGCACACAAAATGGGAAGGTAAGATTAAATGAAAGCATTCGTTCTATTGTTTTGACAATAATGTGGTTCTTTGAAGAAATTCAGTGTTTCTGTCTTCGCTATTACAAGTAACTGCTGTGATTTTCATTGAAGATGTGTCTTGGGAAAAACACCGTAAGTGTTCATTTATTGATGTGCTTTTTCTTTCGATAGGTGGCTTTGTGCTCTTCTGGGAATGATAATTGTTGGAATCAGCATTTTATGTGTGAGTGAAAGACTGCATTTGACAGGCAGTCAGGGGCTGGGAGCACATGGGACTGAAACTCGTTTTGGGTGAGACTCGCTAGGCAATATTTTGCAACAGTTTGTTTGCTAATATTTGGTTTTATTATGACCTTCATTTTGTACGTTTTTCATTTTAAAAGTTGAACTTTTAAAAGTCATTTCACACATTTCTGGAAAGATTCCAGTGGGTATATTATGTAATTTTAGGTCAGATGTTATTTAAACTGTTTTATTATGTAGTTTACCAAGTTATTTTTATATTATTGTTTTTATTTTTGTAGTTTTTTTTCTTAAGGCCTCATATGTAGCCCAGGCTGGCCTAGAACTGATGACAGTCTTCTTTGCCTCATTCTTGCAAATGCTGGGTTTACAGGCATGAACCAGCAAACATGACAATGTCTTAACTACTTTATGGCAGCTACTCTGAACAATAGCAAGATTACTCCTGAATAGATGTATGTTAGTGACCAGTATCTCCCCAAATATGGCTGTCTTCTCTGATAAAGCTGAGGGTGGATGGAACCGCCCTTTTGAGGAGCCAGGTACTTAAGGTTTCACAGCAGTCAGAATTTACATTTTGGGCTTTGACATATAGTTATTGATTGATCACACTGGAGATTGATCCCAGTGTGTCATGCGTGGTAGGCAAGTGCTTTCCCACTGAGCCACACCCTCACTGTAGGCTTTGGGTTTAAAGACAGGGATGACAATCCCCTTCCTCTCTCTGTTCTCATTCCTATGTAAAAGGTACTTTTTGTAGAAGATGATTTATTAGCGTCAATATCTTTTATTTTAGCACATTAACTTCCTCTTACAGATTCCTTTTGCGAAAAATATCTATGGACTCATCGCTCCCAACTTCGGAGTTGGTTTTGCAATTGGTGAGTCACACGGGCCTTGTGCCTCAACTTGGAACTATCTTCTCTCTAGCTGAGATTCTCTTCTTAAAGAGTGAACAGACTGTCGTTAGGTTCAGAAGCTCAGATTTCCAGAAGCTGATGTGGAGGCTGCCACGGGGTCAGCTCAGGAACAACCCCTAGTTCAGATGCATGGAGATTCCTGTTGAGAATCAGGTGGTGTTGGCAGAGGCAAACTGATGCTTCACTGCTGTGGGCTGGCAAACGCGTACCTCCCGATCTAGTTAGAATCTGAGAGCAGACCTTCCCAGGTGCTTTGCTTCTGAGGCTCGGTAAAGAAAATGCAGGCTAAGGAGGAACCATGCTGTACACTGCAGGGATTTTCAGAGGCCAAGGAGAATAAATTAGGGTGCATTAGGGTGCGTCTGGACTAATGGTATGCTTTTGTTTCTCATTTATAAATACTGATTACCATGATAAAGGTAAAGGCCAAATCTGTTACACCTTAGCGTCAGGAATTTAGTCCTTGAGTCAGGTAAGGCAGAAAGAATGAATGGGATATCCCCCAACCCTTTAGAGGAGGTTGGGTGGTCCTGGCATCTTACGTCTCCCCATGGACCTACACACCAGTCCTGTTATAATTCATTCAACTCTTTGCTTAATATCCACCTCTAAGGTTTTGCTCCACTCTTTCTCTGTGGCAGGCTGCACACACCAGATGATCAGCAAACAGTAAACAAAGCAAGGCCATTGCTCCCATCCACCCACCGCTGTGGGCCAGCCCCTCGGCACAGTCAGTCACCACAGTCAGTCACCATAACCACTTTTCCAAAACACTCCATGTAGACAGGGGAAGAGATGATCAGAGGCTAGGAATGCCATGCTCATTCAGCTAGGATTTGCACCCAGAACTTGAACTCATGTGCTCTTTCTGATACTTGTCCCTTTGCTAGTGAAGAGGCCCAGCTTGCCACACTGGTCTTCGTTGTTGGTTGTAGCCAACTCTTCAGGTTTTAGTTTTCTGAGCGGGAAGAGACACCCTCTCAGCCTCCACTGAGTTCTAGTACACAGGCACTTTACAGTTTGACAACTTCCGTGGTCTAAGGCCTGATGTTGGAGGCGGGCTGGAAAGAGGTTGTCTGGTAGATGTATGTGTTCTAACTGGCAAGGGAAAAGTGGTTGAGAAAATAGTGGGTCAGGCAGGCATAACCTAGTAGGCCAAGTTCCCCTAGTAGGCCAAGTTCCAGTGGTCTGTAAAAAAACATACTACACCTGGAGAATAGTAATAGGTGAGTTGCCAAAGGATTGGGTACCTTCCCTTTACCCAAAAAATGACCCCTTACAAGAGATTATAAGGTGAGGTCAGACAGCCTACAAATGGTGGCCTAATAAAGACTCAGTGTCTGGAATTCCACTCCTCTCTCTGAACCCTTCTGCTTGCTATCCACAATGAAAGGTTTGCTGTCAGGAGTCTGGCACAGATGAACAAGTAAGCAATGACAGAAGGAAAGAGCTGGCAATGGACTGAGCTCAGGATACAGTCCCTAGCATTCAGCTTGTATCTGGTTTATACCACTTTTCCATATGCTGTCCCTTGCCTATCCACAGGGATGGTGGATTCCTCCATGATGCCTATCATGGGCTACCTGGTGGACCTACGGCACGTGTCTGTCTATGGAAGTGTGTATGCCATTGCGGATGTGGCCTTTTGTATGGGCTATGCTATCGGTAAGAAAATCCTGGCTTTCAAGATACCTTTTACCTTAATGCAGGACAGATAAAACCTCCTAGACATAAAGAAATCTTTATACTTTCTGGCAAAAAGACATTTGGAGAAAGTGCTAATTTTCTGTTTTCCCAAAGGTCCTTCTGCTGGTGGTGCCATTGCAAAGGCAATTGGCTTCCCTTGGCTCATGACGATTATCGGGATAATTGACATTGTTTTTGCTCCACTCTGCTTTTTTCTTCGAAGTCCACCTGCTAAGGAAGAAAAAATGGTAAGAAAGCTGTTTGTTTGTTGATAATTTTGGTATGGCTATCTGGATAGTTTCTACATAGTTCAACTCTAAACTACATTTCTGCTCCTTTCCGATAGAAGGCCCCAAGCGGAAGCAGTGAGAATTCCTTTCCAGTCACTAACACAGTAACTTCTTTCATTCATATTATTTTCACAGCTATTGCTTTTAAGCTTCATGTTCATGAATTGGGAGAGTAAGATTAATTTTTGTATTTAGATTAACATTGTATAATTCTCGCCAATTAAATATAACCCTGGGATAATTCAATCTCATTGGTTATGGTTCTTGAGAATCCTTCTGCTTCCTAGGATGTGGTTCCAGTTGCTTTTCTTCTATCCTTATAGCACTTAGTGATAGTTGGAATCTTGGTCCAGCATAAGAGTCTGAAAATGTCTTTAGTCTTTGTGAAAGATGGTCATATTTACACCCTGGGGCACACATGTGAGTGCAAAGAACTATTTAGTTTTATCTGTGTGGCTAGAATCAAGGCTTCTTTTTTGAACAAGTTCAAATTATTGACTCTAAATCTGAAGTGGGAGATATGTAAGGCTCGTGCCCTTTCTAAGGTGTTAAGGTGTTTACCTCTCATCGTCTGTACTGGCCGGGGGGTGGTGGGTAGACTACAGTATCAGATGCTGGAATTGTTTAGCTGAAAGGAGGCTGTGTGGACTAGGGATGAAGGAGAAGACCACGGGAAGTGCTAGTGTTGTGCTCAGGGACAGATCTAAGGCTTCTTTGTCATATTCTTTTGGAGTGGATCAGACGAGATTTCTGTAGGTTTCCTTTCTCCAATATTGTCGATTGAATCTGGGACTTTGTGTGCGCAAGGCCAAGCACTCTGCTTTTATGTTTCATTTCTAGTCCTCTTTCTACGATTAAAAAATGTTTCATCTTGAGATAGGGGCTCATTAAATTGCCCAGGCTGGCCTTGAGTTTACTCTGTAGGAGACAAGACAGGCCGGGAAGTTAGGATCCTTCCTGCTTCAATCCAGGAGCAGCTGGCATGACAGGCCTGTGCCACTAAGCCCAGCACAGAAGAGCTTTCTGACAAGAACAGGTCTTAGTATTTTATCATTTCTTGACTGACTCTTGATGGTTTCCTCCAAAAGCAAATTTAAAGAGAGAACCAAAATTTAGATTGTGTAACCTATGTTTGTCTGAAGCATTTCACATTTACCTATCCATTTACTGTAGCTTAAAAATACATCGATCTCTAGCTGCTGACTTTGTGCTCAGAACTATACAGGTTTTGACTAGAGACTAGTTTCTCATGAATGGCTCCTGTGTAGCATGAATTCTAATTGTTCTTAATAAAAATCCAGAGTCAGATATTAGGGGGTGAAAGAGGAAGGATCAGAGAAGCAGTGCAGCCAGCCGCTAGAGAAACCTTTTACCTCTCCCGAATCCTCAGACTAAAGGGGCGATCCTGTCTCTTCTCATCCTCAGAGAAGAGGATGCTCAGACTACATCTGATCTCCTCTCTCCACCCAGCCATATCACTTCCCATCTCAGCCTTTCTGGTGCTGGGATTAAAGGTGTGAGCCACTGTCTATTTCTCTTTTAAACTGGATCAATCTTATGTAGCCCAGGGTGGCTTTGAACTCACAGAGATCCATCTGCCTCTGTCTCCTGAGTCCTAGAATTAAAGGTGTGCCATTGCTTCCTGGCCTCTAGTGGCTTGGTTCTGTACTCTGATCTTCAGGCAAGCTTTATTTGTTAAAAGACAAGATGCTCCACACTCGTAGGGAAGGAGGGGGTGATGTGGAGATCCTTGGGTGTGGAAGCGTGGCTCCTTCACTGACTTCTTGCTTCTACCTTGGTTGTGTGCATCACTGTGGCACCTCTGTTTGCTGACCTGAGCCCATATCCTTCAAAGTGGATAGAAGACTCCCCACACAGAGCTGGAAACCTGTCTTTCTGTGGCCACATTATCAATAATTTGATTAAGGCTGAATGACGGTTACTCCCAAACCTTTTTGACTAAAGAAATTGAATTATCAGTAAATGTTTCTGTCACCCGGGAGACAGTGAAGACTCTTAGGGATGGTGAAGGGCTGGCAAGGGCCTGGGGGCAGCTGCAGTGGCTCCCCACAGTCTTCTCCATTGCACTGGGAAAGGATAACACCTCACAGAAGTGTTGTTAGACGAGAGTCTCAGCAGTGACTGTCCCCAGGGTCACCCATGCGCCATTCCTGCTGCACTGAAAGCAGTGTCTACTCTGCTCACCTGGTAGCACCCAAACATCTTCGCTCTTCAAGGCAAGAGCTTCCTTTCGCTACCCAGATTCTGCTGGGTGGGCGACCAGCACCAAGACAGCAGACGTTAGTGGCTGTTGTGTTATCTATCTGTGGCTTCCTGCATGCGCTAGTAGAGGAAATGAAGCATGGTAGGAGGTGAGAGCATTTGCCTAGCCAGTCACCATAGTGTTTTGAAATAATGGTGGTAGAAAGCTAGTTTTTTCTTCACTTAAACCAGTGCTTTAGTTCATTTAAAAAAATATACTGAAAGTAGTGGAGGAGACAATTTTGAAAGGCAAGGCAGTAAGAATGACAGGTTTCAGGGTCACTTCACCATAAAATGTCAAAATTCTTAACCAGTGCCCATTGAAATAAATCAAGTCTTATGATGTGAATTTCTCTGTAACTAATGCCCATAATTGGAGGAATGCCATTTGACTGGCAGTGGTAACATCTGAGATGGTGCCCAGCAGGTGATGTTTGTTGATTGTGCAAGCAGAGCTGGAGTGGGTGGAAGCCGGCAGCCTCTAATGATAAGGGGGGTGTGGCAGGGCGTGTGCCATGAAGGGGAATAGGTCACCACTCACCCGAGAAACCCCAGCACACACAAGTGCTGAGGTACAAGATCATGAGCCACCAAGTGTCAGAGACACGGGGGCCAGAAGGCATTCCACCCCAAGCAAAATATTCTATCCTTAAGTACTTTCTGCAGGCACTCACCCTGCAGTTGTGTGAGAACCACCTATGCAATTGTGTTTGTAGCTTATAAGTCACAGCAGGCTGGGAATTGGTTGTGAGCACCACAGCTTTTCTTCCATTCATTTTTATTAAAAAATAATGTTCTGATAAAGGCAAAGGGGAAAGTCCTCCTGTTGCTCAGTCTCTGTAAAATGTAAGGCGTATCAACACTGCCATTTGAGGAGCACACCTGTAATAAGACAATGACACAGGACCCTGACTTCTCAAAATACCCAGGGAGATTAGCTGAGTTCTGAGATGGGTTTTGGTTTTCAAGTTTAAAGAATTATTTTTAAAGGGTAGGATGCATGCCTTTTAGTCTTATTAAGTTTCTGCTGCTAAAGCAGGAAAGGAAGTGGTCTATGGATAGCAGACACCTTTAAGTGTATAAGGTGTGTAAGGTCCTTCTAGCTTAGACCCCAGTTCAGTGCTGAGGAGATAGTTCAATAGATAAAACTGCTTGCCACAAGAGGATCCCAGTTCATATCCCCAGCACCTATGTAAATGTCAGGCAGATGTGGTGGCCCACTTGTAACCCCAGCGAGGAAGACAGAGTAGAGGATCCCTGGAGCAACCTGGCTGACTACACTAGCCAAACTGGCAAGCTCTGGGTTCAAATGAGAGACCCTTCCTCATTACATGAAGATACCTGATGTCAACTTCTAGTCTTTACAAGTGCATACACACACACACACACACGTGAAAGTCTGCACACATATGCATGCACAGCACTCCATTACACATAAAATACACTTAAAAAGGATTCTTGTCCATAGGCTAGATGAGGATATACATGGGGTATACATTATCATCTACTTTGTAGACACCTGTCCCTTTTCTGGGCACTTACATGGTGTACATAGTGAATTGCTTTTTTTTTTTCTAGTTAAGAAAAATAGAGTGAATCTACTGGAATGCTCTCAAGTCTGAGATTGGAGTGCCCACCTTCTAAGTGCATTTACTGATTCACCAGCCCAGCACTGAATTTTTATTACTTTTCTACTTCATTTGGTCTGTTTTCCTTCCCACCGTGGAGACCCCAGCTTTGCTCTGTGTACAGTGATGGGAGTTAGGTATATGGCAGAGGCTTGGATATATCTAGGCTTTGCGGTACCTTTGGTGCCAACCCCTCCTCTCTCCATTTCTGCTCCCCTGTGGTATATGCAGTGCTAGCCTAAATCCCCTGCCAGCTTCAATGGCCCTGGGCACTTGTTCCTCATGTACCTGTGTTACCTGCTCAGTGCTATGTGCTTCCTTTTTCATGGCACACTATCTGGCATATTTAACCATGTATAATTTTTTTAAAAAGTAAAACTACTGCCCAGTTAAGATTTTGGGAGAAGACATCAAGCTAGGTTGTAGATGCCATGAAACAATATTCATGAAAAAAAGCTGCCCGAAACACTCAGGCTATCAGCTGTATTGAAAAGTTCTGATCACCATATCTTTATGATAGAAATAATCAGTTGGAATAAACTCTGTAGTACATTGCTGTGGGTGCGCGTGAAGTGTGGACGTTCAAAGTAATCCATGCATACAGAGGCCCAAGGACAACTTGGGGTGTTGTTGTTCCTCAGGATCTGTGTCTACCTTGGCTTTTGAGTTTCCTGCTGGCCTAGAGCTCACCAATTCTTGTTGGCTGTTTTATTTCTCTAGTGCAGGGATAAGAAGTGTACACTAACACACTGGAGTTTTTAAAATGTGGGTTTTAGAGACTGAACTCCGGTCCTCATGCTTGCAAGGCAAACACTTCTTTACCATTAAGATATCTCCCTAATCCCAGGGCAGCTTTTAAAGACAGGATCCTGGCTGGTCTAGAACTCTGTGTAGATCAGGCTGGCCTCAAACTCAAGAGATCTATCTGCCTTGCTTCCTGAGTGCTGAGATGAAAGGTATGTGCTACCATGCCCAGCAACTCCCAGAACAGTTTTTATTGAGTATACATTCTGTGTTCCAGTCCTGGAGTTCTCAAGATTACCTATAGAAGTGAATAGTGAGTGCAGAGATGACGGTGGTCGTGAATAGAGCAGTGCTGGTCACTCTCTTTGACGTAGCTTTGCTACCTGTGGATCAGATAAAGATCAAGGCTTATGCCTGGTGCTTCTGGCTTTGGTGGTGCTTTCAAACTGCTGTCTCCATTGCCTCCTAAGACCTCCTTGGCCATGGGGATTTAGTGCTTTACCTACTACCCTCCATAACCTGATTTGCTCATTCAAGCCTGTCTTCTGCAAACCTTCCCGTGTTTCAGGATTCACTTAAGCTCCCATCTCCTGTAAGAACTTCTGCTAAGCCTTAGGCTCCAGTGAGTCCTCCATCTGTGACCCTGGGGAACCTGTCCATACCTCTGAAGTTTTCACTGGTATAGGACCTTCAGGGTAAGGTCAGAAATACAGTTGGTGCCCTAGATATCCATGTTAGCTGATGACTGCTATAGTCTTACACCATGTATTGAAACCAAGGCAGTGCTCTGGAGGTTGTTGATAGCACAGTCACTGTGAAGGTAGGAATCTGGGATTTCACTTTAGCCTCTCCACTTTGCCCCCAGACCATCTCCACAGTGACCTCTGGGCACACTATCTGGATTACCTTTAGCTACCAAAGGCTAAACCTTTGTGTAACAAAGGGAAAATGGTTCAAACATGCAATGTCTGTTATCTCAACTATTTTAATAATCAAATCCTTTAAGCACAACTATCAATTCACTCAGCAAGCAGCATAATTGGAAGGGGAGCCGAGTTTGAAGCTGGCGCTTGAGACGACAGCCCGACTAGGGTCACATAAGTCCTTATCTCTGTGTCACACATCTGATCACTTGAGAATCTCTAGGAAAATGATAAAAGGGTTAAGCACTGAGTGGCATCTTATCACATCTGCAGGACAAGAGCCGGGGATAACGAACAGACACCAAGATAGACTGCCACAGGCAGGCTCAGAACATTTGAATCCACTCAGATTTGCAGACTGCACACATCCCTTGGGGGAATGGTTCCCATAAAGGTGGGAGACTGCTAAGACATACCTGATTCATTTGGTTTGTACTGGAACTGGTCTTGGAGCTGCCTGGCCTCTTGCTCTGCACCATTATGCCACACTGTTGCTGTCTGCACCCAAAAGTTCTCATCTGTAGACACGGCAAATGTGAAGCCAAAGTGTCTAAAAAACAACTATCTGAGCCGGGCGTGGTGGCGCACGCCTTTAATCCCAGCACTTGGGAGGCAGAGGCAGGCGGATCTCTGTGAGTTCAAGACCAGCCTGATCTACAAGAGCTAGTTCCAGGACAGGCTCCAAAACCACAGAGAAACCCTGTCTCGAAAAACCAAAAAAAAAAAAAAAAAAAGAAACAAACAAAAAAACCCCAACTATCTGTACCAATTGTATATTTTAAAAACCATCCCCTAGTTATACTACATATTTGCATTGTATTGTGTTGGATACCATAAAGTCGAATTGAAATGTACATGGAGATACAGTCTATGCAAACACACTGTTCTACATAAAGGACTTGACCAGCTGTAGTGGCTGGGAGGTGAAAATCCCTTGAAGTTCTTTAAGCCTGTGTGCCTACTTTCTCAACTTCTCACCTATGCTTATTGTGAAGCTAAGGCTTTCATCTACTTGTCGTCATGTTCCTGACAGGGTGTCAGGCTTGGCCCACGGTGGGCAGGAATAATGACGCCAGTACTTCTTGCTGAGGGTGCTTTGGAAAGAAAGCATATTTTTTGTGGATATTTTTTCCTTTTGCAGTTATGGGCAAAGGACTTTTACATATACATTTGTGCTAAAAGAAGGCAACTAGGATGTGGAGAGAGATGGTCTGAGCATCACATTTGTGAAAAAAGCTCTGGGATGTTTGAACTGGGAAACTAAATGGCCATGGCAAAATAGTAACAATTAACAGCAGTGGGTTAAAACCATCATATCTTTACAAAGCGAGAAGTTCATGTACTTGCATTTTGCTTTCAGGCTATCCTCATGGACCACAACTGCCCCATTAAAACAAAAATGTACACTCAGAATAATGTCCAGTCATATCCCATCGGTGAGGATGAAGAATCTGAAAGTGACTGAGACCCTCTAAGTTGGCAAGCGCCTAACTGTGTATCAGTGTTTCCAGTGAAATGACTCGTGCAGAGCTGTCTTGATCACATCATCCATTCCTGGCAAAGAGTAAAACAACCAAAGGTGATACTTTCTTTTCCATGGTTATGACCGACTGCCAACAGCCTTATAAAGAAAAAGCAGCTTTTCTAGGGGTTTGTATAAATAGTGTTGAAAACTTTATTTTATGTATTTGGTTTAATTAAATATTATACAATATATTTTGACGAAATAGGTGTATTGTAAATGTATAAATATTTGAATCAAAATCAAATATAATTTTTTAACTTACATTCACGAACACTTGGACAAAAAAAAACTTGTATTTTTTCTGAATACTGGTAATGAGTGTTTAAAGCACACATTATCTGAGACTCTCCAACAAGAAACTAGAGGTCTGAGAAACAATCTTGCAAAACAGCATTGTTATGTAGCAGCACTGAATGCGTTGCTATTTAAAGTGTAATTAGTATCAATGTTTTTGAGTTAAAGGCTAGTCATTTCATGCACAGAGGACAAGAAATTGTGTCAGCCATCTTTCAGACTTATTCATAAACCTTTGCTGGCATTAGTTTTCTGTTATCACCACCTACCTGGAAATGGATGGTTGTAAATTCTGTTTTCTGTGTCATATCATTGGCAACAATCATTAAAGCCAACAAGGGGTAAAAGCTCCAAAACCACAGAGAAACCCTGTCTCGAAAAACCAAAAAAAAAAAAAAAAAGTAAATGTTCTGAAAGTAGAGAAAAGAACTCAAATGTTGTCTTCTTTGAAAGATATAGACTTAATAGTCTTACTGGGTGAAAATAAAAGTATGTATTTGTACACTGGCAAGGTTAAGCATGGTATGATTTACCAAACCTAGTTCCTGTTTTGGGAAAGGAAACAAAGGCTATCGAGCTGCTATGTGAACAACCAGACTATCACATCTTTATCTACTTGTAGGTCATCCAAGTGTTTTTCTAGAGATTTGTTAATTTTGAGTTGCTTTTATTTTTTAGACTCCTAAAAGTTGTTCCTACCAATGTAGAAATGAATTCCAAACAAGGATGAAGGAATGAAATTGTTCATGTCTAACATTAGTATGTTAAGAAAGATACTAGGGTGATCAGGGCACTTTCCCTTTCTGGAGCCGAAAACCCATGTACGTGTGTATGTGTTGCTGTGTCATCTTGTGTGTGGAGTAGAAAAGTTTTTCTAAGCATGCCAACACTGACGTACCTTTCCAGTGTGCCAGCATTAGTGAACCTTATCTGTAGTGCTTTGTATGAGATTACAGCCTCCCAGAATATAAACACAGTGTGGAATATGTCTCAAATAGTACATGTCAACTCTGTAGTTGTTAAAAAAAAAAAAAATACCTGTCAGTTTTGTTAATCTGAATTGTGTTTGTGTGACCCTGGACATTAAGAGAACTTTAGGACAACAACCCCTCAACCTTATTGGCTATTACACATTCGTTAGGAAAGTGGCTAATACTTCTTTTGCTTTATGAATCTTTCTGTGGGACCTTGGTGATTTGAAATCATGTGTTTGAGGGAAACAGGTTCCTACTCATGAAACTGCTGGATAGTCACAAGGTCTGCAGCTCTGAAAGATGGCTGGAGAGGAACTCTCACGTGACTGAAATCAAAAGGTGGGACTTGCGCTTCGTCAGGACAGCTTTAGAAGTACTGTGGTTAGAGAGGCCTGTAGTTCTCCTTGCCCACAGTACCACATGCAATAATTGATGCTGGTGTCGTTTCTGTTCTGAGGGGTCATCAAGGATGACTAGCAAAGGCATGCCAGTTACTCCACTCCACAGGGAAAAGACAAAATAAAACATTCAGAACGTTTTAGAGAGCAAAAGATAACTTGTTTCCAAGGGAAAGGTAAATACATTTATATGACTAATATCCTGGGTACACAAGACTGAAAACAGGGTGTTTAAAAATACTGTGCATGTTCCAGAGAAAGAACTTATAACTCTGAACATTTTCACAAAGTAGAGGTTGCTTTTGTTTGTACTTGGTAATTCAGACTCACAAATCTTGGTGAGGTAGCAATGGAAACGAAACTTCTTTTGACTGCTAGGTGTATCTCTCTGTCCTGGTTGCACTTTAGCTAGGTTACTTAATAAATCTTCTCCAACACTGTGCTGTGCCCGCCTGTATTCTTTCATAAACCATTTCATCAACATTGCTGCTGGAATTAAATACATACACACTGTTTCGGCTGTAGATATTTAATTAGAAAGCATTCTCTGTATTTGCGGGCATCAGGCACAACTCACTCCAGGCTAGGGTGAACCGTCCTCTTTGCCTTTCCACAGTCTGTTTTAAATGAACATAGGACTTGTTATGGCCTATCAGTGTGGAAGAACAGTGAGCTGTCCAAAACTGTTCTAATTGCTGTGAAAAGATAGATTATCTGATGAAGAGAGCTGTAATGTCAAACCATTTGACAGAACAGGCTCTGCAAGATCTAGAAATTAGGATCATTTTGAATGGGGTAGACATGGTAGTTTCCAGATTAGGGTGGCATGCTGTTTTACTCAGACCTTGAGGAACATAAAGGAATCAAAAAGGATGAAGGTAATCCCCCTTTCCACCGTTCTTTGCTTTTTTTTTTTTTTTTTTTTTTTTGGAGGGGATAAGGAAAACCACCTCAATTTAGAAATTAATGCATCTTTTAAAAATTGAAGTGATTTCAAACTTACTTTAGAGAACTTAAAATTTTAAACTCTATTTTCTTACTATTACAATCAAATATATTCAAAATGTTTTAAAAAATTTTTAGATAGATTTTACTCTCAAAGTTTTAGGCTGTTCTTTTTCTTAGAATGGGAAAGTATCTACCCAATAAGTTCTAGTATTGTTGAATAAACTTTGATACTAAGAAATATAGCACAGCTGGATGTGATGATACATGCCTTTAATCTCAGCACTCCAGAGGCAGGCAGATATCTGTTGAGTTCGAGGCCAGCCTGATCTATACAATGAGTTCCAGGACAGTCAGACCTATAGAGAAAGACTGTCTCAAAAAGCCAACACAATAAATAAAAAAGAAACATACATATTGTGATTGCAAAATACTAAGATGTTGTTCATCTTGTCTAATCCAGTCATTCATCTAAATACCAATGAAGAGAACACACTTTAAATAGTTCAATTTTTCTTTCCTGAGGCATGTCTCACTATGCTTATTACCACATATTACAGCATTAGAAAAAAAAAAATCCACCCATCTGTTTCAAAAGGTAAGGCAGCAACAGTAAAAGTTTGAATGCTTTTGCAAATTTGTTTAGTAAAAATGGATTGTTAGCTTGTCTGCATGGCCAATTACATCAGGTATAATGCCACAGAGATGAACCAATCACCTTGTTTTCAGATGTCATCAAATGAAGATATTCTTATTTTCCGTGGTAGTTTTTATTATTATTTTAGCTATTGATAACATAGCATGACAGCAAGATTACATGAGTAATGTAATATAATACAACCTTTTAAACTGAAGCCTTATCCCTTACTATGCTCTAGGGTATTTGGAGTTTCCCCTCCTTCCCTGCTCTAAAGTACAGCTGTGATGCCTCTACTGTCTTTCCTAATAGAAAAATATTGCACGACATTAAAGGTCTATTTTACAAACACCATTAGCAGCACTGTCGAGCTTTCCATGATTGTGGTTCTACAGAGATAAATACTTTGAAGCATGAGTAGATTCTTAGAACTAAAGCTTTGCATTACTTCTATAGCTCTTTCAAAGTCAGTGCAGGAGCATGCTTGGGCATCGCTAAAACTTCCACGATTTATCTGTATACATACCAGCCACTTACAGACGCATCACCTTCAGGCAGCAATGGCAAGTTACTGTTTACAAGATGAAACATGGCTATACATCAGGCAGATTGCTTCAAGCATAAGATGTGGAGCAACATTTTAGCTTCTGGGATTTGTTGTGGAAAGCAGGGGTGGGGTGGGGATTACACAGATAGAAAAGTTTGTGTCCTAGTGTTCACTTAATAACAAGAGTTAGCTATAGAATTTAAAGCTAGAATAACCTTCCACACTCAACAACGCTTTTCTCATGTAAGTAATACCTTTTATGTTCACCGCTTTTTACTGTTCAAAGCACTTTTGCAGTCATGCTCCTGTTTGTCTCACAACAGCCCCGTGAGGTAGAGTAAGTACCTTCGGAGACAGAGAAGCTGTGTGACCGTCTGTGACCTGCCTATGCTGCAGCGCTCACTCGAGAGCTTGGCCTTAAACTCCTGTTGGAGTTTGAGCTACAGACTGGACTATTCTCTTTACTATATCATACTACAAATTTTCCTGCAGCGAAAGAGCTGTTCCATAGTTTTAAATTAAGCTGGTTTATGTGTTATCATAGTGTCATTGTAAAAGGGAAAAAAGGTGTAACAGGCTCGGAGTTTTAAAGATACATCAATAGGGGTCAAGCTCCATATTTCTCTCAGTTGTGTGTTATTAGCATCCATTAGATGAACCCAGTACCACAGCAGGTCTTCATTTTTAGAGAACTAGTCCCAAATCCTATGCACACTGTCTATTTTTATTTTTCTTTACAATGAATGATGATGGTCTGAATTATTAAAGAATTCAGAATGACTGACATTCCTTTAAGGCCACAGACACCAAAGGATGTATGTAGTAAACATATTCTGTATAATTGCCCTCCACAGCATAGTCCTACATTAAAAATTTTTTTCAAACGAAGCAAGTTATCAATGCAGCCATTTTCCGAACAAGTCCTGTGAAATTTTAAATATCCTTATACATGCTTTATTTCCTATGGGAGAACCAAAGATGAAAAATCATCATGAATGTTCAGAACTTCCATTTAAAAGGAAAGCATCAACATTTGAAAGATATTTCAAAATCCTACTGGTAACTGTTCTTCAGTAATAAAATCCTGTTATCCTCTCTACAAAATTCCTCACCACCTAGATTCTGCCTTTACCCTCTATTCAATGAGACTTCTTCTAGCTAAATAATCTTACTATACTTCAACTGCATAAAAGCTTTAAAAATATCACAGAAGCATAAGAAGCAAGCAATATACGTAAAAAAAAACTAAATCAGCAAACATTTTAAAGCTGCACGGTTTGCTTTCATTTGTATTTGGCAACAACAACAAAACAAAATACAACAAAACAAATCCTCCCAAACCCCATATAACAAAAACTTCACGCAAGTACGGCTGACAAACCTCAAAACATAGAAGAAAGAAGAATCAATTCTGTTCCCTCAGTGATTACTGCTGTCAATTTAGGCATGCAACAAATTTGCTGTTATAACCGTGATGAATGAGAATGAAAATATTTCAGGAATCTGGACAGGATCTTACTTAGCATTAATTCAATAACCAGGAGGAAAGAAAAAAAAAAAGGACAGTGAGACATCACAATACATAAACACAGAGTTAGCTTACATAATTAGAAAAGGTTAAAAATAAATTAATAAAACCCAATTCCCAGTATAAACCCCAAAACCATTAGGAATAAGCACAATCCAAAAGAACCAGTTCGGTGAGCTCGTCATGTTTCTGCTGGAAAACCACCTTTCATTCTTATACAAGCAAGCGACTGTAGAAGCAGGCCAAAGCGCACCACAAGAGAACTGAAACATGGCTGTATCTGTGGCACGCCAGATCCACTTTGTCCCCAACCACTTCAAAGTTTAGTTTGTCTGCTACACAGACTCTGATGGGCCAAACAAATCATCCGAGATGCTGCTGAACGGCTGAGAGTCGATCAGTTGGCTTATTTCACTATCAAGGTCTTCTTCCGTATCGTCTGTGTACTTGTTGACCTTTTTCGAGTGCTGGTCTAAAGACAGGCTCTCTAGGGTCTCAATGTCTTCGATGCCCGCCCTGTAGTGGATCATCAGGAGTGTCAGAGCTTGTAGTCTTTCACCCGATTTAACCAAGGCAGCAGAAAGAAGTGATTTTTTCCTTGTATCAGTTGTTTCTTTTTCTTCTCTAACAAGGGAATTATTGTGTTCCAACTCCTGATCAATTTCATTCTGCAGTTTATCCAGCATGAACTCTAGCTTTTGGATCCTTTCTTCTGTTGGCAAGCCTCTATACAGATCACGGCCGATTTCTTTCACTGCAATGAAAACACTGTCATCCAGCCCACCTTCCTTTCTCACCAACTTTATTCCTGCACCGTGCCCTCGTTTGGAAGGGCTGTTTGGACCACACACCTCTGTGTCACTTCCTTCATTGTCTGATGTGTTGGGTGTGTGCTTTGGTGATGGTTCCACAAGATCTGTTCCTGGTTCAGAAACACGAGTTTTAGAGACTTGACGCAAATTTAGTAAACGAGAGCTAGTATTGATAATGTGCCTTGTCAAGCCTGTTGTTTTATGGACTGACTTGTTAGCTTCCATCTCCACACGAGGGGGAAGGCCCATGAGTGGTTCCTGTCCCTCCAACCTGAGGTTTTTCAGGGTCCGGTCTACTCGCCTCTCAGTCGCTCCACAAAGAGGTGTCTCAGCTAGACACTTTTCTTGACATTTTTTATGACAAACATAAGCACAGAACATACACTGGGAAGCAGCTTTTGTCCAGACTTTTTTCTTACAGTAATCACACCAAGTTGGGTTTTGGAACTGAGTATCCTGGAAACTATGTTTATTTTCTGACAAACTCATCTGTCCCACAAAATGTTCCTCTTTAGGGAGTGACGAAACTTCCTCAATCAAATGGAGTTCTTTTTCTTTCTCTATGTTAGGAACGATGTGGTGGTCTGGTTCTCCTTCCTTCAAATATTTGAAATGAATAGTAATGTCACCAAAACAAAATTTGTCGTTGAAGCCCTTTTGCATACTCAGATTGCGCAGTGCAGTTCTAGTGACCATGGCCTTAGGAGCAGGGGCTTCCAGTCTGAACTTTGAAAGGTATTCCATGTTTGATGTAGCTAGGCAACCTAAAGCCACCTCTTCAAGTTTTAAACTAACATGCCCCAAACAGATGAGGCCTCCTAACTTGAAAGGATCCCTACACCACAGTGCAATGTTCAGGTACCTGTGGCAGGCTTCTATGTCAAACAAACAGGATGCTCTGGTTCTTGACCACTTTCCTACCTTATTACGATAAAGAACCTCTGATGATTCCCACATCTGATGGTCATCCGAAGTGTCCTTAGTAGGACCAGAACTTTCTGAAGTAACATCTTTTACTACTTCTTGCTTTGCTGAAGACTGCTTACCTGCTGCCCCATCTTCTCCATGATCCACGCTCTTCACTTGCTTTTCAGCAGGTTTCTCTGCAGGAGGAGGAGGGAGCAGCACCTTCTCTGGCTTCTCAACAGCATCCGGGTCTGCCTGAGTTGGAGTGTCAGTGGAAGGCAAAGCAATTTTCACTTGTGGTCGTGGTGGCACAGGTGGTTTGAAAGTGGATCCCTGGGGTTTGGACACTGGTGCTGCTTCTGTGGCCTCTGAAGTTTTTAGAGCTGATGGTTTATTTCCTTCTTTAGATGGAAGCTTTTGTGGTGGTGGATGGATTCCTGAAACTAATTTACGATTTAAAACTGGGGATATAGCGCCAAGGGGTTTAATAGAAAGTGTTGTTGGAGTGCGCTTGGGACTGGGACTCAAGGGTTGTGCCTCCTCTTTGAACTCTGTTTGTACTCTGACATCACTTGCCAAGTCTTCAAATTCCGAATCAAGGTCTCTATTTTCAGTATCCACTGGCAACCCAGCAGATTCTTCTTCATAACCTTGCTGGCAGGCACTTGACAAAAAGTTTTCTTCCAACTGGCCCAAACTGTCTTGCAGCACGGCCCCTTGGTTACTCTGGCCGACAGGTCTTTGATAGTACACCAGGACGCGGTCACCAGCCTGCTTGATAAGCTTCAACACCTGCAGTGTCGATGTGATTTTCACACCTGGTTAAGATTCAAAGGGGAAAACATGCAAATTACTAAAATAAGACTTACCTACACTGTCTTTACCTCATGATTATTTAATAAATTACTGAAATAAGACTTTACCTACACTGTCTTTACCTCATGATTATTTAATAAATGGAAGAGCAATAAGGAAACCTCAAAAAATATTTCACTTAAATTTTGAATTAATCAGCACAGAGTGCCTGGAACTACTGTTTCCTGGATGATACAAAAATCCTGAGCAGCTGCTAATTCCTAGCAGCTTCCCATTCCCTCTTGGCTTCAACAATAATATGTCCCAGTTGAATTGCTGAAGTGAGCAGAGGCCTATTTAAACAGGTTTAGTAAGGGATAAACCACACTTTGAATGATGGAAAGCAATTATTTTACTGAAGAAAATTCTCAAATAACTCCAGGAATTGTAAGCAAGTGATTCAAATTTAGAAACCAATGTCTGAAGTAAATGCAAGAAACAGAATACTATACTATAAATAACAGACCCTTTCACAGATCCTGTTCATTAGCCATATACATGACGATCAACCTCTCTAAGAAGGGAAGAGAAGAGGTAAGATGCTTTCAAGGTAAACAAGTTCATGCACATTGTCCCGTCCTGACTCAAATCAACTTGCTACTGCCCTGTTAACCCGTTCCTGGAGACAGCAGACTTCCATGTTCTCTGAGCTGTCAATCCCAACTCAGAGCTCTGGACCTTGGCCTTTGGAGTTCTATCTTCCACTCCTGACCACTGACCTCAGCTATAGTCATAAACAGCCTTGAACCTTTCTGTTCTGATGCCCATGCTGCCAGGTTTTCCAGTGGAATTCTCAATTTCCGTGAGCTTCCTCACGGGGATCTTCCTGACTCAGCTTAATAACTTGACTACTTTTATCCAGGAATACTATGTCCCAGAAGTACGGCAGCTTGTCACACGCACAAATGAAGCGTCACCTAATGTGCTCTCTAGTAAGTACACAAAAGTTTCACCCCAATCTCACTTCTTTATTTGTGCTGTGGGAAAACTTGCCCTCAGATCTCATCTTGGGTGCTTTGTGAAGGTGATCACTATACCAGGGTTTGCTCATCTGGAATCTGAATTTTTCTTTCAGGATATTTCAAATACCTTCCAGGATATTTCAAACATGCTCAGAAATTTAGAAAGCAGCAAAATTAACTCTATTTTGAACCTAAACATAGCATTTTGCCAATCTTATTCCTACTACTACTATTCTCCTATTATTAAAACTATCGTAAATTCAAATGAATTATAATTATTTAAGAAATACCAATTAACATAGGGCAAAGTTTATGACAAGTTTATGAGTTTTAAAAGAAAAAAGAATTACTAAAATATACTGTGTGCAATGGTTGGGACAAGGAATGTATTTATTTACATGGGGAGGGGCACTAAAAAACGGTTTCTATGGCTTTAGCAGTTAGGAGAGCTTCTCTTTTAGAGGACGGGGTTTGATTCCTAATAGCCACATTGTGGTTCATAACCTCTGTATCTCTCATTCCAGGAAAGGTGACTCCTCCTATTGGCTTCTGCAGATGCTACATGCATCTGGTGCATGGATATACATGCACATAAAACATGTATACACATTAAATAAAAAATAAAGTTTTTTCTGTTATGTTTGAAACTTTAGCAGCAAATGTGTATAATACCCAACTTTTCAATCAATAAAATTTGTACTTTTATGAATGTTGGATATCTTAAAAAGGTAATTTTTGCTTTTTCTTTCTAAGTATTTATATGTCTTGGACTTTTTATTTTGGATAATAGGTGTTTGCTTCTTGTGCAATTAAAAACAGAACTTAAAAGGCACATTTAAAAGTTAAAGAAATAATTAAATAAAACCTGTAGGTAAGCTCAAAACAGAATATGTGTTAATGCAAAAACCATTTATATTGAACCATGGTTTTGGCTGAAGGAGACAAACTTTTCATATTTATACAGACAGCCATGTAATGGATGAGTCTATTCTATGTCCTAAGTGTTCATGAGCCAGGAGCACTAAAACAACCTGCAGGTGGTGGTGGTGCACGCCTTTACACCAGTATTTGGGAGGCAGAAGGTGTTTCTCTGAGTCCAAGGTCAGCCTGGTGTACAGAGCAAGTTCCAGGACAGCCACTCAGGGCAGCCAGGGCTCCACAAAGAAACCCCATCTTGAAAATCAAACAAAACAAAAAAGCAAAACACAAACCAAATAATCAAAAAGTAGAGAAATGCAGATTCTTAGACCCTACACCAAGTTTTCTGAATCAGAATGACTTCTAAATACTAGTGCTTGGTGACTGTGGTATGAAGGGCACTGTGCATGCCATTATCAGAGGGATTTCCACAGGAAAATGCTTACTTCACTGACCTCCAGGTACGTAACTAAATTGTTTTCATTATCTCAGTGTCAAGATGGACTTGAATCAAAGCAGAGTTTCTCTACTATAACCAAGAATAACTACTTTTTTTACTGGGACCTGCACTACTTTATTGTCTTAGCCTGAAAGAACACAATATTATATCCAGTTTTATGTGTTCAAAGCCTACAATATGTGGGCCAGGTACTATGAAGTCTGAAAAGGCCTGGATTATTCTGTGCTGCTGTGCACAGACGAGTTCTATTGTTAGGTATATACTCTCAGGCAAATACTTGCCTCGATTTTTATTTTTATTATTTACAACAATCCAGCTGACAGGAAGGTATGCAGTATGCAGGTTACATATTTACCACAGATTTGGGGTGGATTCTGAATAACAGCACACTAACAAACCACTGGTATTTGAGCCTCAGAACAGTACTGGATGTACCCTTCCTCTTCAGCACGGAATATTAGTCTCTCTCCTACTAATTTTCTAGTCCTACAACAAGAAGTGAGTGCTGCTAATATCAGCATTTTGGAGTCACAGTGGTGACAGATGTACAGGAAGGGATAACTTGCTCTTCATTTTACATTCAATAATAAGCACAGAGGAGAAGGTGAGAAGGGAGAGCAAATTAGACAAGTTCTAGTAAAGTGGTTTCAAGATAAATTATGTTAAAGACTTAGAGATTAGGACTAATCTGGCAAACATTTTACAAGTGCATTAAGGTATATTTTACAATTTTGTTTATAATGATGCTTTTCTGTTATAAAACTAGCAAATGCTTGTTTCAGATATAGGGAGAAGGAAGAGAGAAAAGCCCCGACCTCTTTTGTAGTTTCTCTGTGCACACCACGTCATACTCCACAGTGTGTAATTACCTCCAATTGCAATGAGCCGATCTCCTCGCTGAAGATCTGCAATTGCAGCAGGTGAGTTTGGGGCCACGGTTTCAATTATGACATGCCCAGCATACCCATCAGTGGACTGAACAAGACGAAGTGTAAGTCCCACACTCTGTAAATTCCCTTTTATTAATTCAACCTTTGATAAAGGATTAAAAAAAAAAGAAAGAAAACATTAAAATAACAGTAAGAGAACATAGCAGTCAGTCACAGTTTTTGAAACATGGTGACTGTATTTACAGATAAATGAGAGTTGACACCATTACTGTAACAGTATAAATTAGCACACTTCCAGATTATGATAACTTGAAAGTTGCCTATGCTCCAGTGTATGGCCTCATACCCATATGCATGCAAACAACACCAGCTGGACCAAGTAGATTACCTTTAAAGGGAGGAGGTGGGACAGAAGATGATAATGAACGTGAGAGGAACATGTTGTGGGGTGGTCTGGGTGAGGAGCTATTGGCTGTGGAGGCAAAGACTTATTTTTCTTTGAGTGTGTGGCCATCACTAGTAGTTTGCCCATGCACTTATGATAAGCAGTAATTGGACTCAGTGAGTTATTAAAAATTAAGAGGGCCGGGCGGTGGTGGTGCACGCCTTTAATCCCAGCACTCGGGAGGCAGAGACAGGCGGATCTCTGTGAGTTCGAGACCAGCCTGGTCTACAAGAGCTAGTTCCAGGACAGGCTCCAAAGCCACAGAGAAACCCTGTCTTGAAAAACCAAAAAAAAAAAAAAAAAAAAAAAAAAAAAAAAAAAAAGAGGACATGAAGTTGGTAGAGAGGATGTGTCAAGGAGGGTCTGAGAAAATTGGAGAAAGGAGTGGAGAGAGAACATGATCAAAATACCTGGTATACATGTATGAAATTCTCAAAGAATAAAAGTATATCAAAAAAAGAAGATATGAAGGTGGGAGAGGAAAGGAAATATGGGAGACACTGGTCCTGGGGGAAGTGGGAGAGAGAATTTTGATTGAATATGAACAAAACATATACATCAAATATCAAAATATATACTTTCATGAAATTGTCAATAAATAACACAATGAAATCAGTATGTCTTTTTAAAGTAATTACACTTATAGTAAAACATTTGGAATAAACAACAACAACAAAATGCTCCTAATCACACTCTCTAGAATTACTGTTAGAATTTGCATTTGCCTATACTTCAATACAAAATTGGGAATTGTGTCAAAACTGAGACATGGTGAATACAATCATATACTGTGAATATAATCCTGAATATTTACTTTCTCAATTCAGTGGGAATCATCTATGTCATTAGATGGGTTTTGGAACTCTACTTTTTACGGTATAGAACTGGACTTCTATTTTCATTTTCAAGCAACAATGCATCAAAAATATTAAGGGTCTGGAGAGTAGGCTCAGCACTTAAAAGAGCCCTGGGTGTTATCCCAGAGAACCCTATGGTGGCTCACAATAGTATGTAACTCCAGTTCCAGGAGACATGATGCCCCCTTCTGTCTTCCACAGACAATGCACAGATGTGTTACACAGACCTAGGTGTAGGCAAAACACCCATACACATCATAACATAAAATCTTTAAGGAAATTTAAAGCTGGGTGTGATGGCATACACATAATCACAGCTCTTGGAAGGCAGAGGCAGGCAGATCTCTGTGAGTTTGAGGCCAGCCTGGTCTACATAATGAGTTCCAAGATAGCCAGGGCTACACAGATAAGCCATAGAAAGAAAAGAGAAAAAAGAAAAAGAAAAAAAAAAAGGGAGGGAGAAAGGAGATATTAAGAAAAACATTTCATACGTACTGACAGTGTACAGTGTACACAGACTTTCTTCCTTATCATTATTCCTTAAACTACACACTGCTGAATTTTCTATAAGGATGTAAAGGAAGAGAGTACAGATATGTTTTATTAATCTGGTGAATGAGATGCAGTATTCTTTAGACAACATCTCTCAGTCATGCTTTTTAAGGATGATTCTAAAATTCCTGCTAATATCCAAGGGTATCTACCTCTGTTTTTAGGGCTTTAATATATAAATTCTGCTTAGTTAGAAATTCATTTTTCCTAATTGGTAAGATGGACCTTATTAGAAACTGTTCTTTAGTTTTTGTGTTGATAGGTTTTGCAAACTATTAGAGATTTGTTTATTTTTTTAGACAGGGTCTCTTGCAATACAAGCTGGGTTCAAAGCATGTAGAGGCAGCAAGCCATGAACTCCTGGCTACCAGTGTACAAACTTAGCTACTAGTAGTTCTTCATGAACATGCTTACCTAATCAAATGTTAATGTTACACTGATCCCAAACACAGATAAGGAAAAATCAAGAAAATAAAGCTATACAGCAGTGTCTGCAATTGATGGAGGAGTTACTTTCATTTAATAAAGAAACTGCCTTGGCCCATTTATAGGCCAAACCTTAGGTGGGTGGAGTAAACAGAAGAGAATGCTGGGAGAAAGAAGCCGAGTCAGTGAGTCGCCATGATTGTCTCACTCCAGACAGACGCAGGTTAAGATCTTTCCTGGTAAGCCAGCTCGTGGTACTACACAGAATATTAGAAATGGGTTAGATCAATATGTAAGAGCTAGCCAATAAGAGGCTGGAACTAATGGGCCAGGCAGTGATTAAAAGAATACAGTTTCCGTGTAATTATTTCGGGGCATAAGCTAGCCATGTGGGCGGCTGGGTGCCGGGGACGCAGCCCTGCCGCTCATATTACAACATGCAATATTCAAATATGGATGAAAAATTAAATACATTTCAGTAATATAACGAAGAATAATAAATGTAAATGAGCTTCACTGTAGTAATTAGAGGTTAATAACTACTCAGGAATCAATTAGTTTACTACAGCCATAAATATTTTAACAAATACAAAAGAAAACCCATTTAGTCCAACACCCATTCATAAGAACCCTCAGACAGCTAGAAATACAAGGGAACTTCCTAAACTTGATTATGAAAAACTACAAAAAAATCCATAAACAACACAAAGCCCAAAGATGAGAGGATTGATGTTTCCTGCCTGATTAACAAAACATTTCTATTACTGCATCAACACTATACTAGAGGGCGTCACATAACAAAGGAAAGGGGGAATATGAGGTTTGGAAAGGGAGGGGAAAACCTGCCATATGTGTTAGGAATATTTTCCAACATGAGCTCTCTGCCAACGCCAAAAATCCCAATCAAGCCAAATCACAAGAAGCCGAATTAAAGAATATCCATGTTTTAATGGGATTCCTGCGCTCTTGAGGGGAAGCGCACCTGGTTTTGGCAGGCCACCTTGGCCCTCCTCAGGGGAGGGGTCAAGGTTTGACGGGCACAGGGGCGGGGCCTCCAAAGATGGAGGCCGGAGACAGGGACTTAACAAGACGCAGGTAGCAAGATCTTTTAGATGGACAATGCTTCCAATATGTCAATTTTATCTTAAGATACCTAACTCACAGAGCTATTTCAGACAAACCCTAGGTTTTTAATTTACTCCATTTATACTGGATTAAACCAGATAAAGTTAGAAAGAGTAAAAAGTCTACAAAAACACATTCTAAGTTTTTATTTTATTGCTATGAAAATAATTAGAAAATTCCAAATTTCTAAGGACTGATTCTTATTTATATGTGCGTGTATGCCTTAAAGACATCTAAATGTGGTTAACATACATGTTTAGTTACATATTATAATTTATATATAAATACATACACACACACACACACAGATATTAAAGAGGCTGGAAGAGAGTTCAATCATACTGTTCACTTTGTAAAGATGATGACCTGAGTTCAATCCCCAGAAATCCCCCTCCCCCCCCCGAAAAAAAACCTGGGGCATGGTGGTGTGGCTGGTAACTCCAGTCCCAGGGAGGTAGAGACAAGAGGATTACTGGGTTTTGCTGGCTGTCTAGCCTAACCTAATTTGTGAATTCCAGCACTGATGGAGGAGTTACTTTCATTTAATAAAGAAACTGCCTTGGCCCATTTATAGGCCAGCCCTTAGGTGGGTGGAGTAAACAGACAGAATGCTGGGAGAAAGAAGCCGAGTCGGGAGTCGCCATGATTCTCCCACTCCAGACAGACGCAGGTTAAGATCTTCCCTGGTAAGCTACCTCGTGGGGCTACACAGAATATTAGAAATGGGTTAGATCAATATGTAAGAGCTAGCCAATAAGAGGCTGGAACTAATGGGCCAGGCAGTGATTAAAAGAATACAGTTTCCGTGTAATTATTTCGGGGCATAAGCTAGCCATGTGGGCGGCCGGGTGCCGGGGACGCAGCCCTGCCGCTCTTATCACAACACAGCACAGAAAAGGGAGGAAAAAGATAAACTACAAATAAGGCAGCAAGGCAGTCAGCATCGCTAGAACATCTCACTCGAAATCCCTTTGGATTGTGGACATTTGCCTTTGCTTTTCTTAGAAAACTATGAAAACCTAGTTTCCTCACTGTTCCAACCAAGCATCAGGACAGATGCGGGGGGGAGGGGACAGTAATAAACGAGGCTACTACACCTCTGCTTTTGACTAGTATGTTACATTCATGAAATTTATCTGGAAAATTTTAGGTCAAACCCTTCAAGATCAAAATTTTTTTTTTTTTTTAATTTTATTTCATGGACATTGGTATGAGGGTTTCAGATCCCCTGAAACTGGAGTTACAGACAGTTGTTCCTCACGTTTCTTGTTTATCTTACACCTGTATACTGGGGGTGTAGGAAATGAACATGTGTAGTGGCATTTCAATTGTATTAAATGAATAAAGACTGCTTGAAGATGGGAAAACAGTCCCATTGGTCAGCCTTATAGACCAGGTTATGGTAATACATATTTTTAATCCCAGTAGCCACAGTGACACACACTTTTAATCCCAGTGGTGCATGCCTTTAATCCCAGCCCTAGGAAGGAATATAAGATGGGGGCAGACAGCTCTCTCACACACGGTCTCATTCTGAGATTACTGGAGGCAGGATCACCATTTCAGACTGAGGTCGAGGTTAAGAGCCAGTGGATGGCTGTTTTTACTTTTTGGATCTTCAGGTTGAATCCCAATTTCTGAGCCTGAGCTTTTATTAACCGTGCTTCAAACATGGACAAGAATATGTTTCTCTTTGTGACTTGTACCAATGGAGATAGTAGATTCACAAATTATGGTTGTGGCTTTTAAGGGCAGTGGATGATAAAACAAAACAAAACAAAACAAAATCTACCCATCTAGATCTTCCAGCAGGCCTGCTGCTTCCTATCTGGATAGACAGAGTGTTCCCAGCCTGGTTGCAATCTGTGCTCTGTAATCTGAGCAAACTGAACTGACAACTGGTATTCCGTGAAACAGTTACATTTCTAACACATTTGTCTGCCAACTATATAAATGTTTACCTTGCAAATCGCTAAATTTATGCAATATAGAAGTTGTTCTAGCTTTAGAAATCTTAAAGACATGTTCTTATTGCATTTATTCACTGTATGTGTGAAGGAGGTACACATGTGGAAAGAGGTGGTTCTCTGCACCATGTAGGTTCTGGGATCAAACTTAGGTTGTCGGGTTTTAGTTACAGAGCCATCTTGTCAGCGCTAATTTTAGAAATCTCGACCGGTCAATTATAATTCAGATCTTGGAAATAAATATTTAATATAATAATGATAACTGTCTAAGCCCCTGATACCCAGAATTAAATTGCCCATAGTTTTAAAGATCTATCATTACAGTTTAACCTATTCATAAATTTTTGTAAGGTGAAATTGCAGAAGTAAATTTTTATGTCCTTGTCTCAATGATGCAATAATCTCTCCCCATCTCCATCTCCACACCCTCAAATGCCATGGTGCTTAAATGGGTAGATCTGTATAGGATAAGACTGAATTCCAAATTATATTTTCTCACATGAACTATAGAGGTAAACATTTTCCTTACCAGAATGGTATTAGTGAATAGCTAAAAACCCACAAAAATGAGCTTACTCCCCTAAGCCCTAATAGTTATGGCAAATTGAAAAAAAATTCTGAAGGACAACTAAAATATTACTTGGGATAGTTTTGTATTCAGCTGGGTTGAATTCTGGCTCTAAGTATTAGTTTTATGAAATTTGGAAAGCAATGTGTTGTTTTGTTGTTATGCCCTCTCCACTCTCCTCTTTGAGACAGGCTCTCACTGTGTAGCCCTAGCTGTCCTAGAATCCACTGTGTAGACCAAGATGGCCTCAAACTCATAGGGATCCACCTGCTTCTGCCTCCAGTGCTGGACTAAAATGCATGCACTGTCACGTCTGGCTTATGGGATTTATTTATAAAGAGACTATATTAGTTCATATTTTTCATAACAAAAAATTCCTGCTGCAGAATATTTGTGAAGAAAAGAGGTTTACTTAGCTGTTCTGGAGGTTCACTGGTATGGCACCAGTCAGCTCTTGTGAGGACTGCATAAGTGGTCTCACTCACTACAATGGAAACAGTATAAAAGAAAGAGGACACAACAGAGCAGAAAGCTGATGTGGGGAGTCCTTCTGTATATGTGTTGCTTTTATTGGTTAATGAATAAAGTTGTTTCGGCCAATAGCTTAGCAGAGTAAAACCAGGCAGGAAATCCAAACAAAGAGAGTAGGCAGAGTCAAAGAGACATCATGTAGCCACTAAGGGAGAAAGATGCCAGAACATTACCTGTAAGCTACAGCCTCAATGCAATACACAGATTAATAGGAATGGGTTAATTTAAGATGTAAGAGCTAACTAGGAATACGCCCAAGCCACTGGCCAAACAGTGTTGTAATTAACATAGTTTCTGTCTGGGCAGCCAGGAAACGAAAGCACAGTTTCCTTTTACAGGAAGCCAGAGTAATTCAGCTGGGCTCCTTTGTAACTGTTCTTTAGAGAGCATCAAGTATCCTATGAGAGTTACTTTAATTTTATTGAGACAACTCTGTCACCCAAGGATGTGCCCTAAGGGTTCACTTCCTTAAAGATGCTAGCATCTTCTATATTGCCAAACTGGGGTCAAATTTCTAACACATTAACCTTTAGGAGAAACAAATCATATCCAAGTCACAGTGAAGGGGCCACTATCTTAGTACACTGGGCTGTTGTTGTGATTCAATGAAACTGGGCATATATGTCAAACACAAGCCAGATACCTACATAATCTTTCCTCAGAAAGACTTTCTTTGTGTGAGGGGGGACAGGCTTCTCCAAACAGAATGGCAGTTTGGCCATCAGGTAACTTAGCTTCTAAAGTAATTGAACGGTCAATTAGGGCAGTATCCTTCAGTCACAAAGACACAACAAAGACACAGAAATGCACTGAGAACAGAAATGTCCTTCTATAAATACAAATGACCTAAGAGATCTAAGGAATAAAAATGGTCTTCTGCTTAGGTTCAAAAGGCTGCTAAAATAATTCCATCTAAATAATCAATACACTTAAGATTTCCTCTTTTTAAATTTGATTAAAGCCTTATTAATGCTTTGACTTAAAGCAAATTTAAATTTTATGCAACCACTCTAGTGAAATAAAATGCTAAGAAAAGTAGGTGAAGGCTGGGGTTGTTATGGAAACAACAGCATGGAATACTCATGTCCTTTGAAATTTCCGTCCAAGAGACAGCTCTAAATCTGAGTCACCAAATCAACCTTCACCTTTACATATTAACAGTATACTTGTGGAAGGTGATTCGTATACTACAACGTCTGTGGGGAGACTTCGGGAAAGATATTTTTTTAATATGGTTTTCTAAAAAAAAAAAAAAAAAACTTTTTATCTTGAAATCATTTCAGGAATAACAGAAAAGTTACAACTTTTTCCTATTTATCCTGAGCCATATTTCCTGACCAGTGTTTCATCACATTTGCCTTTCTCTTGCACATTTTTTTTCCTGAATTATTTGACAGTAACGCACAGGCTACTTAAATAGTCCCTAACAAGGACATTCTCTCAAATAAACCACCCTCCTTCTTTTAGTAAACCTGCTTATGTTAGAGTCACCATTTGGCTCTAGATTTTACTTTATGAACAGTTTACTGTGTGTATGTATGTGCACTATGTTCACGTCTGTTGCCCTTGGAGAGCAGAAGAGGGCTCCAGTTTGTAACTGGAAATCTGGAAGCAGAGTTGTGGACAGTTCTAAGCCACTATATAGTCCCAGCTGCTGAGAACTGAATCCAGATTCTCTCCAAGAACAGCTAACACTTTTAATCACTGAGTCATCTCTTTATCATCTTGGTTTTCTTATCTTAAAAAACAAAGAAAAAAAGACCACTTTCTCTCAAGGCCCAAGAGAGTCTTTTTCTTGCCATCCTCACCTTGTTACAGGAAGATGTTGAAGGTATGGGGCAAAGGACTTGGGCAGAAGTGACTCCTCTTCTCTAGAAGTGATGAAGTAAAGGGTTTACCATCATAGAATTATAATGGAAGAATGTGGATTTGAACCCAGGCATACTGGATGCCATCTGTGGAGATGATACAGCAGTGTGAAATGTCCTCTGAAGAAGCTGTATCTACAGTATATATCCTATAGATTGCTTGCTTGACCTGGACTTAACTAGAACATAATTATTGGGAGATGGAATGCTGCAGATCCATAATCAAAATCTACGGATGTTACAAGCCCCTTTTCGCCAACTGTCTTAATTTCTATATCTGGCCTAACATCCTCCTAGTTTATCAGTTTTAAGCTTCTCAGGATGTGTCTTAGTTAAGTTTAGTAGCACCCCATCAATCCAAATGCCAAGTATACTGTAACATCTGAAATCTACACAAGAAATTTGTCCCCAACTTGTTGTGATTCACTTGCCTGATATTTCTTATCAATGTAAATAGTATGTACACTAACTTATGACTTTTCTTTTTTGTTTTGTGACTGTAAGTTTTCTGTAACTGCTTCCATGATGGAATCTATCATTCAGAGTAATGGAATCCATGTTCCAGGTCATTCATAGCTGACCCAGAGCAACCTAGTCTCTTACTTCTGCTGAAGTTGAACTGTTATATCAACAGTAAAACAGAATGCCAGCTGCAGGCCACTGTCTGGGGTTTGCAGAATGCCTCTGATGTTTGCTAGCTGGGCAGTATTTTCTCTCTGACTTAGTACATGTGGCTAGTAAGGTGGATACCACTTAATTGCATGAACCCTGGCAGTACCTTTAATACATTCCTGAACCACCCATGACCCAGCTCTGCATCCAGCATCTGTGTATGACTCAGAAAAAGAGTCATCTGGTAAAAAAAAAAAGATTTTGTGGGAAGGTGCTACTGTGCTTTGAAAAGCATGTTAGTTCCGGAGTTGTTCTTGGCTCACTGTGAAGTAAAACATCTTAAGAAATAGAACCTAAAAGTAATGCTTTTACCTCTTTAGTTTTCTCAACAGCAATTTTTTTGCATGTGTCATTGTGTACATGTGTGCATATGTGCAGACCAGAGGTCATGTGTTTGTGTACATGTCTGTGTATGCGAAGGCCAGAGGTCAGCACCAGGTGTCTTCTGCTGTTCTTCATCTTCACCTTACTTCCCAAGACACCGGGATCTCAGTCACCTGTCCAGAGACAGGATGGCCAATGAGCTCTAGGAATCTGTCTGTCAACATGCCACCCCAAGTCCTTGTTGCTGACGTTACAGATTCCTACCACCATTCTTGGCTTTTACACAGTGCTGTAGAGCAAACTCCGTTTTTTCATGCTTACATGGCAAACATTTTACCCACTGAGCCATTTCCCAAGCCCTTTCAACAGCCCTTAAAAATAAAAGTAAAGGCCATGCAGTGGTGGCACACACCTTTATCTCAGCACTCAGGAGGCAGAGGCAGGCGGATCTCTATGAGTTTAAGGCAGCCGGGTCTACAGAGTGAGTTCCAGGACAGGCTCCAAAATTACACAGAGAAACCCTGTCTCAAAAACCAAACAAACGAATAAATAAATTAGAGGTGGGGATGTAGATCACCGCTGGATGTAGATCACTGCTTAGCATGTTTAAGGCCCTGGGTTTTGATCCCTAGCACTGCTAAAATACAAAATGAATTTTAGTTTTAAACCACTATATTATGAAACTACCATTTCCCCTATCCTATATGAAAGAAGAGACTTAAAAAGAGGGCATGAAGTCCAAACAAAATGTTTAATTTGAAAGTTCACTGGAAGCTGAAACAATAGCACTGAAAATATAAAAACAAAATAAACATCAAATCAAAAGAAAACTTCATCTCTGGACTGCCCTTTGTTTGGTCACTATCACTTCAAACCTAGGTTGTCCAGAATATCCGCTGTTTTCTCTTCTGTTTACCTCCTCGTCTTTATGGCTACCTCCCTAAAACTCTTCCATTCTCAGAGATATCCAAAGCCATTTTGATTCCATTTTTTATCTCCATAATCACTAACTAGTTTAGCTGCCCATTCTCCTCTATTTCAGGTCTTCCCCTTGCCTGATCACATCCTTGAATCTACTCAGCTCCAATATATTGCTGATGACCTGCTTCATGCCAGGAACTATGCCAGGCACAGATAAAGAAGCACCTGCCTCTCATGAGATTGTGAGAAGCATTATCAGTCTTATTTACAAAATAATAAAGTACTTGTAGATGAGCCGAGACGGATTAGAACCTGACATGCTATGCTGCCAAAGGAGGCCTGGTTAAGACTCAAATCCCACTCTTAGGCTCCCTTAGAGACTCTGACGAACGCTTTTGTTAAAAACCTCCATAGTCTCTATGTTTCCCAGGCGCTCTCTAAAGCTTTTATTCTTGAAAGTTTTTCATTTGTCACCTCTTTAACACATTTGCTAGTTTCCCCAAAGAAACGACTTTCCCTTAGTAGCAGCGCAGTTCTTTTGCATTGAAACTCTGACATACTCTGAGCTGCTATAGTGACATATGATGCACACAGGGATGCTGGTCTACTTCTCTTGACAAGGATCATAAAATGAATTATACCTAATATTGTTATTTCCTCCTCATTTTTAGTGTCTTAGATTAGCTTGACTTAAGTAAACAATATTTTCACATAAATTCTTACTCCTTGACCAAATTTCACAATCATATCAGTGTAGAAAGCTGAGACAGAGAATTTTGTCCCTTATTTTTAACTAAGATCAACTTTTTAAGAGTGAAAATATTATGGAGGGTTTACTATTTATTAGAGCTGAAAGACATTTAACTTATGTAAGAAGCCAATTATAAAATGTTACATATGGTTACAATTTCAGCAACTCCCCACTGTATTCTCAAATGTTATCAAGCTGAACTAAACCAAAGTTTTCATAAAAGACTGACATTTTCAAAAAAGCTTTATTTGCTTTAATCTTTCTCTTCCTTTTGATAAGATTAAGACTGCAAATGGCAAATGGTTAAATAGGCACACCAAAATTCGACCTGCCAGGCATGTGGTCTTAAGTAAACACACCAAAATGCCAAGTCCTAGGCATCTGGCCTAATGTATTCAGAAGTCTGTCTGTCTCAGCTCAAATGTTCTCACTTAAAATTACAGTTTTTCAGAGTCCTTTTAAATCCTCTTTAGGCACTGTCAATAGTGTGTAGACAGATCTGGAAATGTAGATTTTTATTCATTATTATCCAACAAGGCTTCTGAAAGTCTCCAAAACTAAAAAGGAAGTGAAGACAGTTCAATGTTAAATCACGCCAAGTTATTTATTTCTTCAATGCTGAATACACTCATGAGGTGTTCTTTTGATGCTTTTAATACTGCCAGAAAGAAAACATTACATCACCAGGTACTACATTTGTAAGATTTGCACATGTTAAAAACAGCTCTTCACAAAAGCAATATTGAGCAGTAAATCTCATTTGGTAGAATTCCTCACCCTAAAGATTTTTATTTGCTTAACAGAGATGGGAAATATTCAGGGAAGAAGAAAGATCAAAGTATGACTAAAAGTCATCCGGAAACCCTAAAGTTTTGGAAGAAAAACTGCTAAGGGTACTCGGAGGTTCCTGTCCAGAGAGCTACATTTACTCTTCCCAGAACAAAACCAATCAAGGCACTTACTGAAAATTATCATACAAATATAACTATAACACTCCAGCGGTGACAAGTATTTAGCAAACAGGTTTGTGCTAGTAGGACATGATGACACTGGTACAGAGGGAAAGTTCTGAAATACTGGAAAGCAAGGGCAATCTATAAAGATTGATGATGAGATTGATGATGATGAGAGAAGAACTGAGCTCCAAACAGGATAACAGAATAAAACTCAGATACCAGCAAAAGAGGTCACTATCAACCTGAGACTGAAGGATAGAGGTAAGAAGTAATATTGGGGATTGAGCATCAAGTAGAACCTGGAATGGTGGTACTGTGAGAAGCATGGGCCAAAGAAGATAACCCAGCTGCCAGACAGGCTCAAGGTTAGAGGAAGAACACCCTTGTTTCTCTGGTTCACTCTCATTCTCCAGGAGTATCTCACATCCATCATCTACAGTTAAAAGCTACTGACATTGAAAACTTGAAATAACAGCTGTCTGAGGTCAGCCCTTTCCAGGAATGAACCAGGAAAAAAGTCCAGGAATTTATCTGAACAAGCGCAAGCAAGCTAAGGCCTGGCTGGCATGAGCAGAATTCTGAAGACTATAAATGTGTATGGAAAAACAAGCTGGGTTAGCATGTGACACAAAATTTAGGAAGGGTGCACAATTATTAGAGATGTACTGCACAGGATAAGGCCAGGAAGAGGGACTGAAAGCTAGCATGACTGAAGATGAGAATGGAAGGAAGAAGAGAGGGCAAGAAGACAGGGACCAGGCTAGACAGACCCCCTTCTTGGCAATATCAAGGAGTTAGTCCTTATCTTTAAGGAATCACACAAGGGATTTGATCAGGCAATGGGACACAATAATTTCTGTCAATTAGATCTTAAAGATCATTAATCAGCCTTCTCTTTCCTTCCAGAACTTTTACTCACTGAATCGCAAAACAGTATAAGAAACATATTAATATTTGTATATCAGCATGTGTGTAGCTTGCAGTGACACCAAAGACTTCTTAACTCTCTATCAGCATTAATTATCAGTGGCATGAGATTTCTCTTCATAGTTTCACAGACTGAGTTCCCTACCCAGTAGTACCTGGATTAACTACTCACCTCACTATCCTTTCCATTGATAACACTAGTTTCTCCCCATATACTTATCTTTACATAGTTATTTCACGGGGTTCGTTGTGGCAGGAATAGTAACATCATCAAGATTAGCATACAAAAGAAGTCAGCTGGCAGAGGATAGGAAACATACAAGAAACAGAGTACCATGAAAACAGCCTAAGACTTACAAATGCTAGAGAAGACGGGGTTGGTGAACTTCTACAAAAGGCCTAGCCCTGTTAACCCAATGCTTTTGGGTATATGCCTTTTTCTAGCTCATTAGCAGCATTCACTTCTTGAATGCCTTCCTCACACCCTCTATTTCTATTTACTTTTTTTAAAAAAGTCATCAAACAGTCAAACAGGTTTGTTTTCTTGTGGGCTAGCTACCTAAAAACCATTCACAATTCTATTCTTCAGTTGGTAAAAGTGCTTACCATGATATACAGAGAATCTGAATCTGACCCCAATATCCACATTAAAAGCAAGCAAGAAAAAAACACTGTGGGAGAATGCTCTTGCGCACTGTAAAGATTTGTCACTCGTATTGGTTTAATAAAATGCTGATTGGCCAGTAGCCAGGCAGGAAGTATAAGCGGGGTGACCAGACTAGAAGAATTCTGGGAAGAGAAAAGGCAGAGATGCAGTTGTCATCCAGAAGTAGAGGAAGCAAGATGAGAATGCCTTACTGAGAAAAGGTAGTAAGCCACGTGGCTAAACATAGATAAGAATTATGAAAGAATTATGAGTTAAGTTGTAAGAGCTAGTTAGTAATAAGCCTGAGAAATAGGCCAAACAGTTTATAATTACTACACGCCTCTGCGTTTATTTGGGACTGAATGGCTGTGGAACCAGGCAGGACAGAAATTTCCATCTACAAACAAGAAGACGTGGATGTGTTGGCACATACTTGTAATCCCAGTGCTGGAGAGGCAGAGACAGGTAGATTCCCTGGAGCTCACTACTCAATGACCAACCAGTTTAGCCTACTCAGTGAGTTCCAGGCCAGTGAAAGATCCCACTTGAAAAAATGAAGGTGGACATCCCTAGAAGAACAAGAGGTCAGCCTCTGGTCTCTGCCAACACTTGCATGCACACATTCTCTCTCTCTCTCTCCTCTCTCTCTCTCTCTCTCTCTCTCTCTCTCTCTCTCTCTCTCTCTCTCTCTCTCTCTCTCTCTCTCTCGCACACACGCACGCATAGGTTTCCCATACTATATGACTCAGTTCTGCCAATGTGCTGTTAGATGAAAATCCCTGGACATAGTGTCTAAAAAAGCATTTAAGGAGGAGATGCAGGTAAAGTACTTGTTGCAAAAGCAGGAGGACTTGTTTGCCCCAGAACCTGCATAAAGCAGGTGTAGCACCAGACTCCTGTAATCCCATGAGATGAGGGACAGGGACAGAAGAACCCCCAGAAGCTCATAGGCAGTTACTCTAGTACATGCAGCAGTGGTGAGAGAGGGGGATGGGTAGTATGACATCCCAAACTGTCCTGTACCCTGTGGCACATATATGCCTGGACTACCACTTATGCTCACTCAAGGATGCACTCTCTTTCTTCTCTCCTCCCCTGACACACCCCAAAACAAAATAAAGAAACCCAACTATAATGTCACATTGGCTGATGCCTATCAATGACCTGCCTTGGACTTCATCATTTTTCTTGCAAAATGAATACTTAGGAGTACATCAGACATCATACAATCACGAAAACAAGACTTCATGCTAAGGATGACGGCCAGAATCCTTGGTTACAGTATTGTAAAGCTCTAAAACCTCAAAAGCACATTAAACTCTGGAAGAGACAAGTGGAGCAGACTTGTAATCCCAGCTTCCAGAAGGCTGAAGCAGGAGGACAACTTTAAGCCCAGCCTTAAACAGATATTATCACAAAATAAAACCTTAGAGGGTAGAAGGTAAGCTCAGCATCTGTGACACCCTGGGTTGAATCCCCAGTGCTAGGGCAAGGGAGGTGGGGACCTTCCTTCGATTCTGCATATTCACTGCAACTAATGATCAAATTTGCTGAATAAATTTCAACATTAAAAACATACTTAAACTTGAAAATTGTATTTATACATAGGTAGACCATTAAATGATTTAGCATATCTGTTTTTAATGATGTGAGATTTAATATTCAAATTTCTAATATGTCATAAAGTATCAAAGTCTATTCCTAATGTTTTATATTGCCTTGGAAAATAGTAATTTGCCTTCTTAAAATTATTAAATACACAGAACTTCAGTTTATTGGTTGCAGATACTATTGTTGACATTTTCAGTACCTGGTATAATTAGTAACCAAAAATTTTTTCTTGAAAACTACCTATGACATATGCTAAGGCCTAAAATAATGATTCAAAATTAAAAGTCTTACTAACCTTTGCTGCAAAATATTATAGCTGTCTAATCTCATATCTTTGAAAATAAAATAAAGGAAATTGAAAATGCCAGCAGCAATGGCAAGTTATGAGCAACTCAAAGTCAAAATTTAACCAGACAAAATAATAATGCTTTCTCATACAGTTATGTATTTTAGCACAAATTCTAAAACTGGTTATTTCATTCCTTGGAGAAGCTACTTTAAATTTATTAAAAATGAAAACTTAAAGTTGGGGCAGGAATAATTACCAGAAAGAGAGGGAGGGAGACAGACACATATAGGAGAGAGAGAGAGAGAGAGAGAGAGAGAGAGAGAGAGAGAGAGAGAGAGAATGAGAATATGAATCTGTATCTGCCTGCCTTGAGCTGGAGAGATGAGCAAGCCTGAGGACTTGAATTTAGGTTCCCAGCAACCACATAAGCGCTGTGCCGGCTGGGAGTGGTGGGTGCACCCTTTAATCCCAGTACTTGGAAGGCAGAGGCAAGCAGATCTCTACGAGTTCAAGTCAGTCTTGTCTATATAGTGAGTTCCAAGCCAGCCAGGGGGACATAGTGAGACTGTCTAAAAAGACAAAAGTAACTTAAATAAATGTTGGGCATGGCAAAGTTAACCCAGTGCTGGGGGTAGGAGCTGGGAGCAAGATGGGGCAGTGAGAATCAGATCCCTTAGTTGCCTGGCTTGTTAGTATAGCAAAACATGAACGCCAGGTTCAGTTAGATTCCCTGTCTCAAAACAGGGTAAGGTAGAGGGTGACAGAGAAAGATAATTTATAGCGAGCTCTGGCCTACACCTACACCTACACTTACACACACACACACACACACACACACACACACACACAGAACTTGTAGTCTTCTATTCTACCACATTCACAATCTTCAACAACTCTTACAACTTTCTCACAATCCAGCACCCCAACCTCCTTTGCTAGCTTCATTCCATTTCTATTTCCCACTCAGGTCAAAATTATTCCATTCCTTCCAAGGATATTGTATCCCACCCACTTTTAAATTTAAGGGTGTAAGATCTAAAGAGCATCATTTTCAAAATCCTGTTTTCTTGGAGCAGTCGTCAAGCTCTGGCGAGAGCCAGCTTCACTTTGCTGGTTTACTGACAGCTCCTCCGCTACCCCAGCCCTCTACCGTCTCACACTGTAGCCGACACTAGTCCCTCGGGAACAGTCCCTCTTCTCGTCTTCCACTGCTTCTCCAGCATTAGAAACAGTGCCCAGCACAGAGCAACACTGTTCATAAAATGCTGCTGAGTTAATAAATGTGAACTCACAAGCCTTCTGAGGCATTCAGTAAATCTAATTCATTCTAGGGGCTGGGGCGGTAGCTCAGTCAGTAAAGTGTTTGCCTCTGCAGCGTGAGGACTCTAAGGTAGACATCTAAGAACCCATGTTTGTTTGGTTTTTGTTTTGTTTAATTTTTTTTAAATCAGGCGTGGTAACACGAGAGAGGAAAAGATAGGTGGATTTCTGAGCTCACTGGTCAGCCAACCTAACCTACTTGGTGAACTTCAGGCCAGTGTGAGACCTTGTCTGAAAAAAACAAAGATAGATGCATCTAAGGAATTCCATGGAGCTCTGGCTTCTTACATGTGAATTCACATGTACACCTACACACATACACAAATTACAACCTCTGATTCTTTACCTGAAACAGCACTAACATTTTTCAAAGAAAGCTGAACAGATTGCTTCTTGTTCAGTCTGCCCAATCCAGCTCCAGGTGATCTACTTCACTAGTGATGGTGCTGCTGGTCACTGTTCCAGACAACAGTGACTGTCTGCTTACGAGCAATAGTAAATCTAAGAATACGGAAGCACTAAGACAGGCATGCTCACAGAATAAATCTTACACGAATGTAAAGCTACCCATTTTACCGTCTTAATAGAACTCCTTTGTTTTTCTTCCCAAACACCACTGCTCAACTCAAGTGTGCAATGAACATTTGCTTCTCTGTCATAGGATCCAAAAATGAACAACCTGCAGAAAAAGACAGAACAGGCAGGGTACTGTACCAGTCATATGCAATAAATATCTCCTTTCTCTTAATCACAAGGAGAAGCAATGTATTACTCCATTACTATTTTAATAACAATAACAAAAAAAGAAACATTTGTTACACCCTCTAGTGGAAAAGCCAAGTAAGTAAGGCTCAAGTTAGAGGTTTCCTAGGCAGCTGGTGTTCGATGTTTTAAACAAACAGAACCATGTAATCATGAGGTAAAACAATTGGCCAGATATCTCTATATTATAGTAAGCAAGACAGAGACTTTCAAGAAAGACTTTGGATTTAAAAGCGAAACAATTTGGAGAGTGATGCATATAGGTACCTATCATTTCTGTAAAATTTAATATGCAGAAGGGCACTACAATTCAATAACTGCACGCATATTGATTTTACCACCAAACGTGACCCTAGTTAAATAATTTGCTTTCCCAATCTCTTTCCCTCTCTGGAAATTTTAGAATAAAAATAGGATTACTTACTTTTCTGGAAGAACTATTTTTAAAATTAAAAGACAATGTACGTAAAGCATACTTAGTTTTTTAATACATAAAGTACTTAACATAGGGCTAAACAAACAATAAGCGCTCAATATTTGTTACTTCTTCCCTTTAAAAAATGGTTATCAATGTTTTGCCTGCATGTCTTTCTGTATATCATGTGCATGCCTGCTGCCAAGAGGGAGTCAGAGCCTCCAGAAGTAGAGTGACAGACAGTTGTGGGTGCGGAGAATCAAACCAGGGCCCTCTGGAAGATGAGACAGTGATCTTAATCACTGAGCCATCTCTTCAGACTCTTTATCTTGAAAACAACAGCCACAGAATAAAACACCTAGCCATGCTTAATATTCAGTTATAAAGACACAGCTCTAATTCTGAGATGACATAAAACTTTTTATTACTGGATTAAAACAAGGGTATTATCCATAAGTCTAACTTCTATAATATGCACCCTCATAATCAGACTGTAACTTGCCAGCTGTCTCTGGAATGGGCTTATGAATAGCTTTAGCATTTACCAGCATTTTAGCCATTACTCTATTACTTTATCACTATGTAAAGAGCACAGGCAGGAATGAAATAATGAAAGAAAAGTGGAAAAATACACCATGGACATTTGAGAAAATTGTGTCCTAAGTTTGGAGGCACTGGGCAAGCTCACCAGATCAGTCATATCTCACGAACTGGGTTCATAAACTGAGAATCCCAAATAATTTTTGACAGTGGGGGACAAAGTCCCTAAATATAAATATTAAAGAATCTTTTAAAAAGACTTTAAACTTAGTGCCTAATAAACTATTACCAAAAAGAAGACAGGTCAAACACATCAAGAAATTCCTAACTTTAAAATGGCTGAGTTTTTAAAATAACCACAATTTTCATTCACTGAAGCTCTACTGCCACCATCTGTTCAGAGAGCGAACTGCCTCTGGCTTCTCCAGCAAGCAGAGCTCCAGGCTCCAGACAGATGTGCTAATGGTCAGGAGTCACGAACCAGAGAGTGGAGCTCTTAGGAATTATTCCTCAGATCATAAGCTATTTTACATTTTCATAGTGAATTCAAAATGTTTTTAAAATAACACAATAGATAGCAAAAAACTTAATTCAAAGCAGTCACATTATTAAATGTGAGATATAAAAAAACTACAAAACTCAAAAAAAAAAAAATCTTGCCCTAGACTACACTATGCTTTATTATGACACAAAGTGTAATATCAAAATAAAAGAAAAAGACATAAAATTAGATTCACAAGAGGCTGGTATCTAGCTCAGTAGCAGAGCACTGCCTAAAACAGGTACAAGGTCCTGATAGGTCCTAACACAGAAATAAAACAACAAAACCTATTGTGAATTATTTTTATATTACAAAGGGTACCATCACATAAATCAGACAATTCCCAGAACAGGAGCAAATATTTTCAAATGAATTTGATAAAGATAAAGTATTTAGGAGGGAAAAAGTTACAGCATAACAATAAAAACTAAAATAACACAATTTAAGAACAGGCAAGAGAAGGACTCAGTAATTAACCACTTGCTGCTCTCTTGAAAGAATACCTGGGTTTGGTTCCCAGCACCTATATCTTACAACTATTTGTAACTCCAATTTCAAAGCATCAAACCCTCCCTGGCCTCCACGACCTCTGCATGCACATGGCACACTTCTTATTAGCCAGGCGAATAATACAACTCAAACCATTTCAAGCCGACTAGAGAGGTTATAATCTTTAAAAAGAACTGTTTTTTTTTAAAGAGGTGTTGGTGGGGTTATGGAGAAACCTGGATCTTCATACCTATTTAAATGTAAAATGGTACAGTCACTTTGAAGAAAAGTTTGTCAGTTGCTTAAAAAATTAACATATGACTTAGAAATTCTACTCCAAAGAAACATTATTTGACAACAAAATAAATACTAGAGCACTCTGCAATACGGATACAATGAAAGGTTGCTAAGTCAAAGGAGCCAGTCAAAAATGATCACATAATTTCATTCACACTAATTTTTTTAGAATAAGAAGACTTATAGACAAAACCCAGAATCATTATAGGACACCATGGTTCTGGACTGAGTTCCTCTATTAAGCCCCCAAAGAACAAACTACTAAACCAAAATGAAGTCACTCCTGTTCTTCAATGTCAAACATCTAAGCTAGAGAGATGGCTCCAGGAGTAGTTGCTTGAATTTGAGTTTGGACTCCTATCGCTCACATTAAAAGTCAGGGATGGTGGCAAGTGCCTCTATCACCAGTGCAAGGGGTAGTAAGGGGAGACAGGCAGAACCTGGGGTTCATTGGCTCTCCATGAAATATAGGAGGAGCTCCAAGTTGAATAACAGAGGTCTCAAAAACTAAAGTGTTGAGTGATAAAGACACACATCCCACACACTTTACACAATGCCACATGATCAAATTGAAACTTTAAGTAAATGGATCCCTGAACAGACCAATTTGTCCTGAAAACAGATTTCAGCTGAGCTCTTTGGCTTTAACCTTGAATAAATGGAAGGAGGGAGGGAGGGAGGGAGGGAGGGAGGGAGGGAGGGAGGGAGGGAGGGAGGGAGGAAGGAAGGAAGGAAGGAAGGAAGGAAGGAAGGAAGGAAGGAAGGAAGGAAGGAAGGAAGGAAGCTGGAACTAGAGAAGTGGTTCAGGGGTTTCAAGCACTTACTTTTCTTCAAGAGGCCCAAGTTTATTTTCCAGCACACACATCAGGTAACTCCAACTCCAGAACATCTGACACTCTCTTTGTGCCTCCATGGAACACCCACACCCACTCTCACACACACATAAAAAAGAAAAACAAAATAAAAAGTAACCTGATGTTAACTGATGAGCTTTTCTCACTATTGTTTTTCTGTTCCAATTTTATAAAACCCACTGTTGAGCTAGTGTCCAGTGTGCATGCTCATGCACTTTACAGATTGGGGGTTAATGAATCAGAGGTCTCTAACTACATTAAGCACACTTTTGTTTTCTAACCAGGGTAAAACTAGAAGAGAATGAAGCTCGGCTGCACAAAGGCATGAGGTTATGAGTGTGCACAAGGTGAGCTTCTGAAGATGAATGGGAGCTACATTAAGAGACTGACCCTACACTTTAAATGATGCGTGCTGCCTGGATTACATAATCACGGACCCGGTATGGGTCTGAGCTAGGTCCTCGGCGTATGCCTTAGCATTGTGTAGTTTGGTGTTCTTGTGAGACTCAACAGTGGAAGCGTCTGACTCTTTGCCTGCACTTAGAACTCTTTTCCTTCTACTGGGTTGCTTTGTCCAGCCCTGATATGAGGGCTGGGGCCCAGTCTTACTACGGCTTTTTAGGCCATGTTCAGTGGGTACCCTGGGAGGCGTGCTTTTTTTTTTTTTTTTTTAATCGGAAAGGGAAAAGTGGATCTGGGGGAGAGAGGGTGGAAAGAAGGAGTGGAGAGAAGGGAAACTATGGTTAGGATGCAATATATGAAAGAAGAACAAAAGTCTTTTTTTTTTAAATAAAAAAGATGTTTTAAATAAAAAATAATGGGTAATTATACCAATAAATAATTACTTTTCTGAGACAGTATAATAAAATTTGTCAAGTACTGAAAATATAACAAATGCTTGATTTACTATTATGTTCCATTATAATATTGAGACAAGATAAATTTCAATAAAATATAAAGTGATTATCTGACATAGATGTAAAAGACTGTATTAAAAGTATAGAACAAAATAAATGCCAAATGAAAATCATTAAAATGTTAAAAGATATTATCATAAGTGTTTAGCATCATTCTTAAAAATGAAAAATTTAACCATAAAAGGGGCTACTTTTCCTGTATAATAGTCTTGGAGGATTCACAAACAAATGCAAAGTAGAATTTTAACACCTAAATTATCCCCTCTTATAAATGAACTTTGAAATTCTGTATGAACAGGTTTCCATGAGGAACTAAATATGCACATAAAGCTATTCAAAGAATGAATCATTTTTTACTTTTAAGATAAAATGGGCTTATATTTATGTGCTTTTATTTATTTCATAAAATTTATTATAAAGTTTTCAAATAAGTGGAAAAAGCACATACCCTTTCTATTAAACTTTCATATGGAAACTGCTTTCCCTAATATGTGAAACTAAAAACAATAATACAATTTTAAGACTTTCTTCACATAATTAAACACTTGTTCTAGGAGGATATCAAAATGGAACTTGACTCTCTAAATCTCCCCCATAAAAGCCCTCAATGTAACCAGAAAACAAAAGCAAACATATCAATAGCTACGACAAAGCCAGTAAGCACCTTATGTGAGAGCGGTGAAACTCAAAATACTGCAATGACAAGAACAGGGCAAAAAGAAGGCAGCAGCCATGCTCACAGACAACAAAAACCACCAAGCAGACAGTAGCGTGCTTTGACGTAAATAATTAATCTTAAAAAAATTGTTAGTTTGTGATTTATTTTTTCTTCTAGTCTACTGACACCAATCAACCTGATCCTATTTCAGGACTGCGGCTGCAGAAAAACAGTGGTAGGAGTGAGCAGAAGGAATCTGAAGTTTTAAGAATATTAAGTAGGAATCTGAAGTTTTAAGAATATTAAGTAAAAGGAGACACTGCAAAGCCAGCAGAGAGGACTGATAAACACAGCACTTACTATGCACCCTAGCTTGGATAGTGCCAGGAGAATGACGCTGGACTCCTTGTAGTGTGTTTTTGCACTTATATGACAAAGCAAGCCTGTAACTCTTTGAGATCTATTATAAGACTAAACAAATAAATCAAAGTGCTGGTGCTGTTGAGAATTATAAAATATAAAATGGGAGAAGAGCCTAGGAAAGGAACAATTTCATGAGGACAGACTAGACATGGACATATCATGACGTTTCAGATGGGGAACAAGAACTCTGTCAGGGATGGGCTAGACACCTGTGTGCTGCATCCTGGTAAAGAATGTGGCTGCCTTCTGCCAGTATCCTGAGAACTTGAGCGAGGCCGAATTACAAAGCAATGGTCTGTTTGGCTTGGCATCGAGAGATGTCAAGACAGGAGAGCATTCAGGCTGTGTCACGGTTATTGCTTTCTGCTCTCATCCAAGTCTATGGTGAAAAAGAACAAAAAGTGGGGCAGAAAGTTATAAGAAATGTGCAGTTTAGTGAGGAAAATTGAGAGTGAATTCGAAGTTATAAATAAGACAGGTTCAAAACTAGCTATATGTACCTAGTTATTACTAGCACGTTAAAGAGAAACAATGCTCTGCACTGGGACAGGAGGAAAGGGGCTCACTCATCAAAGACTCTGTCTTGTAAAAATATGGGGATATGCAGATAAAGGGGTTCTCTGCCTAAGAAACTATTTCACCAGGTCAGACACAAAGGTAATTGGAACTGTGGTCTAAGGGGACCAGGCTTCATCCCAGCTGAATGTAAAACCTGGCAATGTGATCCACATGGCACTGGTTTCTCAGGAATGGCAGTATGTGGCAGAGTATCTGCAAAGAGGACACTGCCTGAAGCTGAAGGTGGACACTCCAGAATGCTACACACACCAGAATCATCGGTCATCTGCTGAGAAAAGCTGAAGGCAAGGAGAAGAGTTGGCCTAGAGAAAAACCATGTGTGCTATATGTAGAAAAACTCGGGGACTGAGCTACCCAAGCCCTCTGAAGCCCAGACATAATAAGGATTGATCAAAGCATATACCCAGCATATGTTTAGCATCTGGGACTTGGTGAATCTGTCTAGGCAGAGGGCCTCACACTCTGAAGCATGCACATGAAGGCCGGGGGATATTTTGGGTGTCATCCTCTATTGCCTTCCATCTTAGCTTTTGAAACAGAAACTCTCATTGAACCTGAAGTTCCTTTTCAGCTGAGCTGAGTAGGCAGCAAGCTCCCAGGATCTGCTTGCTCCCACACACCAATGAAGGGTTATAGGCTCATGCAACTATGCCCAGCTTCTAAGTGGGTGCTGGGATGAATTAAAACTCAGGTCTTTTTGCTTGCGTAACAATCACTCAAAAAAGACTTTAACCATGGACATCTAGACACTGTTGGACTGAACACATTTTGCATTGTGAGATGACCAGGAGCCAATGGAGACCAGAGGAGGAAGATTATAGCGTAAAAGTGTTGTGATTGAATGTCAAATTGACAAGAAGTAGATTTGTGATTATTACTCTTGACTGTTAGATTTGACGGAATTTAGAATCACCTTGGAAACAAACTATGGCCATGACTATGAGGAGTTCCTAGGTTAGGTTAACTGATAGGAGAACACTCACCCTAAATATGGGCAGCACCAGCCAATGGGCCAAGAGTCCTGGCCAGGTAGAAAGGGAGTTGAGCAATCTCATTCCTCTCTCTCTGTTTTTCAGCTGCTAATGCAATGTGATTAGTAGCTTCACGCTCCTGCCACATGCATGCCTTCCTCATCATGATGGACTGTCAACAAAAATGATCCCTTCCTTCTCTAAGTTGCTTTGCTACGCTTCGATCACAGCAACAAGAACTGTAACTACTACAGACGGTGAGGAATTATAACTGCTGAAAACTACAGGTCTTCAGATCACAGCAATAAGAAATAAACAAGTAAGGGAGGTACGGGAAGAGAGAAGGGCAACACCTGTGGGTTTCTATGTCTATCATACTTAACATTGAAAACAACAAACTTTTAAAGGTGTATTTTTAGAACCCAAGAAAACAACACCCTAAAAGCTGCTGAAAGAACACAGGACTTAGAACAGAGCAAATGTGACTCAGTGAAGATCTGACCTGCACTAGCATCGTCCAGCTCAAAGGAGAACAGACTGCCCTGAATGGACTACTGTGGAGTGCAGCACCCTCATAACAAACTTTACTGATCATGTTTTTGTTTTTCAAAGTGTTGATAAAATTAGCCTCTCAATGTATCTATTACATCACCCTATATCTTTCACATAACAATATGATAAATCCCTCTTAGAACTGAGAGCCAGAATCATTTTCTCTTCAACATGTGTAATTTATCAGAAAATATGTGAACTTTAGGAAAATAACTACCTTGACTTAGTAGCTCTATAATGCATGCATATTTAAAGCATGTCACACAAGATAGACACACTTTGTCAGTTAAAAAAGTTAAAGTTAAAAAAAGTAAACTAAGAAATTCTTTAAGTTTCATTTGTAGTGGGGGAACTGATCTTTGTATAGCTGTTATTGAGGCAATTTAACTTCTTAACATATACACTTGAAGTTTTTTGTTTTTTTTCTTTTGAGCCAGGGTTTCTCTGTGGCTTTGGAGCCTGTCCTGGAATTAGATCTTGTAAAGACCAGAACTCACAGAGATCCACCTGTTAGGAATTTTCCCTAACGCGAGCTCTCTGCCAATGCAAATTTCCAATCAAGCCAAATCAAAACAAGCCAAATCAAGAAATATCCAGGTTTAATGGGATTCCTGCGCTCTCTGGTGGGAGTGGGAGCCAGGAGGCCGGGAACAGGACCACCAGGTGAAAGGAAAAGGGACCACGTGGTCCTCCTTTGGGAGCTCACATAAATACTCTGTGGGAGTGGTCCTGATCCCACATGCTGGGATCTGGAGTCCAGACAATACAGCTCTCAGGCCTGGGGGCTGGGGCCTAGGCTCCCAACTTAACACCACCTGCCTCTGCCTCTGCCTCTGCCTCCCAAATGCTGGGATTAAAGGCGAGCACCACCCCACCCCCCCACTCCCGGTTACACTTGAGTTTTACAACCATCTCTAACTCCAGTCCCAAGGGGATCAGATGCCCTCTTCTGACTTCTGCAGGTACTAGACACACATATGGTAGACATACATACTTCAAGCAAACCAATCATACACATAAAAAATAAATATATCTTAAAATTTCATTGGGAAACTATATTCTCAAAATCTTTTAACATATTAGTTTGATAAAAACTTTCATACATGCTTTTAAGTCTACAATTACTTCAAAATAAATAAAATGTTTAAAAACTATTCTGATGTGGGACAGTAATCTATATTCTGTCAATTATATTTTAAATAAATGCTGATTGGACAGTAGCCAGGCAGGAAGTATAGGCGAGACAACAAGACAGGAAGTAGAGGTGGGGTAATGAGAACAGGAGAATGCTGGGAAGGAGGAAGCCCATTCCTCCGCAGTCCTGGCCCCACCACAGAAGAAGCAAGGTGTGACTGCCTTGCTGAAAAAGGTACTGAGCCATGTGGGTAACATATACTAGAATAATGGGCTAATATAAGTTATAAGAGTTAATAAGAAGCCTGAGATATTGGGCCAATCAGTTTATAACTAATGTAGACCTCTGTGTAATTTCTTTGAGACTTAACGATTGCAGGAACTGGGCAGGACAGAAAATTCAATCAACACTGTTCACACACAAATTTTTCATTATTTCAAAGTGAACAGTTTAAAAAAAATAAAGTCTTTATAAGTGCCATGGCTGACAACAGATAGTGAGCATCATATTCCATTTCATAGATTAGGAAAAAAATTACTGGAAGTTTTTTTTTAGTATTTATTTATTTGTCGGGGTGTGTGCGCGCGCGTGTGTGTGCGTGTATGTGTGTAATTACTAAAACCCCATCTAACTTCAGCTCATCACAGCAAGCCAATTCAGAACTTTACCTATCTATGTTCAAATGATTTTCAGAAACATTTTTAATTATTAAAAAATTTTCATATCAGTAAGTAATTATGGTGAAAATTATCTCAAAGGTATTAGGCCTTTATGTCATCTCCAAAATGCAAAATTATAAGTAAATGCCCTTTTATTTTTCTTTCCTTTTTGCCCCTTCTGCTATCATTTTCTGTTTTGGAGATGATAATAAACTAAGAATTTTATATTCAAAACAAGATAGTTGAAATAATACTATGAAAATTTCTCAATTTGAATCATATAAAACCTATCTGAATAGGAAGTTCTATGTTTATATTAAGTAAAAAAGAATTCTATACTAAGGAACAATATAAGCTTTAATAAGAATGGGAGGTGGGCAGAGAAATAGTTCAGTGGTTAAGAGAAACTGCTGCTCTTGCGGAGGACCTGGGTTCAGTTCCCAGCACCATGTGGCAGCTGAGTTTCCATAACTACAGTTCCAGGGGATCAGAACCTTCTTGTGGCTTCTGCCCGCACCAGGCACACACAGTTCACTAACATACCTGCAGGCAAAATCCTCACACACATAAAATGAAAATAAATAAATCTTAAAGAATAATAGAATATACGTGATGATTAATCTTGGCTGTCAACTTAAATAAACGTGGGATCCTCTAAGATGCACACTTCTGTGTGGGTTTGTAAAGTGATTTCCCAGAAAAGATCCTCCCTCGGAGCAGGAAACACCTTTCCCTAGCAGCTCATGTGTAAAGAGATTCAAGTAAAAAATAATATTGCTTTTACCTGCCTGCCTGCCTGCCTGTATTTCCTACTGATGAGAACATCTATCTACCCTATTACTATCATCCCTTGCTGACATTAGAAGCCAGCTCCTTTAGCCTTCCAACAAGGACTGAATACCAGTGGTTCTCCAGGTCTTCAGTGCTAGCCTCATAACTGAGAAGCTACCCAAGCCTTAGAATCTCTAGTGAACAGCCAGCTGCTGTTTAACTAACTAGACCCTGTTGTGTATGTCAACCTTTTAATAAGTACTCTTTCTAATATACAGTCATACTATCTGTTCTCCTCTTCTAGAGATTCCTAAGTAATACAATATAGAAAAAATGCTAAGGCTTCACTATGAAACCAAAAAGGTTAGGATGAGTTGAGAAAAACAACTTATTTTCTCCCTTATATAAACACTTTTAATTAATTCTTAAATTATATGAACAATGACATTTTTATCATAAAGCCAGCTTTTATCTGTTTGCATTTATTAAAAACAATGCCTAAAAAATTATTTTAATAGTATACCCATTCCAAACATGAAGTTGTTCTGTACTCTTAAAGTATCTAATCTAATTTTTGACAGGTGACATAGTCACAAAAAAAAAAAAAAGAAATATAAAAACATTTATAGTGAAAAGTTTGGCTGTTGCATCGTCATGAACCTAGTTCCCACACTCTTCCCTGAATAAGTCTACTAGTTTCTTCTATATTTTCAGAAATTCAGCCAGCAGTTCCTTATTAAAATACAGACGGTTGCAAATATTCCACAAATTCTAATGCTTTTCTTTGTATCATTTATTTCAATCAACATGGGCTATACTAATGCAGCTTAGGCACAGGAGGACTGAACAAGAAGAGTCAATGGCCACGAGCTAACAGACACAGAGTCAACCCTCAAGTCCTTCCAGAAACATTCTGGCAGAAGAACTAATTTTTTTTTTCTAAATATCTAGCCTCGTACCTACTGTACACTAAGTTTATTGTACACTAAGTTCTTTTTATGAATTACATGGCATTTTTGACCTCCTTTTTTTCAATTAAAGACTCTTGGTAAGACTTTCTGAGAGAATGAAGCATAATCCTCAGTTACCACAGGACTTAAGAAAATGAGTTAGTATATAATCAATAAAATCAGAATTAATCTACTTGCAAAGACTCAAGTGTATTAGGTACAAAATATAACCCTACTACTCAAGTACTTATTTGTATTAAGAGTTAGAAATGAAAAATTTAAAAGTGGTAAGTAGTCGGTGGCATAAACAAGCGTCACAGGAAGGCAGTGAAGGTCAGTGTACTGTATTTAGAATGCTCAGCAGGTAACAAGGAGGTAGCTTTGGAGTGGACCAAGACAGGCTAGTTTCAAAAAGCATGAGGCAGTATGGGTCAAGAAGGCAGATGACAGACAGTAAGGAGCTGTCATTTAAGATGTCTAGGCTGAAAGTGGCAGCCTGTGGTCCAAACCCAGGCTCATTCTGTTTTATGTGGGCTATCAAAAGATTTTACAGTTTTAAGTGGTTAAAAAACAGTCACAGTGCTTCAGTACATGCCAGGCCCATCCATTTATACATTGCCTGTGACTGGTTCTGCACTGCACAGCAGAGTTGGGGAGATCACAGTACCTGACTTTCTGGAGGAAATTTTGTCAAACCCTCTCCTAAGAAGGCCCGTGTAGCTGACACACTATCAGTGAGGGATGAACAGAAGGCAGGAAAAAGAAGCTGGATAAAGAGACGCTCGTGTATCAGGGGAAGATCTGGATGCCATCTAGGAGCAAGAAGGAAGCTACTGAGCTCTCAGTAGGAGAGTGACAATAGATTTGCAGTTTAAAGGTCACTCTGGCTGTCAGAGTGGGACCAAGTGTTAGGAATGATGGTAAAGCCAGTGCAGTCGCTGATTTCGGACTCTGCTGGGAAGACTACTTTCAAACGCGCAGGGTCGGTTCAAAGTCTGCTTTAGTCAGCCCAGTGAGCATTTTTAATAATCACAGTTCTCAAAACTACTATGCTAGGAATGCTCTTCAAAAGAAAAAGGATAAAAATGTCACTACAGGAATGTGCATGTAAAAACAAATATTCCAAGTGTCTTTCTAAAGACACATTCTAAAATATGATTCATATTTTTGCAAACTGGAAAAGACTATTTTCATTAAATTTATGCTTTAACCATTTAATGTAAAAAATAATACAATATAAACTAACATAAAAACAGAATAAGCAGTCCTTAAGTACATATCTGTCATACTTTCTTGCCCACATGTACCCTGTAGTAAGGAGAAAACAAAGAACATACCTGCTACATTCTAACAATGTAACTTTCAGCCGGCCTTCAGTAAGTGCCCACTGTTGAATATGAATAAGTTCTTCATCTTCTTCAAATCCTTGCAAGGCTTGGTATGGAAAAAACGGCTTAAACCTGACAAAAGTAAAGATAAGTCTAAATTTCTGAATAATAATCATAGCTTAGAGCATAATGAATACCTGCCTGTTTAACAAAAGACTCAAAACACTTAATAATGCATTAGCTCTACAAAACCAAAGTGTAACACCTGGAAGCAAGAGTGACTTCTCTGTATCACCCATGAGTTGTGGCTTTGTGGACACCCTCACTGACAAGCCCAGGACACTTAGAATACAGAAAAGGGTAATCCAAGAGGCTCTGAAATTTTGATGGAGACAGATTCTTTGGATCAGATGAGAAGTTCCTACAATACATGGTCAAAATCCAGAATGTATGGTCAGTGGACACAAAATGATAGTGATTGGTACATAATAATAAAATAATAGTAGCAAACAGCAGCAACAGTAATTACCTGTTATTTGCTGGCAATGGCAATTGCTTTATATGAGTTATCTTAATGCTCACACTCTATGCTGGTTGTTACTATACACTCCACTCTCCAGATAGATAAGTTTAGAATGGTTACTAAAGGTGTAATTCAACTTTATACACACAGCAGGACCCAACCAGAATTCAAGCTAAACTGACTTTATCAAAGCCCAAACTATGAAACATCTCAGCTACCTACGACTTACTGGAGCACTGTGCGGTTATCATTAATAATCTTTTTCTTATGGAAGTGGCCTGAGCTTAGTTAGAAATTGGAGGAGTTTAAAAAGAGCAGAACATTAACTTCAACCACAATTCATACTCTTCCACTAAAGCACAGAACAAGAAGATGATAAAAACTTGGCTTGAAGCTCTGTGATTCTCAACCTACACTAGCCATGACATTTACCTGTTCAGAAAATTTTAAGGTTTAAAAGAACAAGCAAAAAAGCATCTGGGTGTGGTGACAGACATCTGTAATCCTACCTACTAAAGAGGTTGGGGCCTTTTGATCATTTGAACCCAGAGGTTAAAACCAGCATAGATTACACAGCAAGATTGATTCTAAGAGATTTTGTCACTGAGATTCTCAGTCTCACATACAAAAACCATCACAATTCATCTTTTTTCTTTTGTTTTTTGGAGACAGGATTTCTCTTTGTAACAGTTCTGGCTGTCCTGGAACTCACTCTGTAGATAAGGCTGGCCTCAAACTCACAGAGAGACACCTGACTCTACCTCCCAGGCATATGCCCACCACCATGCCCCGCCACAAGTCATCTTTCTAATCATGCATCCGCTTAATGTAACAAGTCTTTTCTGTCTAGGAAGTCACTGCATGTTCCCAAAAGGCACCATGCACATAACTTTAGACCTTTGCTTCCAATTGGAGGTTTATTTTCCTGGTTCCTTAAGGGAATCAATTCTTAGGCTTCTTTTTCCTACTTGACTTCAGAACTCAAATCATAGCAGACTAAACACACTGGCTTCTTTCTTTATCTGACAGACATTTAAAGTGCTGGCCACTTAAGCCTTGCAATCTCCAGTATGGCTTCATCTCACAAGTGCCTGTGCCTCTCACAAACCAGAGTGCCTCATGCACTCGGCATTTCAGTACACTTGGAGGCTATCAACAGTGTACTACGGTTCATCTGGAAGGACACTGATAGAAGAGGGGAAGTCCTACTTGCCAGTAAATGTGAATAAAGGAAAAATCTACTGAAGGAAGAAGTAGGAACATGGTCAATGCCCATTGCTTTATTCTGGTTTTAAACTAGAATAAGAAGCAGAAAGCCCCTCAGTTTCTCCAAAAATTAAAACAGTAACTTGCTTTTGAAGCCGTCTGACTTAGACATACTCTAAATTCTTTGAGATTAAAAAAAAGGGGTCAGAAGTGAGATTTTTCACATTAATACAATGTTGTATCTGATAGCTTTGAACACATAAGCCTTACAACCTCTGAAGAACATATAAAAATCTATTAATGCTTTAAAAATTACAAATATCATTACATTCTCTAGAAACAATGTTAATATTCTAAGTTATTTAGTTAAATTACAGCTGTTCTAAGAATCTATCTCCTTGTCAAAACACGTCACAATTCTCAGAGCAGCATGAGTTAAACAGTATATGATATATAGTCTAATCTGAATTTACTAATACCTACAGTGTTTTGCTAAGAATGCTTATGCATAAAATACATTAAAATCAGAAATATGCATTCCACTTAAGACGAATACACTGAAAAGGGTATAGCTGTCATTCAGCAAGCCAGTCAAAGAATAAGCCCTGTTGCTGCTACCATGGGAGACCTGCCCTTCCTAAACAGAAACAGGGGTTGGGGAGTGAGAGAGGGACTGGGAAGAGAAGAGGGAAAGGAATCTGCAGCCAGGATGTAAAATAAACAACAACAACAAAAATGTATAGGGTAAATGTTGTGTGGGAAGGATGGGACAGGACATCTGGCTTTCAGAACTGCTTAAGGCAAAGCCTTTCCCTCCCCATAAGGAAGCCAACAACCAAGCCGGCTGCTGCTCCTCTGTCTTTGCCTTTCCACTCTACCATCTCCTGCCAACCTATCAATTAAAAATGGTAGTTTTCCCACTCAGGCTCACAGAAAATTAGCAAGTTATCCGCACTTCCTTCTACTGTAGAAAACTTAAATACTAATTTTAGAAAGGCTAGAATTAAGGAAGACAGTGTGAGATCATCTAACCCGCTCCCCAGTAAAATCTGTGAATTTTTTTGGAAGAAAATTAAAAACAAAACAACATCTCTGAAACAGCCTTAAGGGCAAATAGTAAATGAAGAAACATCTATTCAAAATAATTCTATAAAAACTTAGTAAGAAAACCAAGTCTGATAAATGAACCAAGATGGCTGGCTCCCTTTCTTCTCGATAAAATCAGGGAGGCAGACTCTGCTTCAGACTGATACAGCTCTGAGTAAAGGGCTTTGTCTCTGGAAGGAAAAGGATTGATCAGTGTTCTCGCCAATCCCCTAGCTACCTACCTACCTGTTAGGCTAAGTTCTCAACAGGGCAGTAGAGAGGTGACGACTCTGTCCTTTGATTTGTGGAAAGAGGCGTATACTTTGGGCACAGCACCCTGAGAAAACACCAGCGAGGCCCTAATTGCCTATTACCTGGCCCAGAGTTCCACAAAGAGAACAGCTGAAGCTCATCGACCTGCCTGTGGCAACTCAGTGCTCACTTCCTAACGCTGGGGTTTCTTTTTCACCCAGAGAAAACCCTTCCAATGTTTCCTTTCCACACTACTCTCAGAGTCTTGGCACAGATGCTGTGCTGAGATGAGAAGGAGGCACAGAGCAGGTCAAAACTCTCTCCAAATCTCTCTAACAAAGCCAATTTGGTGCACAACAGACTATGGAATCATTGAAGATTCAAAGGCTCGGGGAACATACACCCTAAGACAGGCTCCTGAGCTTCCACAGGAGAACCACGATAATTTAAAAGAGTTGGGCGCATTTCTCCTAGGACCAGACAAATATCAAGCACCTACTACAGAAACTGCTGCCAAAGAAGTCACACTTTACTGGGATTAGTCTGAAGAAGAGCAGTCTATACTTCACAGCACTGTCAGAAACAACAGACTCAAGACCAGAAGCTTAACACTGACTGAGAGACAGATGGTACTAGAATAATCTAGACAGTAACTAGAAAACAAGCAAACACCTAGGCCTGCTGGTACACCCCTAAAACCCAGCACAAATCTTAAGCTGAGGGTCAGCCTGGGCTACATGCTAAGATCCTGTTTGGAAGATCACGTGTGGTAACAAAGTAGAAGGGCGAGTTTACTGAAGTGGTGCAGCACAGGGAGCTGGGGAGCTGGGAGAGGGTAAACCAAAGCTGAGCATGAGTGAAAACGTCATTAAAAATTCAGTCCCAAAACAAACAAAGCAGTTACAAGCACTGGGGTAGGAGAGAGTAGTGCCCACAAATTCCTAAAACATATTACCTGAAACTTCTAGTTTCTACCAAAAAAATTTACAAAACTTCAGACAAACAGGAAAATGTGATCCACCCAACATGGAAATGAAAATAATAGTTAAAACAAACTGCTTATGAAAGTTAACAGACTATAGATGTCATCAATTTAAAACTGGTAATTCTATCGGGAAAAAGGCAGAAGTATGGTAAGAAAAGGTACAAACTAAATCATCTATCTTAGGAGGTTAAATAGTAGAGAACACGACAGCTGGATCAAAAAGAGCTGTGACATTACTGAAGCGAGACCTACACTTAGCAGCTGCTAAAAAGAGAAACAGTAGCAAATGGTCACTCCTAGACAGTGAGACTTGGGGCAGTAACTTGGAAAATTTTATAAAAATCTTTCTGTTTAGGCTGTGGCTCAATGTTAAAGTAGGTCCTGGGCTAAATTTTTAACACCCAAATAAATCCTATTTGATTTTTAACTCATACGCATTAACTAAAACAAGGAGAGACAGGACCAAATACTAGGGGATGTGAAACTGCTAGATTAGACAATTAGAGAATTATCATTCTGTATTGAATCTGAAAATACATACAAGCTTATGACCCAGCAATCCTAGCCCAAACAGTATCTAAAATAAATGTACACAAGGTTCATGAAAAGACATGTGTAAAACCATTCATAACAACACTAAGCATTTCACTGAGGCATATACAATCTACAGGAAATAAAATGAAACAAATTATAACTATATGCACAAACATTTAACCAAAGAAGCTAAACCAAAAGTGGAAAAATGAGTGAACATAATGTAATTCAATTTTTAAAGTTAAAAACCAGGACAAAAAGTGTTAAAAATTAGAAAAAAACTAGAGGTCAGAAGAGTAGTTACTTTAGGTCAAGCTTCTTCCTTTGTTTGATGTTTCTCTCTCTCTCCCTTTCTCTCTCTCTCTCCTTCTGTACAGGCACGCATGTGTGATGTGTGTGAACACCAGGGGACAACCTCGTGTGTCATCCTTCGAGAGAGTGTCTGTCACAGTCTTGAAGCTCAGCAGTCATGCTTCACTGGCTGGTCAGCAAACCCCAAGGATCCTCCTGGACCACCTCCCCAGTACTGGATTACAAGCATGCCACCATGCCCAGCATTTTAATCTGGGTTTATGGAAGTGAACTCAGCTCCTCACACAGATTTTATTGCTATTTATCTTGTCAAAATTCTGAGCAAAAGTGTCACAATTACAGACTTTTCAGACAGTGAGTTAAATCTTCAATTAATGTTTAAGGACAAGAAACAAGTTTGATTTTTAAATGTGTTACATTAGTATATTAAATATATATTAAAATATTTAATTTATATTTTAAACCTACAGAAGAGCTAACCTTTCTTCTCATATGGATGACAGAATCTTTTGTAACATCTAAAATATGTTTTTACTCTAAGATGTCTTTCAGGATTGTTCTGTAAAACCCCCTGAATGCCAGCTGGTGACATCTCATCACATGGCGGTAGTAAAACTGTTTGCAAACACCGTGATCTTTAGAGACGGGTTTACCACAAACCCAGCATAAAAATATGCTGAGGTCTAGAGTTACTCGACCTTAGTCAGCCTATGTATTCCTTCCTGGAGAACAAATTTACTGGTGTTTTCAGCCCAGTAAAAGTCAAACCCTTTTATAGTTAGTTTTAAAAAGGACACAGACCCTCGGTGCAGAGCAAGAATTCTCCCTCTAGAAATACCCAGGCAAAGACAAGCTGAGGATTTGTCAAGGAGGCAAAGTATTGTGAAAAGAACACAAAGTTTTAAACAATACAAACAGAGATGGCAGCTTGACTCCATTATGTAACAAAGCTTATGATTTCAAGGAGGTTTTTCATCTCCTATTTCTTGTTCCAAAGTGTATGTGTATGAGGGGGAGACATTGTACTCTCTGTGAGAGGATGAAGGTTTTTTTTTTTATTCTAACACTTCCTAAACTGCAAGGTAGCACACAAATGCTATCTGCTAAACACAGAATTCTTCAAGCACCTATGTCACCTCTGAAGTACCTATCAACCCTCTTTAATAAAAGTCTGCGCTGTGTTTATAAAGGACAGACACATGGTGCCTTCTACACCCATATACCAGATTTCAGGGCATGACGTAAGAAAGCACATTTTCTTCAAGAGTGACTTTTTTCTACTACATGATAACCAAAATTAATATGAACACTGTCAATCAATAAACAGGAGAGAAGTTTAAGGTTTAAACATCTGGGACAACTGCCTCATTTTCTCGAGGGAACCAAAGGCACTGAAAAGTAAAGTGACGGGCCTACACACCTAGTTTATCAGAACTAGTATCACAACGGCTAAGCCTTCTTATACAGCCACCATTTACGTGGGAGGCAGTTCAAGGAGCTCTGTCTATATTATTAACCTATTTAACCCTTAAACACAAATGTAACAGCATTTTCTCCTTTTAATTTTTAACTGGTTAAAAACGTAGCATGTATTATATGTAACATTCAGTCAGAAGAGTCTCATAAAAATAATTTTAAAATATCCTATAATGTAAAAGAGAAAAATTAGGAACTAAAGAGAATAGAGATACAACCAAGTCTGAAAACAGAGGCACACTCACATTCAAGGCCAGTAAAGCTGCATTTTAACCTACCAATCTGATGATCTTCCCCACTTTAGGGGGACGATATGTTATCCTTACTCTTAATGGCATTGGCAAAAGCTAAGACTAGTGTGCTAATAAAATAATATGGACTGTATTGTTCATCTATTCTTAGGACAGGGATCTGGGAAGTAGGTGGTAAGAATCAAGAAGGAACAAAAAAGAGGGGAAAACTTAGATACAACTCAGATACCTTTCACTGGGATTTCATATCAGTTTCATCTGAATGAAGAACAGTTCTCTACTCATTGCTAGCCCTCACTCCCCACTGCTGTATTCCATGTCTGTTTTAATATATCATAATCCCTTTTTGTCGTCTCTTTGAATTCCTTCTTAGATTTTCTGATTTCCCCATGACCTTTCTGTTTGTTTTTAACAAGGCAATTTAAAGTAGTGCTATTTACTTGTTCTTCACTTTGGCTCTAATATTTACTAGGTTTTAGGCAAGTTCAGTTTTTGAGTTTTATTTGTAAGAGACAGTAAAATGCTCATCTTGTACCAGTACTTTAGGAATTAGATTAGAAGTTTCTCATAAAGCATGTACCACAGTGATATGCTCCAGAAATACTTGATATCAAACTTTCCATGTTAAGGCTGGTCTTTTATAGGCCTGCCAGGGAGCAAATTCATCCTCCTCCACAATGAAGCATTTCAGAACTTCACCATGTACTCAAGATTTTACATTCATGGCTAGTTCTCTTCCCTCAACCTTAGAAAACCCTGATTTCAGCACCCGTAATTAGTACCTTGCATGTAAGTATCAACTAACAATTGCAAAAGAACAAATCAACAATAGTCAGTATGCCTCCCCATTTTAGTATTCCCAGCCATTAAATTTTATAACTACATTTATATTTTAAAATTGTCTTAAGGAAACCCACAACAGAGAATTGCTTTATTCATGGACTTTCCTGTTGTGTACTATTGATGACCAGGTCTATACTTCAAGAAATTGTTTAATTTCTATACATCTATGGAGGGGAAAAAAACCACTCCTAAATAGTTATGATACTAAGAACAAGAACAACAAATATTGTCCTAAGTCCTTCCCTCACTAACTGCCCCTATATTCTCTACCTAGGAATAGTTTTATTTTTCAAACTCTTAATTCTACAGAAACATAAATCAAGATGTATCTACTCTTGAGAACGTAGGGTAGCGGTAAATGCTTATCTAGCATGGGAAAGGCTCTGGGTTCCATTCCTGGCCACTAACACAAAAAAAGCAATAAATCAATCAATCTAACATTAGTAAGATGACTTGCCAAGGAAAGGCACTAGCTGCTAAGCTTGACAACCCAAGTTCAATCTCTGGGACCCACACAGTAGAACTCCCACAGGTAATCCTCTGACCTCCATACAGGAGCTCTGTATACATGTGTCCCCTATAAAATTTACAGTCTAAAATTTTCGGCTTTCACAAAGCAAACAGTTGGTAAATCTTCTCTTCCTCTGGACCACATCACTCCAGCAATATCTTAGAATAAGAGAATACAAAAAGTATCGTTTGTTACATTCCTAGCACTTCTGTAAATCACACTGTATGTTCACATGTATCCTTGATTCTGACAACTCATAACAATGTATGGAACTTAATAAGCCTTATTTTCTGTATGTGAAGACTAAGATGAGACACTCCAGTTTCCTGTTTGCCATGACACAATAAATGGCACAGCTAACATTGCAGCAGATCCACTCATTCCTATGTCTGGCACCATCGACAGGGACTATCAGTACTGAATAGTAGTTGAAAATAATGTCTATATTGAATAGTCGTCAAAGGTAACAAAGGAACAAACAGGAACAGTAGTTCCCTTTATATATAGTGTAAATAAACATCAGGTTAAACTAGTGGTTTGCAAATACTTTGTTCTTAGGATCCTCATATGTGTTTTTCAGTTATCAAGGACCCTAAAGAGCTGTTGTTTATGGGGATGATACCCATTAAGATTGTCATGAGAAATTAAGCTTGCATTCCATTAGCTGTCAGGGTAATGATGTCATATCATCTGACTTCTGGAAAAAAAACCACTGTAATGTACTAAATGGGAAAGGCAAATTACATTTCTGTATCACTATTGGTACAGTTTTGACTTGGTAGGGCCCCCTCATAAAGGTCTAGAAGAGCCAAAAAAAGCACCTCAACTACATGGAGAAAAGAGTTAAGACTGTAATTTTGAGTGTGTTAGAGTTTGTGTACAGGTATATATGATTGTGGAAGCCAGAGGCCAATATTAGTGTCTTCCTCCATCACATTCCACCTTATCTTTTTTTAAATTTTTTAATTTTATGTATCTGGGTATTTTGTCTGCATATATGTCTATGCTTCATGTGCATGCCTGATGCCCGTAGAGGCCAGAAGAGGGCATCGAAATGAGTTCAGGGGAATTTCTGGGGGTGTAAGTTCCAGAACACAGGAAAGTGTAAACAGGAGAGGGTCTAATGGCTAATTTGCTCTGCTTTCCTTGGATTTTTCATGTCTTTATCTCAATTTCTTACTCCCAAGGTTTTATTATACTTGAACAAATTAGGTAATCATTTCATCAGGCAGCTATAAACGACGTCCAATGTGGGGGCCACATATTTCCGCATAAGACCTGAGAAAGTTTAAAAAAAAAAAAAAAAGACTCCAAACACACAAAAATGGAGTCAAATGCAGCTTCCTAGCCCCGCAGTCTCTCATGCAGCATGGTACACAGACATCATTTCCTGGCCACTGCCTGTAGGCTTGAGCCACCAGCATGCCATGAGGTAAGCTGTACAGTGGTTTAAGATTTTGCTCATGTGAACAGAAAAGGTAGGCTTAAGGGGGAAAAAAAAGAAGAAAAAGAGCATAAACATATAATAAAAAATAATAAAGTCTTTAAGGAGAGAAGTAATAAAAAAAGAATAAGCTACATTAAGGATGGGAAATATAATACAGGGAGTTTGGACCTAATATGGTGCTTTGTTAATTTTGAAGTTTTTGAATGCTAATAAACAGACAACAGCTGCTGAGAGACATGGGCTTGTGGAAGGGACTGCTGAATTAAACCAACCTATATACTATAGACATGTTGTGGGTTATGAATGGAAGTTCAGAATGGAAAATGTATTGCCTTGGAGGAGAGGTTATAGTTTTGTTTCCATAAGAAACGAGGGTTAACAGATCAGATTTGACCAGGGCAGACCTCCTGAGTATCTTGGTTACAGACATGGGGGAGAAATCAAGAAAGACTACAAGAAAGGTGACGTGTAAGGTGATCCCTCTGCATGGGAATAGCTTGGAGACAAGATGAGACATGATAAACCTTGTTGGCTTCAGAGTCCTCATGACTTATTACTACATGCCATCCTTTCATATGGCATGGATAGAAATTTATATTACAGCTTAGTTATGCAGTCCAAACAGACTTATAAAGTTGACAGGTGCCTTTCACCTGCTCAAATACAGAACAACAAAAAAAATCATCTTTAACTGACTTGTGTACACCACATATTCCATACTTGTGTTAGTGCAAACATGTATGTTACCTTTAAAAGTCTTGTGTGTTTTCAGATCAAGGGGACCAGACACCAATGAAAACGAGTGGTCCTGGTGATCCAACCTCTCAGGTACCTTTGCTGCAGTTTCCCAAAGTTCTGTATTCAGAACAATTTCAAGACTGTTGGCTGAGATGGCCCAGCCTCACAGACTATTCCAGCCAAAACTTCAGATAAGCCCTACATTTTCCCATCACACCAAGACTAGACACAACTAGCTCTCCCAGGACTTGACCATTATCCCAATTTTTCCAGGGTCCCCTAAAGATGCCAGTGCCCCCAGACAACAGGAAGCAGTCTAGTGAACACGACATTCATATTCTCTAGAGGTGGGGTGGATGGTCTGTGGTCATTTGGTGGGTTATGGATGTTTGTCATCTTTTAGGCAGGGGGTTCGTTACAAGTTGTTAGTAGTCAAGGTCAGAAAAAAAAGGAACAGAGAAAATTAGATTCAAGGATCTTTTTCTAAAAAGTATAAGGGGGAATATAATATAGAAATGATGGGATAAAAGGGTAGATTGTTGAGTTTACTTTTGAACAACCACTTGTCTCAAATATTTTATATTGATATGGAATTTTGTATATTGATACAAATTTAAGGTTATTTTTGCTATACTGTACTGCTTGTATTTCTTGTTTAAGGTATTGTACCTATGTAGCTCATTTTAAAATGTAAAGTTTTAGTCCTTGAAAGATCTTTAGTATAATAAAGAAATAGAGGTTAATAGTCATCTGTAACAATCAAACTTGTAGTCATGTAAAGTATGTTTTCAAGGTCAAACATATATTTTAGATAGACAGATGGTCTTCAAACACTTCAGAGATAACAAAATATAGCATTTAAATGTTTTAATAACATAGGGCTTTTCATGACAGTGAGACAGTTCCTGGCATCTACTTCACAACAGGACAATGAGCATAGAAGAACCTCCATATGGAGATTGCTTTCTTTGTGGCAAAAGGTTTGGGCAAGAAACTGTCTTTGCCTCAACTGCTGACAGTAGGCTGTCCAAAGTAGACAAGCAGTACATAAAAGAAAGGTTCTGCTGAACTTTGCCAAGACAGGGTAGGATAGCTCTTCAAAAATTCCTGCTTCACAGAAAAGTTTGCCAGATATTCTGGACCTGTAGGCTGAAGATAGATGCCCCAACATTACAGAGGAACCTTGGGTGACTGTCAAGGTAGCCAGATGCTGTTGTTTCATGGTTTTGGAAGTTGCTTGTTCTGCACTTCCTGTTTACTCATATATTACTATATCTTTCTCTGATCTCTGATGGAGTTGAAGACTAGATAGTTACAGTTACAGTTTCCCTTAGTCATGAAAGAAAGTAAATTAGGTACAAAACTTTGGACTCATCAACAGAGTATAGATAATGGAATATTTTCTCTAAATTTGCCAAATACTAATGAACTGGACACTGTAAATGTATTTCTTACTTAGTAATTGTTTTCATTATATATAGCTTTGCACTGGGATTAGCCATAAAGTTCTTGGAGGACTTTGCAAGGGTGGCTAGAGAGGACAGAAAGACTCCGAAGTAGTTCAGGGGAATTTCTGGGGATGCAGTTTCCAGAGAACATGAAGAGAGGGTTATCAAGAGAGGGTCATTCAATCACTCTACTTTCCTTGGATTTTTCAGGTATTTATCTCACTTTCTGACTCACAAGGTTTTATTATACTAGAACAAATTAGGCAATCATTTCATCAAGCAGTTACAATGGCTTTGAGTAAACACTTGCCGGGCAAGGCTAAGGTCCCAAGTTTGGACCCAGCACTCATGTAAAGTTGAACGCAGTAGCATCTGTCTATAACCACAGTGTTCCCACGTGGGAGGTACAGACAAGAGAATCCCTGGAAGCTTGCAGGCCAGCTAGCTTGGAAAACAAGACTATCTCAAAACAAAGCGGAAGGTGAAAATAGTCTGGGTGCTGTCCTCGACCTCCAGGTACCCACAGGCACACAGGCAAGGGGGCAGGGAAGAGGAGAGGGAGAGAGACACAGATCATACAAAGATAGACCTTAAAAAAACACGTTTTGAATCAGACAAAACAGTGCATACAACACGAACACCAGACCCATGATTTTCTAGATACTTAAATGTGCATGCAACAGTTGTCTAAAAGTTCATTAACAAGAAATAGACCACTAGTCCTTAATACTGCAATCTCTCCTCCCAATCCCCTCTCATTTTCAGCTCCCAAACAGAAATGATTAGCTCATTACTGTTACCTAAGACCTTGATTTGCCTGTTTTTTGAGGCAGAGTCTCATGTAGCCTAGGCTCACTATGTAGCCAAGGATGATTTCTTCCTCCATTTCCCAAGTGCTAGGATTACAAACATGTGTCATGGAGTTACTACTGCTACAAAAGGCTTTCCAGTATAAGCTTGTGGTTACATATTATAGGTTGTAGAGGTGGCTATAGAGTTGATCCTAGGAGCAACATCATTCCTAAGTCACAACTGCCTGTTTAACTGGTACATATCTTAGCGATGACCCAAGTAAATACATTAAGTACTTGTGGTGCTTTGAATGAGAATGGCCACCATAGGTTCATATTTAGAATTCCTGGTTTTCAGTTGGTAGAACTGTTTGGGACAGATCAGGAGATGTGACCTTGTTGGAGTGTGTGTTCCTGGTTCTTGTGATGACGTCACAACATGTGAGCGCTCAGCTACTGCTTGAGTGTCATTTCTGCTCTGCTCCCTGCCATGATGGTGATGGACTCTAACCCTCTGAAACTGGGAGCCTCTGGACACGGTGTCTTAGTGTAACAATAGATAGTACTTAATGCAAAACAATAAAACTTCCTCGTTTATTTTCACTACAGTCACCACAGCATTTTTAAGTATACAACAAGAACTAATTATGCTGGAGAGAAGTTTCTTGTTCTTTTACTAGAGTTAAGGAAATCAGAGCCCAGCTATTTCAGTATCCCACTCACCATAAAATCAGCTTCATTCTTCCTACAATACATGAAGAATTCATGATGCCCGATGTGCTGACTACAGAATAAAGAGAAATGTGTTCTAAAACATTCTGCTGATTTCACAAAACTTGGCAATTACTCACTAGATTAGCCAAAATACATTTTGTTATTCTATTATCAGTTCAGGGAAAAATAATCTACAATTAATCAATATTGACTTTTCTAGGAAAGTAAAATTAAAAGTCAAGGCTTTTTGAATGTTAGAGAAGGCTGCAAAAACACTTTTGTTCTTGGTTTTTCATTTTGTGTGTTAAGGAGGGGCCTGTATCCAATATGGGGCTAGGATAGACTTCAAAGTCCTTGTACTGGATTGATATCAGTTTGTTTATAAACCATCAATCAACAATAATCTTTTTTTTTGTTTTGTGTTTTTGCTTTTTTCGAGACAGGGTTTCTCTGTGGTTTTGGAGCATGTCCTGGAACTAGCTCTTGTAGACCAGGCTGGTCTCAAACTCACAGAGATCCGCCTGCCTCTGCCTCCCAAGTGCTGGGATTAAAGGCGTGCGCCACCACCGCCCGGCCATCAACAATAATCTTTAACCATTAAGGTAAAAAAATCAAGTTAGGACTGGAGAGATTACTCAGTCAGTAAAGTGTTCCTGCAAGCATGGGGAAAAGAGCTCAATTTCCTAGAGCCCACACACTAAAGACCAGGGATTAGGCTAGATCCTAGGCTAGGAGACAGAGACAGCACGACCCCTATGGCTAGCTGGCCAGCCAGTATAGCAAATCTGTAAGCTACAAGTTCAGTAGGCGAGCCTGTCTCAGAAGATAATGTGGAGAATGACTGAGTCAGAAAGCACCCAACACCAAACTCTGGACTGTATGTGCTCAGTCATATGAATCCACATGCATATATACACAAATACAAGTCCATCTGTATACCCACACCTAAAAAAGGGGGGTAACTGTTAGTAATACTTATACATCAATATACAATGTTTGATCAGGCCACTCCTCTAACATGATATGCTTTATTTCAGGAATAAACTGTGGCTCTGGGATACAATACACAAATTATTGATTATAGCCTAACTTCCTCCTCATACATACTTTTACCCTCAAATTTCTAAAGCAGATGCATCAATACATTTCCATAACAATAGCATCTTCAGGAAATCCGATGTTCCTGAAATAAAACTATCATTAAACCAGAGAACTTTACTTTTTGTAGGTTAATATCTTGCACAATAGAACTCTCTGATCCATGGTGACAACACTAAAACTCCAGTGGATCTATGAAACTGAATAGTATTGAACTCTCTATATAAAGCTTTTCCCTAGACATACTATACTATATACAACAAGTAATCATCTAATTGCTTAAGCAGAGATATTGATCTCTTCCCGTTACAAACTAAAGGTCTTCGATAGATCCAAATGTTGCTATTATAAAACTTGATTGTTTGCCCTACAAAATCAAACATGAGAACATGAATACCTTATAACTATTTTTATCACCTGAACACCCAACAAAGAACTAGGAATATGCAGTATATGATTAGCAATTACTGAAAAATAAATGACTTTTTAAAATGACTTCATGATTCATCTCTGGAAAAATGATTTTGAAATTTCACTTACAAAAGACATGAGAACATATTTCCTCTGAGCCATAATACAAGAAAAAAAAGTACAGCCGATGAAAATTAGCTATTAAAATACATCATTACTTCAGGATAGCTACAATAACGCACTAATGACATTATTGCTAGTTATCTTGAAGTATCAAAGGTTACTTTCCTAGTAATATTAGTAAAGAAAGTTAGCAATTATAACCACTGAGGAATTTTAGTAGCCACCTCATTAGTAGCCACCTTAAAGAAAACATAATCTTTTAAAGTTATCTACATACATAGAGAAAATTATTGAAAGAGTAAGTACAGTACTCCTCCCAAACAGTTTTGCCAGTTTTCTGAGAATTTACTCTGGAAGTTTTTAAGAGGGCATGGATTACCTAAAGTCATCTCTACCTCAGATAATCAGGGGGAAAAACAAATGTAATTGACATTAAGAATAAAAGCTTCATCTCAAAAATCAAAAAAATAAATTATGTGCAAACTACATTTTAAAGTAGGAGGTTTTACAGACCAAGCCTAATTTAGTTCTTGGAAATCAATGGTGTCTACATTAATACAAAGATATTTCTGCCCTGTCCCTCAACATTAGCAGAGATAATATAGTGGTCTTCTTTGCTTTCCAGTCACTGAGGATATGTGAAAATTTTCTACAAATATATTTCAGAATGTTTACAGGAATAAAAAAAATAGGACGAAATAATCAGTTACAACATTCAGACTCCAAAAGATATTTTATACCTATAAATGATTTCCCCATGTGTTCCATATACAATAAATTAAAATATAATACCAATTAAGTATCTGTTTCTTCTTTTGTAGCTGAAAATTGTTTAATTATTGACCAAATTCACTCAAGTAAAACAGTTTCTAAGAAAAGGCAGACACTAGTATTTACTATTACTACTCAACACATCAAATGGAAATATTTTAAGGTTTTTAATTTGCGGCAGAATGACTTTTTAAAATTCAGCATTATAGAGACTCTTTAATAAAAATAAAATTGCTCTTTCAAAAAGTTGAGAAAGGGTGAAAACATCGCCCACCTTCAAATCTCACCAGAAAGCATTCCAGGAAGGGTCTCACAGGCACATGACTCCAAACCAGGCAGGTGCCAGCTCAGAGGGGACAAGTGAGCACGGACTAGGAAGTACAGGACAGTTTACACACAAGTTTCACCCTGGAGCTACTACATTTCCTTTGCTTCTGTTGTGATGAGAAATGCAGATATGGAAATTGTGAAAATCAGAAGCCAGAAATTGACTTAAAAAAAAAAAAAACTCCAACCTTTAACATTAGGAAACTAGTACAGGCCAGATAAACAATAAATTTATCCTTCCCTTAAGCAACTAGTTTTGGTTACAAGCCAAGAACACACTAAAACAGTAGTTCTCAACTGTCAACAGAAATCTTGGTCAACAGAATGGTGCCCAACGTGTACACAAGTGCATCCACAGAAAACCTGAGAGAGCTTGGAACAGAGTTAAGCATGGCTTCTTGGTAGGAGCAATTTCTCTAGTTTGCTCTGCTTGCTAGAGGCAAGCACTCTAAAGAGAGGCTTCTTGACTCAGCTTTAGCTGCAAAACCTTGCAGCTCTTTTAAGAAGTCCTGCCACGAAACACTTAAATGGTGTTGATGGAAAGCTGACCACTTCCTTTTTGGTGGTGGCAGGGACCTTTAAACGCAGTGGAGTTGTGGCAATAAACACAGCTCCGGGTGGTACCTCCACCATGAGGCTGGAATCTCAGAAAGCTACGGAATGGACTGGATTCAGCCATCAAAACCCCGGCTTTAATCCTAGCCTTATTGCTTAGCAAATTAAAGACTTGTGTAGTCAGAAAAAGATATACAGTAAAGATAGATTCAAAGGCAAAGAAAATCTATAAATGGTTCACAGTGTGTTTAAAAATATATGTAGGCTTGGAAAACAAAGGAAAAGGATAAAGTCCTTAAAATAAGAGAGAAAGTAGTTGGTTTGGGTGTGGTGGCACACACCTTTAATCCCAACACTGGACCACTGAGAGTTCAAGGACAACCTGGTCTACCAAGTGAATTCCGGGACAGCCAAAGATAAACAGAGAAACCCTGTTTCAAAAAGCCAAAAAATAAAAATAAAAATAAATAGAGGTTAAAGTAAAGCCACGTAAAGATGAAAAATACACAGAGAGTCTGGATACTGTGTGCTATTATGCTCTCTTTGAATTGTTTGAATGCTGAGGAAGAAGCAACAGCTGCTAAAAGATATTTGTTTATAAATGCTGCAGGACCGGGCGGGATAGAAAACCTCTGCCAACACTCAACCTGTGGGTCGAGACCCCTTTGAGGACCAAACAACCTTTTTACTAGGGTTGCCTAAAACCATTGGCAAACACAGATACTCACATCACCATTCACAACAATGCCAAAATTACAGTTATGAAGCAGCAATAAAAAGTTTTAATGGGCGGGGGTCCCCACTACATGAAGAACTGCATTAAAGCATTAGTAAGAATCTAAAATATGTGACTCCCAAGCCGTAGATATCCCTGCCTTGCCACCCTGGACCGTAACCCTGACTTCAGAGGGAAGACAGACTCTCCATGTACCAGAGAGTACCAATGATAAGATGAAATTAGAAGTTAAAAGTTTTAAAGATTTCTACTTTATGCACTATTTTAAAGTACATGTTTTAAGAAAAAAAATTAAAATGAGGGGGATGAATTAAGAAACAACTCCTAACTTTAATACAATAGAGAACATATTTTCAGCATATTACAATTCATCTTTTAAAAAATTCTAATGTTTTATAAACTGACTGCATTCTTTGGGTAAAATTTAAGCATCTGAGTTCTTAGGGAAGCTTGATTATTTCCAGGTCAAACACTGGGACCTGGCAGTTGTAACGGACTTCAGCAACATGGAAAAGGAAAACAAAAACAAAAACAAAAAAGGTTTAGAAAGAACAGGAAAGAAAGCTATGTTCACCAACAAGACACTTGTTATATAATAATTAAAGCATCAAAGAACCAGACTCAAAATACTTTACTCTTTTAGCTCTAAGAAGATCAGATGTTCAAATGGATAAACACAATCTGGGGGATTAAAACAGAAATGCTGTGTAGAGCAACACCTGAAGACAGCCTTACAATGTAACTTTAGAGACCCTCTCAAAACTTCCAGTTTAAGCCAGGAAGTGTCATAGCTACATTTTACTCCGAGTTCAGGATTAATTGAGAAAAATATCTAACCTACTCTTCTGATATCATACTTTGGGGGAAAAATCATTTAAGAACAAGAAAGGGGGTATGTGGAACTACTGAGGCTGAGGCGCATTATCTGAATCCTTTCCCAGCAGACTCCAGGTTCCAGCTGCTGCCCCTAGCACCATTAACAGTTATCAAGATCAAAACTCTGTGTGCCCAAAGAAGACAACCTCGCCATTTGCTAATTTGTTCTGCTTTGAGAGCCATTATATATTTTTGGCATTACTAATAGTCAAGATAATTAAATGGAGTGATTCTGATGCACTTACAGGACCTAGTTCTGGATTTAGGGTTAAAGGTTTGGGCTGTGTAAAATGTCATTTTTAATTCCTAAAACAAAGGAAACTTTCTGCGTATTTCTCTTCATTTAATCAGAATAATGTACAAGTTTTTATAAGCAGAAAGCAAAAATTTAAACTAATAAGCATTTATTGGTGGCTCATTCCCAGTCCAAGAAATGTAAAGAGTAAATGAAGTTGAAATAAATTCCTTTAGATTACAAAGAATTAACAAGATAGCCTCACTTTACCCAAGCTGAGCTTCACCTGACAGCTGACGCGAGTAAAGCGAGTTGTCCAACTACTACGCGCTTCTTCTCTTCAATAAAACAGGATAAATACTAGTTATGTCCTTTTTGTAAGAATGGTATGTCTAGATGGGTTGTAATTCATCCTCTCAGATGGTCAGCCCCACAACATCACCGGTGTAGCACACATCTGGAGAAGTGGCCACGCGAGGCGTGTAGCACTTCCCCCTCACATTTCCATTCTCCTTTCACTAATCTAAAAGCAGCTTCCTAGTCATTTCAACCCTCTATCAACTCCACCCTAGTGTAAATGTTATTGTGCGGACAATTCAATTCTCACTAAACTCTAAACTTTATGAAGGTGGTGGCAGTCTTTATTTCTGATCAGTACTGAATCTCAATCACTGAGTATGGTAAGAAGAACATAATAAATGTCCAAAACTTACCTATGAGCAATGCACTCCGTAGTAGCTTCTGGTCGACCAATGAATTATCAGAACTTGTAACTTTTGTTTATGACTTTCTTAGCAACACACTGCTATAAACACATCACTGCTTAAAAACTACAACTCATAATGTAACCACGTAAAAGTAGGTTTCGTAAACTGTGTCTGCTTTAAAGAACTGGCCATCCTGCGCTGTGGATGACCAGAGCACCTCCCCTGCAAATGCCCTAGAATATGTGCCCCATACAGCAGCTCTCTCGCCGCCCAATGGCGTTTGTACTATTAGTTTAACAAACCATAACCAGTAAAGTCGAAGCTTCACAAATCAAAAATTCATTCCAAATCTGCACTATTTCGGGATTACGTGGCTCCAGACTGTGGTAGAGCTCTAACGTCAAGGGGCATTCACGCTCCACTAAAGGACTGTAGTCATGTAAGACCACACTAGGTAACTTCAAAGGGCAGACCAAAATCTAAACGTTCAACTCAGTGAACACATTAACGGATAGAAAAGTTTAAAAGTTGTTTTTTTTTTAAAAGAAACATGAGCCTTTCTACTCAAACAAGCCTTCCAAGACCCACATATGAAGCCTCTGATCCTCCAAATTTTCATTTCCCTTCCACTTCAGTAAAAGAAAACTCAAAACAAAGTATCACATAAAATCAGGTAACCACACACAGATGGACTTTAAACAACTCAAAATGACTATCGTCAAAGTACGACCCTCAAGATGACTTGGATGAGGACCAGCCGCAGGGAATAGACACCTGAGAAGTGGAGTCTGGGTCTGTCTGTGGTGCAGAACCTACTTCCCAAGAGCAGATGACAGATACTCCAAATCTACAGAAAAAATCGCCAGGCACAGAACTCAACTCTTAAGTCACCTCCTTCTGCAGCAACCCCTGTCTTTGCCCAGAGAGCAGTGAAGGCACTAAAGCCTGTGCACACAGACCAGATCTGCGCTGCGAGCACACCCTTCAGGCCTGCAGTGTGTGCAGGAACAACAACTCCACGTGGTCCCGGAGATGTTGCAAAAGACAGCGACACAGCAGCCGCTCCCAGGATGCAGCAACCACAGACAAGTGTGTCCCGACAATCCCCAGGGGGCCCAAGGGGAAAGAGGCACTGAGCCGCCAGGGGCGCGGGTAGGGCTCCCAGCTCCTACCACTGCCTAGGGTAGCACGGGAAACGTCCTCTACACGCTCGTCCTTCCCTAGGAGCCCCCTGTGCAGGACGGAAGCGCACTGCAGACCAGGGCTGCGCTGGGCCTTGCCCTTCTCCGGCCACCGCCCCCGGGCAGCCACCGCTGCCCTGACCGCCCGCCCGCCCGTCCCTCACCTAATCTTGTAACTGGGCAGGGTGTGCTTGCGCTTGATGATCTTCTTGAGCTGGTTGACGATGATGGAGGTGAGCTGGGGCATGGGCCGCCCCTCGAACTGGGAGCGCACCTCGAAGTCAATCAGCGGGTCCTCCACGAAGGAGAAGAACCAGTGGGTGAAGGGCACGCGGGTGAGGACGAAACGCAGCCGGCCCACCACCCGCGACAGCTTGACGAACAGGTAGGCGGACTTGCCGAACACTAGGTCCACGTCGATAGCCAGGTGGAAGCCGCCGTCGTACTCCACCTCCGCCTCGAAGGCCAGCTCCTCGGGGCAGGTGGCGGGCAGCGCGTCCCCGTCGGGGCCGTCGGGCTCGCCGGTGCCCGAGGCCACCACGGGCCGCACCAGGCGGATGGTCTTGATGAAGGGCACCGTGTCGCCCAGGAACACGTCGCGCAGGCTCAGCCCCTCCAGCAGGCGGCCGGCCGTCTTGGTCTGCAGCAGCTCCTCGAACTCCACCTTGATCTTCTTGGTGACCCAGCGGCGGGCGAGCGCCGTGTCCCGCAGCTCCCGGAACAGGAACAGGATGGTGGCGTTGAGGAAGTAGCAGGTCTCCCGCGTCGGCGGGGCCGGGCTGTCGGGGGTCGGGGCGGCCTCGGACGACCCGGCCGCGGGCTCCTCCGAGCCGCCGCCATAGAGGTACTCCCTAAGGGGCAGGCCCGGCACCGGCTTGAGATAGCGGAAGCCGTCGCCCGCGCGGGCCGCCTCGTCCGCCCGCGGCTCGGGCTGTCTGCGGTAGAGCAGCAGGAACTGTGCGAGCAGCGTGAGGAACGAGCCCAGCACGGCCGACGCCAGGATCATGAGCAGCAGCCCCATCCCGCCGCCCCCGCCGCCCGCCGGCCTGCACCCGCGCTCTCCGCGCCGCCCTCACGCCGTCGCCCCCGCCGCCTCCATCTTGCGGACATCGGTCGGGGAGGAGCGGCTCCTTGGGCCCGTCCCGAGCGTCGTCTGCAGCCCGGCGCCGCTGCCGTGCGGCGCCCTAGCCCGCCACGGCCCCGCGCCTCCACAGACGCTCCCCCCGGGGGCGGCCCGAGCGCCGGCGACCGGCGGCGGCGGGCGAGGGCGGGAACGGCGCCCTCCCAGCAGGAACGGCGCTCATTGGGCGAGCGGCGCGTGACGTCAGAGCGGGCGCGCTCCCGCCGGCGGGCGTCCGGGCACTCGCGGACGCGGGTCCGTCTCCGGCCTCTCGGCGCGCTTCCAGCGAGCGCCGCGCCCCCACGCCCGCAGTCCGCCGCGCGTCCGTCCTCCCGGGGGCGCGGGAGATGACGGAGGGGTGACCCGGAGGAGTCCGGAGCCGGGCGGACGGGGCCTGGCGCGGCCGTCCGTTATTCCGCACCCATCCCCCGCGCTGGCCGTGGGCCCTGCCCGGGTACCGCTGCGGCGATTGTCCGCCCCTTCGTCCCGCAGTGAGTCGCTGCCTCCCCTGCAGGGCATCGCGGCGGACAGCCCGAGCGCGGGCGGTCGGCACGCTGCCCAAGCCGGCCAGAGGACTGACTGCATCAGAGACCGCCGTCGCTATAGCCCGCACGGGCCAGCGGATCTGCGTCCGCAGAGGGTGGGCCCCGAGAAGAACCGCGGGAAGAAGGGTACTAACTTTCCCACTTCAGGGCTTATTCGCGTTTAAATGAGGAGTTTCTTAAGAGGTCTGAGAGGAGTAGGTGGGCCGAAATGAATTCGCCAGCACATTGGAAGATGTCTTAGGGACTCCCTTCAAACTGTTGTGCACGCCCCCCTCCTTCCTCGCGTTATCACTGAGGCGGTTGACTACATTGACACAGTCTAAAGAAGTTGTTGGGGTCACATGGCAGAGCACTGAGTCCTTGGTTTCCAATCCGTACAACAACATTGAGAATGCAGCTGATCAGGTCTGTGATACCCCAGAGAGGAGAATTGGAGATGTAGGGACAGGAAAGAGGGAGATTTTGCACAGGGTAGCACCAGGGCCAAACCAATAGAGCTGGAAAGCTTTGTGTTCCCTGGCAACAATGTTTTCTAACTACTCAGTTATTACATCATAGCTTACGTCCTTGCACTTGGACACAGCCTTTTCTAGTAAGGTCAGATTTTTCCAGTTATTGAAGTCTCAAGGATTCAGGTTGGCTCTGAGACATCAGTGCAGTTATTGTTTCTAGCCCTTGAACATTTTAGGCCAAAGATTGTCTTGACTGGGTGATTCTGGAATTAAACCAGACTTCTGACCCAACTGGGCCAGGTATAGAGCTTTGGGATCAATTTGATCTCATGTTTCTTATTCGGGTGTTTGAAATGGGAAGACATCTATAAGACAGATGTTTGCTGAGCAACCTAGCTGACATTCTAGAAGTTTCAGACAACGTCCATGTTCAATGTCACCCTCTGCTTCTGCTTCTGGGCTGGCTTCTTAGATATATTAGTTCAACCCCAGTGAGAGCTATAAGCCCTTTTTTCAGTTTTCACCAGAAATTTTACACCACTGTACCAAACATTACACTAGGGAGTGGAGTGGGGAGTTCTCCACATCAGTGAGATATTAAAACTTCCAACAGGGAGGCTAGACAGATGTCTCTATCAGCAGAGTGCTTGCCATTCAAACATGTGAGCCTGAGTTTGGATCCCCAGCATCCACTTAATAAGCTGGGTCTAGCAGCATAGTCCCTTAATCCCAGCACTCCAGGAAGGAGACAGGAAGTTCCCTGAGTCCTGAACTCCAGGTTCAACAAGAGACCAATTCAAGAACTAAAGTGGAGTGTGATTGAGAAAGATGCCCGATACCAATGTATGACCTCTGCATGCACACATCAAACACACACATGTTGGGGGAGGCTGCTTCATTTCCCAGCTGCCCAGACTCTAGAAATAATCACTCAGAAACTATATTATTTAAATCAGTGCTTGGCCAATCACTTAAGAGTATTGCTAGCTAGCTCTTACATCTAGTATTACCCCATTTTCATTATTTTATATTTTATCATGAGGCTCATAGCCAACCGGCAAGGTTCCAGCTAACAGCTCATGTCTTTCCCCTCTGGCGGCTACATGGCATCTCTTTCACTCTGCCTACTCTCTTTCTCTCTCTCTCTCTCTCTCTCTCTCTCTATATATATATATATATATATATACATATATATATATATATATATATATTATCCAGCCTGGCTATATTCTGTTAAGCCATTTGCCGAAAGCAGCTTCTTTACTCATTAACCAATACATAAGGGCTTCCCACACCATTTCCCTTTTTATGTTTAAATAAAAAGGTTTTAACATTAACACAGAAAAATTACATATAACAAAACAGGTATCAAGCAAGAATTACAGTTAGAATATTTATATCTATCTTTTATCATAACTAAGTAAAACTATAACTATTCTTCAACTCCATCAAAGACCCCAGAAGAATATAATATTACCTAAGTAAACTTCCAAAACTCTAGAAATGACAGAGACATCTCACTGCCTGTACAGTCACCCAAAGTTGTTCTGTAATGTTGGAGCATCCATCTTCAGCCTACAGGCCCATGGTATCCAGCAGACTTTTCCACGAAGCAGGAAATTTCTAAGACAGTTCCACCTGTGTTGGCAGTTTGTCAGTCACTTTCTTCTGTGTCCTGCAGAATGTCTTGCAGACTCTTTCATGAAGCAGGAACCCTGAAGGACCATCTCCTCTTCTTTAGATACCTTCAGCAGTCATTTTTCTGTGGGTCCTGCATATCCAGTCAAGCAGTCCAGGCAAAAGCAGTTTTTTGCCCAAATGGCTAACAGACTCCATAAGGAGTCTCTTTGATGTCCATCATCCTCTTGAAGTAGACTGGTGCTCCAAGAGCAGGTGTGTCTCATGCCATGAAAAGTTCTAAGTTATTAAAATATTTTAAATGCCATATTCTGTAGTCTTTGAAAGATCTGAAGATTATCTAACTGAAATATATCTCTATATATCTAGAAAACCTAACATGTCTAAAAGTTTGACTATTATTGATGACTATCTATTAGCCTATATTTATTATTCATTACATTTTAAAATGAACTGTGCAATCACAATATCTTAATCAAGAGCAGAAATATACATATAACAAGATTGACCTTAAATTTGTATCAATAGACTGAGATCAATACCAATGTAAAGTATTCATCTCTATAGCACACACACATGCATAGAACCAGAGCCAAACAACTCTCTTGATCTATCATGGCTCTGGAATGATCCTACGCCCAGTACTCTCCCCTTGCTTGCAAGGTTGGTGAGCCCAATGGAAATATCCTCACTACATCTCCACATCTTCCTTAATCCCTAGGATACCTCTTGGAACCCTGTGTCTTCTCAGTCTATTGGTCATTCAATTCTCCAGTAACTTGTCCTCGAAGGGCACACTACAGTCTATTAAGGAGATCAGGAAACCTTGAGGAAAGAGAAGGGAAAAAAATCAGGGGAAAAAAAAGGCTAACATTTACTAAACACTAGTAATGACAATACAGATGTGATGGTTTGAATCTGAAATGACTGCCATAGGATCATGTCTTGAATACTGGACCACCAGGTTTGTGGACTATTATTCTGAAGGAGTTTTTAGGAGATTAGCTTGACTTATGGAAATAGGTCACTGGACCTGATTTCTGTCTAGTGTCTGTGCTTCCTGCCAGTCACCATAACATCACTGTCACTCACTGCTGGTATCAGGAACTGAGCCACTTTGCATTCTCAGCCATGCCCTCTCCACCGTGATGGATGGTGACCCTCTAAAACAGTGACAAAAATCTTTCCTTGTCAGGAGTTTTGCCAAGGTGGCCATAGAAATAACTAACACAACAATGCATTGATGTGTCAGCCACAATGTTCAATGCTTTCTTGTTTTAAAATATGTATCTTTAAGTTTATAAATACACATGATTTTATAGTCAAATGTATATGCTATTTAGTTGGTAGTGCTCACATAATTTGGGTGTGGTATACCCTTTATCTTATGAAATATTGCTGTATTAATAGAAGCTTGGTGCTTTTGAATGCTATTCTTAGAGGAGAATATAAATCCACCATACCTCGTCTTAATAATGTTGGTTTATAATTGATCAGAAGTCTGGGGATCACTGTCCTTGACTCTGGAAATCTGAGATTCTGAGTGGATGTGAAGGAGATGCACTAATGACCCACTGATGTGCCTCAGATGACATCACTGAAGTTAAGGTGCCCAGTGTTGGCACAGAACTTGTGGGAGTAAACAACCAATGTCTGATTTGACTTAACATCCACCCCATGAAAAGGAACCCATACCCAAGAGCCAGAGACTAGATAGCCTAGAGACCTAGGGCAAAACCAAACCCTACTGGTCTTTTTTTTTTTTTTTAAGTATCAATTAAAATGATTTCTAATGATTTTCTGTTATGCTCATAGATCAGTGCCTTTTTCAGTCATCATCAGAGAAGCCTCCTCTGGCAGCAGATGAGGTCAGATTCAGAAACTCACAGCCAGACATTACATGGGGAGAGAGTTTAAGTAGGACGATTCCATCAAATACACTCAGAGCTCAGGGAATCCGAGCCAGAGGTGATGCAGGACACCAGGAGAACAAGGCCCTGTGAATCAACTAAGCAGAGTGCATTTGAGCTCACAGAGACTGAAGCAGCAAGCACAGGGTCTGCATAGGTCAGCCTCAGGTCCTCTGACTCCTTAGTGTGAGAACGAGCGCCTCTCTGACTCTTGTGCCTGCTCTAGAGGCTCTTTCCCTCACATTGGGTGACCGCGTCCAACTTCAGTATGATGGTTTTGCTTTATCTTCTATATTTTATTTTGCCATGTTTGATTGTTATCTCATAGGAACCTGTTCTTTTCTAATGGGAGACAGAAAGGGAGTGGATCCAGAGGGGAGGTAAAGTGGGGAGGAGCAGGGAGGAGTAGAGGGAGAAGAAACTACAATCAAGATACAGCATATGAGAAAATCTATTTCCAATAAAACAAAAAATAAAGGAAGGAAGCTGCCCCAAGAAAAGATCAATGGAAGACACAGCCTCGCCAACCGAGAGAGAGGCAGGGCTTTCTAATGTCATGATACTCTGAATCCTTTATGTTGAACTCCAAATAGGGGAGACTCAAAGCCTATGAATTCTGGCAGCGGCAGGGATGGGTGGGGGAGGGTTGGAACCATATGAGAGTCAATTTAATGAAAATTATGTAAAATAATGCAAATCTTGTCAACTCGATTGATTGAGAAACACCTAGAGAGTGCCTGAAGTGTGCCTCTAAAAGTGTGAGGACATTTCCATTTCTAGAAGTGGTTTAGGTTCTGAGGACTCTGGCTTCATAAGATAATGACATTATTGGAAGGTAGTGAAAAGCAGGAGGTAAGACCTGGTTGGAGGAATAGGGCCAGTAGGGGCCTCTTTCTAAATTATTCTCCTGGCTAGTTGGTAGTGGAGCATGCCTTTAATCACAGCACTAGGGAGGCAGAAGCAGGTGGATCTCTGAGTTCAAGGCCAACCTGGTCTACAGAGTTCCTGGACAGCCAGAACTGTACAGAGAAACCTTGTTTTGAACACCCCCCCAAATCTTCTGATTCCTGTTTGTTGGGATATGAGCTTGTTTCTGATGTGCCAAGCTCTCCCTGACATGATGGATCAATACCTCTGAAGCCATAAGCTAAAATTAATCCTCCTTTTAAATTTCTTATATCTGGTATTTGTTACAAACTCAGAAAAGCACAATTGAGGGCAAAGCAGCGAGTTTAGAATATCTGCTAAGAAATGATACACCGAATCATTTTGTGAACTGTGAAGATAAAAAATCCAACAGTAATTTTTTGAGGATTCAACATATACCTGTAAGGAATGAGCAGAGCAGAGTCCCTGCCCTCAGGGATTCAGGCCCAGACGCAGACACCCACATAACTAACGATAAGACAGCCGCTGCTCCAGCAGAGGCCACTGGAGAAACTGTGGGAACAGAGCCTTCTAGTCCAGGGGCAGAGAACAGAAACTGCCTAGGGCTAACTCCACTGCCACGTAGTTCATGGTAACAGTGCTGGAAGATCTCCAGGAACTCAGCTGCGTGATGTTCCTTCGGGTCTCACACAGAACTCTCACTGGACAATATTGTTTCTCACATCCTTCACCTCACCTTGTTCTCTTGTCGAGATGCGTGCTCTTTGTTCCTGTCCCCGCGCCGGACTCAGGCAAGGAGCTGAGAAAGCATCAGCTCTGAACTCAAATCTAGAGAGTCGTGCACTTCTAGCCCAATCTTAAATGTTGGGAGGGAATCCGTAATTGATCACACTGAATCGACCCTTTGTGCCCCTGGGCTTGCCAATGCAGAGCGAGGCAATTTCTCCCAAGAGGGATTAAGAAAATGATGGGTTGACCAGTGTAGAGGTAGACACCTTTAATACTAGCAGTCATGGGGCAGAAGCAGGTGGATCTCTGTGAGTTAGAGGCAAGCCTCTTCTACAGATCCAGTTCCAGAATAGCTAGAAAAACCCTGTCTCGAAAAATCAAAAAGAAAATAAAAAGGAAGAAAATGTTGGGCCATTCTAGTTTAATAGGAACCAAGACAAGAAACGGATTCTCTCTGGGGAATATGGGAGGCTTTGGGGCAAATAGAATTCTCTTTGGCGGTTGCTTGGAGGCATTACCAGAATAAAAAATAAAACCTCCCACGTTGAAAATCCAATGTAGTTCAAGGAAATTGGGACAGGATGCCGGGGAGAAGGTGGAATGAGTAAGTGTTGGGGCTGACCAGTGCGAAAGAAGGGACAGGATGTGAGCTGAGTTAGGGAGGGGTGGAAATGCAGGGAGGGGTCCAGTCCTACTTTGCTAACTTTGTAGTGTTGAAAGGTTTGCTGTTGTTGTTTAAGCAAGAATATAACAACACATCTCCTTCCATCCCCCACTGACAAAACGTCAAACATCATTCCGGCTTCTGCCCTCTGCTTCTGTTCACTAATGGTCCTTACACACACACACACACACACACACACACACACGAGCCCTCATCATCCCCCTCCCACACCTTCTCCATTATCATAGTCAGCATCTCTTCCCAGTTCCCACAAAGTGCCCACCCTCAGATCTTGACCAGTCTCTCACCTCTCACCCTCTCTTCTTCCCCACCATGCTCAAGGGAGGACAAAGCCTTCCATTTCAGGGAAGAAAAAGGAGGCCTGTCTGCTAACCTGACCCATGGTCCTTCCTTCCCTGACAACTACTCGCTGACAGAAGCCTCTCTTCTGTGGCCACAATAATCACTGCAAAAAATATAGAGAAGTTCAGTGGATAGTGTGCTTCACTGGGCAGATAGCCTAGACTACTTGGTCCACTTCAGGACTGTAAAAGATCTTATCTCAAAGAACAAGGTAGAGGGCCAGTAATGGAGATGGCTCACCGGTGGCCCTGAGTTCAGCCTCCTGAACTCACATGATGGAAGGAGAGAACCTGACCCCTTCATGTCCTCTGACTTCTACAGTCCCAGGGTGGTACCTATGCCCCCTCCCCAGCACAAAAGTGGAGGACCTCTGGCCTTTACACGTGTGCACACATACCTGTACCTGCACATACAAGAACATGCCCACATACTCCACCCACCCCACCCACCCCAGAATACAACAGACAAAAACAAAATAAAGCAAAACTGTGCTCATGCAGTGGAACCTGCTCCTGCAGGCCCAGCTCCTCTCCTTCCACATACTCACCACTTCCTGCATGCTTAAAAAATGCAACAATATCCCCCACTAGCCTCCTACCTTCAGCTCCCCAACTTCTTCCTTGGCCTCTCTTATCTAGAATAAAGCCAGTTCACTCTGATTGCAGCTTTCCTTCATCCCTTTATCCACAGAGGTCCTACTTCTGTCTGAACAATACCCCCCATATGCTGCCAGTTTTAAACTGACAAAACCCACAATCACCAGGCCGAGAAGAGTCTCCATGAATGATTATCTACCTGAGACTGGCCTGCGGGCAAGCTGTGGGATAGAGAAGAGGTGTCCTTGATTATTAATGTGAGAAGTCCTAGCCCATTGTGTGAAGTTCATGCCCTGGTTTGGGACCCTGGGCTGTATGACTGTGTAACTTGGGCTAGCTGAGCAGCAGCAAGCAAGTAAGCAAGTTCACTCTCTTAGCTCTTGACTGTGGATACAGTGGGACCATTTCCTGCCCTGCCTTGATTTCCTCAAAATGATGGACTGTGACTTGGAATTTTAAGCCAACTCCACCCTTCCTCCCCTGAAATATTTTTTGTCAGGGTGATTTTTCACAGCAACAGAATTGAAAATAGGACACCCCACCTCCAGGAACTCGTTCTTGGTAACGCCTCTGTAGCTCTTTCACCAGCGTTCTGAGGACCCTCTGACAATGTGGGTCATGTTCCCCTTTTCATGAATCCTTTCCTTCCCTTGACAAGACTGTGCAGAATGCCAAGTAACATCAGGCTTCAAGCTTATTCCTCAATTTTGGTTATCAACAAGAGAAACTGCCCCTTTGCAGTTGCTGACCGTTTCTGTGGCTAGAGACAGGAACAGAAAACAGTCTTCCCTGAGGAGAGCCCTGGGTGGGTGTGCCCAGCTTTCCAGTGTGCTCTGGGCTGAGACAATGTCTGGGAGTAAGACCCTCAACAGTAAAATCGAAAAGTTCTGGGCAAACTGGCCAAGTTTGTCACCTTCAATTAGAGATTCTTTTATGGATGGAGATAAAGGTGATGTGGGTCCCCTCTCCCTGGGAACAGCGGGAGAACAGGATTGATTGTTTCCTCTTTCTTAGTGGGAATGAAAAACTACTTCTAATAATACATCTCAAGTCTAACAATAGCACTAAATTCTTTCTGCTTTGCACTTTAATTAAGGCACTAACCCAGTTCCAAACTTCTTATCTTTCATTTAAGGCTGGGGACTCTCTCATTACTGTTCAGAAACAGAAATTATCCTTGAGTTTTGAGACCTTTAGAGTCAACTTGATTGTCCCCTTTCTCAGACACCTCTAATCAAATCCTCTTTAAACAGACAAGGGCTTAACTCGCTTTTGTTTATTTCTTCAACTGCTCTTTAAGCAGGTTCACTTCTGTCCATGCCCTGAAGCTAGGACAGTTTGGGCTGGGCCGTTACATCTTGCCCCTAAATTCTTTTTTTTTTTAATAAAAAAAATTGTATTTACTTAGAAGCATTCAGAATGTCAACAAAACAGCTGCAATTTTTGTTTTGTAACTACAGAGTGGTATTCAGTTAACAGAACAACAATTATCTTCGTATAAGCTGCATCAGAGACAACTGAAGATGAAAACAAAAATAAAAACAAAACGGAAAAAACCTTCCATCCCCATATATAACTAATTTGGGGTCCTTGAACTTCTTTTTGGTCTCCCCTTTGGAGGGGATGTAGGTTTTCATGTCTCTTTCATATCAAGCCTTGTCAGCCTTGGCCATGTCTTCAGATTTCCCCTTTTCTTTAGCAGACGTGGTCTTCCACCTTTCTGAGCACTTCTTGGAGAACTCCAAGAAGCTGACAGAAGCATCCGGGTGCTTCTTCTTGTGTTCCTACCTGCACATTTGCACAAAGAATGCACACGAGGACATTTTACCTCTCGGCTTCTTAGGACCTCCTTTGCCCATGCGTAGTTGACTTTTGTCCGCGAGGCACAGAGTCGCCCAGTGCCTGACCAGCTCTCGCTTGCCCCGGCGCTGTCTCTAGGGAGCTCAATGTACTGCAATGGCCGTGACGCCCCTAGATTCTTACTGACTTCTGTAACTGGTCTAATCACTTCCAACTTTCCTTCCATTCTTTTCTGCTCTGTTGTCAAGCAAAAGTGTTCTTTTCCTTGCTTGAAATGCCTTTCCAAATGAATCTTACAGATTTGGTAGGTCAGGCAGAAGTTGATTGAGACCACTTTCACACACAAGAAAGCATGTAGTGGCCACTCCTACAGGAATTGTGGCAGGGTTTCTTCGCAGGAGTTTTTGAGGGATCTTACCTGGGATGTCCTTCCTATAAAAGTGCGTACCGGGTTCTTAAATGTTTCTTGTGAAATTGGGCCACATTATGCCTATCCGCTTCTGTCTTCTAGTACTCCTGTAGATCCCACTGTCATTAGGATAAGGCCACGGCCCTTGACTGGCTTTCAACATCTGGCTTCTACTGTTTGGTCAGGAGCCTCCCAGATGTTTTCTGAAAGGGAAGTGGAAGCTGTTTGGGTTTGTGGTTCACTACATTTCCATGGTAACTATTCAATCTGGCTCCTCTCAGAATCTTCAAGCTCCAAACCTCAGCTTCAATCTCCGAGCTTAGCCTGAGAGGATCCCCCAGCTGTGTCCAGTTAACTCTAACTCAACACCCAGAACACCGTTCCTGTGCCATATTCTAGTCCAATTCTTCTGTGACTTCTACAGCCCAGCCAAGTTCCCCTCAAAAACACGCCCCAAGCACTCTCTCCCCTCCTTCATTGCACGGTTGTCGGTTTTGTATTGTTTGCTGTCTCCTCACTAGCTAATAAGCTCCTTGCCTGTAGTGAAGTCAAGAGTGCTAGCTCAGCTGGTATTTACAGGAAAAAAGGAAGGAGAGGGAGGGAGCTGAGAGGCGGGAAGGAGGACAGGGTGGTATCAGTCCTTTTGCTGGTCACACTGTGGGGCCTTACCTGACAACATTTTCCCCCAACACCGTGACCTCACACGTCTCCTCTTATGGGTTCTGGTTCTCCTCTCAGAGGACCGCTGAGGTCATCTTTCCCCAAGGGCCTGGCTCAAAGACAGTTTTCCTGGGGTCAGATCCCAGATCTAGGACTTGATGGCTGTACAACCTGGGACAAGGTACACAGATGCTCAAGGTTCAGTTAATTCATGTCAAGTGGGCTACTGACATAGGGCTCTCGGGAGGGAGGATTTGGTAACACAAAGACTTCACTTAACATATGGCCTGGCATGTGTCAGCTGACAAAAGGTTGGTTACTGACAGTTAAGTGTTTAGGAACAGAGCGATCGTTGTTTGAGGAAAACATTTGGCATCATGTTTAACATTTATAGAGTTAGAGCAGTCTCCTCAGTCTGGCATATTTTATATGACTGAATGTTTTAGAATTTATAAGTCAGCATTTGCGACCATTGGAGCCTTGGCCCTGACTGCACCTGGAGAGCCCCAGAGACCCTGGAGCAGCCTTCCCACTCCTGCGACCATCTCTACTACATCTGTGATCACTGGAGCCTTGGCCCTGATGCCCCTGGAGAGGTGAGTGTCTGGGTTCCCGATTGGAGGGCCCTGGTCTCTTGGCACTAGCCCCCTGAGGCACATCCTACAGCCCACCTGCTTGCCCATCCGCACCCACTAAAGCTCCAGAGCAGCCCCCCACACCCACAACCATCCCCCATCACATCTGTGATCACTGGAGCCTTGGCCCTGACTGCCCTGGAGAGGTGAGTGTCTGGGTTCCTAGCCAGAGGGCCCTGCTATCTAGGCCCTAAACCCTGGAAACACATTCTGCTGCCCGGTTCCACCCACCAAAGCCCCAGAGACTACAGAACAGCTTCCCAAACTCCCTACCATCCCCACTGCATCTGCAACCACCATCGGAGCCTTAGTCCTGACTGCACCTGGAGAGGAGCCCCCAGAGCCGCACCTGGAGGAAGAGTGACCACCTAAGCCACAGGCCCCACCTGCACCAATTGGAGGCAGAGGGACTACTCCCTGAAGCACAGGCCCCACCTACACCTGGAGGAAGAGATGGACATATAACAGTGTAAGAATACATTCAACAACATAAAGAACAAAAGAAACTTGTGGTCCTAAATCATAAAGACCTGAACTTCCCAACACAGATAAAGCAGAAGGAAACGATATTTAAAATAACTATAGGAAGATGATAGAGGCCCTTGAAAAGGAAATGAAAAATTCCCTTAAAAAATGAAGGAAAAGACAAAAAAAAAAAATAGAAAAAAAATCAACAAATCCTTTAAAGAAAGCAAAGAAAGCCAAGAAAAACAAGCAGATGAAAGCAAGACTTGAGAACTGAAGCAGAGGCAATAACGAAAACACAAGCTGAGAACAGAAAAGATTATCCACCGTGATCAACTAGGCTTCATCCCAGAGATGCAGGGGTTGTTCAACATATGAAAATCTGTCAATATAACCCACCACATTAAAAAAAAAAACTGAAAAAGAACCCACATGATCATCTCATTAGATGCTAAAAATGTCTTTGAGAAAAGCCAACATTTCTTCATAATAAAGATATTGGAGAGATTAGGGATTCAAGGACCATACCTAAACATAATAAAAGCAATATATAGTAAGACAACAGCCAACATCAAACTAAATGGAGAGAAACTCAAAGTGATTCCATTAAAATCAGGAACAAGACAAAATTGTCCACTCTCTCCATACCTATTCAATATAGTACTCAAAGTTCTAACTAGAACAATAAGACAATAAATGGAGATTAAGGGATACAAATTGGAAAAGAAGTCAAACTTTCACTATTTGCAGATGATATGATAGTTTACATAAGTGACCCCAAAATTCTACCAGAGAACTCCTACAGCTGATAAACACCTTAAGTAATGTGGCAGGATACAAGATTAACTTTTTAAAAAGTAGCTCTCCTATATACAGATGATAAATGGGCTGAGAAAGAAATCAGAGAAACATCACTATTCACAATAACCACAAATAATATAAAATATCTTGGGGTAACTCTAACCAAACAAGTGAAAGACCTGTCTGACAAGAACTTTAAGTCTTTGAAGAAAAAAATTGAAGATAATCAAAAAATGGAAAGATCTCCCATGTTTTTGGATAGGTAGAATCAACATAGTAAAATCTTACCAAAAGCAATCTACAGATTTAATGCAATGCCCATCAAAATCCCAACAAAATTCTTCACAGACCTTGAAAGAACAATTTCAATTTCATATGGAAAAACAAAAAATCCAGGATAGCCAAAACAATCCTGTACAATAAAGGAACTTCTGGAGGCATCACTATCCCTTACTTTAAGCTCTACTATAAAGCTATAGTAATGAAAATAACTTAGTGTTGGCACAAAAACAGATAGGTGGACCAATGGAATCAAATCAACAGCACACCTATGAACACTATGGTTTGGTTTTGTTTTTTGAGACAGGGTTTCTCTGTAGCTTTGTAGCATGTCCTGGAACTAGGTCTTGTAGACCAGGCTGGCCTCAAACTCACAGAGATCTGTTGGCCTCTGCCTCCCACATGTTGAGACTAAAGACATGTGCCACCACTGCACAGCCTGAACGCCTGATTTTTGACAAAGAAGCTAAAATTTTACAATGGAAAAAAGAAAGCATATTTGACTAATAGTGTTGGCATAACTGGATGTCAACATGTAAGAAGAATACAAATAGATCCATAACTATCCCCATGCACAAAACTCAAGTCAAAATGAATCAAAGACCTCAACATAAATCCAGCCACACTAAATCTCATAGAAGAGGAATTGGGAAGTAGCCTTGAACTTATTGGCACAGGGGATCACCTCCTGAATATAATACCAGTAGTATAGACACTGAGACTGACAAAAAATGGGACCTCCTGAAACTAAGAAGCTTCTGTAAGGCAAAGGACACAGCAAGACAAAACAGTATCTTACAGAGTGGGAAAAGATTAGCACCAAACCCACATCTGACAGAAGACTGATCTCCAAAATACACAAAAAACTCAAGAAACTAGACATCAAAATACCAAATAATCCAAATAAGGAATGGGGTACAGATCTAAATAGAGAATTCTCAACAGAAGACTCTCAAACGGCCAAAAGGCACTTAAAGGATTGCTTAACATCCTTATCCATCAGGGAAATGTAAATCAAAAGAACTCTGAGATACCATCTTAAATCTGTCAGAATGGCTAAAATCATAAAGACAAACGACAGCTTGTGCTGGAGAGGTTGTAAAGTAAGGGGAACACTCCTCCATTGCTGATGGAGTGCAAACTTGTATAACCACTTTGGAAATCAGTATGACTGTTTCTCAGAAAATTGGGAATCAATCTACCTCAAGACACAATAATACCACTCTTGGGCATATACCTAAAGGATGCACACTCACATCACAAGGACATTTGCTCAACTATGTTCATAGCAGCTTTATTCCTAACAGTCAGAACCTGGAAACAAGATAGGTACCCTCAGCCGAGGAATAGATGAAGATAATGTGGCATTGAAAGACACAAACAAACAAAAGCCGGGCGGTGGTGGCACAACTTTAATCCCAGCCCTCGGGAGGCAGAGGCAGGCGGATCTCTGTGAGTTAGGCCAGCCTGGTCCACAAAGTGAGTTCCAGTTAGCCAGAACTTGAAAAACCAAAATGAATGAATGAATGAATATATAAATGTACATTTACACAATGGAGTACTACTCAGCGATAAAAAACAATGACATCTTGAAATGTGCAGTCAAATCGATGGTACTAGAAGAAAACCATCCTGAGTAAGGTAAATGAGACCAGAAAGACAAACACGGTATGTACTTACTCATAAGTAGATATTAGACATAAAGCAATGGATAACTGGCCTACAGTCCACAACTGCAGAGAAGCCAGGAAACAAGGAGGACCCTAAGAGAGACAGACATACATGGATCCCCCTGGGAAGGGGAAATAAACAAGATCTCCTGAGTAAAATGGGAGTGGGAGGAGAGTGGGGAGGGGAGTGGGAAGGAGAGGAGAACATGAGGGACTGGGAAGGGACTGGAAAGAGTTGGGCGAAGGACAGAGAGGGAGCCATTATGTTGTTAGCGAGAAACCTGGCACAAGGGAAATTCCCAGGAATCCACAAGGATGACCCCAGCTAAGACCCTAAGCAATAGTGGAGAGGATGCCTTAACTGTCCTTCCCCTGTAAGCAGATTGATGACTACCTTAATTGTCATCCTAGAACCTTCATCCAGTAACTGATAGAAGCAGATGCAGAAATCCTCAGCTAAGCACTGGGCCGCACTCCCTCGAAGAGAGGGAGGAGCGATAATATGAGCAAAGGGGTCAAGACTGTGACGGGAAAACTCACAGAAACAACTGACCTGAGCTAGTGGGAGCTCACTGACTCCAGACTGACAGCTGGGAACTTGCATGGGACCGAACTAGGCCCTCTGAATGTGGGGGACAGTTGTATGGCTTGGGCAGTTTGTGGGGACCCCTGGCAGCGGGACCAGTATTTATCCCTAGTGCATGAACTGGCTTTTTGAAGTTCATTCCCCATGGAGGGATACCTTGCTCAGCCTAGATACAGGGGCAGGGGGTTTGGTCCTGTCAACAGACTTTGTTGACTTCCCATGGAAGGCCTCACCCTCTCTGAGGAGTGGCTGGGGAGGAAGATGGGTGGAAAAGAGCAGGAGGGGGAGGAGGTGAGGGAGAGGGACCTGGGACTGGTACGTAAAATAAAAATTGTTTTTAAAAAATAAAATAGATAAATAAAAAAGAATTTATAAATCAAACAGCTAAGCTTTGTGTGCTTGTGTGTCTGTGTGTGGAGGCTTGAGGGCAATGTCAGGCTTCATGGATTGTTTTTTCTTTTTGAGACAGAATTTTTCTCTAGCTTAGAACTTAGGTCACACTAGAGCTGGCCAGTGAGCCCCACCTGTCTCTACCTTGTTGGTGCTGGGATTACGAACACGGGCCACTATGCCTCTCTTTGTGTTTTGTGGCTTCTGGGGACTGAACTCGGCTGGGCCCTTGTACTTGGAAGGCAAGCACTCTGCGATGATGTTACTACCCCATCCCAACTATAAACTTAGGAGGCGCCTTCTCTCTCTACATCAGCACAGTATGACTTTGTAAAAGCAAATATTCTATAATTAGAAGCTGTAGAGTTGAAATGATTAAAAGTCTGTAAATTCAAATCAATTGAATTTAAGTTTTCCTGTGCCTATGAATAATGCCCAGAGGTATTTGAATGAGTGAAAAAATAAAGATGTATTTAATGAAGTTACCCATTCCATATTTTTTGTCATTGTAAAAAAATACTAATTATGATCAAAGTATATAAATAATTTATGTAGTTCTCAAAGTAATTGTAAGATTAAAAATAATTTAATTATATTCATAAGTATCAAATTTGAATATATTTCCATCAAAAATGTGAAAGAAGAAAAAGTTTTAAATATGAAATTCTTATGAAAAATCAAAGTATAAATTATAATTAGTAAATGAAATGCAAGATATGTTATTTGAATAAAGCTGTGGTTTTTAGTTACATTTTTATATATTATTATTGTGTGTATGTGCACTCTCTGTGCACATATCCATGATGTGTTTGACACACTGTGGTGACCAGAGGACAATTTTGTGTAGTAATTTTTTCTTTCCTCTTTAACGTGGGCACTGGGAATCAAACACAGGTCACCAGGCTCATGTGCCAGATGCCATTACCTGCTGAGCCATCCGGAGGCCCATTACTTAAGCTTCCGACAGTGGAATTAAAAACTTAAATACTTTTATAAAGAGGACTGGGCATGATGGCACATGCCTGCAAACCTTACACTCAGGAGACGGAATGCAGGAGGATTTCGAGTTCACAGCCTTTCTGGACTAGGTGATGAGACTCAGTCTCCAGAAAGAAAAAAAGAAAGCGTCCCCATTTCTAGCCTGCATTTTCTTCATTTAGTCGCCAGTTTAAATAACCAGCATTGCGCTTCCCTTGTGCTATGCTTAGACATATAAATAAATAAATACATACAAATAAATAATAAATAAAATGGCTTTTAAAAATAGTATTGTACATTTTCCAGTACTCCTAGGCACCCTACATTTTTGGATATACTAATTCCTAAGCATTTTAGGAACCCCAAAAGGAACACAGATAAAGGGGAAAAGTTCTCAGCGTTACAGGGCCGAACACTGGACTTTACCGAAATCCACCTGGTTGGTCTCTGGGAGAAACCAACAGCCTGTGTGGTTTGCCTCTCTTCTCACAAAGGGTGCCTAATCCTTCAGCCCTGTGTCCTCTCACAGCGTCCAGTGCTGACAGGAGCAGGACTAACCCACAGACCTTTCCCCTAGGGGCCTGACCAGGGGTGCATCAGTGTTAGCAGGCGCCGAGAGATAGAAGCACTTTCGTGATCTCTCAGGCATGGAGTGCAGAAAGTACCAGTGGACCAGAGGGGTGGGAAACATAAGAAGCAGCTCCCTGGACGATGGAGGGTGGCCACTGGGGTATCTGTTTGCATTGTAAGCAAACACTACTGAGCCTCCAAGGAGACTCTGGGATGAACAGGACCTTTGAAGGCGATTTGGAGCTGAGGAAATGCTTCTTGCTTTCCCTGACCTTCTGCCGCTGGCCATGACACACACCCTGGAGAGAGGTTCAGCAGCTGGGCAGTTCTCGCTGACTCTGCACTTGGTATACTCTAGCTGAGCAGTCCAGCCACACTTAGTAAGAAACCAAGTACTTGAGTCTTTAAGTTCCTGGCCTATTGATGACACTTTCAGGTGAGAACTCTACAAGCCTTTTGGCAATAAACATATCAAAATGAAAACAAACTAACTGAGTCCATTCTCCAGGAAATGCCAAGTCTGTGTGTGTGCGTGTTTACACACGTGTGTGTTGATGTTAGAGGACACTCTCTGCCATCCCTCTTAAGGCACAGTCCACCTTGTTTTCCTTAAAATCTCTCCCCACGTTTGTGTGTGTGTGTGTGTGTGTCCATGAACGCATTCCCCTAAAGGACTGTATGTGTGACCAGAGGACCTTTGCCAGTCCTGTCTTCCACCTTGAGGGGGAGTCACTTACTGTTCACTGCTGCACACACCAGGGCAGCTGGTCTGCAGACTCCCAGGGATGCTCCTGTCTCCACTGTAGGAGTTCTGGAATTACGGACATGCACTAAAGGACCCGGGGTTTTTCTGTGGCTTCTGGGGATTTGAGCTGAGTTTACTCACACTCATACAGCAAGTACTTTGCCCACTGTGTGATCTCACCCACCCAGCCATTAGGTTTGCTTGAGATAGAGTCTTTCTTTTGGAGCTCACCAACAAGCTAGGCCAGCCCCAGTGATCCACCTGTCTCCAGCTCCTCTGCACTGGAGTTAAAACATGCTACCACATCCAGCTCAGCGTGTGTGTGCACATGCATGTGTATGTGTGAGTGTGCATGTGTGTGCGTGTGTACTGGGGTTGAACTCGGGCCCTCATGATTGTGCATTGAGCACTTTACCAACTGAGTTATCTCCTAACACAAACTTTTTTCTTAAAGTCAAGGAAAAAAAGTCACTAAGATAACTCATAAATACCTATGGTGAGCCTTTTAAAAATGGACTTTTATAGGCACATGACAACAGGCTAAGCTATCATTTAAAAAAAAAAGTATAGAATTCTCATTTTACAGAGAAGGAAATGGATATACAGAGAGGCTTTGTGGCTTGCATAAGGTCACAAGCTAAGTGGTGAGGGTAGTGCTCTAATCCTGGTACCCTGTCCACCTGTGCAGACACTGGCCTTGTCAGCAGAGTGGCACATTCTCACTGTCAGAGGATACAGATGATCAACATTACCAAAATCTCCCTGGGACCACTGGCCAGTCATCTTCCCCCTGCCCATTCTTCAAGTTCATCCCAAGAGACAAATGAGTCTTATTAACTCCTTGTGAATGGTTAATAAGCTTGCATGACAGAGCCAGACTAGAAGACATCATAAAGCAATGTTTGCTGACCTACTTCTTCAGTTGAGTAAAAACTGGCTGCTGAACTTCAGAGAACCTCTAATTACAAAGTTCTGGCTTCTTTCATCTCTCGAAGACCAACAGGCCTTGCAGGATTACTTCGAGTTGAAAAGGTACCCAATGTTCTTGCATCATAATATGAGAAAATGTGTCATGGCATTGCAAAAATATTAGTAGCAGCTCTGTTTTGTCAATATCTCTTCCATGGATGAGATTTATAAACAGTTTTGTAAATACTTTTTTGTACCATAAAACTTACCCATCTGACGTGTACAATGCATTAGTATTTAATATATTCAGAGTCGTGTCACCCCAGTCTAAATTTAGAAACACATTTAACACCCTAAAAAGCAACCCATATACACCGAGACACTTCTCAGTTTCTCTCAACCCAGAAAGCATTTCATCACTTCCTGTCTGTGTGGATTTTCTGAATCTGGATGCACCAGCTATATGGTCATTTGCAACTGGCTTCTTGGGTTTAGCTCAGTGTCTTCAAGGCTTACTATGCTGTATGTGTATCAGATTCATTTTATGGTCCAATTATACTCCATCATATGTAAATATACAATTTGTTTATGCATTCATAGAAGAAGAATTAGGTAAATGAGATCAATTTTCTATATTTACCCAGAGATCTCATGACCATCTACTTTTAAATTACAGAGTAAAATATGAAGAATTATAAAGGAGGCCTTTCTTTTTCATTATCCTTTTCCCCCACTGACTCCTTTACTCCGCTGTGTGTGTAAGAGAGACAGAGACAGACAGACAGACACACAGAGCAATGTACATATAAGTGTAGAAGCCAGAGGTCGACCTCTATCTTTCTTGAACCTCTTTGGCCTCTATCATTCTTGAACTTATCTTTTGAGACACTGAACCAGGGTCCACCTCACTGATTCAGCTACATTGGCTGTCCATTGTGTTTAAGGGATTACAGACTCTTGCTGCCAAGCTGAACTTCTCATGTGGGTGCTGAGCATCAGAACTCTGGTCCTTATTTATGGACAGCAACCACCTTACTGACCAGGCATCTCCTTATTCCCTGTTTCTGAAGAGGCTAGGCCCCTTACCCAGGCGTTCTGACCACCCCTCCTGTGGTCCCATCATTCTGTGTACTTCTTACCTCTGTCACCCCACTTGCCCCTTTAGTGTGCGAATATGTGTGCCACTCCAACTAGATTGCGGTTCTCAGAGTAGGAACTATAGCCTTATCTGCTCCAGGCCCTGTGAATTCATCCTGAGATACAGGAGACTCTGTTTCAAGACAAAGAGGCACACAATAAAGGAAAGAGTATTGAGCGTATAATCTGGGCACTTTGGTATCCATGAGCTGCAGAAGTAAGATACACTCAAAATGTCTAAACATTAATCATAAGAGGCACTTTGGCAAGTAAATTTTCTCTTACAAACTGGAGAGAAGAATTGATGGCCATTGGCAGGCATTGGTTTATTAAGAACTACCACGCGAAGCTTGCAAATGCATGTTCAAAAGAAACCCATGATCTAAATTCCTGGAGTGTTTGGATTCATTGATCCGATAAACGCGTGTTTGTTGAAACTCCCTTCCTGTAGCTCTGTAGGGACTGATCTGGATTTTGAGCACCCACCGGACAGTTCTGATATCCTCTGCATAAAGTCATTCCCCTCAAGCTACGCTTGGTTCTTTGCATCCTTCGCTACCTCTGGGTCATTACTTGAAGATACTTCAGGTTTCTCACCTTCTGGCTTAGACAAAAATATCTTTGGGCTAAAAAGAGACCTAGCACTGGCTTGAGATTATTGATCCTGCTGGCTTTATGTCAGGTGTCTTTTTATAGGCATCCCCACAGTCAGCATGGGAGTAATTAAGAGTGTTCCCAGGCTGGTAGGTATTAGGGCCTGACCACAACAGTGCTTAGCTAGGCAGAATTTTCTTCCTCCATGTTTTTCAATTGACCTCAGTGTCCATGGCAATGACACAGAGGGAGTCCTCTCCTGTCTGTCTTTTTGACAAAGGCTGATTAGACAATTGCTACCATACTTTACACACAATTGGTTTATTCTCATGAACACACTTCCAGTGGCATGTGAAGATTATGAATCTTCTACTTTGCCAAGGACCTTCAGAGGACTACTTACTATTTTTTACCAAAAAGCCAGCATAAATGACTTTATCTCTGAGTTCAGAGATCACACACTAAGCTTGTATGAATTGTGTTCTGAGAAAACAAGAATCCCTTTCTCTCTACTTTAGCCATACACCTTTATTTTCTAAAGACAGGGCCTCACATGTCCCAGGCTGGCCTCAAGATTGCTATAGCCAAGGATGGCCATGAACATCTGAGCCTCTGCTCCAGACTGCTGGTGATAGGGGTGAGAAGCCATCCCCCAGGGGCCATCTGAGTCAGTGGCAAATATTAGCATGATGAAGCCAACGGATGCCGGGAGTCAACTAACATTGAAGAAAGCGGGGAAGGATTTTCCCCTAGATGCTTGAGAGGGGTCCTGACTGAGGACACTTTGACCTCAGACTTCCAACCAGCAGAACAGTAACACCAAAGTTCCCATTGTCTTTAGTCAGGTGGTCTGTAGCACACACCAACATCCTGACCAAAAGCAACTTCTGGGAGCAGAGAATTTATTTGACTTATACTTTCAGGTCACAGCACACCGTGGAGGAAAGTTGGGCAGGAACAGGAAGACAGTCCGTTTGTTCTCCCACACACATTACCTCTGACCAGGGAACTTATTCAAAGCCAGTAAAGTATAGCAGAAACCATGGAGGGATGTGCTTGACGGCTCAGGAGAAAGCTCATGCTTGGTTAGCTTTCTTATATGGCCCAGGGATACCTGTGGGCTTCTGTAAGCTGACAAGTTATATGTTTTTTATTCCAAAAGGGAATAACATCTCAAGTTGCTTTTATCTCTAGATATCCCCAGTTTCTTCTTGAATGCTAAAGATAGTTTTGAAGGGCAGCCAGCTAGTCACTAAGCTCCCTCTATCCTCCAGCTTGACAGGTAAGAGCCTAACCTTCTTGAATCTTCTCTCATGAATAAGCTGAAGTCCTTGGCTTTCTAACCTTCTGTGCCTTGAGTTCTTTTCTCTGGTGTAACAATATCGTATCAACAACGGGTAAAGAGCAACAGAAAGAAGTCCAGACTCTCTTCCTCTTTGAAACATGAAGCTAACTGGAAAACAAACAGTATTGATTCTCACCTATTCCTGTCTTCTTCCTGAAACAGCTCATGGGTGTCACTATTGATGTGATACTTGCCTTGTTTTTGAGACTTAGACTTTAATACAATTTCTGGCTCATTATTTTTTCACACTTGTTTTCCCTCAGCTTCTTGTGGGTCAGTGGTACTTGAGTTATTGGAAGTTTAAAGGCTTTTGCCTTTGACTATACTGCTTTCGATTGGCTAATAGAAACTTTCAGGCTAATAGAAACCTAGGCCATTTGGGGGTGTGGCACAATATGGAGCCTAGGGAGGGGTCCTGTATTTCTCTGCACTCATTCACCAGCCAATGAGAATTTACTGAGCGCCTACCAAGTGCTAGGCAGGGAGCTAGCGTGTGAGGGTCATAAAGATGAATCAGCTCTGTGTTGTACTTCCCACATGGAGCTTATGACCTTGGAAGAGGAAAGGAGAGATGAAAGAAAATGACACAA